>NC_012874.2:53934889-54652267 GCF_000003195.3 Sorghum bicolor
ATATCCGTTGTACATCTTGTTGCCATGGAATAGGCTCAGAAAATGGGAAGAAAAGAGGACATGGTACCCTCAAATGCTTGAAGGCACTCTCTAAGAGACACAAGTCTGGCAATCAGAAGCTCCATGTTGAGTTCTCCAGACTTGGAGGAGCGGTAGGTGACAACGCGCGCACGTTCACTAATGAAATAGTGCTGTTTACAAGGAAGAGGGCACCACTCATTGGAGTGAGAACATGGAAAGATATCCATGGTGATGTAAAACAATCAATAGCATCTAACATATTGGTAATAATATTTGCTTGTGTATAGATTTTAATTATTGCAATAACGTAACAACTGACCATGTATTTGCATGTCCTTTAATTATACAACAGGTTAGGTGTGACCTTGAGGATGGACATGATTCAAAGATGAAGATTTGGGCTATTGCTAAAGAGCGTTACAAAGGGTGGCGATCAACTTTAAGTGCTACAGCCAAGGCATACAACACGTACCAGGAGAGAATGAGCCATAAGCCTGAAGAATTGGACATTGTAGAATGGCACTATTTGTTGAAATATTTTAATAGTGCAAAGTTCAAGGTTTGTTCCACATTCTGACTATTCTTAACAATAGCAATTTAGGAAAAATGGCGATGTCTAAATCATTAAGATGTCTGTTAAAATTGCATTCTGTAGGAAAAGAGCGTGAAGAACACTGGGAATTGATCCTAGAAAAAGACCACTCATTTGTTAGGATCTAAGGCTTTTTCTCAGTGTAGCTATGAGAAGGTAATTATACAGAAGCACATCTACAAGCTTTATTGCTGCAAGATTTACTAATTTGTTCTGTTCTTGTCATATCAAAGAGACCCAGGTACTGGTGAGGAGCCCAATGACTTGGACCTTTGGTACATTACTCACACTAAGAATGGGGCATGGAAAGACCAAGCATCTGAAGAAGTCTATGTAAGTTCCTAATGCACTTGTGCATAATTGCTAGTGCATGCAAGTAGATAATGCCACCAATGTCATCATCAACTAACTCTTTCATCTGCTCGTTGTAAATTTTAGGAGACAGCAAGGAGGGTTATTTGTGATAAGGAATCAAATGTAGAGGTAAACTTCCTTTCCCTAAAGGAGAGGAACGAGCTTTTCTAGGAGGCATACAAGGAAGTCACAAAGTGCAATTCAAAAAGGTTGCATGGTAATGGGTACCTTGCAAAAAACACAACTAGAAGGCAGCTGCTGAATGCGGATCGCGAGGAACAAATTCGTAGGGAAGAGCAAAAGCATCGGGAACACCTCGAACTCATGGAAGAATTTGAGAGGCTACAAGAACAAATGAATTCATGGGAAGCTGACAAGGCAGCTGAAAGGCAAGCTCAAAGGGCATTTTATGCAGCACAGATTGAAGAAGTTATGAGGGCAAGGGAGGATGATAAAGAAGCGTTTAGGCAAGAGATCCAAGCATTGCTAGCAGGACAAGCTCAGCCAGGGTTGCAGCAGGTACTAGTAATGCAAAATGTTAATTTGTAAAAGCTAGTTATTGAATGACTTTATTTTCTTGGGTCTATACGTAACCATCCGTATATGTCCAGCCAAACAACAATGTCACTGCAATTGCAGAGGAGGCGGCTGCTGCCGAAAACACAAGTACTCAAGTTGATGACCCTACCACAGAGATTTTGGTCTCCTCAAATTAGGTTGACTGTGAATTGACAACTTTTTAATGCTATCATCTGATACTACACAAAATGGTGCCTATTTAATTTTATCCTTCCATCTAATTTGTTCCTAGGACAAGGAGCCTTAAGGCAACCTGGAGGAATCTCAAGAAAGGGCAATTGGCGCTCGGCTGACAAGAAGTGGTAAAGCTGCAAGAAATGAACCATCTAAGGCAGAAGCGGGCAAATTCGTTACTCTACAGCAGTTGAGGCAGGTACCTAAGAAACAAAACAACAACATCAAGAAGACAGCAGGTGAATGTTTCTACTTCAGCTGTCAAAGTGTTTATAGTTGAGTTCATTACATGCTGTCATTTTGATAATTTTATGATGGTCAATTCATTTAATTTTTTAATGAGGAATTCATATAATTTTATGATCAGTAATGAAACTTTGGTTTAGTGTCTGCTGCTATGTACCTTAATGTTAATTTCAGATTACTTGATGCTAAAAATATGTCATTCATTCTTTCTAGGAAAGTAAAGGCATTGCGATGGAGCGACAAGTGATGGGATCGACTTTGAGTCATCATCCTTTGATGATCAAGTGATGGGATTGCTGATCAAGTGCCTAGGATGATATTCATTTCAATCCATTTCGTCGCCATTTTGATTTCTTTGAACCAGTGGAGTGTGTGTGTTGTCGTCCCCAAATATTTTAATTCAGTGCTACATGTGTGCACGTGATTGGATGGAGAGTGAGAAACATTTAAGTATGTGGTGTGCTGTAATTTGTGTGCTACATTTATGGTTAAGTTGTGTTTTGATGCATGTTTGATTGTTTAATGGTGATGATTTTATATTATAATATTATTTTTAATTGTTGGTGACACGTGGCAGTATGTACAAAAATATTAAAAGCGACACCATTCGTTGCAATAGATAATTTATCCTATCGCAACCTACTTTTAAAGATGTCACAACTGGTCATGGCAATAGAGGGAGGTACACATGTTGCAACCTACTTTTTTCGATGTCACAACGGGTCGTGGCAACAAAGGGAGGTACACATGTTGCCACCATTTTATCACGGCGGTAATAGAGACAAGAACTTTACTCAACCAAAACATTTTGGACACAATAGAGGAGATCACATATAACAACCGACCACATTGTGTGGCAATAGTGTCCAGTCTCTTGCCTTCAAACGCACCTGGTAGCAATAGAGAGGACACCTTATTGCACCGAGAGCCATTTTGTGGCAACATAGGAGACCACATATAGCAACCAATTCACATTGATGGCAATAGAGGGGTTGCCCTTGTAGCAACCACAACTGGGGTGTAGCAATACAACATTTTGCAACGCCTCATTTTACACATTGCAACGCTTTATAGATGATGCAATTGGAATCTCTGGCATCACCTGATGTGTTGCGATAGCATACATGGCAACCAACTCGAGCGCGGCAATGTGTAATTGTTCCAACTTCAACATGTGTTGCAATACCTAAACTCCTGCAACCACCAAAAGACAGTCGTGGCAGAAGGTTAATACCACCAGGCTTTACGCATCACCATCTGACGAAATTGTTTGGTTGCAATTGCGCATATTGCAACCAAAATAGGCATATTACAACGTATTTTTGCCGGCGCTATTGGGTCAAAACCTTGTAGTGTGAGAACCAACACATGAGCAAAGAAGAAAAGGCTCAATCCAAAAGAAGTTGCTACTTATGCCGGGAAAGGGGACACATGTTGGCTCATTCTTGTCTCCTAGGTAATAATTCTAAGCCCATTTCAATTGATGATAATAGTGCACCTAGAAAGGATGGTGATGGTACCTCTATGGTTGCTATTACAAAACATCCCGCTATTCATACTAAGGTTATGCCTAAGTATGTTGCTCCTAACTTGAGGGGACCCAAACTAGTTTGGGTACCATCAAAAAGTGGATAAATATGTGTAGGTACCATCGGCATTGGGGATTGATTCAATTGATCCTATTGTTCATCATATGATCGAGTCAAGTATTGAAGCCTAGTGCACATGCAAACCCAATGCCTGACAAGATAGTGAAGTCCAAATGTGCTACAACATACAAGTGTCATATTCAAGTTATGGTGTTTTATTGGATTATTTGATGGCTTGCAAATACATGAGTTGAAGCTTGCAAATTAGACGATCATGATCTAACCAAGGTATATCTTTGTTGATCACATTCATTTGGGTGCATATGAGTTGATTGAATTAGATATATATGCAATGATGCTTGCTATAAGATGATTGAATGGATTAAATGCTTAGTAATCAAAATTAGATTGATTTGTGTTGGATAAGTTCATAAGATGACTTTTAGTAAGTGGATTGAATGGATATAAGTCTTGTGAAAGTATTCAATCAAGTTGATTTCAAGTTTGATTCAATTTGAAGAAGTATAGCTCAATTGCTATAAATCTGTGCAACATTGAAAAACTGAGCTAGCAGTGATTATGTCTGAGTTTGAGTCATAAATCTATTTGGAATGGCGTGAAATTTGGTATGAATGCTGTACACTTATCATAGAAGATGCTGTAGAAATTTTATCAGAATTGGATGAGGGATACTTCGGTTTTGGATTGGATCTTATCAGCTATAGTGCAGCATTTTTCAGCATTTAGCAGTGGTGGAAGAATTGAAATCTTGTAGCAATCTAGAAGTCAAAAGAAGCTCAAATTTTTATAGCTGCTAGATGACTTAGTGAGTCACATCTCCACCAATTTTCGTGGTATTTGGATCTGTATATTGTGAGATATGTATTTATATTTGAGAAGGTACATAATCTGCCAGAAAAGTGACAATTATTGGATTGATCTAGAGTCACTTTGATTGAAAGGTCCTCAAGTTTGAAACATGATTATAAGTATCTGAGGCACCAAAGTTTGGTTTTGAATTGATCTAGAAGTATGACAAGTATTGAGTACAAGGCTATTTGATTGTGGAATGTACTTGGTGTACACATTTGGTACTCAAGTTGAAGATCAAGATCAAGATCAATCTCAAGATGAAGATAAAATTTAAGTTCTAGTAACTATTATAGATCATTTGGTAGTAAGAAAAGGACTTAAACAAGTAGAAAAAATGACTTAAAGAAGGATTCATGGTTACTTATCATATTAAGTCCACTTGAATCAATGAATCAATGCAATTCAAGTAAGTGTCAAGAATAATTCTTTGGAGAGAGGTCACTTCTCCCTTTGTGAGGGGCTTACCGCCCGAGGAGTGGGTAAACCAAGTGTGGTGCTTGGAAGGCTAACATGGAAGTGGTGATCTAAAGAACATTTGAGATGCTTAGTTGAAGCAATAAAAAAGGATTGATCAAGGTAGCAAGCAACACCCATAAGAGAGCTAGTCATGGTATTTCAAGTGGTATTCTTGATAGTTCTCTCATGCAAGCAATAATGAAGAAAATATGAAGCAAGACAACCACAACAAAAAGATAGCGCACTTGATCATAAGTGGTTCTCAATTCATATGGGTGAAGATTTGATCTATCAAGTGTATCTATGATTGGTCTTCACCAAGCTTATAATTGGACTTCACATTGCTATTGGAGAAATAAATTGAAATCTATGTGACTATCCTCTTCTCCAACATAGCAAAAGTATCATTGTAATGTGCATGATCATTTTATCCCTTACTAGTATGTGGTTAGTGCATATAGTACATGCTTATTAGGATCATGCATTACAAATGAAATGTTTTAAATTCATAGCCTACCACTATTGCTTGAATGATTAATTGATCTAGTGGTATGTATATGAGTTTGTTCATGAGATAGTAAACCCAAGTACTTGATCTTGGATTGCTAACAAGTGACAACTACAACATTAGCAAGATAACTCTTATTGTGAGGTGTGAAAAAACTTGTCATTGGTTCAAACTGGACTTGGAAGCTTAGGCAAATCAACTTATTTCAAGTCAACAATTAGAAGCTCATGATGATAAGAGTACAAGAACAAGACAACAATGCAAATAGATATCTAGATTCAAATATTCCTTCAAGTGATATCCTACAATTGGTACTCATGATAGCAAATTTTCAAGATTGCAAACAAAGTGGTTAATAACTAGAAGACCCTCAATTGGTAGAAGACTTCCATTTGGTATCGGACAAGGTCTTTCAAATGATATCACATCTCTACATATGGTATCTATCATACAAGAAGGTGGTTCCACAAGTGATCCTCAACCTTAAGTGACCATCAAGAGAAGAATGTTCCCTCACCAACTAGATTGACAAGTGAATGACCCATGCTATGACATAGGGGGAGGTGCCCCACCAAAAGGTATCAAGGTCAAAGATCCTATGTGGTATCTCAAGAGCAAGAAAAGTGGTGTCATTCCAACATATATGGTAATGTCCATCAAAAATCCAAGTTTCAAGCCTCAACCATCTACCCCATATGCAATCCTTTGTCACAATGAGATGCCCAATCTTTTCAATTGGTATCACACCATTTATGGAAATTGATGACAAAGGGGGAGATGTTGGAACAAAGATAACAAAAGATGGGAAGTTGGTTTGGACATGGACATGGACAAAGAGGGAGCAACATTAAGATGAATCAAGAAGGATCAAAATTCTTGGACAAGAGAAGAACACAAGTAGGGGGGCCAAGCTCATGAACATTGATTGTTTGCATTTAATTTGTGCATATTCATGTGCTTGCTTGCATTGCACAAGTTTTAAATTCAATATGCATACTTGTGTGGTGTATGGTAGTTATTGAACTTGAATGATGATATGACAACTAGCATGTATAGGTTGGTAGCTAGACTTGTGTTTATCAAGTAAAAGCTAGACCCTTGCTTATAATGTTGATCTCACAGGGTTTCTAGTGTTTTTGTGGTCTAGCTGCTCGTGGTGCTAAGGATGGTTTACATTTGAATACTTCAAATGATATCGAATTCGGTATCGAGCTATAAAGGTTTATTCTATACACCTTAGCACTTAATAGGGTTTTATGGTGCTTATCCAAATCTTGAAATAGAGCTTAAATGTTGGATAAGTAGTATAAAATCCAAATCAAGTTAGCAATTTACACTTGTGTGAAGTGCTAGCTTGAAAAAGCTTAATTTCCATATCTTTGTAGAGTTGTCATCAATTACCAAAAAGGGGGAGATTGAAAGGACCTTGTTTGGTTTTGGTAATTGAGTGACAAATTAGGTGGACTAATAGTGTTTATATAAGATACACAGGAAATTAGTCCACAAGTGATTATGTGATAATGGAGGAGCTCATTGCATATGAGACATGACATGGAGTCATGTGACCAAGGCAGAGAAGATCAATATGAGGCTTGGCTCGATGGACCGGTTGCAAGAGTGAAGGGAAAGTCAGAGGCTTTGAAGCGAGGGACTGCGTGTGACGGTGAAGCTTCAGCAAAACTTGGCACCGATGGACCAAGGCAACAGTGAAGAGCAAGTGAGGTCAAGATTGATGAACCTATATAGTGACATGATGATATGAAGTGGATCATGTCATTTGCTGATTGGTTGCTGCATGTGTTGCATCAACATTGGAGGAGATGGAATGGAAAGCGCAAGGCAAAGGTATAACCTAGGGCATTTCCATTTCATCAGTAATAGGTGTGTAGAAAAGTTTATGACCAGATTTAGGATAGATGACTGTACTATCAAAAGGGGCAAACTTGTTTGCATATCGGTCATCTAGTGCCACTTGACCGATCTAACTTTGCATATGTGTTAGGATCGAGTGGTGTGGCAAGTTAAGAGGCTAACTCCTTTGGAAAAATGTTTGTGAAAAGCTAACACACTTGCATATTGGTGGTGGTCACTTGGTGGTGTTAGCACATTTGCAAAGGAGGTGGAGTTCCTAGGGTAGAGAGGGGTTTGGGTTCCTCTCTCCCTCTCCGCCGAGCTTGCGAGGCGGGATTCGACGCTTTTGAGAAAATTAAGTGTATATTTTCTGTTCCACCAGTGGGAAATTTGGAGAAGTCATGGGAGGGTTTTCACTGGTAAACACTCACCGGATGCTAGACTTAGTGGCATCGGACACTGGACCAGAGCGTCCAGTGTACTGTGAGTTGCTGGCGTAGGCGTAGAGTGCGCATCGAACGCTGACACCGGACGCAGGCAGGACACTGTTCGCACGTTTGGTGGTGGTGTGCGTCTGGTGGTGTGTGTCCGGTGACCCTGGGTGAAAAACACCCTCTCTGCATACGGGTCCGGCGTGTACCAGACGCGTGTGGTGTGGACCAGTAGAGCGGCTGGTGTGGCTAGTGCAGGCATGCGTGCGTGTTAGCCATTGGCGGCAATAGTCGAGTTCAAACGGCTAGTGACATGTGGATGTTGTCTAAGCACCGGACGCTGGGTTCGAGTGTCCGGTGGCAACCTGCAGTGCATCCAGTGCTCACGAGTTTTGCCCAATGAAGTGGCAACGGCTAGTTCAGCCCTTAAGGCTATAAATAGAAGTGGTGGCTAGCCTTGGCTGGTGCTGATCACCCTCGGAACTTAGTGTCCATGTTTGGGGAGTGCTAGTAAAGCCTCTAAATCACATATGCTTAATAGTGATCATCCAATTGTGGGAGTGAGCGTGATTCCAGAGAAGAGATTCTGAGGGATACGGTGCTAACCCCATGGGGATCGTGAAGAGCAACTCTATTGGATCGTGCGTGTCATTAAGCTACCTCACTTGTGGGTAGGTTCTTGCAGTGTCCTAGTTAAGACAAGGTTCGTGATATACCTCTTAGCCGCCGAACCACCAAGTGTTGGTCGACACAACGGGGACGTAGCTTGGTGGCAACCAAGTGAACCTTGGGAGAAAATCATTGTGTCAACTTTGTTCTTCCCATTGGTTTGCAAGTCCCTAACACAAGCTTGTGTTTACATTCATATACTTGTGCTTGTGTAGTTGCTCTTGTAATTAGTTAGCTTGTGTAGCTTGCTAGTTATCTTCTTGCTTGTGTAGATAGAAGTAGTTCCCCTTACGTGACTAATTTGGTTTGTGTAACCTTTTTAGTCACATTGCTTAATTTGTGTAGCTAAGTATTTTGCACTCTCTAATTTGGCATTGGTTGCCTTGTTATTGAGCATTGCTAGTGAGCTTAGGAGCTTTGTGCTTTTGCTTACTAGTTGTGTAGCAGCTCCCCGGTTTTGCAAAGTATTAGTGGCATAGGTTTGTGTGACCTTGCTCCTAGAATTGGTTAGGTGAGCTCTTGCTAAGGTAGCACATTGTTTGCTTGTTTAGGATCTTTTTACAAGGTGCTAGAGAACTCAGATAGAGGGGTGTAGTCTTGGCTAGACCGATAGTTTTAATTCTACATTTGTCTCGGTTAATCGGCGCGATAAGTTTTAGAAAGGACTATTCACCCCCCTCTAGTCTGCCATCTGGACCCTTTACACGCTGGCTCAACTCCTATATACACCGGATGCACAAACAGTCCCACTGTTGTGTCTGATGCCAGTGTCCGATGCCTATACTCAATCAACACTTCGTCGAATCACGTACTTTCTAAAATGTAGTTTGATTCTCTCGATCTATGGACTCTCTCTGAGCTGCCTAGTGCTAGATTTGGCAACTGTGCACCAAATCTAAACCTAAAGCCTTGCCTAGGTCAAGCTACCTATTCATTGCCCCCTTAATAGTACTTTTAAAGGAAAAATAAAGTCCTAAACTACTCTAAGCACCCTTCAACTCCAAATGACACTTAGACCTAGTCTAATATTGACGATGTCCATAATCCTTTGAAAACCAAGATGATTTCCACCCTCAAGTGGGCACGAACTCAATAGTCCATCAATCACCATTACCATGACCTAACTCAAATGATTTTCGTAGCAAAACACAAGTTAGACATAGTAATCAATATTGTCATTAATCACCAAAACTCACTAGGGACCTAGATGCTTTTAATCTCCCCCCTTTTTGGTGATTGATGACAATAACCTCAAGTATGTGTAAGAGAGTGAGGTTTTCAACAACTTGGTTCATATAAGTATGTGACAATAAGAACAAAAGGATTAGTTATGTTTATATCAACCAAGACAACATCATGCATCTAAAGATATGAGTCGAGTGCAATAGGAGAAACAAATGGCTTATATAACATCAGAGTAAACCTGTAGAAGCAAAACAATATGAGCCAAAACACATGACATAGAGAAATAAGCATTTAGCACACATGTCATGTCTAGTGTCCATCAAGCATAACAGAAGAGTATATCACACAATGCATAAAGGTAAATATGAAGCATAAAGTATCACACAAAGAAGCAAAAATACCTACTCACAAGCTCCTCTTAAGTCTAACATACTCGCACCCTCTCCCCCTTTGGCATCAAGCGCCAAAAACCTAAGAGTCTATCCATGGAGGTTAGGTGGATGAGTTCTGAGGAATGGCCTCAAATTGAGCCACGTCAACAACTTAATCCTCGTCAGTCGATCGCTGGAAAGCTGTGCTAGGATGAATATCTACCTGACCCTTAGTATCATCACGTGTAGGTGAATCTGTCTGGGATGGCTCTGTAGACGCTAGAGCCGTCTGCTATGCTGTCTCAATCTCAGTTTGTGACTCAACTCTGGTGGAGGTGGCTGGTACAAACTCTAAAGCAGTTGCTGAGGCCTCTAGAACGGTGGACGACTGGACAAGCTGCTCAAATGAAGCCACTGAGGAAGACAGAAGCTCCATAGTAGTGATAGGAACTATGGAAGTAGCTAGAGCCTATTGTGGAAGAGGTGTCGGCATGCCAGTAAGCTCACTATAAGAGAATGACAATCCCTATCCACCTGAAGTCCCACGCGCTAAGTATGACTCAATGTGTGTCTAAAGAGTAAAACCCATATGAAGTGATGTGAACTATGGTGTCTGCCCAGAGCTAGTAGAGATAATACCCTGAGAGACCTAGTGAGATGGAGTCGTGAAGGGCTGACTCTGAGCTGGAAGCTGTAGTGGCTGCTGAGACTGACTCTAAAGCCCACCTGGCTATAACACTGGAGTTGTAATAGTAGATGGATCGATAGGGTGAACACCTAGAAGCTAAGACTGTGGTACTATGACCCTTGTCGCTACCACTAGAGCTGCTAGTAGTGCGGCCTGCTGAGCCTGATAGGCAAGCTGCTGCTCCTGAAAGAAAAGAAGGTGATGCTGGAGCTCGTCCTGGCAAGCCTAAAGTGCAGCAGCTGTGGTGGCCTGCTCTCTGTTATGTCTGGCCTGCTCCTCAGCCATCCTCTGCTAATCAACCCTCATCCTATCAAGTATCGGTAGTAGTGCTGGGTCTATGGAGGAAGAACTGCCAGCCTCACGGTTGTGTGACTGAGGTGGGAGGTCAGGAATGGGTTGTGATAGTCATCATCTGAACTGCCGGAGGTGAACTCAAACTCACCCTCAGCCTCTGCTCCAATAGCTATGTCTTGCTCCTCCTCTATCTCATGCACACCTCCTGAACTGCATGTAGCCCTAGGTGTAGGCGCTGGAGCTAGTGCTCTTGGTGCTGGTGCTACCACTAGTGCTCTCAAATCTACATGCGTCCTCATGAAACAACGGAGATCATAGTGAGGAAAGACAGTCACCATGTCAGTTAGCTCTCTCAGGATCCATGGAGGAAGAGGATCAACATGTGCCCTAAGAATCAGATATGTAAGCCAATGAGCATAAGGAAGCTAACGACAGCCCTTGAACCCCTCAGCAATAGTGTCCTCAATCTCTAAGACTATGAAATCCCAAATATCAAACTCCCTCTAAGAGACCAGATGTGATGGATTATGAGGACGCTACGCTAGCTAGGAAACAAAAATTTCGATCTCATAAACAAGGATCAACTACAAGTTATAGATCATGGGATTACCACTAGACGTGCAGATGTAGCAGAAGCGACTCGGTGTAGTTGTGCGCGTAGTAGCAGTGCCGTGCAGTTGCGTGGTCATCCACCACACCAATCCCTCTCCCGCATTTCGTCCTTGTGCTCTAGATGCAGCACCTCCGAGGTATCCCACACGTGTGGGGAAGAAGCGCTGCGCCTCTGGACTGCTTGGTCCGCAAGGAGCAAAAGGTGCGAGCGTGGGTGAGCGGCGGCTGCCTGATGGCGTGGGATTAACCTTGGCCGCGCCCCTCCCTCTCTTATACAGGCGTCCTCCAATTATCCCTGAGCTAGGGGCCCAATTAGATACCCTAAACCTTGTCTAATTCGGGTCCAACCCGAATTAGGTTTCCAGCCCCTTAAGCGTGCGACCCTATGGGTTCACGTGCATATAGACATGGGCTGAGTACTCCTACTCGCCCAATAGTTGACAGCGGCCTCTAGCAAGGCATGAAAACTCCTATACATACGCAAAGATCATATCAGACGAACCACTACATACTTATACATGTTATTCCCTTGCCACACGATATTTGGTGCAACTCGTGGGTTAACACTTGACCCAAGCACGGCCATGCATTTGTTGATCCAATCACTTGAGTGATCCAGTGATATCTCTCACATAGAGAGGGGCAAGTTCCATCTTGATCATCTATGTCTCACAGCATGTTCGCCGACATACCTGAAGACCACCTTTATAACTACCCTGTAATGGAGTAGTGTTTAATAGTCCCTAACTAGGTCGTTTCACATCTTGAGAACATATGACAATCTCAAGTCTAAGGAGATAACGTACATGATTTATAAAGAGATTATAAGAACATCTCATTTTGGGTCAATCCAGCCCCATGTCATACATGTGCCCACATTATTAGTTTGACATCTCTATGTCTATGACTTGTGAAACAAAGTCATCAACTAATACATGTGCTAATCTAATGTTCATGTGCACCCTCACACGAACTCTGATCAGGGACAACTTTTGAATAACCATACAAGTAAAAGAGTTTTACAAACAAATTATATAATTGTTAATCAATACAAGTTTGTCTATAATGGATATTCATTGAATTCATAATATATGTTATGGATACAATCGTAATATCATCATCTCTATGATTACCTTTAAGGCATATTCCCAACAGTCTCCCACTTGCACTAGAGTTAATCTCTAAGATATCTAATACCCATAGACCTCAAGTGTGCCTCATGCTTAGGCTATGGAAGAGCCTTTGTCAAAGGATCTGCAATATTCAAATCCGTATGTATCTTGCACATCTTAATTTCACCTCGCCTAATGAACTCTCGAATGAGGTGAAACTTCCGCAGCATATGTTTGTTCTTCTAGTGATTCCTAGGCTCCTTAGCCTGTGCAATTGCCCCATTGTTGTCACAATGATGATTCAATGGGCTCGATGCATTAGGAAACACACCAAGCTCAATGAGGAACCTCCTCATCCAAACACCTTCCTTCGCAGTTTCAGAAGCTGCGATGTACTCGGCCTCTATTGTAGAATCAGTCACTGTTGCCTGCTTGGAACTTTTCCAGCTTCCTGCACCACCATTTATCGTGAACACAAAACCTGATTGAGATTGTGAATCATCTGTGTCAGTTTGGAAGCTAGCATCGGTGTACCCATTTACAACGAGCTCCTCCTCACCTCCATAGATTAGGAACACATCCTTCTCAAGTACTTAAGAATGGTTTTAACAAGTGTCCAGTGACTTTCACCTGGATTATTCTGGTACCTGCTCGCAACACTTAGAGCATATGAGACATCTGGGCGAGTACGTATCATGGCATACATGATGGAACCAATTGTCGAAGCGTATGGAACCTTACTCATGTGTTTGCGCTCTTCATCTCATGAAGGACACTGCTTATCGCTAAAATGTATACCATGTGACATAGGTAAGAACCCTCTTTTCGATTGTTCCATGTTTAACCATTTCAATACCTTGTCTATATATGTATCTTGGCTTTATTCTATTAGCCTTTTGGATCTATCTCTATAGATCTTAATGCCCAAAATGTATGCTGTTTCTCCTAAATCCTTCATATAAAAACTATTATTCAGTGATGTCTTTACTGATTGCAACATTGGAATGTCATTCCCAATCAATAATATGTCATCCACACATAAGATTAGAAATACAACAGCGCTCCCACTTCCTTTCTTGTAAACACAAGGTTCTTCTTCATTCTGACGAAAGGCAAAACCTTTGACCACTTCATCAAAACAAATATTCCAACTCCAAGATGCTTGCTTTAATCCATAAATGGATTTCTTAAGCTTGCATATTTTTTCAGCATTATTAGGATCAACAAAACCTTCGGGCTGTATCTGTAACACCCCAAAATACGTTTTGTATGTTAGAAAGCATAAAATGGTAAATACATAATTAGGAGTTCTAGTGAGTGCAAAAAAATAATTTTTTTATGTCGCTTGGATGGATAATCAGAGACCATAAATGCGTAGAGCTCATCGAATGCTTTCAGTTGCACTGCTCATATGCATTGTTTGGAATTTGGGTCATGGAGATATAAATTTTAGAAGTTTTAAGAAAAACAAATAAACAGGAAACATGTACTGTAGCGCGACGGCCGTGCTACAGTGCCACACCGCTACAGTGCCCATGGTGACCTTTTATATCCCCTCCAAGGCCTTTAGGTGCCATCCATAGCTGTTCATATTCAAGGAAAAGAAAGGAAGAGAGGGGAGAAGAGAAAAGAAAGGAGAGAAGGGAGGAGGTGGGAGAAACTAGGGTTTCGTCCATGGATTACGGATCACTGCCGTTTTCGTTCCTCATCTAAAATGATCGGGGTAAGATCCTTCTTTTTCCTTTTGCTTTTGTGGGAAATTGATGTTAGGGTTTGGCAATTCCCTTGGATTAGTTGACAGGTTAGGGTTCTAATCTCGAAATTAGGCCCTGCTGTGCTTTTCAGATTGCGCAGTTGTAAATGGTATGCTGTTTTGGGATATTTTTATGTATCGAAAAATTCATTAAAAAATATATTGAAGCAGCAGACTTCAATATCTTTCTTTTGGTGTAAATATCACCATTGTAGCCCTTATGGTTTAGGATATATGGTCGTTTGTTGATGCATTTGCGCTGTCTGAAATCTGTACACAGTTAGATACATTCAGTTTTATGTTGTCATACGTCCATAATCTCATAGAATGATCTAAATAAAACTTGTTTGTAATTTCATATGCTTTCCAGATTGTTAAATATCATAGATTTTCGATCATTATAGCTCCAGTTATGTTTGTTTTAGTCAGCTGTTGTTGTTCTGCTATCTGAAAAAGTGTAGTGGGATTCTTGGCTCCTTATGAGTATCTTTCAGTCCTTAAAATGCAAAGCTTATAACATGAAAGTTGTAGAATATTAGATTCGTTTTCTATATTGTTAAAGACCATCATTTTCGCATAAGCATAACTTCAGTTATGAATTTTAGAAGTTTGCTATCTTGTTTTTGTTGTCATAAAAGTTCAGTCAAGTTCAGAGGCTATTTATTCTATCTTGTAGATCTCATATGCCAGATTGATTTATATAAAAGTTGTATAATGGAGTTTTATATCTTCTATAAAAAATTTATAATTTTTGAACATGTAACCTATGCACACTAAAAATGTAAAGTAGGGTTGCTGCTGTTGATTGGTTGTTTGGTTGCTGTTTTGAGGAGAGTGATGTTGCAGGCCATAGAAGTGTTTTGTTTGTCATCTGTGAATGTTTCATTGAATTTATTTTCTGAGGTGATGATGTTTGAACAGGTGGTGCACCTTTGGATCATTCTTAGCTCATGTTCTTCAATCGCTGTTTTGCGGCAAGTAAACGTAGCGGTGGTTGCTACAGCCTGACTTGTTGTTTGTTCTACCTAAACTTTGTTATAACATTAACTGAACCAAGATGATCTACCTATTATGAATTAACATATTCTTTATAGTACTATTTGTTGTGATCATAATTGTTGAATCTCATATGTCATCTGAAAGGTAAGTGGTATGTTTTATAATTGTGGAAACATATGGCATGTGTGGGAAGTATTTATCTTTCTTCATGAGGTAAGTGCGATATATTTGATTGTGGAGGTATGCGACATATGTGGCAACTACTCTTGCAGTTGCATCATATCATTGCATCATATTGCATTGCATGGAATTTGTGGATGTCGCCGCTTGCTAGTCGCGACTGTACCGGTACAGCATCGTACGTTGCCCGAGGAGGGATACGATGCAGCTTCATACCTTGTTGGGTATGGAGGCAGTGGACATGCATATGCATTGCATCTGCACTTTGAGGTTTACTTGCATGGAGGATGTGGATACGAGGCATTTTTTCTATTTGAAGAGGTAGTTTATTTATTGAATACCATGATGATGTTTACTCCATGCATTATGCTGCTATCACTTGATAAATAATTTTACTATGAATTATTAATTTCTTATGTTGCCATATCTTCAATTTTTAATCGATGCTTAATTAACTTGTAGATTGAATGACATGTTCAGTCAGTTTGCTTGCTGAGATTTATTCTCACCCCTCTATCTTTCCAGGTGTTTTGTTTGGATGCTTTGCTTGAAGGGATGGGATTAGCAGCACATCTTCACGGTTTCACCCACAATTAGATTAAATAATATCGCTCTTGGCTTGTTGTAATAAACTTAGTGTACCATCAAGGCGATCCTTCATGATTTAATAAAAATGTTTAAGTTGAAACTTTACTTAATATAAGTTTTGTCCTTGTTGTTGCTTCCGCGCTTTACTTTGATGTTGGGTTTTTGTTGCCAAGTTTTATACTCTGGCTTGAGGGAAGGGATGTTAGTGACATCTTAGGCCTTTTGTGACGCCTGGGGTGTTACAGTTGGTATCAAAGCAGGCATTAGATTTTTAGAAAAAGTAAGATTTAATATGACACACTTGCACATGTAGGTTGGGTATGGATTTGTATATCAGACATGCCTTTTGATATTGAAGTGTTTGATTTGCTTAAGTATCCTTATGCCTATGTTATATATCATTGCTATTGTTAACTTTGAGTCATGTGCAAATTTTATTGGCTTAGTTTACATAATCTTTATTTGTTGTTCCCATATGTTGTATATGTTTAATTATGATCTTGTGCATATTAGTTATTCTTACACGTACAAACTTGACTAGTTTTGTTACCATGATGTTTTGCATACGTGTACCTTTAAAGTATTGTAGTTTTATGTGCTTGAGTAGTAAAGATGATGAATGTTCTTTATGTTTTTGTTGATAGCAAAAGATCTTGGAACCCTATAGACTAGCTATAGTTTAGTAGTGTAGATGGGCGGAGTGGAGGGCCCCCACAATGCTTTTTCTGCACTACTATGTGAGGATTTCTTGAGAGATAGATAGCGACCCAACTGTCTGTATGCGAAGAAAATAGTGGAGTGACGGGTGGATTGGCCCCCATGCCGTGCACTCTAGCTATTCTCTCTCGACATATTGATTGGTGGGACGTTGTGTGCCTTGTCCTATATGTTCGTGTTGCGATGTTTAAACCTAAGCCTAGAATGGTGTAGGATTATCCCGTGGTGCAGTTGTAACCTTACACAGGTTATAGTGATTTAGTGATAGAAGTGCATATTAAGAGTTACAAGTGGTTTTGAGGGTTATATGCAATCATGTGTTTTTTTGTGGAGTGCATGCTGGTTATCTAATTAATTCCTAGTGTCCAAGTATGTTAGCTTACGCTATGTAATGTTTGGTGAAGTGTTTGCTTGAAGACATGATTTTATTGTGTTCTGTGAAATGACTACTTTATTATAAGTTGCCTTAAAGTCATCGTTTTTATTTTGAGTAGGTTTTGGGTTAACTAAGAAGCAAAGTGCATGAGCTCTAGAAGTCATATTTGTTGCTAGTGCATGAATAGATTTTTGGAGGAGTTGGTTAAATTAACAAGCCGTTTATGCTTAACATGATGTTCATGTTCTTTAAAAATGTGAAGTTGTTTCACTTCATTCCTTAGCCATGGCTATTGTTTGATTGAACTGATCTAATTCTTTATGTGCATGCTTAATATGTCATCTGCAACTATATAATTGCTTTGGGTGAATTAGTCCTTGTAAATGGCTTCTTGGGTTTGCAAGACTTTTTTTTACTTGTTTGGTATTTATCTTTGTAGGTCATATATGTTGTTTGTGTTTAGTGTTGTTCTAGAATTCGAGGACAAATTATTTTAAGGGGGGTAGAATGTAACACCCCAAAATACGTTTTGTATGTTAGAAAGCATAAAATGGTAAATACATAATTAGGAGTTCTAGTGAGTGGCAAAAAAAATAATTTTTTTATGTCGCTTGGATGGATAATCAGAGACCATAAATGCGTAGAGCTCATCGAATGCTTTCAGTTGCACTGCTCATATGCATTGTTTGGAATTTGGGTCATGGAGATATAAATTTTAGAAGTTTTAAGAAAAACAAATAAACAGGAAACATGTTCTGTAGCACGACGGCCGCGCTACAGTGCCACACCGCTACAGTGCCCATGGTGACCTTTTATATCCCCTCCAAGGCCTTTAGGTGCCATCCATAGCTGTTCATATTCAAGGAAAAGAAAGGAAAAGAGGGGAGAAGAGAAAAGAATGGAGAGAAGGGAGGAGGTGGGAGAAACTAGGGTTTCGTCCATGGATTACGGATCACTGCCGTTTTCGTTCCTCATCTAAAATGATCGAGGTAAGATCCTTCTTTTTCCTTTTGCTTTTGTGTGAAATTGATGTTAGGGTTTGGCAATTCCCTTGGATTAGTTGACAGGTTAGGGTTCTAATCTCGAAATTAGGCCCTGCTGTGCTTTTCAGATTGCGCAGTTGTAAATGGTATGCTGTTTTGGGATATTTTTATGTATCGAAAAATTCATTAAAAAAATATATTGAAGCAGCAGACTTCAATATCTTTCTTTTGGTGTAAATATCACCATTGTAGCCCTTATGGTTTAGGATATATGGTCGTTTGTTGATGCATTTGCGCTGTCTGAAATCTGTACACAGTTAGATACATTCAGTTTTATGTTGTCATACGTCCATAATCTCATAGAATGATCTAAATAAAACTTGTTTGTAATTTCATATGCTTTCCAGATTGTTAAATATCATAGATTTTCGATCATTATAGCTCCAGTTATGTTTGTTTTAGTCAGCTGTTGTTGTTCTGCTATCTGAAAAAGTGTAGTGGGATTCTTGGCTCCTTATGAGTATCTTTCAGTCCTTAAAATGCAAAGCTTATAACATGAAAGTTGTAGAATATTAGATTCGTTTTCTATATTGTTAAAGACCATCATTTTCGCATAAGCATAACTTCAGTTATGAATTTTAGAAGTTTGCTATCTTGTTTTTGTTGTCATAAAAGTTCAGTCAAGTTCAGAAGCTATTTATTCTATCTTGTAGATCTCATATGCCAGATTGATTTATATAAAAGTTGTAGATAATGGAGTTTTATATCTTCTATAAAAAATTCATAATTTTTGAACATGTAACCTATCCACACTAAAAATGTAAAGTAGGGTTGCTGCTGTTGATTGGTTGTTTGGTTGCTGTTTTGAGGAGAGTGATGTTGCAGGCCATAGAAGTGTTTTGTTTGTCATCTGTGAATGTTTCATTGAATTTATTTTCTGAGGTGATGATGTTTGAACAGGTGGTGCACCTTTGGATCATTCTTAGCTCATGTTCTTCAATCGCTGTTTTGAGGAAAGTAAACGTAGCGGTGGTTGCTACAGCCTGACTTGTTGTTTGTTCTACCTAAACTTTGTTATAACATTAACTGAACCAAGATGATCTACCTATTATGAATTAACATATTCTTTATAGTACTATTTGTTGTGATCATAATTGTTGAATCTCATATGTCATCTGAAAGGTAAGTGGTATGTTTTATAATTGTGGAAACATATGGCATGTGTGGGAAGTATTTATCTTTCTTCATGAGGTAAGTGCGATATATTTGATTGTGGAGGTATGCGACATATGTGGCAACTACTCTTGCAGTTGCATCATATCATTGCATCATATTGCATTGCATGGAATTCGTGGATGTCGCCGCTTGCTAGCCGCGACTGTACCGGTACAACATCGTACGTTGCCCGACGTAATACCCGATTTTAAGGACAAAATCAGATACGCACCATATGTAAGTTTTAGAAGCCAAATCTCACATATAGCTACAAATAAGGGGTAATATCAAAAGACAATGCATAAATTATATAACGTACTTAGTATAAAAGAAATAACCTTTGATAGCAAACAGCGGATAGACAACTCCAAACATCGGGTATTAACTCCTCTCCACAGGATCAAACTGACTGGTTGATCACAAACCTAAAGCATCTCCTGAAGTGTGGGGGAAATTGCAAGAGTGAGCACATATCGTACTCAACAAGTATATCCAGGGGATCATGAGGCTCAATAAGCTGACAATGGTTTGACTGCGTTTAGCTTTTATATGTAGATAAAATGTTTATATTTAGATAGCAAATGTCAAGGTAGCATAGTTAAATCCCATAACCACACGATCAATGTATACAAGAATTAAGAATATCACATATAAACAACATAATAAACCATCATTTATCATCATTAATCATGTTCATCAGTGTCCAACTATTCCTTCAGTTTTCCGGGCCGCCCGTATCCGTGGGCACGGCTAGTATACCAGATTTAACACTCTGCAGAGGTTGTACATCTTTACTCATGAGTCATGATTTACCCTTTCGCCCGAGGTGATCAGCCTCTTAACCCACTTCCAAGGAAGGTTGGCAGGGATCACTATGAAGTCTTTCAAAGGTTCGTCTAACAAGTTAGGGCCGCTTGGTTTCATTTGCGCGCAGATATAGATACCCCCCTTCCGAATGGCACAATGACGCGCAGCCTATACACATAGGGACAGGGGCTCGCACTATACCCAAAACGGTTCAGCCCCTCCGCCCTTTCGGGTAACCTCTAACAAGCTAGAAAAAGTCTTCATACTGAGCTAAAGCCAGAGCCATTATAGCCCTCATGGTTGCACTGTTGTCCCGGTGATCACTTACAGACAAGATCTCATACAGTTATTTGTCATTCTTTTATGTTCATTGCATAGCTATTAATCATCTTACAAGATCATGGATTATATCAAGCACTAGCACATCTACAATAAATGCATATCAAGTAGGTAGCAAGGAATCCAGGTAACAATCATCTATGATTTTGCTAAGGTCGACAAGGTCATAGCATGCATATGATATATATGTGTAGTTGAAAGGATCTAATTGGCCCAGAGGGGGGTGAATAGGCCTATCTAAAAACCTAAAACTCAAAACTCGAGTTGCGGAAGTCAAATGCCTGTCAGTACCACCGACAGTTTGGGCCGGTACTACTGGTGTCACACAGCCAGTACTACCGACGCAAACTGCTGGTACTACCGACTCCCTAAGACAGCTACGAAATCAGAGTGTAAAGGGCTTAGATTTCAGATCTGAGTTTTACCCCACTTTCCTAAGTGTAGGAGAGGATGTTGTTGGAGTCTCCTTAGCTTAGTCCTTCTCCACAACGTAGATCGACCTTTGTTTACCTGTTGAAAGGTGTAAGAGAGAGAGAGGAACACAAAGAACACAAGCAAGGGTAGTCGAAGCTACCTCCACAGTAAGACAAGGTATTTTTCCCGAGGTTCGGCAATCTCCACTTAGGAGTTCCTACGTCCCCGTTGTTGAGGTGACCACGAAGGTCTGACCACTTAGGTCTCCTCCTCAAGCAACCACAAAGGTTAGCTTGATGTTTCCACTAAGAATCAAGAGGTAATACAAACACTTCGGGGTGCCCTCACAAATGAGTCAACACGGGCAACCACGAAGAACGCCTAGCCGGCTAGGGTTCCAAGAACCCAAGAGTAACAAATACAAACCAAACCGGCAAGACGAGGAATGGAGTGCTCAAGTCACAGATCGAAGCTCCCAACTCTCTAATCTCACTTCTCTAGCTCGAATCTCTCAAGAAATGAAGTCTAGGAACAAGAGGGAGAGAGAGTGGGTGAGACAAAGCTTGGAGACTATTTTCTCAGAGTGGAGTAGCTAGAATAAGCAAGCCAATGGTTAGAAAAGAGGAGAGAGCTATTTATACTAGAGTACAGAACACTTGCCGGTACTACCGGTGCAACCACCGGTACCACCGGCGTCCTCAGATCTAAACGTGAGAAGGCTGAGGAAGATGCGAGAAAAAGGCCTACCGGTACTACCGGCCTTGAGCTGGTACCACCGGCATTGCAAAATCCCGCAAACACCAATCCTGCAAGATTTTGGCCTGCCGGTACTACCGGCGTTTCACCGGTCTACCGGCGGTAGCCGGTACCACCGGTCAAAGCCCGATACTACCGGTAGTTCAATTTCTCGCAAAACTCAGGAGAGGAACTGGTACTGCCGGTACCACCGGCCCTGAGGGCCAGTACTACCGGCTCACCCTAGCAGAGAAGATACTTGCCAGAAGTTCGTGCGTGCAAGGGTGACTCTCAAGCGCAAAACCTAAGATGACCTGAGCACCTTTATCCTCATCTTACCAACTTAATTTTCATCCCTCTTGATAGTTCGGTGTTTCCTATAACTCAAACAAGAAATAAAACTAAGTAGCTTCTTGAGTTGAAACGTCGCTCAAATGAAGAAAATTTGGGGGTGCTGTGATTCACCGAATGTGTTTGTTTGATTCCATCAATAAACTAGCACCTATAGATTACACTTGATAGACAGGTTAGTTCCTAATTTGTTTGTCATTAATTATCAAAACCCACATCGGGGGCGAATGCACTTACAAACTCCCCCTTTTTGGTAATTGATGACAACCAACTTAGGCTTATAAAAGATTGAAAGAAGTAGAGATTTTGAATTCCAAGCATTAGGTTGGGCTCCCCCTTAATGTATGCATTGAATTTGGAATTTCAAATCTTGAATGATATCAAGATGACATACATTAAGATCAAGCTCCCCCTAAATTTTGCAATCCGTGGGGTGCCCAAAAGAGAGTGTGTGTGACAAGAAACAAACCGTGATGCGTATGACAGAATATATCACAGAGTAAAAGAAGAATTTGAATGATTATTCAAGGGCTAAAGAGCTCATAATAACCATTCAAAAACAACATTGCATCAACAAGGATCCAAATAAGCTAACACAAGCAAGATATAATAAAGAAATAAAAGTGTTTAGCTTACAAACAACCATCACACAAACGTAGTTCTTGTTCACCACACATAGTTCACCACTTAGAAAGGTTTAAGACGGGCACCAACAACTAACTTATTACATCAAAGATAAGCCTAACACTCCCCCTTTGGCAGCAAGTGCCAAAAAGGGTAGGCTGCGAGAAAGAGCTAGAAAGACTACTCATCATCATCATCATCGAGGTCGTCGTCTTCGTCGTCGTAGTCAATCAAGGTACGCAGCGGCCCCTTACCATGAGGATGAGCAGAGGTAGACTACTCGTGAGGAGGTGCAGCAGAGGCAGAGGCCCTAGTGACATCATCTGCGGCTCCAAAGATATCCTGATAAGCAAAGCCGGCCTCGGTGTCCTCCATGGAGAACCCATCTGGTATCCCACCACCATAGAATGGATCAAAGGTAGAGGGTGGAGGAGGATCCTGCTACTCCTCATCCTCATCAATAGAAGTCCGATGCATGTTGTCATATTCAGCATAGGGGTCCTGGAACTCACGAAGAGGAGAGGACGGAGGAAGAGCTGCCTTCTCCTCAAGACGACGGAGATGCTGATCGGTCTTCTTCTAGCAATAGCAAAAGTAGGAGAAGAACCGCTGCAGCGCATGACGGGTAGGGCTGCGACGACCACGACCGCTGTCCTGAGGAGGGACAGCTTCCCCTTGAGCACCATCAGCACCAGCAGGAGTAGCAGCGCCAGCAGGAGTGGCAGCACCAGGAGTAGCAGCACCAGGAGTGGCAGCACCAGCAGGACTGAGAGGAGGAGCATGAGGAGCACCCAAGTGCTTGGCACGAACCGGAGCATGAACGCATGGGTGCGAGAACTGCACGCCAGCAACTTGCTCAATAATATGTATCAGATATGGAGCATAGGGCAAATACTTGTGAGGGTCCACGGACGCATCAACAATCTTGTTCCACATGAAATCCGAGACACCAAAGCGGCCACCATTGGCACCAAAGCGAGCCAAGATCTTGGGAGCATCAAGACGGAGGTGAATGGAATCTCCAAACTTGGGGTCAATGGTGTAGCATATCAAGTTGTTCAGCACATAGAAGAACGGCTTCAACTGAGTGGTCTTGAAATCCGGATGAGCTCCTGGCTTGTACATTTCAGCAGCATCAAGATCAGCCTTAGAAATCCCCTCAGCAAAAATGGTGGACAGCCGGGGTGCATCTCGATCCATATGATCAAAACCAAGCAAGCGAGAGAAGGTGATAAAGTCAAGGCGATAGTGAACACCTTGAGTCATCCAATGCAGCACCCTAGAAGCTTGATCGACCCACAATGTTGCCCAAAACTGGAAGATGATCTCCTCATTCCAATTCTTCTCAAGGGTCATAAGGGGAAGGATGCGCCATTCTTCAAGCTTGTTAATCAAAGCATTGACCTCAGGATGATTGAATTCTTGCAAGGACTTGAGGACCACATACTTGTGCTGAAAAAGTGGACCATTCTTGGTGACTTTGCTGGCCTTGTAGAGGACGGACTCATAAAAGTCATTGTGAAACTGAGACCAAAACCGCTCCTCAACTTCCTCAAACTTGATAAACTTATAGGGATTCTCGCTGCGCTGATTTCTCAAGTCCACAAGGCGCTTCTTGTAATCAATACCAAGCTGGGGCTGCGTACCAGAGGGAATAGAGGGCCTCCAGACATGGGCATTAAACTGAGGATGCCATGAGGGAGTCCGGCGAGCACCAACTTCACTGAGATGCAGGGGTGAGCGACGAAGGACATTGGAGTCCATGGCACGTCCTTCCTCTTGCACACGATCAGGCACGGCTTGGCTTCGAACTCTGGCCTGGTGAGAGAGGGGCAGACACAGGATGGTGTGGGTGTGAAGAGGAGCAGGAATGCCCTCATCGCCGGTGGAGGCACCAGCCGCACCCTGACCACGGGAAGGAGTCCCACGGCCACGCACTGCCCGTTCCGCCGACCGACCACCGGCATCACCGGATCTAGGGCGAGCACCACGGGGAGGGTTCTTGCACTTTCTAGAGTCCATGCTGCAACATCATAAATAGAGGCAGCAAGGACAAAATTATAAGACCGCACTAGAATGCATCAAGTAATCGATCAAGGCGATGGGAGGAACTGCCTTGCTTACAGTGGCCGGTACCACCGGCCCTAGAGCCGGTACCACCGGTGGCACTGTTGAGCAAGGGAATCACCTCCAATCGACCGAATCGACCATGGGAAAGATGCAAAAGGAATTCTAGAAGCAAGAACATACTAAGATAAGGAAAGGAGTGCGAGGAAACGGCCTAAAATCAGGTACATTGGGAGATCAGGCAACTTCAAAAGGTACCTTGCGTTACGGAGAAAGGAGGCCGAATCCAAGCAATCCCAAGGGTCTTGGAGTCAACCAAGACTCTCCACGCGTCCCTCATGGCCGGGGCAAAGTCCTCCTCAAAGATCGGGCGAAGAAGATGGAGGAGCCAAGAGATGGGGGCAAGAAAGCCGCCGCCGCCGCTGGGAGAAGAGAGGAGAGGAAGGGTCGGGCGGGTGGGAAAGAAAGAGAGAAGAGAAATAACCACGGGCGGCTTAAATACCGCAGTAAAAATTAACTGCCGGTACTACCGGCCCAAGGGCTGGTACCACCGGCGAGCCAGAAACTTACGCGGAGAGATTTGCGAGATTTTGGCCTACCGGTGCTACCGGGCTTCGGCCGGTACCACCGGGGCTAGGCGCCGGTACCACCGGCAGGGCAGGGAATCAGCGCAGAAGTGAGCTTAGTGTGGCAAACTTAGTAACAAATCTAACATGGCCAGATTTCATCAAATCATTACAAAACAATGGCCATGCTCGAGATGTGAAAAATAGATTTTGAAATAACACTCAATTTTTTTTATAAAGGTTTGACCTTTCTAATCAATCAAGTATGTGCAAGACTTCACACCATGTTACGAGAATCAACGATATTTAGTTCATGCCTCAAAGCACAAAATCTTGACTCATCTAGAGGTTTAGTGAAGATATCGGCTAACTGGAATTCGGTTCTCACATGTTGCACAGCGATATCTCCTTTGGATTGGTGGTCTCTCAGGAAGTGATGGCGAATGTCTATGTGCTTTGTTCTAGAGTGGTTTACAGGGTTATCAGCTAGCTTGATTGCCCCCTCATTGTCACATAAGAGGGCTCACAACTGAAGTCTCTCAAGGTTTGCTTCATCCAAAGCAGTTGGGCACAGCAAGCGCCGGCCGCCACATACTCGGCTTCAGCGGTGGAAAGGGCAATGGAGTTTTGTTTCTTAGAACTCCAAGACACCAAAGACCTACCAAGGAATTGGCAAGTCCCTAATGTACTCTTTCACTCTACCCTGCAACCGGCATAGTCCGAATCAGAGTAGCCAAGTAGAGTGAAAGTGGAGCCCTTTGGGTACCATAAGCCAGGATTAGGAGTGAACACAAGATATCGAAAGATTCTCTTAACAGCCATAAGATGGCATTCTTTCGGACTAGCTTGAAATCTTGCACACATGCACACACTAAGCATAATATCAGGCCTAGATGCACAAAGGTAAAGCAAAGATCCAATCATGGAGCGATATACCTTTTGATCAATGGCCTTGCCGTCTCCATCAAGGTCAAGGTGTCCGGTTGTTGGCATTGGTGTCTTTATGGGTTTGGCCTTGTCCATGTCAAACTTCTTTAGCATGTCGGTGGTGTACTTGGTTTGACTTATGAATGTGCCGTCCTTGAGTTGCTTGATTTGAAATCCAAGGAAGTACGTCAACTCCCCCATCATGGAGATCTCCAACCTTTTGGTCATGATCCTACTAAATTCCTCACTGAAGTCCGCATTAGTACTACCAAATATAATGTCATCGACATATATTTGGCATATAAAAATATCATTATTGACTTTGCGAGTAAATAGAGTGGGATCCGCTTTTCCAATCTCAAACCCTTGTTTGAGTAGGAAATCCTTGAGACAATCATACCAAGCTCTAGGGGCTTGCTTAAGCCCATAGAGTGCCTTGTCCAGCTTGTAGACATGATCGGGATGATGTGGATCTTCAAAACCCGGTGGTTGCTCCACATACACGGTTTCGGAGAGAGGGCCATTGAGGAATGCACTTTTCACGTCCATTTGAAACAACTTGAAATCATGGTGAGCAGCAAAGGCAAGTAATATACGAATAGATTCAAGCCTGGCTACAGGTGCATAGGTTTCCCCAAAATCTAAACCTTTGATTTGAGTGAAACCTTTGGCAACCAACCGAGCCTTGTTTCTAGTGACCACGCCATACTCATCGTCTTTGTTGCGGAAGACCCATTTGGTACCTATCACGTTTTGTTTGGCTCTTTTCACCAAGGACCAGACTTCATTCCTAGTGAAGTTGTTCAACTCTTCTTGCATAGCCATCACCCAATCCGGATCCGCCAAGACATCTTCCACCCTATTTGGCAACATAGAGGAGACAAAGGAGTAATGTTCACAAAAACCAACTAAATGAGAGCGTGTTGTTACCCCTCGTTGTATGTCTCCCAAAATGCTATCAACGGGATAATCCCGTTGAATAGAGTGATGAACTCTTGGGTGAGGCACTGCTGTTCTTGTTTGAATGGGACCATCATCTTCATCTTCATGGTCTTGGTTGATTGAAGAATCTAGATCTTGAACGTTTTGATCTCCATCTTGGTTTGGCTCTTGTGCTTGAGGTGGATCTTGTCCAACTTGTTCTCTTGAGTCACGATCTCTTCTTGATGTGGAAGCATTATCATGGGCATTGGTTGACCCATGATGCAAGTTTGGGTCATGAGAGATTTGCATGTGTGCATCATCTTCTTCTTCTTCAACGGGTTTCACTTCACCGGTAGCAAGCTTTTTGATTACTTGGCGAGATGGCTCTTCTTTACCTAAAATTTCACCATTGACTTGCTCCTTTTGAGAGCCGTCGCTTTCATCAAAAGTCACGTCTACCGCTATTTCAATTTGACCGGTGGTCTCATTGAAAACACGATAGCCATGTTGATTAGTAGCATAACCAAGTAAAAAACCTTCATCAACCTTTGGTGCGAACTTAGAGCTTTTGGATCTTTTATTAAGTATGAAACACTTGCATCCAAAAACTCTAAAGTAATCCACCTTAGGCTTTTTACCGGTTAGAAGTTCGTAGGCAGTTTTCTTCCTCAACTTGTGGAGGTATAAGCGATTGATGGCGTGACATGCCGTGTTAACTGCTTCTGCCCAATAGTCCTTTTCAGAGATCTTGTACTCATCCAACATTGCTCTTGCGGCTTCAATGAGTGTTCGGTTCTTTCTTTCTACCACACCGTTTTGTTGTGGAGTATATGCAACCGAGAACTCATGCTTGATGCCTTCTTCATCAAGGTATGCTTCAATGTTGGTGTTTCTAAATTCAGTCCCGTTGTCGCTTCTCACTTTCTTGATCTTCACTTCAAACTCATTTTGAGCCCGTCTTGCAAACTTCTTGAAGATCCCTTGAGTTTCACTTTTGTCCTTCAAAAAGAATACCCAAGTGAAGCGAGAAAAGTCATCAACAATCACAAAACCATATTTGTTACCTCCAATGCTTATGTAAGCATTGGGTCCGAACAAGTCCATGTGAAGTAGCTCAAGTGGTCTTGACATAGTCACAATGTTCTTCGCGGGATGCTTAGCTCCAACTTGTTTTCCCGCTTGACATGCACTGCAAATTCTATCTTTCTCAAAAGAAACATTCATTAGTCCAAGGATGTGTTCACCCCTTTGAAGATCGGCCAAGTTTCTCATCCCAACATGGGCTAGACGGCGATGCCACAGCCAGCCCATGCTAGATTTTGCCACTAAACAAGTCTCGGACCCCACTCTACTAGCTAAAAAATCAACTAGATAGAGCTTGCCCTTTAGTTGACCCGTAAAAGCAATAGAGGAATCCGACCTTCTAGAGACTTCCACACCCTTATCCGTAAAGAGACAATTGTAACCCTTCTCACAGAGTTGTGAGACGGATAACAAATTGTATCCCAACGAATCCACAAGCAAAACATTCAAAATGGAATTATTATTTGAAATTGCAATTTTACCTAAACCAAGGATATCTCCCTTACTATTGTCACCAAAGACAATCCTTTCACCTGTCGTTTGATTCAGTTGAAATGAAGTGAACATGTTCTTCTCTCCGGTCATGTGATTGGTGCATCCACTATCAAGCACCCAACTTGGCCCACCAGAGGAATAAACCTACAAGATAAGATGAAGTCTTTGTTTTAGGTCCCGAGTTGGAACCTAGGGGGTTAGACACATAAGATTTGGGCACCCAAACACTCCTCAAGATTTGTCTCTTCTTGAGGGTGCCCACATACTTCACAACAATCTTGCCATCCCTATCCCAACAGCACATGTAATCACAAATATGATTGCGTGAGATAGGCGCTTGTTGCTTGGGCATTTCCCTTTGCTTCTTCTTGATGTTCTTGTTGCTTGCAAGTGGGATTGTAGGAGTGGCAACATTGTTCACTTTGTCAATAAGATCAACGAGAGGCACACTCTTGTTGAACTTCACACAAGTCACCCCATTTATCATGTTCCTCCCATTGGCCTTACCATTGTACCGATTGTATCCGAGGCTATCCTTGATTATGGGGTGCCTTGATGCCTTGAACACATTTACCGGCTGCTTGTCCTTGCACTTGCAACCAATCTTGACAATAGTGTTCAGTCTTTGAATTTCTTTGTCCTTCTTGGCTAACTCATCAAGGTTAGTGAGACATGCATTTATGTCAACATTTATGCATCTTTCACAACTTTTACTTGTAGAAGCCTTTGAATCCTTAGAAGCGGTAGAGGTGCTAGACCAAAGCTTTTCATAGTTTAGTTCAAGCTCATGATATTTTGTTGTCAAGCTTGTGAGGCTTTTTTGAGCCAAACTATGATCATTCTTTAGGCTAGCCAAAGATCCATTGAGTGAGGAATGTTCCTTAGTCAATCGCTCATTGGAGTCTTTGACTAGAGACAATTCTACACCCAATTTCTCAACCCTCTCCTTTTCCTTGGAGAGACATACTTCAAGCCCTTGGTTCTTCTCCCTTTCCTCTAGGAGAAATTTGCCTTGTGAATCGATGCATGACTCAAGCTTGTCATTAGCATATATTAGCTTTAGAATTTTAGTTGCAGCAGCTTTACCATATTTCTTAATGAGATTGTTGGCATAGTTTTCATCATCTTCATTATCACTATCATAGTCACTAGTGGTTTGAGGAGAGGAGTCAGTTTGTACCTTGTCTCCTTTTGCCATAAGGCATGTAGGAGTGTCATCATCGTCATTGGAGAGATTGGCAAAGAGCCTAGGCGATGAGTGGGTGTCGGAGATGAGTGATGTGGATGAGGCAACGTTGGTGTAGATCTTGGTTGGGGAGGATCTTTCTTGTATGGCGATGGCAGCTATAATCTTCTTCTCATTGTCATCATCATCACTGTCACTGTCCAATTGCCATTCTTGCTCGAGGTGAGCTTCCCCTTTCTTCTTGTCCTTGTACTTCTTGTCATTTTGTTTGGTGTACCTTGACTTCTTTCCTTTATTGGGACAATCTGCTGCAAGATGGCCAGTGTCACCACACTCATAGCAAAACCTCTTTCTATATGGCTTGTTTCCTCCATATCTCCTCATCTTATCTTTCTTCATTCTCAGATAGTTCTTGTAGTTTCCCACTAGCATAGCTTGTTCTTCATCAAGATCATCATCATCTTTGTGCTTATGCTCGCAACATCCTTTGTTGCAATGACTTGACTCACTTCCATGTGAAGCTGTGAGTGCTATGTTCTTTCTTTGATTTAGGGCTTCTTTGGCTTCATCATCCAAGACTTCATGGTGCATCAACTTTGCTAGCATTTCTTGAGGAGTCATAGTATGATAGTTGTTTTTCTCCATGATGACGGATGCAAGCATGTTGTTCCTTTGTCTATACACTCTACAAATCTTTCTTGCTGCAGAGTTATCATCCCATGTTTTTGCTCCAAGTGCTATAATTTGATTGATCAATGACATAAACCTATCAAACATGGCTTTTGTTGTTTCTCCCTCAAGTATGCAAAAGTTCTCAATCTTTCTTTGTAAGAGCTCAATGTTTCCTACTCTTACACTTTTGTCTCCCTCAAAAGACACTTTCAAGGTGTCCCAAATCTGCTTAGCATTTACCATTCCATTTACTTTGTTGTTGTCTTCCGGAGTAAGACATTGCAGAATCAAGGTAGCAGCTGTTGCATTAAGGTGAAAGTCTCTCTCATCTTCGGGAGTCCATTCACTTGAATTTTGCGGTGGATTCACTCCAATGTCCACTACTTCCCAGCATCTTGCGGCAATGAGATGCAACTTCATTCTATGAGCCCAATCGGTGTACCTTATACCATCAAATGGAGGTGGCTTTCCAGGATTGATCATCGGCAATGTTGGATTCTTGCTTGAACTACTGTAATCAAACCCAGTGTTGTTGTAGGTCTTTGACCCTTTGCTAGCATCTTCATTTCCACCTTCGCTATCCGACTCATGATTCCTTTTACTTAGGAGTTCTTTCATCTTGTCTAGCTCTTCTTGCATCTTCTTCATCTGCTCTTTCTGCTGCAGCTGCAAGGATGCTGTGATCTGTGCTGTGATTTGCTCAACGATTTGTTGTTGAGTTGTTGGATCCATCTTGGCCAATGTTGTTCCTCACGCGGTGAAGCATTTGTACGAGGAACCTTGCTCTGATACCGATTGAAAGGATCTAATTGGCCTAGAGGGGGTGAATAGGCCTATCTAAAAACCTGAAACTCAAAACTCGAGTTGTGGAAGTCAAATGCCTGTCGGTACCACTGACAGTTTGGGCCGGTACTACTGGTGTCACACAGCCAGTACTACCGACGCAAACTGCTGGTACTACCGACTCCCTAAGACAGCTACGAAATCAGAGTGTAAAGGGCTTAGATTTCAGATCTGAGTTTTACCCCACTTAGGTCTCCTCCTCAAGCAACCAAAAAGGTTAGCTTGATGTTTCCACTAAGAATCAAGGGGTAATACAAACACTTCGGGGTGCCCTCACAAATGAGTCAACACGGGCAACCACGAAGAACGCCTAGCCGGCTAGGGTTCCAAGAACCCAAGAGTAACAAATACAAACCAAACTGGCAAGACGAGGAACGGAGTGCTCAAGTCACAGATCGAAGCTCCCAACTCTCTAATCTCACTTCTCTAGCTCGAATCTCTCAAGAAATGAAGTCTAGGAACAAGAGGGAGAGAGAGTGGGTGAGACAAAGCTTGGAGACTGTTTTCTCAGAGTGGAGTAGCTAGAATAAGCAAGCCAACGGTTAGAAAAGAGGAGAGAGCTATTTATACTAGAGTACAGAACACTTGCCGGTACTACCGGTGCAACCACCGGTACCACCGGCGTCCTTAGATCTAAACGTGAGAAGGCTGAGGAAGATGTGAGAAAAAGGCCTACCGGTACTACCGGCCTTGAGCCAGTACCACTGGCCAGCGCAGGTACCACCGGTGGAAGGCCGGTACCACCGGCAGTGCAAAATCCCGCAAACACCAGTTCTACGAGATATTTGCCTGCCGGTACTACCGGCGTTTCACCGGTCTACCGGCGGTAGCCGGTACCACCGGTCAAAGCCCGGTACTACCGGTAGTTCAATTTCTCGCAAAACTCAGGAGAAGAACTAGTACTGCCGGTACCACCGGCCCTGTGGGCCGGTACTACCGGCTCACCCTAGCAGAGAAGAAACTTGCCAGAAGTTCGTGCGTGCAAGGGTGACTCTCAAGCGCAAAACCTAAGATGACCTGAGCACCTTTATCCTCATCTTACCAACTTAATTTGCATCCCTCTTGATAGTGCGGCGTTTCCTATAACTCAAACAAGAAATAAAACTAGGTAGCTTCTTGAGTTGAAACGTCGCTCAAATGAAGAAAATTTGGGGGTGCTGTGATTCACCAAATGTGTTTGTTTGATTCCATCAATAAACTAGCACCTGTAGATTACACTTGATAGACAGGTTAGTTCCTAATTTGTTTGTCATTAATTATCAAAACCCACATCGGGGGCGAATGCACTTACAAACTCCCCCTTTTTGGTAATTGATGACAACCAACTTAGGCTTATAAAAGATTGAAAGAAGTAGAGATTTTGAATTCCAAGAATTTGAATGATTATGCAACAGCTAAAGAGCTCACAATAACCATTCAAAAACAACATTGCATCAACAAGGATCCAAATAAGCTAACACAAGCAAGATATAATAAAGAAATAAAAGTGTTTAGCTTACAAACAACCATCACACAAACGTAGTTCTTGTTCACCACACATAGTTCACCACTTAGAAAGGTTTAAGACGGGCACCAACAACTAACTTATTACATCAAAGATAAGCCTAACACTCCCCCTTTGGCAGCAAGTGCCAAAAAGGGTAGGCTGCGAGAAAGAGCTAGAAAGACTACTCATCATCATCATCATCGAGGTCATCATCGTCGTCGTAGTCAATCAAGGTACGCAGCGGCCCCTTACCATGAGGATCAGCAGAGGTAGACTACTCGTGAGGAGGTGCAGCAGAGGCAGAGGCCCTAGTGACATCATCCGCGGCTCCAAAGATATCCTGATAAGCAAAGCCGGCCTCGGTGTCCTCCATGGAGAACCCAGCTGGTATCCCACCACCATAGAATGGATCAAAGGTAGAGGGTGGAGGAGGATCCTGCTGCTCCTCATCCTCATCAATAGAAGTCCGATGCATGTTGTCATATTCAGCATAGGGGTCCTGGAACTCACGAAGAGGAGAGGACGGAGGAAGAGCTGCCTTCTCCTCAAGACGACGGAGACGCTGATCGGTCTTCTTCTAGCAATAGCAAAAGTAGGAGAAGAACCGTTGCAGCGCATGACGGGTAGGGCTGCGACGACCACGACCGCTGTCCTGAGGAGGGACAGCTTCCCCTTGAGCACCATCAGCACCAGCAGGAGTAGCAGCGCCAGCAGGAGTGGCAGCACCAGGAGTAGCAGCACCAGGAGTGGCAGCACCAGCAGGACTGAGAGGAGGAGCATGAGGAGCACCCAAGTGCTTGGCACGAACCGGAGCATGAACGCATGGGTGCGAGAACTGCACGCCAGCAACTTGCTCAATAATATGTATCAGATATGGAGCATAGGGCAAATACTTGTGAGGGTCCACGGACGCATCAACAATCTTGTTCCACATGAAATCTGAGACACCAAAGCGGCCACCATTGGCACCAAAGCGAGCCAAGATCTTGGGAGCATCAGGACGGAGGTGAATGGAATCTCCAAACTTGGGGTCAATGGTGTAGCGTATCATGTTGTTCAGCACATAGAAGAACGGCTTCAACTGAGTGGTCTTGAAATTCGGATGAGCTCCTGGCTTGTACATTTCAGCAGCATCAAGATCAGCCTCAGAAATCCCCTCAGCAAAAATCAAGGGGTAATACAAACACTTCGGGGTGCCCTCACAAATTAGTCAACACGGGCAACTACGAAGAACGTCAAGCCGGCTAGGGTTCCAAGAACCCAAGAGTGACAAATACAAACCAAACCAGCAAGACGAGGAACGGAGTGCTCAAGTCACAGATCGAAGCTCCCAACTCTCTAATCTCACTTCTCTAGCTTGAATCTCTCAAGAAATGAAGTCTAGGAGCAAGAGGGAGAGAGAGTGGGTGAGACAAAGCTTGGAGACTGTTTTCTCAGAGTGGAGTAGCTAGAATAAGCAAGCCAACGGTTAGAAAAGAGGAGAGAGCTATTTATACTAGAGTACAGAACACTTGCCGGTACCACCGGTGCAACCACCAGTACCACCGGCGTCCTCAGATCTAAACGTGAGAAGGCTGAGGAAGATGCGAGAAAAAGGCCTACCGGTACTACCGGCCTTGAGCCGGTACCACCGGCAGTGCAAAATCCCACAAACACCAGTTCTGCGAGATTTTGGCCTACCGGTACTACCGGTAGTGCAATTTCTCGCAAAACTCAGGAGAAGAACTGGTACTGCCGGTACCACCGGCCCTGAGGGCTGGTACTACCGGCTCACCCTGGCAGAGAAGAAACTTGCCAGAAGTTCGTGCGTGCAAGGGTGTCTCTCAAGCGCAAAACCTAAGATGACCTGAGCACCTTTATCCTCATCTTACCAACTTAATTTGCACCCCTCTTGATAGTGTGGCGATTCCTATAACTCAAACAAGAAATAAAACTAGGTAGCTTCTTGAGTTGAAACGTCGCTCAAATGAAGAAATTTTGGGGGTGCTGTGATTGACCAAATGTGATTGTTTGATTCCATCATTAAACTAGCACCTGTAGATTACACTTGATAGACAGGTTAGTTCCTAATTTGTTTGTCATTAATTATCAAAACCCACATCAGGGGCGAATGCACTTACAGTAGTTAATAGTGAATAGGTAACAAGGATGATCCCAAGTTATACTTGCCTTGATCAAAGCTCTCCTGAGCCTGCTGCTGGTCTTCGAAAGATTGACCTTGATCACCAACGTATCGCTCACCGTCTATAACCGATCATCAATCAACAACACGCAATCCAATGTAGACAATCATACACGAAGCAAACAAGCTATAGTTAGAACAGTACACCAAACAGTGGAAAAACAAGTGTAAAAGTTTATAAAAATGTTCTACGCAGCGCTACGATCACACAAACGTAAAGTTCACGAAAATCGGAATTAGAACGAAGAAGTTATGAATTTTCCAAGATTTCCTATAGATAAATAATTAATTAAATGCTACTGCAGAATTAAAAGTTTCAAAACAGTAAACTAACACTTCTAACATGTAGAGCTCGTGAATACGAATCTAACGAGATTTGAATGGACAAAAACAGAGTTAAAATGAGCATTTTATAAGCATTATAAATTCAGTGGCAATCTTGTAAATAGCAGAAAGCGCATTTTTCCATTAACCGGCGAGAAATACGCCTTTGGCATTAGAAAACATATTTTACTCAGGGCGCTTAGGGACTGCGGGTTGAGTAGCGAAATCTCCAGGGACTCTTAAAGAAAATTCGCAGCGAAGGGGTATCCTTCTTTCTGGGGCGTTGATCTTCCATCGAACGGTTCAAATCCAGCAGGGCGCGAGCGGCGGCCGGCCGGCCACCATTGAAAGCCCCAGCGCGGTGGTGCGCCATGGGCGCCGCCGCGGAGCTCTCCGGCCTCACCAACTTCTTGTTTCCGAGCACCAAAACATAAACCGAGACCATGGGCGCGCAGAGGAGCAAAAGGCGAGCTCACCAGGGCACTTTGCTCGGGCCGGAAGGTAGCAGGGGACTGACGCCGCTATGGGGAACGAAGCCGGCCCCGAGAAGATCTCTTCTATGGCGGCTAGGGCACGTCTTCACGATTTAGATGCAAAAACACGACGCGGGGCATCACGGGGTGCTTTATAGGGGCTCGGTTCGCTCAAAACGGCAAGAAAATCCCGACGTTCACGGGTTCGATTCGGCTGCAGCGTGACCGGCTCGGTTACGAGCAGAGGAAGGAGATGGAGGCACCACTCAGCGGGTCCCACGCGTCAGCAAGAAGAGGAGGGGGTCCCATCTGTCGGCCTGAGTAAGAAGAGGGAGGGTCCGCACGCGTGGCCTGGGCCGGTTGGGCCACTGCGAGCGGGCTGGGGGCGGGGGGGGGGGGGGAAAGTTAAACCCGGCCGGGGGACGGGAGTTGGGCCGGGCGCTGCTGCTGGTTTGCTGGGCTGAAGCCGCGAGTGGGGAGAGGGGGAAGAAAGGCCGGGGGGTGGGTCTAGCTGGGTTTGCCTTTCCCTTTTTTTCTTTTTCTTTTCTGTTTTCTTTTTTCCACTTCTCCTTTGTTTTCTAAAGTCTTTTTGAAAAGAGATTTTAAATCCTTTTTGGAGATAAACAAAACATAGACAGAAAACAAGCAAGCAAGTAAATAAATAAATTAATTCCAGCATGAATGCATAACCATGTTTCTAAACTTATAATGAATTTTAATCTTGACAAAAATATTTTATTTACTAGATTAAATGCCCACAAAAATTGCTTAAATAATTCTCATTAAATCCTATTAATTCAAAAGCAAATTTTTGGGTGTTACAAATTCTACCCCCCATAAAAGAATCTCGTCCTCGAGATTGAGCAGTGCATAAACAAACAGCTGTGGATATGATTCTCTCCAATCATCCTCTCTTTCCCAAGTTGCTTCTACCTCTAAAAACCGATTCCATTGCACTAGCAAATTCATGGCTCTAGTCAAGTAACATACCTGGTAACTTATTTGAAAGTTTTATTCCCTACACAGTCTTGAAGATCAACACCATCATCCAGCTGATTCACTGTAGCTGTGGGTGGAGCCTGCACTGCTACATCCACACTGATTCTCTCTCCCTTGGGTGTTGTCACAACTACTACTTTCTCTTTGCACTTAATTTCCGTAGCATATTTCTTCATCCAATCCAAACCCAATATGACATCTATGCCTGAGGTTCTCATAACCATGGGACTAACCGGGAAATCTACCCCCTTAAAGAAAGACTTGCTGAGGGGCAATAATATGAAACTGGTATAGTCCCTCCCGGTGAGTTTACTAGCATATGGGTTTTCATGGCAACTAGTGGAATGCTATGAACTCTAACAAATGCTTGTGATATGAAAGTATGCGACGCTCCAGAATCAAATAAAACTGTTGCGGGAATAGAGTTAATACTGAACGTACCCATCATAATCTCCGGTCCCTCCTGTACTGTCTCTGCAGCCACATGGTTCACCTTTGCTCCATGAGAATTAGACTTTTGATTGTTGTTCTGCTGGTTGAATCTCTCCGGGCAATCATATGACATATGACCTTCTTTTCCACAGCGAAAACAACTAGTAGGGGTATTGGGAGCACTTCTCTTCATGGAGGTGGCATTTGAATTTCCTGAGCGGGGAATCTGCTGACCACTCTGCTGTTGAATTAGGATTACGCTGAGGTTGTTGGTTGCGATCCCATTGACCAACCGGTCCCTGGTACCTCTGTTGATCGCCCTGCTGAGGATTGTAACATTGGCGGTTGTTGCCTCCAGAACCTTGGGCTAGCATCCTTCGCTTCTTGTCCTGGCCTTTGCGCATGTTATCCAACACAATAGCACGATTCACCAGAGCTTGAAAAGTAGGATAGGTATTTCCAGCCAACTGCAACCTAAGTTCATAGTAAAGACCTTTCATGAAGAGACGCTGCTTATCAGCATCTTCTCTGACTTTGTTTGGAGCATAGCGAGCCAACTGTTCAAATGTGTCATGATATTCTGCCACAGTCATGGAGCCCATCCTGAGTGATCTGAATTCTTCTTGCTTGAGCTCCATCATTCTCTCATTTATATGTCGAGCTCTGAAGTCTCTACAGAATTCCAGCCATATGACAGGAGGAGCATTGTTGGGACGAGCAGCTTGATATGACTCCCACCATGTCTGAGCTGCCCCCTGAAGCTGTCCAGAAGCATACAACACCTTCTCCAAGTCATTGCACTGTGCTATGTTCAGTTGCCTCTCCACGGCACGTAACCAATCATCTGCCTCCATAGGATCAGCTGAGTGTGTAAATACTGGAGGTCTTCCCTTCATAAACTCTCCACGCTTATCTCTCACATGAACAGGTGGTGGTGTCGGTGGAGGTTGCTGCTGTAAGTGCTGCATAAAGACGTGCATCATCTCATTTTGGGTCTGCATAAGTTCCTCCACAGTAATTGGGGCATTGTCACCATTGCCACGGCCTCTACCTCTGCCTCTTCCCCTTGCTGCCATCTGCATCCCAAGGTATAGAATCATGTCTTAGTATTGTCCAGCATGACAATTACAAGAGTTAACGGAATCTGAAATTTTCTGGGTAACATCCAACATCAGCAGATCAGAAAATCATTCATATCTCGAGTTCCAGAATTCAAAAGGTACATGCTATACACTGTTGGAAAGATACAGGAGTTATCTACAACTTTCATTTGGACCATATTAACAGATTCTGTCATTGAATTAGTCAAAACTGAGTATAACCAAAACTGTTCCAGAATTCCGGACTGCGCAGAAACTTCAACTTTAAACAGCCATAACTCACAGCTCATAACAGATAATAATGTCATTCTTGAGGCAATGGAAAGATATGAAAGTCTACTTGTTCTCAGAAAAATTTGATGAACATTGCACGATCAGATTTTGAGATGTACCAGATTCATTGCAGACTGCTCCAGAAAATAGCAAAGGACAGAAACAGAATTTTACCCAAACTCAACTATTTAGTTCATTAATCCTTATACCTTAGGCCTATAAACTATATGAAATTGTAGAGAAAGTCCACAAGATCATTACAATCATTACAAAGATCCAAATCAAACATAAGCATAATAACAAACCAAACCAAGCATCAGAGATTCACACTTCAAACATTGACTCAACTTGCGGTACTATCATTCTCTTCCTATTAAGGGCAAAGATCCCAAATCTCCTATTCCAATGACGCCAGAAGGTGGTAAGAAAAAGTTCTAAAAGCATATCAAGCAAGGTGTGGGGATGAGAACAAGTCTTTAAAATAAGCAACAAGGTGATGATGAATAGGATATAGTGTAGAAGAAAATATCAAGGTTTATAGAGCAAGGATTTTATAGCAATTTCAAAACCTTAAGACGGCCAATTTCTAACTAGGCTTGTGTCCGACAGTCAACAAAGCTTTGATACCAATTTGTCACACCCATATTTTAAGAACAAAATAGGATGCATAAAAGACTCATATGTGCCCCAGAAATAGTCACACACATAAGCAGACAAATCTCAAATGTACCATTGCAGTGTTTATTACATAGCAGAACATAATATATCACACAGTCTCATACAAAGATGATATCATAAAGTAAACAACGCTCTCGACGGAAGCACCACACAGGGACACTGTGGACTGGTTGACTCCAAACCTAGTACTCATAACGGTAGTCCTCATTCCAATCATCATCATTAGCATAACCTGGGGTGTTGGGAAATTGCAAGAGTGAGCACATATCGTACTCAACAAGTATAACCAGGGGTTCATGAGGCTCAATAAGCTGACACTGGTTTGACTGCATTTAGCTTTTATATGTAGATAAAATGTTTATATTTAGATAGCAAATGTCAAGGTAGCATAATTAAATCCCATAACCACATGATCAATGTATACAAAAATTAATAATATCACATATAAACAACATAATAAACCATCATTTATCATCATTAATCATGTTCATCAGTGTCCAACTATTCCGTCAGTTTTCTGGGCCGCCTGTATCCGTGGGCACGGCTAGTATACCAGATTTAACACTCTGCAGAGGTTGTACATCTTTACCCATGAGTCATGATTTACCCTTTCGCCCGAGGTGATCAGCCTCTTAACCCACTTCTAAGGAAGGTTGGCAGGGATCACTATGAAGTCTTTCAAAGGTTCGTCTAACAAGTTAGGGCCGCTTGGTTTCATTTGCGCGCAGATATAGATACCCCCCTTCCGAATGGCACAATGACGCGCAGCCTATACACATAGGGACAGGGGCTCGCACTATACCCAAAACGGTTCAGCCCCTCCGCCCTTTCGGGTAACCTCTAACAAGCTAGAAAAGGTCTTCATACTGAGCTAAAGCCGGAGGCATTATAGCCCTCATGGTTGCACTATTGTCCCGGTGATCACTTACAGACAAGATCTCATACAGTTATTTGTCATTCTTTTATGTTCATTGCATAGCTATTAATCATCTTACAAGATCATGGATTATATCAAGCACTAGCACATCTACAATAAATGCATATCAAGTAGGTAGCAAGGAATCCAGGTAACAATCATCTATGATTTTGCTAAGGTCGACAAGGTGATAGCATGCATATGATATATATGTGTAGTTAATAGTGAATAGGTAACAAGGATGATCCCAAGTTATACTTGCCTTGATCAAAGCTCTCCTGAGCCTGCTGCTGGTCTTCGAAAGATTGACCTTGATCACCAACGTATCGCTCACCGTCTATAACCGATCATCAATCAACAACACGCAATCCAATGTAGACAATCATACACGAAGCAAACAAGCTATAATTAGAACAATACACCAAACAGTGGTAAAACAAGTGTAAAAGTTTATAAAAATGTTCTATGCAGCGCTACGATCACACAAACGTAAAGTTCACGAAAATCGGAATTAGAACGAAGAAGTTTTGAATTTTCCAAGATTTCCTATAGATAAATAATTAATTAAATGCTACTGCAGAATTAAAAAGTTTCAAAACAGTAAACTAACACTTCTAACATGTAGAGCTCGTGAATACGAATCTAACGAGATTTGAATGGACAAAAACAGAGTTAAAATGAGCATTTTATAAGCATTATAAATTCAGTGGCAATCTTGGAAATAGCAGAAAGCGCATTTTTCCATTAACCGGCCAGGAATACGCCTTTGGCATTAGAAAACGTATTTTACTCAGGGCGCTTAGGGACTGCGGGTTGAGTAGCGAAATCTCTAGGGACTCTTATAGAAAATGCGCAGCGAAGGGGTATCCTTCTTTTTGGGGCGTTGATCTTCGATCGAACGGTTCAAATCCAGCAGGGCGCGAGCGGCCGCCGGCCGGCCACCATTGAAAGCCCCAGCGCGGTGGTGCGCCATGGGCACCGCCGTGGAGCTCTCCGGCCTCACCAACTTCTTGTTTCCGAGCACCAAAACATAAACCGAGACCATGGGCGTGCAGAGGAGCAAAAGGCGAGCTCACCAGGGCACTTTGCTCAGGCCGGAAGGTAGCAGGGGACTCACGCCGCGATGGCGAATGGAGCCGGCCCTGGGAAGATCTCTTCTATGGCGGCTAGGGCACGTCTTCGCGATTTAGATGCAAAAACACGACGCGGGGCATCACGGGGTGCTTTATAGGGGCTCGGTTCGTTCAAAACGGCAAGAAAATCCTGATGTTCACGGGTTCGATTCGGCTGCTGCGTGACCGGCTCGGTTACAAGCAGAGGAAGGAGATGGAGGCACCGCTCGGCGGGTCCCACGCGTCAGCAAGAAGAGGAGGGGGTCCCATCTGTCGGCTAGAGTAAGAAGAGGGAGGGTCCGCGCGCGTGGCCTGGGCCGGTTGGGCCACTGCGAGCGGGCTGGGGGCGGGGGGGGGAGTAAAACCAGGCCGGGGGAGGGGAGTTGGGCCGGGTGCTGCTGCTGGTTTGCTGGGCCGAAGCCGCGAGTGGGGAGAGGGGGAAGAAAGGCCGGGGGGTGGGTCTAGCTGGGTTTGCCTTTCCCTTTTTTTTCTTTTTCTTTTCTGTTTTCTTTTTCCCACTTCTCCTTTGTTTTCTAAAGTCTTTTTGAAAAGAGATTTTAAATCCTTTTTGGAGATAAACAAAACATAGACAGAAAACAAGCAAGCAAGTAAATAAATAAATTAATTCCGGCATGAATGCACAACCATGTTTCTAAACTTATAATGAATTTTAATCTTGACAAAAATATTTTATTTACTAGATTAAATGCCCACAAAAATTGCTTAAATAATTCTCATTAAATCCTATTAATTCAAAAGCAAATTTTTGGGTGTTACACCCGAGGAGGGATACGATGCAGCTTCATACCTTGTTGGGTATGGAGGCAGTGGACATGCATATGCATTGCATCTGCACTTTGAGTTTTACTTGCATTGAGGATGTGGATACGAGGCATTTTTTCTTTTTGAAGAGGTAGTTTATTTATTGAATACCATGATGATGTTTACTCCATGCATTATGCTGCTATCACTTGATAAATAATTTGACTATGAATTGTTAATTTCTTATGTTGCCATATCTTCAATTTTTAATCGATGCTTAATTAACTTGTAGATTGAATGACATGTTCAGTCAGTTTGCTTGCTGAGATTTATTCTCACCCCTCTATCTTTCCAGGTGCTTTGTTTGGATGCTTTGCTTGAAGGGATGGGATTAGCGGCACATCTTCACGGTTTCGCCCACAATTAGATTAAATAATATCGCTCTTGGCTTGTTGTAATAAACTTAGTGTACCATTAAGGCGATCCTTCATGATTTAATAAAAATGTTTAAGTTGAAACTTTACTTAATATAAGTTTTGTCCTTGTTGTTGCTTCCGCGCTTTACTTTGATGTTGGGTTTTTGTTGCCAAGTTTTATACTCTGGCTTGAGGGAAGGGATGTTAGTGACATCTTAGGCCTTTTGTGGCGCCTGGGGTGTTACAGTATCATATACACGTCCTCTTCCAAATTTCCATTTAGAAAGGCTGTTTTAACATCCATCTACCATATCTCATAATCAAAATATGCAGCAATTGCTAGAATGATCCAGATAGATTTAAGCATCGCTACTGGCAAGAAAGTCTCGTCATAGTCAATTCCTTGAACTTGCCTAAAACCCTTTGCGACAAGTCGAGCTTTATAGACATGAACATTTCCATCCATATCCTTTTTCTTTTTATAGATCCATTTGCACTCTATGGGTCTAACCCCATCAGGCGGATCAACCAAGTTCCAAACTTGATTGTCTCCCATAGAATCTATCTCGGATGTCATGGCACTTTGCCATTTCTCGGAATCTGGGTTCATCATTGCTTCTGTATAATTTGCAGGTTCGTCATCGTCTAATAATAACAATTCCCCTCACAATTCGTGAAGTCTTGCTGATCTTCGTGGTTGTGGTGGTGTTTCTACTACCACGGGCGTCTCAACTTGTTCTGCTACATTAGCACCGCTCGTAGAGTCATTCCCAACTGGTTCATCTTGAACTTCTTCAAGATAAACCTTCTATCCATTTTTCTCCCTTTTGAGAAACTCTTTCTCTAAGAAAACACCATTTCGAGTAACAAACACTTTGCCCTCTGTCCGGTTATAGACATAATACCCTAAAGATTCCTTTGGGTATCCCACAAAAAAACACTTGTCTGATTTGGGTGTTAGTTTATCTGATATAAGTCGTTTGACATAAACTTCACAACCCTAAATTTTTAGAAAAGACAAACTAGGACACTTACCAGTCCACATCTCATATGGTGTCTTAACTACAGACTTAGATGGTACCCTGTTTAAAGTGAAAGCGGCTATTTCTAGAGCATATCCCCAAAATGATAAAGGTAGGTCCGACTAGTTCATCATAGATCGAACCATGTCCAACAAAGTTCGATTACATCGCTTGGACACACCATTCCTCTGAGGCGTTCCAGGTGGCATAAGTTGTGGAACGATTCCACAACTCTTTAGATGATTGCTAAATTCGTGACTCAAATATTCTCCTCCACGATCAGATCGCAAAGCCTTAATTTTCTTGCCACGTTGATTCTCTACTTCATTCTGAAATTCTTTGAACTTTTCAAATGTTTTAGACTTATGTTTCATTAAGTAGACATATCCATATCTACTAAAATCATCAGTGAAAGTTATGAAGTATTGGAATCCTCCTCTAGCTGTCGTGCTCATTGGTCCACATACATCAGTATGTACAAGTTCCAATAAGTCAGATGCTCTCCCAGGAAAACCTGTGAAAGGTGCCTTGGTCATCTTTCCTAGTAAGCAAAACTCACATGTCTCATATGATTCAAAATCAAACAAAGTTAAAAGCCCATCATCTTGGAGCCTCTTCATGTGATTCTCACTTATATGACCCAAACGACAATGCCACAAATAAGTAGGACTTAACTCATTAAGGCGAGGCCTTTTAGCACTAATATTATAGATAGGTGCATCATCAAGATTTAAAATAAATAATCCATTCACAATGGATGCATAAGCCACAAATATGTCATTCTTAGAGATCACACAACCATTGTCTTTGCTCGCAAATGAATAACCATCCTTCATCAAACATGAAGGAGACACAATGTTTTGACTTAAACTAGGAACAAAATAACAATTATTCAATTCCAAAATAAATCCTGATGGTAGATGAAGTTGCATCGTCCCGACTTTCAATGCAGCAACTCTTGCATTATTGCCCATGCAGAAATCAACTTCTCCCTTTTTAATGCTTCTACATCTTATCATTCCCTACATCATATTGCAAATATGAGCAACCGATCCGGTATCAAATACCCAAGAATTAATATAAGAGTTAGCGAAGAAAATATCTGTAACATAAACAACAAGTGTATGAGCAGCGGAAGTACCTTTACCACCGCCATCCTTCTTCAAGGACGCCAAGTACAACTTGCTGTTTCTCTTCCAGTGACCTTTCCCCTTACAGTGAAAGCACTGAGCATCAGCATCTGGGCCAGCCTTAGGTGCAGGTGGGTTTGGCTTATGGATCTCATCCTTAGCCTTGCCCTTTTTCTTCTTCCAAGTGTTGCTCTTCTTTCTCTTAAAGTTAGGCTTGTTTTGGACAGCCAACACTTGGCTACTGCCTCCACTCTTCTTGATGTCAGCCTCTGCTGTTTTCAGCATGCCACACAACTCATTCAAGCCCTTCTCCACCCCATGCATATAGTAGTTCGAGATGAAGTTTCCATAACTGGGCGGAAGAGACGAGAGAATAAAATCAGTAGCCAACTCTTCGCCAATTGGGAAGCCTAGCTTCTCCAAACTTTGAGTGTAACCAACCATCTTGATTACATGTGGGCCAAGTGATGCGCCCTCTGTTAGCTTGCAATCAACAAAAGCTTTTGAGACTTGGATCCTTTCAGTTCTAGCCTCAGCCTGGAACATATCACTAAGCGCTATGCTCATATCATACGCTGCATGATTATTTTCAAACTGCATCTACAGCTTAGGTTCCATACAAGCAAGCATGAGGCAACTCACTTCAAGATCAGCATCACATGCTCTCTTGTAAGCGTTCTTCTCTCAGTAGATGCATTATCCGCAGGTGCTTCCGGTAATGGGGTGTCCAGAATCTCTTCCTTTTTCTCAGCCCTGAAAACAATTCTTAGGTTGCGGATCCAATCCGCATAGTTTGTTCCATTCAACTTATCTTTCTCAAGAATTGAGCGCAAAGTAAATGTTTGATTGGTGGGCGCCATTAATCTACAACAAAAGTAATGCAAAATACTAAGACAACATATCCAAGACAGAGTAAATGATATTAAATAAAATCTACTCCCACTAAAATTAATATCCCCCAATTGATACTTAGTGATACAAGACCCACAACTAACAAGTATACTAGTGAGCTTTAGCATCATCGATAGTCGATATGGCAGATCGGTAAGCAACTCCTTGCTAATCATATCACATATGACTCTTGTTGTTTGGATGGCATCTCTATGTTTGTGTTACCCAACTACTTATGCTGCAAGGTCCCTAACCATTAGGATGACCTTGTTTAAGAAACCAATCCTTCTGCAGTAAGTATCCGATACGAACTTGCCTAGTCAAGGAAAACCAGTGGCACCTTAATTTCATAGACCTACCACCGATTGTACAAGACACATGACAGTGCAAGGTTTGGGGAAGCATGTAACTTAAACATTGCTGAGGGATCGTTCTACTTTACAACCACGCGGATGCAGACAAAAACATCATCGCATATGCAAGTAGAACATAGTAAGAACGGCATTAACACAGATATGACTTGGTATAGCCCATTATCACTTTGGGGATCTCCATCTCCATCTATCTGTCTATCATGGTGATCTACATCTCCATGATCCATGTATGCCATCCTCCAGTAATGATTCCACCTAGACTAGCTATCACTAACACAAGGCAGTGAATTAAAATTACATAGTCGCGGGTAGGATCATCAAAGATTGGCACGCAGGCCATTACATCAGGTGGACAATATCTATGTGGCTCCAGCCATATTGTCATTATCATGACATGCAAGCCATGAATTTATTACATACATGCATCACATACACATAAGGGCTATACCAGTCATGAATCCCTGCAAAACAGAGTTAATTGATTCGGACATCTAAACTTGCAGGACCAAAAACTCTATTTTCCCAGCCTTTTCTCACAATTCTAATTTCACCTATACAGAGTTTTACAATGGAGAATCGGATGTAAATTTTTTTCTCTACGATTTTCGTTTAGAGATCGTCTCAATCTAAGTTACGGATCAAAAGTTATGGCTGTTTTACCGAACAACACTTTGCCCGGCAATCCGCTGCCCGGCAGTAGATCCCATCTACTACCAGCGCGCATCACATGCGCCCGGCACATGACCTAGGGTTCAATTAGATCAATCTAATTGATCTCTATCACACCACGACTGGGTTTACATGTATCACTTAACTCGGATGGCGAAATTCCGACAGGTAGGAGTAGATCGTTACAATACCAGCACAGCAAAACCATGAACCAAGATCATGAGACTCATCTAAAACTACACATATCTCTATATGTACCCAATCGAATCTATAACAAAGCAGTAACGGCTGTGATACCACTGACGGATTATGAGGATGCTACGCTAGATAGGAAACAAAAAATTTAACCTCATAAACAAGGATCAACTGCAAGTTATAGATCACGGGATTACCACTAGACACACAGATGCAGCAGAAGCGACTTGGTGTAGTTGTACGCGTAGAAGCAGTGCCGTGCAGTTGCGTGGTTGTCCACCACACCAATCCCTCTCCCACTGTTCATCCTTGTGCTCTAGATGTAGCACCTTCGAGGTATCCCACACGTGTGGGGAAGAAGCGTTGAGCCTCCGGACTGCTAGGTCCGCGAGGAGCAAAAGGCACAAGCGTGGGTGAGCGGCGGTGGCTGCCTGATGGCATGGGATTAACCTTGGCCGCGCCCCCTCCCTCCCTTATATAGGCATCCTCCAATTAGCCCTGAGTCGGGGGCCCAATTAGAAATCCTAAGACTTGTCTAATTCGGGTCCAACCCGAATTAGGTTTCCAGCCCCTTAAGCGTGCAATCCTATGGGTTCGTGTGCATATTGAAATGGGCCGACTACTCCTACTCGCCCAATAGTTGACAGCAGCCTCCAGCAAGGCGTGACAACTCCTACACGTACACAAAGATCATATCAGACGAACCACTACATACATATACATGTTATTCCCTTGCCACATGATATTTGGTCCAACTTGTAGGTTAACACTTAACCCAAGCACGGCCATGCATTTGTTGATCCAATCACTTGAGTGATCCAGTAATATCTCTCTCACATAGAGAGGGGCAAGTTCCATTTTGATCATCTATGTCTCACAGCATGTTCCCCGACAAACCCGAAGACCACCTTTATAACTACCCTGTAATAGAGTAGCGTTTAATAGTCCCTAAGTAGGTCGTTTCATATCTTGAGAACATACGACAATCTCACGTCTAAGGACATAACGTACATGATGTATAAAGAGACTATAAGAACATCTCATATTGGGTCAGTCCAGCCCCATGTCATACATGTGCCCACATTATTAATTTGACATCTCTATGTCTATGACTTTTGAAACAAAGTCATCAACTAATACATGTGCTAATCTACTCACACAAACTCTGATCAGGGACAACTTTAGAATAACCATACAAGTAAAAGAGTTTCACAAACAATTTACATAATTGTTAATCAATACAAGTTTGTCTATAATGGATATTCACTGAATTCATAATATATGTCATGGATACAATCGTAATATCATCATCTCTATGATTACCTCTAGGGCATATTCCCAACAAGATGAGCCACTAACCACTACTGAATGCAAGTGAATCCCTTGTGGAAGCCTGGCCTGGGTAATAGTGTCTTCCTCATCACAACGTCAAGAATCCATGTGTGGCAAGTGAGAGACACCAATGCACGACTAGAACCCTTAGTGAAAGGTGGTTTGTAGCAAGGAGCAACAAACTCAACTAACGGAAGTGAAGAACTCTGAGGGTGACGAGGGCGCTCAATCCCTAAGTAGCATAGCTCATGAATCCTCGTCTTAGACTCCCGAAGCCCCAAAGTCTCTCTGGCACGCTGTGCTGTAACTCTATAATCTGTCCTAGCAAGAGCATAGTGAATGAAACTATGATCCGGGGCAATCTAGACTGTGGCATAGAACTCTCTGACCTAGTCCTCAACATATGTGCGTAGAAGTGCAAGTGATCCAACAAGACCAGGAAGAAAAGTCAACTAAGGTCTGATATCTTGTCTAGCAATGTTGGCCAAGTACTCAATGTCAACAATCCTCTGCTCTCTGATCTGAACCTCACTTTTGACATAGGCCATGTACATATCCTCCTCAACAACAGTGTAGAACCTAGGGTGTGCTCTCTCATCATGTGTAGTAGGAAACCAATTTAGAAAGGCAACAAACCTCAGCTCCTAAACCTAATGAGTGGAAGCTCTGGTGTAATCTAGGTGACGAACTGGTGACGGTGAGGAGCTAGGAGGTGGTTGAGACTAATGTTGCGTAGGAGGCCTAGGGATGGGCTGAGTACGAGCATGAGTGAACCACCTGAGTGGCTGCTCCTCTAGCTGCTCCAGCTATGACAGCCCCTGAGTCTCTGTGCCAGACTCTCTCTCTGAAATATGGACCTAATGTCCTCTAATGGTAACTGTGCCTGAGGAGAACCATGCTGCTGCTCCAACTGAAGAACAACACACTACTATATGTTGTATCAAATTTAATTAGCAAATAAATAAAGAAAAGGATCCAAATGCAACTGACATCCAGACTTAGGGTTTTATCTGACAGAACTCCACGAGTTTTGGTGTTTGTCTATTTCTGTAGGGGGTTATCAGGAAATACGGAAGAAAGGCCCACACAATTATCGTACGTCTAGAACAGTCCAGAAGCCACGGGAACGAACGGGAGACCGGACGGGCTCGGGGGCAGGGCGCCCGCCCTCCCCCTTGGGCGCCCGCCTTGGCCTCGGGGCCAATCACAATCAACTTTGCGGATCATGCTCCACCGACCTAAAGGATCAAGGAAAACCGTGCGATTAATGTCGGTTTGATCGGACGGCCCACATTCACTTGGAAGGACTATATAACCAGACCCCCTGGCCCCTGGAGGAGAGGACCTCTGACCCCTAATTCATTATTCATCTTGGGAGAAGAAACCTCTGATCAAACCCTAGAGCCACCACATCAATTAGATCTCCAGTTTAGCATAGCTACATAGGATTAGAACTAGAAGGAGTCAATCTTCGATTGGTTTCCGGATCTGTCAAGAGGATTCTTGGTAATTCCTCTATTCTTCTTCAATTGTTCATCTTTGTTCTTCAATATTATGGATATGAGTTTGTTCTACTTCAATATATTGATTATGACTTTGCTCTACTTTTTTATATTCGCAATTATATTGTTCTTAGTTTATCATAGTTATATGCTTGGCTTAGTTAGATTGGAATTATATACATATTTAGGATCGTATAGCATTTATCCATGTGTACAGTGGGTAAATGATAAGTATTGTGTCGGCGTGGTGCCTATACCGTATTTATCTGCGATTGTACCCTATATGCCAGATCGTGGGGTAGTTCGTGGTAGTGACAGCGCCATTGATTCTTATATAGCCCCCCTCTCGTGAATAGGGCTGGCAGAGCAATATTATTACAGGAGAGTGATTGCGATGTTTCTCATATTCCTTGATAATATCACTATGCATGGGTGTAGTCCTGTCTCGCAATGATTGCCAAGTATAATTGCACTAACTATGACATGCTAGACTTTATAGTTAAGAATAACTTAGGAAATATTCTTGTAGTTCGTCCTAATTCCATGCTAATGACTTGCTAGAATATCTATTGAGGTGCTTATTATATTTATATGTGGCTAAGTTATGCTGATCAGATTAATTATCTTTGTCACCATTCATACTTTATATATCTTTTGACACTTATCCTTGTATGAAAGAGATAGATAAATGCTCTCAATTATACATGAAATGATAGATACTCAATACTATATTCCATTCTACAATCAATATTGATGTTTAGCAATCCCTTCCAAGTGGTAAAAATATAAATAACGATACCTGGAATACTTCCCGGCTAAAATGCTACATCGGTATTAATCTGTGCGCTTGCAGATCTCATTTATTATTTATTTAGAAGAGCAATTACATATTTCAATACCGCGTCTCTTATGTCATGCTGGGGATGACAACTTGACTTAAGTGGCATGAGGGATAGGTTTGGCATTTTTGGCGCCGTTATCAGAATTAGAAAACTAAGTCTACTTTTGGTAGTGACGTTAAGAATGCCCAACAAGCATTTTTGGCGCCGTTGCCGAGGAAGGTTGATTACTAATCAGGAATGAATATGGCATTTCGAGTCATCATTCGCATCACTAATATGATTGAGATTATCAATTCTCTCATACAGTTTTACCCTGATATTTTTTTTATTTTATTTTATGCAGGGTAATGTATGAATAGAAGACATCTTTCAGGAAATTTTGTTGACAATCCCGAAGCGTTATTCAGAAAAACAAGAGCTAAGCTCAAGAAGAGATCATCAACACTTCTGCACGAAGCTTCATCTAATCAAGAAGATCACCGAAGTTTCACCCAGAACTTGTCTTCAGAGTTCGAAGCCATGGCGAACAAATCGATCCGTGAGTTCTCAGCTCCCACTACGGACAACATCCATACTGGACCTGCTGCAGAGATCGATGGCAACTTTGAGCTCAAGCCTGGACTTATCAACATGGTGCAATCCAACCAGTTCTGTGGGAAGGCACACGAAGATGCTAGTGCTCATCTCCAACACTTCCTCGAGATTTGCAGCACATTTACCATATCAGGAGTCCCCAGAGATGCTATACTACTTTGCCTCTTCCCATTCTCACTGTTGGGGAGAGCGAAGCAGTGGTTCTACGCTACAAAAGAGAAGAATACTACGTGGGACAAACTTTCTCGCTAAGTTCTTTCCCATGGGCAAAACCAATGCTCTCCGTGGGAAAATTACAAGTTTTCAGCAACAACATGATGAATCCGTTCCAGAAGCATGGGAGCGCTTCCAAGACTATATTCTAGAATGTCCCCATCATGGAATGGAGAGTTGGCTACTAATGCAAACATTTTATCATGGGCTCGGCAACAGTGCCCGAGAGACCATGGATGCTCCAGCTGGAGGAGCATTCCTATCACTCACCATACCACAAGCCACAGCTCTTGTGGAGAAGATGGCGTCCAACCAAGGCTGGAATGAAGAAAGGACCCAGACACACAAGAGAGGTGGAGGTATGCATCAGCTCAAGGAGGTAGACATGTTGTCTGCAAAGCTAGACCTGCTCATGAAGAAGCTCGATGATAAAGCTGGAGATAAGAAAGAAGTTATGCACATCTATGACTCTCACATGACTTGTGAGGAGTGTGGAGATACTAGACACTCAGGCAATCACTGCCCTGAGATGCTTGAGGATGTGAACTACATCAATAACAACAACTACTACTACAACCGTCCTCAACAAAATTAAGGTTGGAATCAACAAAGGCCTAACTACTCAGGTAATTATCAAGGTAACAATTCTTACAATAATAATAATAATAATTTTCCACCTCTGAGAGAGTTAGTGTCTAATCAAGGAAAGCTAATGGATAACCTATCTAAGAAATTGGCATCTAATGATAAAATTCTAGAAAATATAAATAATAGAATGGATAATTTCTCTACTGCCATCAAGAATCAAATTAGCTTTAATAAAATGATTGAATCTCAGTTAAATCAAATAGCTGCTGCAGTTCCTACTACTAACCCCGGTATACCATCACAACCGGAAGGATTAGAATCGCAAAATCTTGTAGACATGTTTGATACAGTTAATTACTGGAGTAACCCCGTGAAAGCCCAAGTTTGGTTTTGGCAATTAATGACACCAAGTTGCTAATGCTTTGTGTTTAAGTGATTTGAGTTAGGCATAGCAACACATGTGATGAAGGTGCTTGGTGGCATGGAAAGGTGGCCACATGATCACAAAGGGATGAAGCATGAAGTGAAGATCATGGTGATAAACGAGGAGCAAAGTTATCAAGGCAAAGGTATAAACATAGGGTTTTACTTTCGCCGGTCTAAGATGAGTAGAGAAGTGATTGACCGGGTTTAGGATAGATAGCCGACTATCAAGAGGGGAAATCACGATCATCTCTCGAATCAAGTGCTACTAGGTCCATATCTTGAGCATATGCATTAGGATCTAGTAAAGTGCTAACTTAACTCCTTTGGTGAAAATGTTTTGTGAAAATGCTAACACCTTGCACTTGTTGGTACACTTGGTGGTGTTGGCACACCTTAATAAGGAGGTAGAAAGTTTCCCTTGTGCCGGTGGAAAGTTCCTTGTGCACCAGTAGAAAGTTTCCTGTATGCCGGTGGAAAGTTTCTTGTGTACCGGTGGAAAGTTTCTTGTTTGGCAGTGGAAAGTTTCCTGTGCACCAGTAGAAAGTTTCTGACTGAAAACTCACACCGGACGCTCGGTTCTGAGGCACCGGACGCTGCCCCGGAGCGTCCGGTGCGCTCTCGGTTGCTGAGAGCTGTGCACCGGACGATTAGCATCGGACGCTGACCGAACGCTGTTGGTGCGTCCGGTGTCCCTGAGCTTTTACGGTGTTCTCTGAGTAAGCGTCCGGTGCTGACCTGGTGCGTCCGGTGGTTGCGTGCGGTGATCCTGCGTTTTTGACAAACTCTCTGCGCACGAGACCGGTGAGTACCGGACGCGTCCGGTGCCCACTTGGTAGCGTCCGGTGGTCCGCAGGTGACCGTTAGAGATCAACATGCGAGATTCAAGTAGGGGACACTTGACTGTTTCTGGAGCACCGGACGCACTGTTCCAACGTCCGGTGGCTCCCTGCAGTGAGTCCGGTGCCCCCGTTTTCAGCCCAGTGAAAGCAGCCAACGGCTAGTTTCTTTGAGGGGGCTTATAAATAGTTGGTGGCCGGCTTTGGGAGGTTCTCTCTTGCACTTTTGAATACTTGAGGCATACTTTGAGCTAGAGAACACTCCCTCCACTCATCTCCTTGCTTGATTGCTAATTCTAGTGAGATTGAGTGAGATTCAAGTGCATTGCTTTGAGAGTTGCATTTAGTGGCACTTGACTCTTGAGTTTGCTGCGGATTTCTTGTTACTCTTGGGTGTTTCCCGACGCCCTAGATGGCTTGGAGCAGCGGTGGTGTTGAGCTCGTGATTGGAGATTGTTTCGAGCCTCACCAAGTGATTTGTGAGGGGTTCTTGAGCCTTCCCCATGGGAGATCACAATTGGCTACTCTAGTGGATTGCTCGTGGCTTGGAGGATCCCCATCTTGTGAGTGGATGTGCGGCACCCGCTGAGGGTTTGGCTTTGGATTGCCAATTAGCTCGTGATCCATCAAGTGGGTGTATCGCCACAACGAGGAGTAGCTTGCTGGGAAGCAAGTGAACCTCGGTAAAAAATCTTGTGTCATCTCTTGCCGAGGATTATCTATTGTGATTGTGATTGTGCACGTGATTGATTGGATATATCTCTACTCTACAACGTTGGTATAACAATCACTTTCCACTCCTTTACCTTTTTGTATACCTTGCTAGTTGTTTAGCTTGTTTAGTTTAGTCTTCTTGTTTAGGAGTGTAACTAGCCTTCCCTTGTTGTTGTGCTTTAGTGTTTAGCCTTGTACTAGTTTATATAGGTGGCTTGCATAGCTTTGTTGAGCTAGTGCTAGAATTGCTTCGCCATTTGTTTTACTAACTCACTTGCTTAGTGAAGTTTGTAGAAATTTTAAATAGGCTATTCACCCCCCCTCTAGCCATTTGGACCTTTCAAGTGGTATCGGAGCCGAGGCACCGTTTATTTGAGGCTTAACAACCTACGGTGAAGAAATGGCTCTTAGTTTGCATATCAACAACACCAAGAAGGCACCTTTCTTTGATGGCACCAATTATGCATATTGGAAGGTCAAGATGACCGCTCATCTTAAGTCAATCAATAGAGAGGTTTGGAAGGTGACCGAAACAAAGTTTGAGGTTGCAAATGAGAATGCACCAACACCGGTTGAAGAGAAGAAGCTTCAATGCAATGACATTGCAATTAGTGCTCTTCATGAAGCTCTTGATGACAAGACCTTTGAGCAAATCAAGAACATTGTGATTGCTCATGATGCATCGGCAAAATTAGAAGAAACATTTGAGGGTACCAAGGAAACCAAGACCGCCAAGGCATACATCCTCCAAGAAAAGTTCTCAAGCTTCAAGATGCAAGAAGATGAAAGTGTCCCGGAGATGTTTCACCGGTTGCAAGTCATTGTGAATGAACTCAAGGCACTTGGGGAAGAAGTAAAAGATAGTCAATTCTCTATGAAGTTCTTGAGAAGCTTGCCCAAGAGATTTGACACATTGATCACCGTGCTAGTCAAGACAACACTTAGTGAATCAACTCCCCAACAAGTCTTCCAAGAAGTGATGACCGATGATGCTTATAGGGAAGATGATGAGAAGGATGAGTTGATCAAGAAGAAGAAGAAGGATGGTGAGAAGAAAGATGATGAGAAGAAGAAAAGTGTGGCATTCAAGGCCTCCTCATCCAAGGGCAAAGCCAAGATAGAGTCATCAAGTGAAGAAGAAGCAAGCTCTTGTGATAGTGATGAAGATGAGGAGATGGCTCTTCTTGTCAAAAGATTTGGCAAGTTCATGAAGAAGGGCTATCGGGCAAGAAGGAAGAAGAGCTCCTCCAAGAAGAATGATCACTCCATGAGGTGCTTTAGATGCCATAGCAAGGATCATCTCATCGCCAAGTGTCCTTATGATAGTGATGATGAAGATGCTATTAAGAAGGAAAGAAAGAAGCAAAAGAAGAAGCAAGAAAAGAAGGAAGGCTCAAACAAGAAAAAGGGTGATGCCCATGTTGCAACTTGGGATAGTGATGACTCCTCAAGTGATGATGAGAGCACAAAGAAGAAGGCGCATGCTAGCATTGCAATTCAAGGAAAAAGCTCCATCTTCGACACTCCATCATGCTTCATGGCTAAGGCCACTAAGGTATCATCCGATGATGAGAGTGACCATGCTAGTGACAGTGATAGTGATAGTGATGATGATGAACCAACTAAAGATGAACTAATCACTATGCTAGAAGATTGCACTCATCACTATAAAGAAACTAGGAAGGAGTGCAAGGCCTTGCTTAAGGATAAGAAAACCCTTGAGCAAGAACTTGATGAGCTTAGGGCATCTTATGAGAGTCTAAAGGAAGACCATAAGAAGCTTCAAAAGGCTCACACTAAGCATGAAGAAGCTCATTCCTCTCTAGTTAACAAGCGTAAAAATGAGCCAACTAAAATTGAAAAAGCTCAAACTTGCAACATAGGCATAACATGTGATATCTTGAGTAAGCCCATTGTTATTGCTTCAACTAACCCTTCATGTAGCACATCTACATCATCCTCATCTAATGGTGATGGTTTCACTTGTGACACCACACTAAAAGTTGAGAATGAAATTCTCAAGAAGGAGGTGAAAGAGCTCAATCACACCTTAGCCAAGGCTTATGGTGGTGAGGACCGCTTGCTTATGTGCTTGGGTAGCCAAAGAGCTTCTCTCTATAAAGAGGGATTGGGCTATAACCCCAAGAAAGGCAAGGCCACCTTTGCTCCTGACAAGACTAGTTTTGTGAAGAACAATGGTCGGCATTGCAAAGCTTGCAAGCAAGTTGGTCACCTAGAGCAACAATGCATGAACAAGAAACCTAAAGCTCATGTATCCTCAATTAAGCTTAATTCTTTCTATGTGCTTACCAAGGATACAAATGGTGTTCATGCTAAGTTCATTGGTGCACCATGGATGGGCTCAAAGAAGAAAGCCATTTGGGTACCAAAGAGCTTAGTTGCTAACCTTGGAGGACCCAATCAAGTTTGGGTACCTAAAAAGAATTGATCTTGTCTTGTAGGTCAATTACAAAGCCGAAGGAAGGCATTGGGTGCTTGATAGTGGGTGCACTCAACATATGACCGGAGAGTCTTGTATGTTCAAATCAATTGATACAAATCAAAATGGTGGCTTTGATTCTATCACTTTCGGCAACAACAAGAAAGGCAAGGTCAAGGAGCTTGGTAAAATTGCTATCTCAAATGACATGAGTATATCAAATGTGTTGCTAGTTGAAAGCCTTGATTTCAATCTCTTGTCAATTGCACAACTTTGTGACCTTGGTTTCAAGTGCTTCTTTGGAAGTGATGATGTTGAGGTTGTTAGTGTTGATGGATCAAACTTGATATTCAAAGGATTTAGGCATGGTAGCTTATACTTGGTTGATTTCAATGATAGTGACACTCAATTGACATCATGCCTAATTAGCAAATCAAGTTTGGGTTGGTTGTGGCATAGAAGGCTTGGTCATGTTGGAATGAAACAATTGAACAAACTATTGAGGCATGACTTAGTTAGAGGCTTGAAGGATGTCACCTTTGAGAAGGATAAACCATGTAGTGCTTGTCAAGCCAGAAAGCAAGTTGGAAATGCACATCCTAAGAAAAGTGAAATGAGCACATCAAAGGCATTTGAGCTTTTGCACATGGATTTATTTGGGCCAACAACATATACTAGCATTGGTGGCAACAAGTATGGATTTGTGATAGTAGATGATTACACTAGATACACTTGGGTGTTCTTTCTCTATGACAAGAGTGATGTTTGTGATCTATTCAAGTCTTTTGTCAAGAGGGTGCAAAATGAGTCTGAAACCACTATCAAGAAGATTAGAAGTGACAATGGTAGTGAATTCAAGAACACAAGAATTGAGGAATTGTGTGATGATCTTGGCATTGGACATCAATTCTCTCCAACATACACTCCTCAATCCAATGGTGTAGTTGAAAGGAAGAATAGAACCTTGATTGATATGGCTAGATCAATGCTTAGTGAATACAATGTTAGCCATTCATTTTGGAGTGAAGCTATCAACACGGCTTGCTATTGTAGCAACCGTCTCTATTGCCATGGAAAGCTTGGGAAGACACCATATGAGCTATTGAATGGAAGAAAGCCCAACATTGCATACTTTAGATTGTTTGGTTGCAAATGCTACATTCTGAAGAAAGGCACTAGATTGAGCAAATTTGAGAAGAAATGTGATGAAGGGTTCCTACTTGGTTATTCCACCACAAGCAAGGCATATAGAGTTTGGAACTTGACAAGTGGCACATTGGAAGAAGTCCATGATGTGGAGTTTGATGAAACCGAGGGATCTGAAAGTGAAGCTCAAAATCTTGATGATGTGAGAGGAGATCAATTGGCAAATGCAATGAAGAACATGGATGTTGGTGATATAATGCCAATGCAAGTTGACGATGATAATGATATTCACATGATCAATCAAGAAGTGCAAATTGATACAAATCAAGCAAGTACTAGTGGATCTCATGATGATGATCAAAATCAAAGTCAAGCAAGTGGAAGCAATCAACTCCCAATACTCCAACCTACAAGCATAGCAAGGGATCATCCATTGGATCAAGTCATTGGTGGTATTCAAAGTGGTGTACAAACAAGATCAAGGCTAGCATCTTTTTGTGAGCACTACTCATTTGTCTCATTTGAGGAACCAAAGAAGATAGAAGATGCATTGAAAGATTCCGATTGGGTAAATGCCATGCATGAAGAATTGAACAACTTCACAAGAAATCAAGTATGGGAGCTTGTTGAGAGGCCAAAGAACTACAATGTGATTTGTACCAAGTGGGTCTTTAGAAACAAGCAAGATCAAGATGGTGTGGTTGTGAGAAACAAAGCAAGATTAGTAGCACAAGGCTACACTCAAGTTGAAGGTCTTGACTTTGGAGAAACATATGCACCGGTTGCAAGATTGGAGGCAATTAGAATATTATTAGCCTATGCTTGTGCCCACAACATCAAGCTCTATCAAATGGATGTGAAGAGTGCATTTCTCAATGGATACATAAATGAGTTGGTGTATGTTGAACAACCTCCCGGTTTTGAAGATGACAAGAAACCCAACCATGTGTACAAGCTCAAGAAGGCATTGTATGGTTTGAAGCAAGCACCTAGAGCATGGTATGAGAGATTGAGAGATTTCCTTCTCTCTAAAGGGTTCAAGATGGGAAAGGTTGACACTACTCTCTTCACCAAGAAGCTAGGCAAGGACTTGTTTGTGTTGCAAATCTATGTTGATGATATCATCTTTGGATCAACCAATCAAGACTTTTGTGAAGAGTTTGGAAGAATGATGGCAAATGAGTTTGAGATGTCCATGATTGGAGAGCTTAGTTACTTCCTTGGTCTTCAAATCAAGCAAATAAAGGATGGCACTTTTATAAGTCAAGGCAAGTACATCAAGGACATGATCAAGAAGTTTGGGCTGCAAGAAGCTAAATCAATGAGCACACCTATAGGCACAAATGATCAATTAGGAAGTGATGCTAGTGGCAACATGGTAGATCAAAAGCTATACCGGTCCATGATTGGAAGTTTGCTCTATGTCACCGCATCAAGGCCGGATGTAATGTTTAGTGTGTGCAAATGTGCAAGATACCAAGCTTCACCTAGAGAAAGTCACTTGAAGGCAACCAAAAGGATATTGAGGTATCTTAAAGGCACTCATGATGTTGGATTATGGTATCCCAAGGGGTCTAACTTTGAATTGATTGGATATTCGGACTCCGACTATGGTGGATGCAAGATTGATAGAATGAGCACAAGTGGCACTTGTCAATTGCTAGGAAGGTCTCTAGTTTCATGGTCATCAAAGAAACAAAATAGTGTTGCACTATCAACCGCCGAGGCCGAATACATTAGTGCCGGTAGTTGTTGTGCACAATTGCTTTGGATGAAAGCCACCTTGAATGACTTTGGAATAAAATTCAAGAATGTGCCTTTGCTATGTGACAATGAGAGTGCAATCAAGATGACACAAAATCCGGTTCAACATTCAAGAACCAAGCACATTGACATAAGGCACCACTTCATAAGAGACCATCAACAAAAGGGTGATATTAGCATTGAAAGCATTGGCACCGAAGATCAACTAGCCGACATCTTCACAAAGCCACTTGATGAGAAGAGATTTTGCAAGTTGAGTAATGAATTGAACATACTTGACTTCTCCAACTTGAGATGAGTGCACCCCCACATTTCTATATGACATGCCACTCCTCCAGCAAAGCAAGGTAATGTTGATTGACATAGCATTCATACTTTGCTAAGGACATGTTTAGAACATATAGACATGCTTGCATGACAATAGGCTCATTCATGAAAATCAAAAGGATTTGATGTATGTATGGTACCACTATTGTTTCTATGGTTGTTTGATCTAGTGGTAGCATATGACATGTTTGTGAGCTTGCAAGCCTAGTGTTGAATCTAGAATATGAGCTTATGATGTGTAATTCAACATGGTCAAGATAACCCTTATACTTTATGAGGTGTGAAAAAGCTTGTCCTTGGATCAAACCGAATTACATGTTTTAGGCAAGTGATCTAGATTGAACCATAATTTTGACCCTCACATTGATTGACTTAATTCTCACTAAAACTTAAACCTTTATGATCATTGATGACAAAGGGGGAGAAAAACAAAGATAAAGTCAAAAAGAGGGAAGAGAAACAAAGATAGGGAAAAAAAACACTGTCTACACTTGAGCACACAAATAGGGGGAGCAAGCTCATGAACCATTTGTTGAATTTGAATGTGCACTAACATAATGAGGTGTTGAATTGCAAGCTTAAATATACTACTCTTGTTTGTTTGGTGCTTGCTAGAAATAGAACTTGAATGATGCTTTGAATTCTAGCATAGAGTTTTATTTTTGTGTGGTATCTAGACATATAATGTGATCTCACGAGGTATCTTGAGTTTTTGATGTATGTCTAGCTACTTTGGTGCTAAGGATGGTATATTGGCAACTCCGATTGGTATCACGCTTCAAAGGTCCATTCTATATACCTTAGCATCATTTTGGTAGTAATAAATCTCCCAAAACTCTAATTCATGCATATGTGCAAACTTGAACCAAACCCATGGAAGCACATATGTAGGGGGAGCTAGTACTACCAAAACCGAAATTGGAATGTTTGTCCAACCTTGTCTCATGATTAAAATGCTTTGGACAAGCATTTCAAGTTCATTATGATTTCATTTCATATCTTTGTGATGGTTGTCATCAATTACCAAAAAGGGGGAGATTGAAAGCCCAAGTTTGGTTTTGGCAATTAATGACACCAAGTGGCTAATGCTTTGTGTTTAAGTGATTTGAGTTAGGCATAGCAACACATGTGATGAAGGTGCTTGGTGGCATGGAAAGGTGGCCACATGATCACAAAGGGATGAAGCATGAAGTGAAGATCATGGTGATAAACGAGGAGCAAAGTTATCAAGGCAAAGGTATAAACATAGGGTTTTACTTTCGCCGGTCTAAGATGAGTAGAGAAGTGATTGACCGGGTTTAGGATAGATAGCCGACTATCAAGAGGGGAAATCACGATCATCTCTCGAATCAAGTGCTACTAGGTCCATATCTTGAGCATATGCATTAGGATCTAGTAAAGTGCTAACTTAACTCCTTTGGTGAAAATGTTTTGTGAAAATGCTAACACCTTGCACTTGTTGGTACACTTGGTGGTGTTGGCACACCTTAAGAAGGAGGTAGAAAGTTTCCCTTGTGTCGGTGGAAAGTTCCTTGTGCACCAGTAGAAAGTTTCCTGTATGCCGGTGGAAAGTTTCTTGTCTACCGGTGGAAAGTTTCTTGTGCGCTAGTAGAAAGTTTCTTGTGTACCGGTGGAAAGTTTCTTGTTTGGCAGTGGAAAGTTTCCTGTGCACCAGTAGAAAGTTTCTGACTGAAAACTCACACCGGACGCTCGGTTCTGAGGCACCGGACGCTGCCCCGGAGCGTCCGGTGCGCTCTCGGTTGCTGAGAGCTGTGCACCGGACGATCAGCATCGGACGCTGACCGAACGCACGCTGTTGGTGCGTTCGGTGTCCCTGAGCTTTTACGGTGTTCTCTGAGTAAGCGTCCGGTGCCGACCTGGTGCGTCCGGTGGTTGCGTCCGGTGATCCTGCGTTTTTGACAAACTCTCTGCGCACGAGACCGGTGAGTACCGGACGCGTCCGGTGCCCACTTGGTAGCGTCCGGTGGTCCGCAGGTGACTGTTAGAGATCAACGTGCGAGATTCAAGTAGGGGACACTTGACTGTTTCTGGAGCACCGGACGCACTGTTCCAGCGTCCGGTGGCTCCCTGCAGTGAGTCCGGTGCCCCCGTTTTCAGCCCAGTGAAAGCAGCCAACGGCTAGTTTCTTTGAGGGGGCTTATAAATAGTTGGTGGCCGGCTTTGGGAGGTTCTCTCTTGCACTTTTGAATACTTGAGGCATACTTTGAGCTAGAGAACACTCCCTCCACTCATCTCCTTGCTTGATTGCTAATTCTAGTGAGATTGAGTGAGATTCAAGTGCATTGCTTTGAGAGTTGCATTTAGTGGCACTTGATTCTTGAGTTTGCTGCGGATTTCTTGTTACTCTTGGGTGTTTCCCGATGCCCTAGACGGCTTGGAGCAGCGGTGGTGTTGAGCTCGTGATTGGAGATTGTTTCGAGCCTCACCAAGTGATTTGTGAGGGGTTCTTGAGCCTTCCCCGCGGGAGATCACAATTGGCTACTCTAGTGGATTGCTCGTGGCTTGGAGGATCCCCATCTTGTGAGTGGATGTGTGGCACCCGGTGAGGGTTTGGCTTTGGATTGCCAATTAGCTCGTGATCCATCAAGTGGGTGTATCGCCACAACGAGGAGTAGCTTGCCGGGAAGCAAGTGAACCTCGGTAAAAAATCTTGTGTCATCTCTTGCCGAGGATTATCTATTGTGATTGTGATTGTGCACGTGATTGATTGGATATATCTCTACTCTACAACGTTGGTATAACAATCACTTTCCACTCCTTTACCTTTTTGTATACCTTGCTAGTTGTTTAGCTTGTTTAGTTTAGTCTTCTTGTTTAGGAGTGTAACTAGCCTTCCCTTGTTGTTGTGCTTTAGTGTTTAGCCTTGTACTAGTTTATATAGGTGGCTTGCATAGCTTAGTTGAGCTAGTGCTAGAATTGCTTCGCCATTTGTTTTACTAACTCACTTGCTTAGTGAAGTTTGTAGAAATTTTAAATAGGCTATTCACCCCCCCTCTAGCCATTTGGACCTTTCACCCCGTCACAGAAGTTACTAGTGACCTTCTGTCGGTCAAGAGAGGCGATCCAGGATGCCCCGTCATCCCGATCTCCATCGGCATGGTGGACTTCCCAGAAGCACTCTGCTTCTTTGGCTCTAGTGTCAACATTATGCCTAGGGTACTCTATGAAAAACTCTTTACATATCCTTTATTAGAAACAACCATGTGTTTGCAGTTTGCAGATCAGACGTTATGTTTCCCAAAGGGGATATTGAAGAACCTCTGCATCCGAGTTTGTACCTTGTACGCCCCAGCGGACTTCGTGGTGATAGAGACCGGTAATGATGAGAGGGCACCCGTCATCTTAGGGAGGCCATTCCTGAACACCTCGGGAGGTGTCATCTACACTAGTGCTGCCAAGATCAGTTTCTACACCAAAGGAAGGAAGGAGACATTTTCCTTCAAGAACGAGACTGCACAAATCCCAGAGCAATGCCGACATGAATCAAGGAAGAGGACCAACAGGAGGAACAGGAACAAGCAAGTGTGGACCGAGTCAGCTAAGATGGTCACTGCAGTTCAAGGAGGTCAAGATCATCGACTTAAGTCACCGTTCCTGACCAAGAAGGACGACCCAGGTATGCCAAGCATCCACTGCTCCATCAATGGGTATAACTTCTACAAGACACTTTGCAACACTGGATCTGGCGTCAACATAATGGTCGTAGTCACCTATCGGCTCTTGTTCGGAACCATGCCCCTAAAACCAACATACAGTCAGCTCCAGATGGCAGATCAGACATTCTGAAAGGTTGAAGGTATAGTAACTGATGTCCCTGTCAAAATAGACGATCATTTTGTCCATACAGACTTTCAGGTTATTGACATGGGAGAAGACGAGTACGATGCACCCATCATCCTTGGAAGAGCGTTCGTTAGCACCGTTAAAGCAATCATCAACATTGGAACTAGAGAAGTTCACATGCACTTCCCCTCTGAGAAGGTACGCCGCTATTTTACTGACCCTAACTATATAGTTGAAGACTCTAAGCAGGTCAGGACAAGAAGAAGACGACGCAACCGCAATCAGAGGAGGCAAATCATCAAGGACGGATGGGTAGACTACGAAGGAGAATTGGTAAGATCTGAAGACATACAGCTTGAACAGAACTATCCTGAGGAGACCGTAGCACCGATTCAGGTGTGGAGAGAGAAGATAACTATACACGAAGAAGAGGCACCGCCGGAAGCACCGACTACGCCATCCAACAACTCCTAGGACAACTCAGAAAACGGAGAGTCCCATTCGGAGGACTTAAAAACACCGAACGCCTGGCCAAGAGGTAAACTTGGTAGTTATCCTTTTCCTTTCAATTATTTCAAATAGTTTGCTTAGTTAATCATGTTCATACTATCCTAAAAAGAAAATAAAAATGTTAAAAAACAGTAAGCCCCATGTGAGTATACAAGTGGCATAAAACCCATAAGTACATTCACTGTGGTGGCATAAAAATAAAATAAATATTTTTTCTGCTCTATAAAATGAAAATATAAAAATAGAGAGTAACATTTTTTGAGGAGGCTCAAGATGATAAAGGCTAGATATTTAAGCTAACACTTAATCAGTTCCACAAAGTTTTGTTGTCTATTTGAGCTCCACAGAATTTAAGGATCGAGAAGACTAGCAGACGGAGGACATCCTAATCGCTGTCAGGGTACTGCTGACTTTCAAATACACCTCTGCCACCTGCTAGCTACATCAGAAGAAATTACGTCAAAATTCAGCTTGGGGGAGAGCATCCCTATTTATCCTGCTAAGTATTTCTATCTATATACTTATACTAAATAAAATATAAATATACATAATTATGAAAAACCAAATAAAGATCTTGTGCTTATATATATATATATATCTTTCGCTTAGTGTGCTTAATAAATAAATAAATAAAGTGGCTATGCTAAACTGAATCTTAATAATAAAACTCTAGCATGGATATGATTAATAGTTGCTCTGCCTAATTTTCAAATTTGAAGTTCTCTCTCTAGTTTAGACATAATTGTTATAATTTAAAGCTTGCTCTAAAACCTGAACTTGTGGGAAGAGAACTTGATCTAAAGTCTAAGTTGTTAACGGATATGATCTGGGAAGGTTGAGCTGTTGTTTATCTATTTCTAAGAGATGCTAGAATTCTGGAGAATTTTATCTTTGAAAATCTTTAAAACATCGCATGATGAGTTCCTGTATGATGAGAGTTTAAATTCCTACCACAGCCATATATACATGCTTGCTAGACTTTGAGCCACACATTTACTTTTTACTGCTTATGAACATTGAGTGTGGTCAAGCTATGTAGACCCTTAGGAGCTTATCATGTGGTTAAAATCAAGATTCACTTGCACGTTCACTCACACATGCTGCTTCTACTCCGAAAGTACGCATCCACATATATCCACCCATTTCCATCTCGAAAACTATCCAAAAGTATTCTACTCCTAATCCGGGAGAGAATAGCCAAAAACATTCCTGTTTTTCCCTGTGAAATAAATGCTCAAGTTATCTTGGTTACTACCACTTGCTATATTATTTTAGGAGATGAGTGCTCTAAAAAAAGAAAATAAGAAAATAAGAAAAAAATGATACGAGGAAATAAAAAGGGGCAAGTGCCCGGAACCTCGAAAAAAAAGAAAAAGTGAGACGAGAGGTAAAAATAGACAAGTGTCCGACAGTAGAATTAGGGGTACAAGATACCCACCTGAGAGGAAAGAAAAAAAATATAGAGCATCTCATTCTCCTCAAAAGTTTCAAAAGAGCAAGAAAGGTATGTATCCACTCAAAAGAGCAAAAGTAGAATTAGACTTTCACCATTGTTGTCACCATACACCATTCATTCGCCACACATGCACATCTTGATTTGACTTATTGACTTGTTTCTCTGGATCCATGGTTTGACTATGCAATAAATGTCTTGTAAGTATGTATATTTTATCTCCCACCTATGTGCTCCAGATATCAAAGCCATATTAGAGTAGGGTGAGAGAGAAGGCAATATCACTATGCCTTATACCACAAATACTACATACTTTGAGAGAAGGCATATACCATCACTGCCTTGGTAAGGATTCAGAAATACCACAAAAGAGAGATCTGAGAGAGTCATACAAGGAATCTCTGAGTTTTATTTGAAAATCTGCAAAAAAACCCCAGAGCTATAGCTGATCAAGAATAAGAGACATGGCACTTGACTAGACCGTTCTATCTTTTAACTACTCAAGACAGAAGTGTGACGGTTACAAGTCCCATGGTGAAAGGTAAAATAAGTACCTTTTAAGTCTTGACAGTTTACTCTAACTCAGAGATGAGACCTCATTTGAAAGCATGTGTACCGTCAATTTTTAAAGGCATTACAACAACTTCTGAGCCATCACTGAGATTATCCTTGCTCAGGAACGAGCAAGAGGTAAGCTTGGGGGAGTTTGTTGACGGTCCTTAAGTATCAAATTTAATTAGCAAATAAATAAAGAAAAGGATCCAAATGCAACCGACATCCAGACTTAGGGTTTTATCTGACAGAATTCCACGAGTTTTGGTGTTTGTCTATTTCTGCAGGGAGTTATCAGGAAATACGGAAGAAAGGCCCACACGTTGGATTTACATAGAGATATTAACGTGTCGCACAATTATCCTACATCTAGAAGAGTCCAGAAGCCACGGGAACGAACAGGAGACCGGACAGGCTCGGGGGCAGGGCGCCCGCCCTCCCCCCTTGGGCGCCCGCCCTAGCCTCGGGGCCAATCACAATCAACTTCGCGGATCATGCTCCACCGACCTAAAGGATCAAGGAAAACCGTGCGATTAATGTTGGTTTGATCCGACGGCCCACATTCACTTGGAAGGACTATATAACTAGACCCCTTGGCCCCTAGAGGAGAGGACCTCTGACCCCTAATTTATTACTCATCCTGGGAGAAGAAGCCTCTGATCAAGCCCTAGAGCCACCACATCAATTAGATCTCTAGTTTAGCATAGCTACATAGGATTAGAACTAGGAGTCAATCTTCAATTGGTTTTCGGATCTGTCAAGAGGATTCTTGGTAATTCCTCTATTGTTCTTCAATTGTTCATCTTTGTTCTTCAATATTATGAATATGACTTTGTTCTACTTCAATATATTGATTATGACTTTGCTTTACTTGTTTATATTCGCAATTATATTGTTCTTAGTTTATCATAGTTATATGCTTAGCTTAGTTAGATTGGAATTATATACATATTTAGGATCATATAGCATTTATCCATGTGTACAGTGGGTAAATGATAAGTATTGTGTAGGTGTGGTGCCTATACCGTATTTATCTATGATTGTACCCTATATGCCAGATCGTGGGGTAGTTCGTGGTAGTGACAGCTCCATTGATTGTTATATAGTCCCCCTCTCATGTATAGGGCTGGCAGAGCAACATTATTACAGGGGAGTGATTGCGATGTTTCTCATATTCCTTGATAATATCACTATGCATGGGCGTAGTCCTGTCTCACAATGATTGCCAAGTATAATTGCACTAACTATGATATGCTAGACTTTATAGTTAAGAATAACTTAGGAAATATTCTTGTAGTTCGTCCTAATTCCATGCTAATGACTTGCTAGAATATCTATTGAGGTGCTTATTATATTTATATGTGGCTAAGTTATGCTGATCAGATTAATTATCTTTGTCACCATTCATACTTTATATATCTTTTATGTGACAGTTATCCCTGTATGAAGGAGATAGATAAATGCTCTCAATTATACATGCAATGATAGATACTCAATACTATATTCCATTCTATAATCAACATTGATGTTTAGCAATCCCTTCCCAATGGTAAAAATATAAATAACGATACCTAGAATACTTCCTAGTTAAAATGCTACATCGGTATTAATCTGTGCGCTTGCAGATCTCATTTATTATTTATTTAGAAGAGCAATTGCATATTTCAATACCGCGTCTCTTATGTCATGCTCGGGATGACAACTTGGCTTAAGTGGCATGAGGGATAGGTTTGGCATTTTTGGCGCCGTTATCAGAATTAGAAAACTAAGTCTACTTTTAGTAGTAACGTTAAGAATGCCCAACACTATGTAGATGAAAGCTCAGAGGCAATCCTAAGACTACATCTACGACTACTTGCCTCGACCGAATCATCTACGACTGCTACTGCCCTAGCTGTCTTGGTGTCTCTGTCAGTAATCTTCCTTTTCTTGATGACCACTTTCTTTCCCTTCTCGGCAACTGTGAGACAACAGGGTCTTTCATCACCCCCATCACCCCTTGAGGCACCTGCTGGAGCACCACCAACATTCTTGCAATATGCCATTGCAAGATCTCAAGTTAAGACTGTCAAACCACTCACAACCAGACGATGAACTGACATTTTTGAGGCTTGGCCTCAATCCGTACTAGCGGGCTTGGCCCCAAGTTCAACTGCCACTGACAATCGGTCCCAAAGCAACTCACTCGCTGCAATAGATGGAATAAATGGGATATATATAAGCATGTATTATATCTAGAGAGGCGAAACCCTAATGGAAGCAAGCATAGGATAAGAGATCGAGAAAAAGTTGGCTTACTACCTTTGGTGAGAGACAAACCCAGTGAAAAGATGAGATCCGACGACCATGGGGCACCAAGAATCACAAGCCAAGGCACTGCAACTAAGAATCAAACGAAAACAACGTCAAAACGATGTTCCGAACGGTTTGTTTACCGAACACCTAGCGTGTGTGGTGAACAAAGTCTTACCCTAAACCCTAACAATAGTGAGGGAAGGTGCCTAATTGTGCGCGCGAGTAGGGGGAGGGGCTTGATGGCACGGAGAAGAAGAAGGGCGCTCGTGCTGGGGAGACTGTCGGCAGTGGAGGGCGCTGATGGCAGCGTGATGGTTCAGGACGGTGCCATGTTGCGGTGAGATGGTGAGATCGCGAACAAAAGAAACTGCCCTAGCTGACCAGAAAGATCTGAACTTATATCGGCCTCACGTGTTCACACCAGGCGCGTTTAAGTGGGCACCAAACATGTTCGGTGCACACGGACCCATACGTAGAGAGATTGAAATCGACATAGGGTCACCAAACGCTGGCCACCGGACGCTCTCCTCCGTCTGATGCCGCAGGGGCTTCTGCAGGATCACACCAGACACACCACACCAAACTTGTTCACGTTACTGTGCATGGTTCCGGTGTGTGCACCTCAGCAGGAAACACTCACCGGATGCACAGGACGCGTCCAATGCAGCATCCGCTGCGGAATTTGATGCACCACCAGCCTTAGATTTTCAACGAGACTTTGCGGCACCTTCACTCAACCAAGTTCCAACACAAAGAAGAGCCAAATAAACATCAATTGGAACTAGTATGAGTGAGCTCTCTCAAACCCTCATTTTTTCACAAATTATTTGCCTTCGGCTATGTAGTTTTTATGAAAATAGGTGAGAGAAAAACTCTAAGGAGTCATTATGTGGCCATTGGCTTGGGGTCTTAATCAAGATGAGCAATGAATACTCCCCCTATTAATGAACGAACATAATGGATGCTCAAAGCTTAACAAAAAAGAAACGACAAAGCAACAACCTTGCATATGCTATGCAATGCTATGCAATACTTGAAAGTAAACTAATGCTTATTAAGTTTGATCTAAGGTTAAGCTTTTTGACACGCTTTCTTTTTGGATTTTTAGTTTAGCATGGCATATGAAACAAAAGCAATGTACAGGAACAACACACAAACTCATTTTTTAGTGAAGTTAGAGAGATCAAGCACATTGAGTTCATTTTGCAACATACAAAACCTAGCTTCATCTAGAGGTTCTGTGAAGACACTGTTCGCCTAAACGGGCTAAACGGCCGTGTAAACGGTGATTAAACGGTAAACAAAGTCTGTCCGTCTTGTTTAGGCCATAAACGGTAGGCTAAACGGCCAGACCGTTTAAACGGTCAAAGACGTTGAAAAATGGCCTGAACGGGAGAGACGGAAACGTGTTAGGCGGGCCTAGACGGTAAAAACACGCGTTTAGCACACCGTTTAGGCGATAGACTGACAACTTGAACGAAGAATTTTTTTGGAATCGGGAGCGCGCCCAACACGTCCAGCATTGCCGCCCAATTTTTAGCACCATATATATATGTGAGATGCATCAGCTCTTAGGGTTTCTTTCAATTCCACACAGCCGCCGCCACCTCTTATCCTGTTCGTCACTTCCTCTGGCCCGACGGCACCGAGAGCCCGAGATTTAGCCGTGGTGTGTGCTTGCTTCCTTCAAGCTCCAGCAGCGGCGCGTGCCCCTACCTCGCCATCCGCTCCTGTAGTCAGGGAACCTTCCTCAGCCGTGGCCCCATCACCTACCTAGGTTGCCGCCCACGCGCTCTATCTGTGCCGCGCCGCGCCGCCACCGCCACCGCAGTGGCTGCTGGCTACGTGCTCCCTGCGTGGCGAACTGGGCTGGCTAGTAGAGTTGCAGTCTCCGCGTCTCCAACCTTCTTCAGCGGTTGTGCATCTATCGTGCAACCACCAGAGCACCAGGTAATTTCTATTCTCTCCACTCTTCTCTATTTTAATTACTTTGATAGATCTGGATGTCTGTAGACTGTGGACATTACGTACCACCACAGCACCCGTGCTTATGCTCTTGGTCTATGGATTGGGTTTATTAATTTTGGAGATTGATTATCTGATTGTTCCCTTCAAACCAGTAGCTAGTCTGCTACTGCTGCTAGCCTGCTAGTTCTATTAATTTTGTATGCAAGATGGAATCTTGGTTGATTGAATGTTCCAACCATACAATCTGTCGTAGGATGTCATCTGTTGCCTCAAATCCTACGATGGCAGCAGCCAACCCACTAAGCTGAAGAGGAATTCTGATGATATCGGTTGGGATTATGGAGTGTTGGTGGATCCATCCAACTTGAATATCATCAAGTGCAAGCTATGTATGAGAAGAAGGAGCAGCTAAGGGCAATGTCTCAGTGTGATGAATGGGATAAATTCTTGGGTTTGAGTCACATAAAAAAGAATAGCAAAGGTGTTCTAGCCACAGCTACAATGACAAAACCTGCCTTTTGGAGTAATGTTGCACTCTGTTTGAAGGTGTTTGAGCCACTAGTCAAGGTGCTTCGCATGGTTGATAGTGACATTAAACCACTCCAAATTGTATTATTAATACATATCATTTGTTATTTTAGATTTATAATTTGTGAATCAGCAATGGACTTAGATTTGCACTTGTAATTTTGTAGAATCATACAAAGAAGCGAAACAAGCTAACAAGTGAGCGTCTCAATCAACTTGATTTTGTGCAATACAATAACAAGATGAATGGGAAAAAAGTGAAGGCCAAGAAGAACCAAAACATGGATCCTCTTCTAGGGACTGATTCAAATCGTGCTCAAGGATGGCTTGTTGAAGGTGGTGATGAAGAGGATGCTGAGCCAGTTTGTGGGCTGACATGGAAGTTAATTGAAGAGGCATGTGCGGTTGAGGAATGTGGGAAACTTCGTAGAAGTGCAAGGCTGGCCCAAATGAGAGATGTTAGTGAAGATGAATTTCAGTCTGAAGAAGAGCCAACCAATGAGGAAGACATCGACTTTGAGTCTGACCAGGAGGATGTTGTCCCAGTTGTTGGGGAGGATGAGCAGGATGGGGAGAATGAGGACTAGTCCCTTTACTGCACATGCAGGGCTGTTTATTTTATTTAGCTTTCGCTTATGACTTAGAAGTTAGAACTAATTTATATGCATTTCTATGAACTTTTGCTATGCCTCTACCATTAGCCAGTGTGTAGCTTTTGTGCATGCCATGACCCATGAGTAGGGATGAAAACGGATCGGATACGAACGGATATCACCGATATCATATTTGTTTTCATATTTCTGGTCGGATTCGGATTCGAATACGGATAATGTCAACCATGTCGGATAAGATAGGATTAGACGTCGGCATCATAAATATATGATTTAAGTATTCGGATACGGATACGGTATCGGATGTTGAATATTCGAACTCGGATACGGACAGATCTGAACCCTCTAAACGAATTCGGTCTCGAATACGGTCGGAAAATATCCGTACCGTTTTCATCTCTGCCCATGAGTAGTCGACCTGACTTTTGGATATTTTGGGGAGGAATTATAGCAGAGGCTAGATGCCACATTTGTATTTTGTCATACATGAATGCATGATGCATATCTGTTGCACGCATGTCATATGTACTGAACATTGAAGTGTAATGGATTTATGTGACCATGTCTCATGACGACATGACGTGATATTATTCTTGGTTCATGTTGTATGCTTGTGAGTTGTGACATTGATATTGTGTTTGGAAATCCGAAAAATGTATTTTTATATGCATAAATCTGTATTTTTTGGTGAAATTATACAAATCCGTTTAATTCCGTTTAAACGGCGTTTAAACGGTCTAAACAGTAAACAGAGGGTGACCGACCGTTTAACGTTTACCGTTTACGAAAACATTGTGTGAAGATATCCACCAATTGATAATCTGTCCCCACATTCTCTTGTGATATCTCACCCTTGGCAACATGATCTCTAACGAAGTGATGACGGATGTCTATGTGTTTAGTGCGAGTTTATTGTACCGGGTTGTTTGCAAGTTTAGACGACACTTTCATTGTCACACAAGAAAGGTACTTTGTCTAGAACTACTCCATAGTCTAACAAAGTTTGTTTCATGTAAAGTATTTGTGCACAACAAGCAACAGCGATAATGTATTCCGCTTCGGCCGTTGACAAAGAAACACCATTTTGTTTCTTTGACATCCAAGATACTAGTGATCTCCCTAGGAAGTGGCACCCTTAGGATGCGCTTTTTCTAACAATGTGGCACCCAACATAATCCAAGTCAGAATAGCCTACAAGTTGGAATCTTGCACCTTTGGGATACCACAAGCCTAGGTAGGGTGTGTATTTTAGATACCTAAGAATTCTCTTCACCGCAATCAAGTGAGATTCCATAGGCATAGCTTGATATCTAGCACACATACACACACTAAACATGATATCGGACCTAGATGCGGTGTGGTAAAGTAAACTACCTATCATAAAATGATAGAGAGTTTTGTCAACGGGGTTACCTCCCTCATCCAAGTCGAGATGCCCATTAGATGCCATGGGAGTCTTGATTGGCTTGCAATCTTGCATCTTGAATCTCTTGAGAAGATCTTGAGTGTACTTCTCTTGAGAGATGAAGACCCCTTCCTTTATTTGCTTGACTTGAAACCCGAGGAAGAAGGATATCTCACCAATCATGGACATCTCAAACTCCTTGGACATCAAATCACCAAATTCCTTGCAAAATTCTCCATTAGTTGAGCCAAAAATAATATCATCAACATATACTTGGCAAATGAAGATTTCCCCATTCATCTTCTTGGTGAATAGTGTCATGTCGACCTTCCCAATCTTGAAGCCCTTTGCAATGAGGAAGTCCCTTAGCCTCTCATACCAAGCTCTAGGAGCTTGTTTGAGACTATAGAGCGCCTTGGACAACTGGTAGACATGATTGGCGTACCTAGGATCTTCAAAACTGGGGGGTTGCTCAATATAGACAAGCTCATTAATATAACCATTTAGAAAGACACTTTGCACATCCATTGGAAATAGTTTTATGTTGTGATTATAAGCATATGCAAGAAGGATATATATAGATTCAAGTCTTGCAACCGGTGCAAAGGTTTCACCGAAGTCAAGACCCTCCACTTGTGAAAAGCCTTTCGCCACAAGTCTTGCCTTGTTGCGCACCACCTTGCCTTGATTATCTTTGTTGACACTTGCTAACACCACTTGAATACTAGGTTGTCATCCCCAGCATGGCACTAGAGTGTACTATGGTATTTATACACACACAGATAAATCCTCAAGCGCACGGATACCGTTGTAGCTTTTACCCGGTAAAAGGTTTTATCGTATCCACAGGGAAACGGGAGAACCAACTACGCTCTAACTTAACCAAGATAAATAGATAAGTGTAAATAGGAAAGATGGTAGAATTGAATAAGAACAATATTAAAGGTAAGATAACAATGGATGATAATATGGGAATAGAGAGTAGAGCAATCTAGTATATGGGCGATGGTAGCAGAATAGAGAGGATAACTATGGTTTCTCTACTTCAAAGGGGTATGTCTATGTCTAGGACGAACCACGTGATAAGAATACACCACAAAGGATGCTTATCCATAGGCCGATAAACCCTACCTGTCCTGCTAACAGGAGGTGGACTACAGGGGACCAACGTAACTGTCACCTACGCGGCCTACCACACGATCCAGCTAGACAGGGGATATTCACAAGTAATCTAGGTCTAAGCACCACGCTTACACCTATACTACAACTCTAACCAGAACATACATGATTAGTAATTGCATAATGAATTAGAAGTAGATTACCAGAGTCATCCCATGAGCAAGCTTGATTAGAGCTTGATCATGGCGAAGTACAACCGGACAAAGAACCGACAGGCCGGCCTCTCTTCTAATCCTCCTTCGCTCTCCATCTCGCTACTATCTAGATCTACTCTAGTTTAGAGAAGAGAGGAGAGCTCTCATCTCCAAACCCTAGCTTTTGCTCTGTCTATGAATAATGAATAACGATCAAGGGGGTGCCTCCTCCAGGGGCCAGGGGGTCTGCTTATATAGTCCCCTCAAATGAATCTGGGCCGTCGGATCAAACCGACATTGATTGAACGGTTATTCTTGACCCTTTAGGTCGGTGGAGCATAATCCCCGAAGAGAGTCCTGATTGGACTCTAGGACAGGGCGGGCGCCCAAGGGGGGAGGGCGGGCGCCCTGCCCCCGAGCCCACTCGACCTCCCGTTCGTTCCCGTGGCTTCTGGAGTCTTCTAGACGGTAGAAAATTGTGCGGCACGTTAATATCTCTATGTAAACCCGACATGTGGGCCTTTCGTCCATATTTCCTGATAACCCCCTGCAGAAATAGACAAACACCAAAACTCGTGGAATTCTGTCAGATAAAACCCTAAGTCTAGGTGTTGGTTGCATTTGGATCCTTTTCTTTATTTATTTGATGATTATATTTAGTACTTAAGGACCGTCAACAACTCCCCCAAGCTTACCTCTTGATCGTCCCTGAGCAAGGATGGACTTAAGAGTTTCTGCAGTGGTTTTATGCCTTAAAGGTACACATGCGTTCAAACAAGATCTCATCTCTGAGTTAAAGTAAACTGTTAAGACTTAAAACTTACTCATTTTACCTTTCACCATGGGGCTTGCAACCGTCACTTGTGTCTCGAGCAGTTAAAAGATAGAATAGTCAAGTCAAGCATCATGTCTCTTTTTCTTGATCAACTATAGCTCTAGAGTTTTTGTAGATTTTCAAAATAAAACTCAGAGATTTCTTTGTATGACTCTCTCAAATCTCTCTTTTGTGGTACTTCTGGATCCTTACCAAGGCAATGATGGTGTATGCCTTCTCTCAAAGTATGTGGTATTTGTGGTATGAGGCATAATGATATTGCCTTCTCTCTCACCCTACTCTAACAAGGTTTTGATATCAGGAGCTCATAGGTGGGAGACAGCTAATACATACTTACAAGACATTTATTGCATAGTCAAACCATAGATCTAGAGAAACAAGTCAATAAGTCAAATCAAGATGTGCATGTGTGGCGAATGAATGGTGTATGGTGATGATGGTGATAATGGTGAAAATAATGGTGAAAGTCTAATTCTACTTTTGCTCTTTCGAGGGAATACATACCTTTCTTGCACATTGAAGCTTTTTGAGGGGAATGAGATGCTCTATATTTTCTTTTCTTTCTTTTTTTTCTTTTCTCTTAGGTGGGTATCTTGTACCCCTAATTCTACTGTTGGACACTTGTCTATTTTTACCTCTCGTCTCACTTTTTCTTCGAGGTTCCGGGAACTTGCCCCTTTTTATTTCCTCGTATTCACTTTTTTTTAGAGCACTCACCCTCCTGGAATAATGTAGCAAGTGGTAGTAACCAAAATATCTCAAGCATTTATTTCACGGGGAATAACAGGGATAGGATAATGTTTTTGGCTATTCTCTCCCGAATAGGAGTAGAATAATTTGGGTAAATGTTGACTGTCCTTAAGTACTAAAATTAATAATCAAATAAACATGAAAAAGGATCAATATGAAACAAACATCTAGAATTAGGATTTTATCTGACAGAATTCCACGAGCTTTGGTGTTTATCTATTTCTGCAGGGGTTTATCAGAAAATAGGGAGAGAAGGCCCACATGTCATGTTTACAACGAGATAATTACGTGCCGCGCAATTTTCCTTGATCTAGAAGGATCCAGAAGCCACGGGAACGAACGGGAGGCGATTCGGGCTCGGGGGCAGGGCGCCCGCCCACCCCCCTTGGGCGCCCGCCCAGGTGGAGAGTCCAATCAGGACTCTGCTTCGGGACAATCCTCCACCGACCTAAAGGATCAATCTAAACCATACAATCTATGTCGGTTTGATCCAATGGCTCACGTTCACTTGAGGGGACTATAAAACCAGACCCCCTAGCCCCTGGAGGAGAGAGGAGAAATCATTATTCAGAGGTAGCCATCAAAGTTAGGGTTTAGAGCTTCTCTCCCACAGAGAATTAGAATTAGCTACTCCCTAATCCTTCAAGTTTAGAGGTTGATTAGATAGCAATTAGAGAAGTAGAGCACTACGCTCTGGATTCGGATCTTCGGTAATAAAGATTGGTATTATTCATATCTTTCTCTAATTTTATTGTTCTAATTGCATTATGTCTCTAATTATTATGTTCTTAGTTTGCTCTAGTTCTATATTTGATATAGTTCTAATTGATAATGAGTTTATGTATAAGTTTGCAAAGCGCTTAGCTCTTGTCGCGAGGGAGTTAGGTGATAGATCACATGTGAGCGTGGTGCTTAGATGTTATTTATCTGCAAATGTATCCTATTGGCCGAGTCGTGTGGTAGTTCGCGATAGTGACAGCTTCGTTGATTCTTATATAGTCCACCCTCCGTTGATAGGACAGGCAGAACCGGTATTGTGGAGTAAGTCATGCGATGTTCTGATTTACTTTATCATTGTTCCTTATACATGAATGAAGAGTCTTTTATGCTATATATGATCTTGTAGATAACTAGAGTAGATTATGACTTAGTAGTTAGTAGATGACTTAGAATCCATTCTCTAGCTAATCCGACATCACCTACATATATGAGGAGTAGTCTATTTTCTAATCGCTGTGCTCTTTATCCCATGAACTTATACTTTATTATCATTATCTTTATGGTTTACCCCCTGCTAAAGTATGTGACTGTGTGATGAGTTTCTCATTAGTAATCATGTTCTTGCAAGTTTATCTCTAGTCTATGCCTTGATAAATTTTGCCCCCTTTTATTTTAATTCCATCTTCCTTAGATTCCCTAGAGCAAAATTATAAATAACGATACCTGGAATACTTATCCTGGTGAAATGCTACAATGAGGTGTTTTATCTGTGCGCTTGCGGATAGAATAGATTATTTTCTAGAGAGCCTTTACATTTATAAATACCTTTGTACACTCTGGCGCCATGCTAGGGATGACAACCTAGTATCTAAGTGGTGTTAGCTAGTGTCAACAGTAAATCTGGAGATGGAAATGAATGGATGTATGTGGATGCGTACTTCCGGAGTAGAAGCAGCATGTATGAGTGAACGTGCAAGTGAATCTTGATTTTAATCGCATGACAAGCTCCTAAGGGTCTACACAGCTTGACCACACTCAATGCTCATAAGCAGTAAAAAGTAAAGGTATGGTTCATAGTCTAATAAGCACGTATATATGGCTGTGGTAGGATTTTAAACTCTCATCATACAGGAACTCATCATGCAGCATTTTTAAAGATTTTCAAAGATAAAATTCTCCAGAATTCTAGCATCTCTAGGAACAGATAAACAGCAGCTCAACCTTCCCATATCATATTCGTTAACGACTTAGACTTTAGATCAAGTACTCTTCCCACAAGTTCAGGTTTAGAGCAAATCTTAATTCATAACAGTCATACCTAAACTTGAGAGAGATTTCACTTTTGAGAACTAGTCATGGCAGAGCAACTATTCATCATTTCCATGTGAGAGCTTATCATGAGGGTTCATAGCAAACTTAATTTATTTATTTATTTAGCAAACTAAGCAAAGATATATATATAAGCATAAAACCTTTATTTGTGTTTTTTATGATTATGCATCTTTTTATTATTTGAGTAAAGTATAAACATGAGTAGAAACACTTAGCTGGATAAATGGGGGTGCTCTCCCACAAGCTAGATTTTGACGTAATTTCTTCTGATGTAGCTAGCAGGTGGCAGAGGTGTATTTGAATGTCGGCAGCACCCTGACAGCGATTAGAATATCCTCCGTCTGCTAGTCTTCTTTGATCCTTGAATTCTGTGGGGCTCAAATAGACAACAAAGCTTTGTGGAACTAGTTAAGTGTTAGCATAAAATTCTCTTTGCCTTTATCATGTTGAGCTTCCTCTAATAAATATTACTCTCTTTGGTAGGATCATAGATTTATTTTTATATTTTTATTGTAAGATGAAAACATATTTATTTTATGCCACCACAGTCAATATACCTATGGTTTTAAACCACAAGTCTACTTTCATGGGGCTTTAGATTTTATGACGCAGTGCAATGAACAAATATTTTTTTGTTTTCTTTTCTAATGCTAATGTGGAAAACTAAATATGCTAATGCAAGTGATGGAATAAAAAAGGTAAAGGAATGCAGAAAAGATAAATATGGATAAATACCGATTTTACCTTTCGGCGAGGGTTCAATGTTTTAAGTCTTGTGAACAAGACTTCTCACCGTGTTCATTCTTCAGGTGCGTCATTTGATTCAGGTGTGGACCTTGACGTCTGCACCTCTTAATACGGTGTCACCCATGTTCTTCGTTTGCCCAGCAATTCGAAGTGCGGTGTTGGCAGTATCTTGCTCAGTGTGTTTGTGCTTGTAGATCCAGGTTCTTCACTTGGCGGAGTCTGAGAGTTATAAAACTCCTCCATGTTTTGCTCGAAGTGTACCTACTTGTTGGCGGTTCTTAATGACATATTTACCCCGCCAACATAGTCCATGCAAAGGAAGAAAAGCATGTATTTTACTCACATATACTTATTAAATGCTTACCAAGTTCCACATGTAGTGAAAGTTGTGTTTTGCAGATCATATACAGGCATACAGGTGGAAAGCAAATAAAAAGGCGCAATCTGACACGTCAAAAAAATGAGCAAATAAACAAGTACCCAAAAGCCCAATATAGAAGTGCATCAATTTGCAGGTGGATCTGGACTCAGGGGCCCGAGAGGAAGGCAACGGGCTTCGGGCCGGGGCCAGCGGGGCCCACCAGGGGGCGGCCGCCCCCTAGGGTCGGCCGACCCTGACCCAGCCCATCTCGGCACCGCCTTTCGCAGAGGCGGTGCTGAGCCTATCCTCCCACAGTCCCCGCGTGCAAATTGCAGTTTACACCCTAGGGAACCGACCTTCCCCACCTATTTAAGGAGGGGGAGAGGGAGGCTCCATTCATCTCATCACATTCACAATCAACACTCCACCTTCAAGGCACTTGGGCACTACCTCTTCTTAGTTTTTCCTTATAGCTTTTACAGAGAGAGTTGGGTGAGCTATCAAGGAGGGCTTGGCTCCTTGGAGAGAAACTTGGGTATGAATAAAGAATATCTTTACTCCAAGTCCATGCCTTATCATGTCCGATATAGTTCTTCATATGAACTAGAGTATGGTTCTTATGCTATGGTATATGACATAGATCATAGGCCCTGTTTTATGATGCTAGCATATGAACTAGAATATAGTTCTAGTGAAAATGATATGACATACATTTTAGTATATAGTTCTTATAGTATAATGCTACCCTAGGGCTAGTAGTGTATTATATGAACTAGTGCTAAGTGTATGTTGTATTATTCTCATTTAGGACTTTAGTCTAATTGCTTCATGTTAATTAATTGCCTAGAAATAGCTTTGTGTGAAGATGGGGGTTTATCTTGCTCTTTTGAGTGGGCTCAGGTTTCTTACCTGTTGATCCGTAGGGTCGGGGACCCGGGGGAGTCCGAGTAGGTTCTTTGCATGTAAGCATGGTGCTTGGGTGTAAAGTCCGGGTAAATGCATTGTCCTAGTCCACGGTTGAGGGGATGGCGGCAGGTGGTGACAGCCCTGTCCGTCCTTGGCATTCCCCCACGTTCGGCTAGGGTGTAGGAGTCTAAATAGTTGTGGAGGTTGCTAGCAGACCAGTACTTGCGTAACCTCCCAAACCATCTAAACACAGGACTAAATCTAAGTAGTATAATTATATGATTAACTTGTTCTATGACATGATCTGTATCTAGGACCACACCTGCTCCAATAGGTTGTTTGTTTATTCTTTGATTCAATTCTTTCTTTTAGTCTCTTTTTATTCCTTAGCCCATATGCCATGCCTAGATTGTGATGGATCACTATTCTACATATAAATGTTTATCACTTGCTATGACTTTTGATTCCATCATTGCTATCATAATTACTTTGATCTATGCTTATCTTAGAATCCTTAACATATTAAGCCTTCCTTAGAGCGAACTTATAAATACGACACTCGGTAAATCCCCGGGTTGAAATGCTACGCGATAATTCTCGTCCGCTTGCGGTACTTAAACTCCAAACCTAAGGAACTATCACCCCGGTATATACTTAACACTGTTGCTAGACATGCGCCGAGCTAGTGAATTGTTAAGGAATACCAACATGGCAATCCTAGTGCCACTACCATGATTAAGAACTGGAACCCTACCCTAACGGTAATAACGCGCCGTTATCGAGAAGGTAGATCTAGCTTCCTATTCAAGGTGGTGATGCTACGGATCTGCCAATATAACACTGCCAATGTCATTATCATGAGTAGAGCAGAACCCTATTCTAGGTAGCGACGCTAAGAAACGCTAACAAGCATTTCTGGCACCGTTGCTTAGGATAGATTTATACTCTAATCTTGGTGATTGTATTAGTAAGTGTTATCACGACATTTCTGACATCGTTGCTGAGGACGGATTAAATCCTGTTCTTTGTGATGACGTTAAGAAATGCCAACACTACTCATAGAGACAAGGCAGAGATCAAGTGCATGGGTCCTGTTGGTGGAAAACACCAACAGAACCAAAAGTGTATTTGTTCTTCTCTAACCTTAGGCATAGTGAGCAAGACAAAGTTGATGGATGATAAGTTCATGAGTGTAGTACTTATAACATTTGTCAGATCAGATCGCTCAACCTTATGGAAAGATAATCTATCTATGTATATGTCTTTTTCTTTATATCTCTCAAAGATTGAATGTGCAACATTTTAGCTCATATGATTAGGAGTGTGGGATCACAAAGGTGGAAGGACTAAACATGTTGAATCGATTGGGTTGGTTAACCTAGAGTTGTAAATCATATATGTTTGTCTCTTTTATTCATATGAACACCAGAACCAAGGAGAAGCTTATAAAAGTGATAGTCACATACCTTAAGATGTTACCTAAATTGAAGAGTGATGGTACAGTATCTCCTTGTGGAAGCTTTCCTTTCTTAGCGGTTGTGCATCGTGTTTGTGGCACCCTCCATGGATCATCTCTTATGAGCTACATCTTCCTTGTGTAAATTGTTAAACTTCATGTGTACCTCTCCTTGTCTCCAATGTGAGTTTATCTCAGGACTTCCCAGGTTGATATTGAAAGTTTTCCTGTAGGGGTTAGTCCGACAAAATATACCAATGTCTACACAAGCAATTTTTAGTTCAATAGCCGAACTAGACTCCATGTCTAATCAGATTAAGCAAGGCTGTTTAACCTAAGCACCATGCTTAATTTAAAAGCCAATAGAAGTATGTGCAGTACTTCCAAACTAACACTTACTAGGATAAACAAAGGTAGCGTGATGGCATTTATAGAGATCTACTCAAGTGGAGATGAAGTAGTGTGATTAGTATTTAACAAATTGAGCATGTCTCAAAGGTAGGGACAACCAACATAGCAACATGGCAAATGATGTTTTTATGTAAAGTACTCCCCAAGATTGAATTTTGCAAAATTCAAGTTTGGATTTAATTCAAGGTTGTATGATGATTGGTTGGACATACCTTGTGCTTGTCATTCATCCGATCTTCTTGCTCCAATCCTGGAAAGGTTAGTGACAAGAATACCCGAAGGAATATTTTCACAATTATCTTTATATGCTCAATACACAAGGTAATGTTGCAAATAATTAAAAGCTCATGTTACGATCTAATCAGTGCTTATTTTAGGACACTAAGATTGTCCTTGGGAAACCATCAATTTATGTCGGCGAAGTGGTTTCCCTTCCAACGCTGACCTATATCAAGATCAACTCAACGAGATCTGCAATATTTATTTTAGACATATGCGTCAACAACCGCCCTTTTAAAGTTTTTATAAATAGAAGGGAAGAGGGGGTTGGAGATCTAAAATGTGGGGATGTTGGAGAGACGAATAGATTGGGAAGATGTTGCATATGAGCATGGAGTAAATGAAGTGGCTATGAAATAAATTCCATGCTCATTAATGTTATCTTCGTCTCCAATCTGAATGTTCGGAGTTTCTCCTAGATTAGTCTCACTTATGTCCTCTTCTATAGTTGGGTGAATCTCATCTTCAGAGGGAGTCAAGAACTCACCATTTGAAATTGAGCCAAAGTCAGAATCCATTAAGGCTTCTTCCTTATCCATCAATTCTACACATTCTAGCCATTTGGAACTTGTGATCAGGAAAGGGGAGCTGATAGAATCTTCTATATAACTTAGCTCTCCTTCTATGGCATTACTTGACATGCCATCCTTATGGTCTTCATGACTCCTATGGTTTGGTCGTCTTGGTGAATTGCTAGGATCATCATGAGAGTGAAAAGAAGAGGGATAAGAGGGATCTCTAAGGTCAAGGATGGATTTAGAACTTGTGAACATGGAAGGGGAGCAGAGAGAATTTTCTATATGGCTTAGCTCTCCTTCATTTGATATGTCATCCTCGACTTCTTCATAATAGGAACCAGGACATTCTCTAAGAGAAACATTATTGCAAGGATTTGAATTATCCCTGCTTGAAGGTTTCTTATGGAACCAAAAGTCTAAACCATCAGTATCTGAAAGATTTAAGATCGGAATTCCTTCCTCCCTTGAAGAATTTTGGGGTATTGATGGTTTAGGATCGATAGCTAAAGTTTGGGATTGAAGTGGTTGTGATCTGGCTATCGAAACTTCTTCTTCTTGTCTAGGAACTAGTTCTTTCTCTTTCTCAGGGATATAAAAGCTAGGAGACTTTCTGCTCATTAAATCAATCAAATTCCAAGCATCACTAGCGGACAGGTGGTGGAAAGATCCTCCAGAGGCCGCATGAAGGGTTTGCTTATCTTCCCTACTAAGGCCCTCAAAAAAGTGAATTAGAAGAACTTCTTGTGGAATAGAAAACTTTGGTCCAGTGAGAGTAAGGTTAATAAAGCGGTCCCATGATTTGCCAAGAGATTCTTCTTCCAGTTGTCTAAAAGAAATAATCTCACGCCGATGTTCCGCCACTTTAGAGATTGGAAAATATTTTAAAAGAAAACTATTATGTAACTCCTTCCAATCTCCAGGAACACTCCCTACTTTGAGTTTATACCAATGTTTAGCTTTTCCTATTAAAGAGAATGGAAAGAGCTTCCATTTAAGGGTCTCATCGGACATGCCTTCTATGCGAAGGAGGTCACAGACTCGATAAAACTCTCTTAGGTGTGTGTATGGGTTTTCCTCACCTTCTCCTGAGAAAGGTTGTTTTTGAACAAATTCTATGTATTCGGGGTCTATCTCAAAACTAGATGCTATGATAGGCTTTGAAGATTTTGGTGGTTCGAGATGTGTGCCCGTAGGTCTATGAAATTCATAGATAGACATGTTTGTATTCATGATAGACCAGAGATCAAGGATTAGATAAGAAGAAAGAATAGCAGAGATGAGGCAAAGGATAAAAGGAAAAGTATATATATATATATTTATTTTTTTAGAAAATGATTAAGCTAGTTCGTAGTCAACTCAACAACCGTCTCCCCGGCAACGGCGCCAAAAATGCTTGTTGACACTTGCTAACACCACTTGAATACTAGGTTGTCATTCCCAGCATGGCACTAGAGTGTACTATGGTATTTATACGCACACAGATAAATCCGCAAGCGCACGGATAACGTTGTAGCTTTTACCCGGTAAAAGGTTTTATCGTATCCACAGGGAAACGGGAGAACCAACTACGCTCTAACTTAACCAAGATAAATAGATAAGTTTAAATAGGAAAGATGGTAGAATTGAATAAGAACAATATTAAAGGTAAGATAACAATGGATGATAATATGAGAATAGAAAGTAGAGCAATCGTGATAAGAATACACCACAAAGGATGCTTATCCATAGGCCGATAAACCCTACCCGTCCTGCTAACAGGAGGTGGACTACAGGGGACCAACGTAACTATCACCTATGCGGCCTACCACACGATCCAGCTAGACAGGGGATATTCACAAGTAATCTAGGTCTAAGCACCACGCTTACACCTATACTACAACTCTAACCTATAGGGTCCTATAGATTAGAAGTACTCAAAAGAGTTGTTAACCAGAACATACATGATTAGTAATTGCATAATGAATTAGAAGTAGATTACCAGAGTCATCCCATGAGCAAGCTTGATTAGAGCTTGATCATGGCGAAGTACAACCTGAGGAAGAACCGACAGGCCGGCCTCTCCTCTAATCCTCCTTCGCTCTCCATCTCGCTACTATCTAGATCTACTCTAGTTTAGAGAAGAGAGGAGAGCTCTCATCTCCAAACCCTAGCTTTTGCTCTGTCTATGAATAATGAATAACGATCAAGGGGGTGCCTCCTCCAGGGGCCAGGGGGTCTGCTTATATAGTCCCCTCAAGTGAATCTGGGCCATCGGATCAAACCGACATTGATTGAACGGTTATTCTTGATCCTTTAGGTCGGTGGAGCATAATCCCCGAAGAGAGTCCTGATTGGACTCTGGGACAAGGCGGGAGCCCAAGGGGGGAGGGCGGGCGCCCTGCCCCCGAGCCCGCTCGGCCTCCCGTTCGTTCCCGTGGCTTCTGGAGTCTTCTAGATGGTAGAAAATTGTGCGGCACGTTAATATCTCTATGTAAACCTGACATGTGGGCCTTTCGTCCATATTTCCTGATAACCCCCTGCAGAAAATAGACAAACACCAAAACTCGTGGAATTCTGTCAGATAAAACCCTAAGTCTAGGTGTTGGTTGCATTTTGATCCTTTTCTTTATTTATTTGATGATTATATTTAGTACTTAAGGACCGTCAACAATCTTCTTGTTCTGGAAGACCCACTTTGTTCCTATCACCCTTGCATCTTTAGGTCTCTCTTCAAGGGTCCATACTTGGTTGTGAGAGAAGTTGTTCAACTCTTCTTGCATGGCAATAATCCAATCCACATCCCGAAGAGCTTCCTCTATGGTTTTGGGTTCATCTTCAAGAGACACAAAAGTTTGATGTTCAATAAATAAAGCATGTCTAGAACGAGTAACACCATGTGATGGACTCTCGATGATGAGATCTTGAGAGTGATCTTGGAGGAGGTGTGATGATCTTCTTTGCACCACTTGAGGAGCCGGACAGGGAGCATCAACATCTTATGCTTGTAACACCACTTGTTCTTGATTGACTTGTGTGTCTTCATGAGCGTCCCTCATGATCTTGTCATCATCTTGTGGCACATGCGAGGAGGATGGCTCAACAATGAATTGCACCTCATCATCATCCTCTTTAGGCTTGATGTCTCTCACGGGAATGTTCTTCATGACTTCCCTCAATGGTTTAGCATCTACATCATCAAGATTATCAAGATTAGTTTCATCAAATTTAACATTAAAAGTTTCTTCAACCATGTTTGTGGCATGGTTAAAGACTCTATAAGCCTTTGACTTTGATGAGTAGCCAACCAAGTAACTAATGTCACATCTTCTTTGGAACTTTCCCAAATGTTGGCGCTTCTTGTAGATATAGCATTTGCACCCAAACACTCTAAAGAATAAGACATCAGGCTTCTTCCCATTTACCAACTCATATGGTGTCTTCTCTAGGACCTTGTGAGGAAAGAGCCGGTTTGAAACATAGCATGCGGTGTTGATTGCCTCAGCCCACATTTTCTTCGGAGTGTTATACTCATCAAGCATTGTTCTAGCCAAGGTGGTCAATGTCGAGTTCTTTCTTTCTACAACCCCATTTTGTTGTGGTTGTTGACGGTCGATAACGTCAACTTTTATTAGAACTTTAGGCCCTAAGGAGAACATGAAAATACACTAGTCTACGGTTTAAACTGACAGTTTCCACAAGTTTTGCATATTCTATGTTTTCCGGGGTTTATTTCATAGAGAGCTGAAAAGAGGGATTCAAGTGCAAAATAAACACGAAACTTAATCGCAACGCAACAACAACGCCAATGGGGTCAGGAAGGCTCTTCAAGACACCTGAAGGAACGTGACCCGCAGAAGAGGCAAGGTGGGGCCGATCGGCACCCCCCTAGGGTTTCTGGCCGCCGCCTTCCGGAAGCTTCCTCCACCGCTTCTCTTGATGCATCTCAGCCCTTGGTTAAGTCGGTTTGATCCTACGGCGCACGTCGATCCCATCGGGCTATAAATAAAGGGGCAGACTACCCTCCCTAGAGGCATTCTACACCCCGGTGCTTCATATTCTCTACATAATTAGGGTTAGGGTCCTTCTACGTTATTTAGTTCTATTTCATCTAGATGCAGCAATTAGGAGAGACTAGTTCTTCTAGATCTAGTCTTGTTTAAAGATTAGAGAGATTGAGTAGAAGAGTAGAGATTCTAGAGGAGGTTTGGCCTGTCGGCGCTTCTTCGTGGCTGTATTCATTTGGATCTAGTTCCCTCGCCAGGAGCTATGTTATGAGGTACTTTTGTACTTACCATTCTGATTTAAGTAAGAAATTTGTTCTTATTCATTCTTTGGTTCACAACTCATATTGAGTGTTTTGATCTATGGACGCATTGGTTGAAGTAGTATTTCATAGTGTAGGCGCGGTGCCTAGGCTAGGTTTACTTGTGAATGTCCTCTGATTAGTCGGACAGTGGTAGTTCACGTAGGTGACTTGATAGCTATGTTAATTCCTCTGTACTCTATTTCCCATAGATAGGACTGATAGGCTTATAGGTGCCTGGTAGGAGATTACTCTGTTTCTTCTCCTATTCGGGTTACTTGCCTGATAAGACGGTATTATTCAAAGTTTACCAGAATTAGAACCAGAGTGCATTAGCTATTTTCTTTTTCTTGATATGATCTAGCCTAATTGTAGGGTTAAGTCTATATACTTTGTCATCATCACAACTGTTCCCTGTGGATATGATATTTAAAACCTCTGGGTAAAATGTGACACTGGTACGATATCTGTGCGCTTGCAGATAATCCTACTTAAATCTATTTAAATGGAGTGTAGTTAATTTATACCAACAAGCATTTTGGCGCCGTTGCCGGGGAACGGTTTGCTGATTTTGGCTTAGTTTAGCTTAATCTTGTATTATACTTTTATCTCTTCCTATTTTTATCCCAGTCTCTTCGTTATTTTTGTGTTTATCCTTATGGATATTTATTTAAATTCCACACCTATCTTTATGGCATGTGCAAAAGCTTAAAGCATAAACCTTATCATAATATCTATAAGCTATGCCCATGTCTACATAATATAATAAACCCTTCTCAAATATATCATGGGATCATTAATCCTGACCTTGATTTGCTAGGCCCCATGTTTATTCAACATTTGGATCTTGCCAAGAGTTATAAGGAATCCCTTGATTTATCTTCTTGAGAGTCCTTTCTTATCTTTTAAAAGCAAGAGTTTATGCTCAAAAGAGTTACTCTCGCTATTTTTGAACTCCCCAAAAGAAGAAAAGTATTTATTATCTAAACTAAAAATAGAAGTCGTTATAACTAAAATACAATCACATCATTCTTAACATTTAGCTATCAATCCTAAATCTTTAAAAATTCACTTTAATGATTTAGACATTTAGTTAGCCAAGATGCTCATAAATTAATGCATATCAGATCTTCTTAGAAGAGTATCATGGGAAAAGCATCATCAACTTCCTTTCCTTCCTAAAAAGACATTGGGAAGAATTCAAGAATGGCATGCCAAGTGATGCCATAGAAGGAGAGCCAAGCTACTTAGAAAGTGCCCATATTAAATGCCTTTGAACCCATCTCTAAACCCATCCTTGACCCCAATAAATCTTTTTATGCTCCTTCTACTAAACATCATAATGATCCTAGAAATCCATCAAGACATCCTAAGAATAGGAGTCATGAAGATTATAGGAATACCCTTGAAGAGAAACAACAATAGCAAAAACATATTAGAAATGCATATGTTATTGTCAAAGAATGGATGGAAGAAGATGAAGTTTTAGCACTAGCGTCTAAACTTGGTCTAAATTCAAATGTTGAGCTTAAATCAATTTCTTTGATAAACAAACTCACCCAAGTTTAGAGAAAGCTTTAGACGAAACCAACCTTAGGGACATGAATTCATCAGAAATCCTAGAAAATAAAATATCTAATAAATGTCAAAGGCATGAAATAATAGAGACAAACATATTGCCTATAGACAACCATGAAGAGACACCCTTGGAGTTTGAAAATGGAGATCATATTGTCAAGCATGTCAATTATTTCATTAAACACCCTATCAAACCCATGCTCATATAAGAAATCTCCTAGATCAATTAGTCTCCAATATTATCACACACAAGATCCTCAACCCCTTATTCTACCTGTTCATAAAATCATTGAAAGAGTGGTTGTAGATGCATATGTTTATCATAAATATTATGGATCTCGTTGTAATCTAGATATAGGTGCACAAAGGCTAATGTTCTAGAGGAAACCTCATCATCAACTCAAATTATAATAATCAGAAGGTTTTCCAAGAACAACTTTGTGTTCTAAAATAACCACTCTTAAAAGATGAATTAAGATTGCACCTTTAGCATAGAAATATAATTGTCAATATTCTTGTCACTAACCATTTTAGGTTTGAAGTGAGAAAATTAATAATGGCAGCACCAAGTATCACTAACCCATCATTATGCAATTTTGAATTACATCCACTCAAGCTTACATTTACTTTGCAAAAGTCTAGCTTGGGGGAATGGCCTTATTTAGAAGATCTTATATTGCTAATATTGGTTGTTTCTGCCTTTATTCAATTTGTTAATCATGCTCTTTCATCTCCATTTGAATACCACTCTATAAACTTTCATTTACCTTTGTTTGCTATAGTATCCTTATGATTTGGAGTATTTTCATACACCTTTTGAATTTGGCATGGTGCTTAGTTTAAACTATTTTCTTGAGTCATATAATTAGGCAAGGTGTTTAGTTTGATTTTTTTGAACTTAGAGGTGTGTTGATTTTGCTTTCAAGGGCTTTTTGAATTAAGGTTGGTGCTTAGGTTAAAATGCCTTCCTAAATCAAATTAGACGTGGTGTTTAGGTTGATTTTTGAACTAATAATATACTATAGTGGATATTGGATATTTTGTGGAGTAACCCCTGTAGGAAAACTTCTAAATTTAATTCGAGTAAGTCAAGAGATAAATTCGAATTAGAGATGAAACAAGGAAATGCTGAACTTTAATAACTTTGTACAAGAAGAAACAGCTCATTCATAATGAATAAAAGAACTCTGAGTATTAATGATTCATTCACTTTATCTTCTACTACAAGTTACTTTGCCTCAAGCCATGTCTGTATAAAACATGATCTATGCTAAAACAATATTAATACTATCTTTTCATTAGCATTGTTAGTGCAAACTAAAATACTAGACAAGCAACATATATTAAAAGTTCATATACTCCTTCGGGTATGTGTTGTCCACTAATCTATTGCAGGCATAATAATGACTGGAGTGAAAAGAGTCAACAGATTAATGAAGCGAAAGATGGCAAAAGAATGAGTGCAACAGAGGAGACAAGATGTCTATGAGCAACTCAAGATGCAAGAGGAGAGACCGCCAGTCATTTACCATTCATCAGTTAGTGCCATCACTCTCTAATAATAGGTAATATTCTAAGGTAAGTGGTCACTCTCTTCTCTTGATCTTGGTGTGCACATAAGTGAAGACACAAACATATTAGAGTTACAACTTAAATTGATTAACTCAATATGCTTTGCTCTTTAAAATTGTTCACGGCACCACTCTCTTAATCTCAGTCTTAACGAAACAAGTTAAAACATTATATTCAATCTTGGGAAGATGATAGTCATACCTATTTGAAAATTTATATAGAGATAGACAATCCTTCCATTAGTTAAGCAATTTCATTCTTTTCTGTCATGTGAACTTAAATGCAACATTAAATGTTTAAACTTTTGATCTTACCACTCATAAATAAATAAATCATGTAACAAAACATTATCTTGTTTAATGTGCCTAAGGATGGAGAAACATAAATAAAGAAATAGATTTGGTTATGTTGGTGTTTTTCCAGCAGCTGAGCTCATGCACATGATCTCTACCTTAGTTTTGCAAAACAGGACAACACATCAAGCAAAGTTTAGTAATTCTACAAGTGAGAGTTCTGTGAACATGCACACTGAGCAAGATGCTGCCAGCTACTATTAAAGCTCTACTTCCACCTGCTGGCCAAATCAAAGAACAAAGGTAACATCATCATCACTAAAGGTACGCAACTAACAAGACCTCCATCTCTCAAGATGGAGAGATACACAAGAGTGGAAGAAGAAGTCCAGTTCGAAGGACTAAAAACATCGAACCCTCGCGGTAAGGTAACATCGGTAGTTATCTATATCTACTTCCTTGCATTGTATGAGTTAATTTCTCTTTAGTATGTTTACTTTTCTATATTGGCAACACATAGAAATAACAAAAATAGTCTTGCATTAGGCTACATTCATGCATCTTAAAATAAATAGATAAATAAAATAAAGCTCCATGTGAAACCCTTGTAGTGTAAAAGCTGTAGGAATATTCACTGTGTTAGCATATAGAATAAAAATATATATCATGTATTTGCACTTTATGCATATAAATCTATAAAATCCAAAAATATTAACTGAGAATCCTGCTGCAATTTTGTTGTCTTAAAAATACTTTGAAACCACCACAACACTCAATCCTCCGAACACGGTAACCATTAACGTTTTATCCTAATACTGTTCCATGAGTTTTGGTGTTTTGTGAGAGCTTTCTGCAGGATGACTCCAAGAGCCAGCTTACCTAGGAATCTTCATCTTCATCACTTGAAGCAACACTTGCTCTTATAAGCATGAGCCCCTCCATGAGGACCACTCAGCTTCAACGAGGGAGAAAGAGAATAAAGCTAAAGAGCTAGAGCTAGAAAAGAGAGAAGCAAAAGAGACAGAAGCGAGATGAAAGAAGGCACGTGCGGCATCATCATGAAATGGGTAGTTGACTGAGGTTACCTCAGACGATGAACCCATTGAGTAAGTGTTCTCTTCTATCTAAGCCCTGTCGGTAGACTTTAAATTATGTACCCTAGCAATAAGGTTAGAATGGTAGTTATCTCTTTCAATGCAATTGTAATTTATTTATAGCATAATTTTGTTTACACACTAATTGATATAAAAACAACAAAAATATTTATTGTATTACTCATGGCATCACAAGCCCCATGTGGATAGCCTATGGTATTTTCTAAAGGAACATCTGCTGTGGTGGCATAAAATAAAAATGACAAAAATATAGCATTTAAATTCTTGCATCATAAATAGAAAATTAAAAAATAAGAGAAAATTGAAATCCTCTTTAAATTAGACAACATTAACGCTAGCTCTTAAAGGTGATCAATTATTCTTTGGCTGACCGCTAACCCATTAACAAATTCGAACCTCAAGTTTTGGTTTTCTTTTCGGAGTAGTTTTTCTTTAGGGAAAGATAATAAGATTCCTCCCTATGCTCTGATTGATTATTTGTCTTATGATCTATCTAAGAACAATACCAAAGTGTTTCAAAGGAGGATTACCTTGACTTAGGTGTGCCTCCGGCCTAAATTAAATCAACCTAAGTGAAATGGAGTCTCTATTGTTCCGCTGCAAGAGTTTACTATGAGATTTCATAGACTTTAAAGTAAATTATGACAAGGAGAGAGAGTCTATTAGTAGCACCCACTTGGAGCGCTGCCGGTTAGCTCACTCCAAAGATCATCAACACCAACTATTTCAAACATCTAGCTTGGGGAGGAGCATCCCCTAGTTATCAGCTAGCTATACCTAGGTGATTATCGAGTCTATTTTATATAGTCATAAAATACCAAAAAAATATGTGAGCACATGAAGGTTCAAAAAAGTATCAGAAGAAAATGTAAAAATACCAAAAAAATACATGGGCACATGAAGGTCCATATCTTTAGAGTCTTCTGAGTCCAATAGAAATGAATAAAAATCAAACAAAATACTTATCTATATATTAAGGTGTGATCATAGAGTATGTCTATAGTTAGTCTAGTTTAGAGTCAAATAAAACTAAGAGAACATTAAAATTTTGTCTTGATGATGAATAGTTGCTCTACAGTAATTCCTTTCAAGTGTCTAGTTTTCAACCAAGAATTCTCCTGAGTTTTAGACATGACCACTTTGATAATTTACTTTGAACCTAAAATTTGTGGAGGCATATGCTTGAGCTAAATCTAGGTAACTGATTGATATGATACATAAAGGTCTAAGTTGCTATTTATCTTATTCCTAGTATTACTAAGTTTTGGAGATTTATTTTGAAAACCCAAAACCTTACATGATGAGATCTTGTATGATAAAGTTAATTCCTACTAAAGCCATATATGATACATTTAGAGTTAGGAAAACCTTTGCATATTCATGCTGCTTTCCTTACATTGAGTTTAGTCAACCTTTGGAGTATACCTTATGAGAGTCTTGTCATGCTTTTAAAATCAAGATCACTTATGCACTCCACCCACATATGCATTACTCCTACTCAGGGATGTAAGCGCATTCATTTCCACTTTCATCCATATCCACCTTAAAAATATTTTCTCCTACACTGGGAGTAAACATAAAAAAAATAATATACCCTACAGGACAGCCCCCACTTAATTGCTCTAAGTTCTTATCATTATCTCTCTAATTATTTATATTCAAAAGATGCATGTGGCTATGCAAAAGTATTTAAAAAGAAAAAGAAAAAAAGGGAGTAAAAGATAGACAAGTGTCCCAACAATTAAAACAATGGGTACATCAATGCCCGCCTCCCATAGTAATAAGAGAGAGAGAGAGAGAGAATAAATATATCCCATGTTTTCTTGTGAAAAGTTTTAAGGAGGGAGTAATTTTCAAAGAGCAAAAGTAGAATTAGGATTAGCCACTAAATACTATATGTACACCTATCCACCATATTCCATACACACGCACATCTTGATTTGATTGTATGCCTTGATTCTCTGTAGATCCATTGTTTGACTTTACAATATATGAATTGCAAGTATGTTCATCCTTGTTATTGCCACTCCTATAAGCTCCACTATATATACCCTTAGTTGTAGGAAGGCATAACCTCATTAATGCCTCAGTGAGATCCATAAATACTACATAATAAGAGCCTTGAGGGTGTCATACAATTAAGCTCTGAGTTTTATTTCAAAAACTCATAAAACTCAGAAATATTGGTATTGTGAAGAATTTGAGACATAGTGCTTAACTTGATTGTTCTATCTTTCGATTACTCAAGACTTATGCAAAAGCCATTAAGCTCCATGGTTAAAGGTAAAATGGGTAAGTTTGAAAGTTAGTCTGGAGGAAAATTTATGTGTGCTTAAAAGAAATAAAAGTATTGTAGCAACTCCTGATCCAAGTTAATTAATAATTACGCTTGGGTTGTTTGCCAAGGGACTGGCAAAAAGTAAGCTTGGGGATATTGTTGACGGTCGATGACGTCAACTTTTATTAGAACTTTAGACCCAAAGAAGAACATGAAAACACACTAGTCTAGGGTTTAAACTAATAGTTTCCACGAGTTTTGCATATTCAGTATTTTTCGGGGTTTATTTCATAGAGAGCTAAGAGGGATTCAAGTGCAAAATAAACACAAAACTTAACCGCGATGCAACAACACCGCGAACGGGGTCAGGAATCCTCTAGAAGACACCTGAAGGAACGAGACCCGTAGAAGAGGCAAGGTGGGGCCGGCCAGCGCCCCCTAGGGATTCTGGCCGTCGCCTTTTGGAAGCTTCCTCCACCGCCTCTCTTGATGCATCTCGACCCTTGGTTAAGTCGGTTTGATCCTACGGCACACACTAATCCCACCGGGCTATAAATAAAGGGGCAGACCCCCCTCCATGGAGGCATTCTACAGCACGGTGCTTTATATTCTCTACATAATTAGGGTTAGGGTCGCTCTAGTTGATTTAGTTCTAGTTCATCTAGATGTAGCAATTAGGAGAGACTAGTTCTTCTAGATCTAGTCTTGTTTAGAGATTAGAGAGATTGAGTAGAGGAGTAGAGATTCTGGAGGAGTTCCGGCCTGTCGGTGCTTCTTCTTGGCTGTATTCGTCTGGATCAAGTTCCCTCGCCCGGAGCTACGTTCTGAGGTACTTTTGTACTTACCATTCAGATTTATGTAAGCAACTTGTTCTTATTCGTTCTTTGGTTCACAACTCATATTGAGTGCTTTGATCTATGGACGCATTGGTTGAAGCAGTATTTCATAGTGTAGGCGTGGTGCCTAGGCTAGGTTTGTGTAGGTGACTTTATAGCTGCATTGATTCCTCTATAGTCCACTTCCCATTGATAGGACTGATAGGCTTATAGGTGCCTGGTAGGAGATTACTCTGTTTCTTCTCCTATTCGGGTTACTTGCCCGATAAAACGATATTATACAAAGTTTATCGGAATTAGAACCAAAGTGCATTAGCTATTTTCCTTTTTCTTGATATGATCTAGCCTAATTGTAGGGTTAAGTCTATATACTTTGTCATCATCACAACTGTTCCCTATGGATACGATATTTAAAACCTCCGGGTAAAATGTGACACTGGTATGATATTTGTGTGCTTGCGGATAATCCTACATAAATCTATTTAAATGGAGTGCAGTTAATTTATACCAACAGTGGTGTATATGTTGAGGAGAACTCATGTTTGATTCTAACTTTATCACAATATTCTTCAATGTTGGTGTTGTCAAACTCTTTGCCATTGTCACTCCTAATCTTCTTGATCCTGACCTCAAATTGATTTTGAGCATTCTTTGCAAACTTCTTGAATATTGATGCAACTTCGGCTTTGTCTTGCAAAAAGAATGTCCATATGTATCGAGAATAGTCATCTAGTATACCAAGCAATATTTATTTCCACCAAGGCTAGAATATGTAGTAGGTCTAAATAAATCCATGTGCAAAAGCTCAAGAACTCTAGGGGTAGAGAGATAAGCCTTGGTTGGATGAGTGTTTGCTACTTGCTTGCCGGCTTGACATGCACTACACAACTTGTCCTTCCCAAATGTGACATCCTTCAAACCTCTTATCAATTCCTTCTTCATCAACTTCTTGAGTGTGCCCATTCTAACATGAGCTAGCCTCCTATGCCACAGCCAACTAAGTGAAGTCTTGGTGAATAGACATGTCTTGATATTTGCACCTTCGGAGGAGAAATCAACAAGATACAAGTTGTTGTAGCGGAAGCCTTTGAATACCATCTCATTGTCATACTCTTTGGTCACTATCACTTCTTATTGAATAGGAATTGGAAGCCAAGATCACAAAATTGTCCAACCAAAAGCAAGTTGAAACTAAGAGATGAAACATAGAGCATATTGGTGATACAGTTGTCATTTGATATAGAATTCTTTCCCAAACCCTTGACTTTGCCCTTTGAGTTGTCACCAAATGTGACCTTCTCTTGATTGTCCACATCTTCATTGAGTGAGGTGAACATCGGAGGATCTCCAGTTAAATGTTGAGTGCAACGACTATCAATTACCCAATGTGATCCATCAGTCTTGTAGTTCACCTACACACACAAGAGATCAAGCTTGAGTTTTGGTGACCCAAATTTGCTTAGGGCCCTTAACCTTCCCCACAAGTGACTTTGGAACCCAAATTTTCTTTGGCCTTTACTTGTTGGGTGGCCCCATGAAGTTAACTTTGACTTTGCTATTCTTGTCTTGCCTTACAATGAGTGGGCATTGAAAGCAAATGGTCTAGTATGCTTGGGCAAAGGACGTGGTAGTGGTGCTCCGCACTCATGGGCAAAGTGACCTTCTTGTCCGTACTCAAAGCACCTCTTTGGCTTGGGCTTGCTTGGTTGATCATGAAGAGCTTGAGCTTTCACTTACTTGCTTTGTTGAGCCTTGTAACCAATTCCGCTTTTGTCCATCTTCATAATGGTGTTCATGAATAGCTCACTTTGCAAGTCCTTCCCTCTAGTGAACTTGGCTAACCCCTTGGTGAGATGTTCTTTCTCTAGCTTGAGCTTCTTGTTCTCTAGAGTTAGTCTCTTGATGATATGATCATCCTTGCTATCTAGCTCTTCCAAGATGATAGACTCATCTTCTTCTTGTTTGTCATACATCAACCCAAGCTTGAGATATTGATTCTCATCCTTGAGCTTCTTGTTCTCATATGCAAGAGTTTTGTCATGATCAAGTGTTTCAACCATGATGGTGTTGTGCTTTGCTTGCTCTTCTAAATCTTTCTTGAGCTTCACATTTTCACACTTGATCTTCTCATTATCTTGCTTGATCTTGATTGTGTCATCATGACTCTCGGCCACTACCACATTCTTGCCTTTGCAACTACCACATTTTCCAATGCTCTCCACAAGTAAGTCATCACAAGAAGTCGCTACATCAAGCTTAGCAACATGGTTAGTAGCAACATGTGTTTCATTGATTGTAAGATCATAAGCTAGCTCAAGGTTATCATTATTCACTTTTGGAGTTGTGAATTCTTCCTTCAACACCCTATGCCTAGTGCTGAGCTCAACATGCACTAACTCAAGTTTATCATGCTTTCTTTGAGTTTTGTGGTCATGATTTCATTTTGATTTCTAAGCTCGTCACTAGACTTATGTTTTGCAAGAAGAGATTTATTTTCATTTTCAAGCTTTACATTTTCAACTCTAGTTTTTCTTATGATTTTAGAGTATTTGTTTAGCAAGTTGATGAGTTCATCATAATAAGGTGACTCAAACTCACTATCGCTTTCACTACTCTCATCCTCACTTTGTACCTTCCAATCACCCTTTGCCATGAGGCATAGGTGAGAATGAAGGCGATGGTGGTGGTGATGATGCATCATTGCAATTGTGGCCACCTTCTCATCATCACTATCATCATCAGAGGAGTCACCACATGAGCTCTCAATGTCGGTGAGCCAATCACCAACAATATATCCCATGCCATTCTTCTTCTTATGGTACTCCTTCTTTCCACCCTTCTTCTTGAAAGGCTTCTTGTCATTCTTCTCATCATCACTTGAGTCATCTTTGTCCTTGTTCTTTTTCTTGTATTTGTCCTTCTTGGGCTTGGGACATTGATGGGCAAGATGACCAAGTTCACCATAATTGTAGCAATCCATCTCGGAGATAAGCTTTCTCTTGCTACTTATGAAGACCTTCTTCTTAGAGTCAAAGTTGACTCCATTCTTGTTAAGCTTCTTAAGCATCTTGGTGGTTCTCCTCACCATGAGAGCAATGGTGGCATCATCATCACTTGAGGTTGAGGATTCAACGTCAACGTTCTTAGACTTGCCTTAAGAGTGGCTTTGAGAGCCAAGTCTTTCTTTTATTCTTTCTTTCTTTCTTGGATGATGAGGAGGTATCTTGAGGGTTGATGTACATGTGCATCTCATGAGCATTGATCTTCCCCAAGATGGATGTTGGTGTGGTGGTTGAGAGATCTCCCTGATGAAGCACCGTAACTATGTGCCCATATTTGTCAATGAGTAAGACACATAGAATCTTCCCTGCCACATCCGCTGGACTCATCTTGTTGAGACCAAGTCTCCTCTACAATCACATTCAAGCGAGAATATATTTCATTAGCATTTTCTTTAGAAAGCATTTCAAATGTATTAAGCTTGTGCATGACAAGATGAAATCGCTCCTCACACTCACACTTGGTTACCTCATGGAGCGCACAAAGCTTGGTCCATGGTTCATGGGCGTCTTTGTGGTTCCCACACGGTTGAACATGTCTTTACAAAGGCCTGTAAAGATGTGTTTTTTGGCCTTTCCATTCCACATCTCATTCTCTTGCTCAAGTGGAGTAAGGGCAGTGTCCTTAGCTGAAGGAGTGAATCCTTCGATGGTGGCTTTTAGGCATTTTACATCGCACACCTTAAGGTAGGACTCCATCCATATTTTCCAATATGGAAAGTCCTCACCGACGAACATAGGTAGCGGTCCATTCCCATGAGACATCTTGCTCTAGGTAGTAAAGCCTAATTTAAGAGCACTTGGCTCTGATACCAATTGAAAGGATCAAGATGCCCAAGAGAGGGGGGGTGAATTGGGCTTCTCTAAAAATTTAAGTAACCTATAAGCCTCAATTCAACCCTTGTGCCTAAAAGTGTCCTAGAGAGCTACCAGATAAAAGTTTTGCAACCTAGTTCCAATCCTATTCTAGCATGGCAATTCTAAGAATGTAAAGTGCTCAAATTAAATGCTAGAATATAAAGGATAAGAGGAAGAGGAACACCGCGATGTTTTGACGAGGTATCGGAGAGTCGCCACTCCTCACTAGTCCTTGTTGGACCCGCGTAAGGGTCTTGCTCCCCCTTGATCCCAGTAAGAACAAAGTGCTCTCTACGGTCCGATTCTTTGACACTTCGTCACGGTGAATCGCCCACAACTGCTCACAAGCTTGGCACAAGCTACCCACAAGAACACTAGGTGATCTTTGTGCCTCCAATCACAACCGAACCATTTAGGTGATGGCGATCACTAAGAGTAACAAGCAATGATCTCTCACTTGACCCAAACAAGGCTAAAGAGAGTGGTGGATGCACACTTGAACTCTTGATCTAACTAGAGAAGGATCACTCAAGAAATCTCTCAAATCTCAATCTTCTCTAGGCTCTTGCTTCTCCCTTGCATCACAAGGTGTCTCTCAGCTGAACAAATGGGCAAGAGTGATTCTTGGGTGAGGTGGTGAAGTATAAATACTGCCCCATGAAGTCCATGAGCCGGCCACACAAAATCAACAGATTTTGTATGCACTGGAGGCTCTTGATGTTGCACCGGACGCTCGCGCAAAGAGTCTGGTGCTTCACCAACGACTAGTTCTGGTTTAAAAACCCTGACCACACCGGACGCGCAGGGGCGTCTGATGCCCTCACCCTAGACGCGTCCGGTGAGGAAACTCATTTTACACCCTCTCTGGGTAAGGGAACGGACGCACCCGGAAGCGTCTGATGCATGCATTCGGTGCTATACCCTAGACACGTGGCATGCTGGCTCAACTTCTGTATACACCGGACGCACAAACAGTCCCACGGTTGTGTCCGATGCCACCGTCCGATGCCTAAACTCAATCAACACTTCGTCGAATCGCGAACTTTCCAAAAGGAAGTTTGATTCTCTCGATCTAAGGACTGTCTCTGAGCTGCCTAGTGCTAGATTTGACAAGTGTGCACCACACCTAAACCTAAAGCCTTGTCTAGGTCAAGCTACCCGTTCGTTGCCCCCCTTAATAGTACGGTTAAAGGAAAAACAAAGTACTAAACTACTCTTAGCACCCTTCAACTCCAAATGGCACTTAGACCTAGTCTAATCTTGATGATGTCCGTGATGTTTGAAAATTGAGACGATTTCCACCCTCAAGTGGGCACGAACTCAATAGTCCATCGATCACCATTACCATGACCTAACTCAAATGATTGCCGCTGCAAAACACACGTTAGTCATAGTAATCAATATTGTCATTAATTAGCGAAACTCACTAGGGGCCTAGATGCTTTCATCCTGTCTCTTCAAGACCGAGTCTCCTTACATCTGGCATCTTTTTTGGGACATAGACTGCCCTCATAGACCAACACTAGTCTTTTTCGACACACTTTGTCTTCACTCGTGCGCACCTAGAAAGAACTTCTTGATCGATCACCCATCCTGAAATTACTCCAAGCTAAGCACGCCTAACCTCGTAGTTCTTTGGAGAAAGGATTTCACAAAAAAGCTGCAACTTGTCGATATAAATATCATATTAACCATACAAGGCTGGGATGGTAAACATTGGCTCTATATGTTTCATTCATTACATTTTCGCTTTTAGAGTTTATCACCTTTTTAATTCATCATGTTCCAATAAATAAACATAGAAAATAAGAAGAAAATAAAGAACTTTGAAGCTTTATTTTTTTCAAAAAAAAAGTTTTTATCATCAAATTATTGACGTAGTTGTCATTAAGAACTAAACTACCCTATTAAAACCTGATTGAACTGATGGTCTACCTAATCAAATGCAAACTAAGATCTTGAGGTGGTTATTATTAGTTCATTCTAAAAAAATTTGTGTCTCGACTGTATGAATACACCATTCATCACGTTCCAATAAATAAATATGAAAAATAAAAACAAAGAAAGCCTTCGAAGCTTTATTTTTTCATGAAAAAAAAAGTTTTTATCATCAAATTATTCATGTAATTTTCATTAAGAACAAACCTATAATCTTATAAGAACCTAGTTGAACTGATGTTCTACCTAATAAAATGTGAACTAATATCTTGAGGTGCTTGTTATTAGTTCATTCTAAATAAATTGATCTCTCGATTGTATGAATGCACTAGTGTAACCCCTGACGAGTCCGGCAATGTGCAAACTAGAGAGAGGTCTCCCGTTATTTTTTTTTTTTTTGAGCAAGAACCGTGGGGCAAAGCCCCCCGGCAACAGAGAATAATAAACACAAACAAACTGTTTACAGAGAAAAGAGAGAGCGTCAATACCTAACTCCTTGTCAACTTGAATTAAAGATTAGAATAATACTTCTAGATTTTAAAGAATCCTCAAAGAAAAGACAATGACGAAATCGCATATTTAACGGTACCAAAGCATGCGCGGTACTATGAAATTGAATTTAAGATATATTAATCTTCCAAACTTATAAAGGGTACACACATAATTAATGTTAGGATCTTCTCTCCACGTGAGGAGCACATAGACTTCATTCCTCCTATCCAAATATATTAAACAATCTTTCCTAATCAGCTATGGAAACCGAGTTCGGATCTCCAGAATGCATGTTTGACGCTAGCGGATTCTCAGGTTACTTTTGTTGTGGAACGTTTGACGTCGACTACTGTCGGTTGGCCGTGCTGGTGTCCTCCATCGGACGTCCACTTCGTCGAGGGCCTCCCTCTGTAGTCTTCACACTTTTTTTCAGTGCGTGACATATACAAAATCTTCAGTGCGTTTGTTGAGGCAGGGCAGGGCACTACATTGTAGGGAGAGCGAGATAGTAGAGGTGTGGATGCTAGTGTTCAAGAAGAGGGCGACGATCGAGCTCTCGATGACGACGGTGATGGGGGCAGAGTCCTACTCTGTGGTCATGACGTAGTTTGAGGATGAAATTGGATAGTTACCAATTTTGGGTCGAAAAATAAACGAGAGTGAGGGTACCACGTGCACACGATGGCAAAGAATCACAATATTGAGGGAACACAATTTTTTTTATAGATTGAATTAATCGAGCTCCGGTGATTATATGGGTTCCGGTTTTTCTCAAATTCAAATAGGTTGGAGTAAGCGGAATAGAAATCCTAATTCAAATAGAAATAGAAACCGAAATCTCAGTCCGGTATTAAATCACAGAGTCCCAGTCCTTTTTTCTATTTATTTACCCTACATATTAAAGTATGGAGAGTTTGTTTCTTTGTCTATTCGCTTGTCTAAAAAGTTATGACTGAAGGTACTGTTCGCTGATTTGTTGTGAGATAAAAACACTACTGAATGATTAACAGATTTGATAGATAAGCTCAAGTGAACAAGCTCTATAACAAGTCCGTTGGCCATTTTTTCTGACTTAATTAGTTTTTTTTGTTTTCTATGTTAATTAGTTTCCTTTTCTTTATTGGTCATTTTCCTTTTTTTCTCGAGTTGTCTGCGGCACGTTGGCTCTGTCCGTTTCTTTCAATGCAGTTTTACTTTAAATGTTCATCATCTTTTTCATTCACCACGTTCCAACAATAAATATGAAAAATAAGAATGAAAGAATGGCCTTTGAACCTTTATTTTTTTCTGAAAATAAATGTTTTTGTCATCAAATTATTGATGCAGTTTTCATTAAGAATAAAACATGTCTTATAAGAACCTGGTTGAACTTATGGTCACCTAATCAAATCCAAACTACGATCAAATAACTCTCTGCCTCGACTGTATGAATCCACCATTAATCATGTTTTAAAAAATAAATATGGAAAATAGGAATAAAAGCAAGGCCTTTGAACCTTTTTTTCTTGAAAAATAAAAATTTTTATCATCAATTATTCATGCAGTTTTCATTAAGAACGAAACTTATAAGAACCTGGTTCAACAGAGATGGTCTACCTAATTAAGTATGAATTAATATCTTGAGATGCTTGTTGTTAGTTTATTCTAAATAAAATTATTTCTACGACTATATGAATGCACCATTGACGAGTCCAGCAATGTGTGCATACTAGAGAGAGGTATCCTGTCATAATTATCGGCAGCAGCTAGATCCTTGTCAACTTGAATTAAAGATTAGGATAATACTTTTAGATTTTAGGAATCCTGAAAGAAAAGAAAATCACTAAACGATAGCAAAAACTTGCATAGTATGAAATTGAATTTATGATATACTTATAGCTTCTAAATTCATAAAAGGTGATATACACACACATATTTTATGTTAGCATCTTCTCTCCACGTGAGGAGCACATAGATTTCATGTCTCTCCTATTCAAATATACTAAACAATCTTTCCTAATCAGCAAATATACTAAACAATCTTTCCTAATCAGCACTAGATACTGAATTTTGATCTCCAGCATGTATGCTTGATGCTAGCCGATTCTCCTATAACGAGCATGCTTTCGTGTGGAGTGGTGGACGTCGACTTGGCCATGCCGGAGTCCTCCATCATCCACTTCATCGAGGGCCTAGCTCTATACTTTTCGCACTTTTTTCTCAGATTGCATGCCTGTGTGACATGTACAAAATCTTCTGTGTGGATGCTGGTGCTTAACAAGCACTGCTGCATGTTGGGGCATTAGCACCGGTCCGAAAGGGCCTGTTGCCCCGTTTCCCGAGCCGGTGCTGCTCTTCTCGGACTAAACGTCCATCCTTTAGTCTCGGTCCGGGGAACCGGGGCTAAAGCCCTCCCCCCCTTTAACACCGATTGGTAATACCAACCGGTGTTAAAGGGTCCTGCCGGGGTTGCCACTACTGCAGAAAGAATAACCGTGGCAGGTGTTTTCCCTTTTCCGTAGCGGGCAAACGTGTCCGCCACGACCATAAGGCCACGGTAAATCGTGGCCACTTCCGTGGCGGACGCCGGTGACCGCTGCGGTTAATCTATTAACCACAGCGGACAACGTAAAGAGCCCGCTACGGTTAACTCCCATTTACCACAGCGGGCTCTTTACGTTGCCCGCTACGGTTAATAGATTAACCGCAGCAGGCGTTTTATGTTTCCCGCTACGGATATTGCTATTAACCGTAGCGGTCATTTTATGTTGCCCGCCACGGTTAAGTGTTTTTAAATAAAAAAAACACTTTGCAGAACCATTGCTGCCTATGAATTTAAACAATTTACAAATTTCTGAATCTAGATTTCCTTTCAAAAACCAGAAGATATATATATAGACACACATATACCTGAAAGTTCAATACATAAGACACAACATAATATATAAATCCACTTAGTTGTTCTTATCATCCACATATACATATATGAAACCGACGAATCCGCTACACATCACAATTCTACTGCGTGGGTTTAATCCGTCGGCCGTAGCACGGTGTTCCATCTCCTAAGCTTCTCGAACTCTGGTCGAACTGCCAATTCACCTTCATTGTCGAAGAATGGTTCGCCTTCGAGCACGCATTTCTCTAGGATGAACTTACAGATGTCCGCCTTGATTTGCTTAAAAAGCTTGGCGTTCATTCTTCATCATCTCTCCACGATTCTTCACTGCTTCTTTGAGCTTCTTCCAGCTGTTGGTGTACTCCTTGCTTTCACTTAGGTTCTCGCAGGTGTACAAGCCACATGCTTTTGATCCCAAGGGTTGTTTGGCGCACTGCATGATCGATACAAAAGCATTAGAACACATATGTACCAAAAGCATAATTGAACTACCTTTGAAATATACTTATGGGGAAATCGCGTCGGATTTTGAGGTGGTGCTTATGCCTCTTCTTAAATTTCTCTGTTCTCCGATCCCAGCATTGCGGATCCTTGAGATATGCACTATAAGCGTTGTACGAAGTGTATTAGTGTTAGCGTCAATTTGAATACGATGACCGTAAAGGATCAAGAAGCTCGGTGGCTTACTTTTTCAAGTAGTCTTCGAAGGCCTTGTACCCCTTTTGTTCGGTACCTGTAACGAGTCAAATATAACAACCCGACCATCTTGAGGATAGACAAGGAAGGCAACCCAGTGGCCGCCGGCTAGGTCATTTCTACACCATTGAAACAAGTATAGGTTATGTCAATGAGAAGGCATGACCCTAGCCACTTTTGCTCTACATGGATGTTTTCGACTTACCCAAAGTGGTAGGCAGCCATAATACAATGCGAACCATTCGGGTTGAGTTTCTTCATTACCTCAAAGATGTACCTTGACAATTTCTTCTTCTCCTCTTTCATGTTTTCTTCGTACTTCTTTTCCCTCTGTCGCATGGTCAACTCTGGGTCCGTTATCTGGAAACCCTTGATCACTCTCTCAGCAATATGCATTGGAGAGAGGTATAGGATAGGATGGTGCCTTTTGTTGCTAATAGTGACCGTCAACCTGCACGGACAAGTCATCGTGTCCTAAAAATCATATAGTTCTCCAATACAAATGTAGATATTGGTCTATGAAGGTCGCAATCATCACTTCCAGAGATAATAAGGTGATTTGGACGATGTCAAGGTCTTCTTCCCGCAATAGATTGTACATGTCCTGGAAGTCCACAGGTAGCTGAATATTGGCACCGGGCAAGTGGAACAACTTCGAGGGAATCTTGATGGTGAAACTTGTCATCCCGGCTTTTGCCGCTTCCATATACCACAGGTGGAACTTCCTTGTATCCCACTTTTGATCGTCGATGAGCTGGGCCTTAGGTAGCATGAACTTTCCAAGCTCGTAGTGGCCTGAGAGTATTTGTAGGCCTGGCAAAACATAGTTACAAATGTTATTACCATTTCATGTGTTAGAAAGGTTACGAGAATATTATGTTTGTTTGTCTCATACCTTTCAGACATAGTAGTGTACGCGAGAGTGTGGCGGTCATGCCTGCATTCTTGCTCGGTGGAGGAGGGGCTTCAAGCGTAGGAGTAGATGTTGGCGGTGGTGTCTTAGTCCTTGTTGCCTCCTCCGTGCCTCCTTCTTGTTGTCTGCTTGGGCTCCGAGGCAGACTATTTGGAGGAGGGGCACAGGTTGCACCCATGTCTTTGCCACCCTCATCTACTTGTGCCTTCTCCTTATCTCCGCCATCGTCTTTGTCTTGTGCCTTCTCCTTGTCCTGACCATGGCCATTGCCATCACCTTGTTCTTTTCCCTTGTCCTCGCCATCGCCTTTGGCATCATCGTCACTACCATCAGGTTCATCTGGGGAACAAGATCCAGCCACTGATCGTTGTGATCCGACAGTTGATGGCTACGATCCTGGTGTCAGTGTCGGAGTTGGTGTTAGTGGAATGATCTCAATGTCTTCCTTGTTCCATAGAACTTCATGACCAATGGCCTGCCCAAGAAATCTGACGTGTTGCATGTTTGGAAGGTCCAATTCGTACTCTTCTTGCTCTGGCACATTCCAGAGTGGGGTCACGACCACATAGCCTTCTGGGATTTCCTCTGGGTTGAACTCTATGCTTTTGGGATGTAGCATTCCCTCAGCTATATACATCTTCTTGGATCTTCCAAACAGGATCAGGAGCTGGACGTGTGTGTCTTTCTGGATGTCCTCGGTCCAGTGCCTTGGTTGACCCTCGATCATCGGTAGCCCTTGCGGTTGTTGAAGTGGAGCCGTGGCCAGGCCAGCCTCATGAAACATCTGTGACCTCATCGCCGCCATTTCAGGCTCATTGCTCGTGAAGGCTTCTTTAATTGAGTGTTTGATCACCTCGGCCATGCCTTCTTTGAAGCCTTTCTGATACAACGTGTCCTTGTACTTCTACCTCGACTTGTATGCGGATGCGTTGGCCTGCCACGACTCGACCAACTTCCAGCTCATCTTGCACTGGACTCCACGAACACGGCCGCAATGCTATGGGGTTCCAAGGACCTCGGTTAGCAAGTCATGGCCCCTACGGACCTCGATGTTGTCCTTAGATTTGGCGGCCTGGATGAGAGCCTTCTCCAACTCCTCATATTGCGGCTCGTTGTACTTGGTCACGCCTGGCTTTAGCTTCTTTGGAACACGGGCATACATGAACTTCTTAGCTCTAACATCGACGTCTTTGGTCATGAGATAAGCATGGTCAGCATAAGATACCTTCGCCTCTGACACAGATGGGAAGATAGGTTGTAGACGGTGAGTATGACCCGCTAGGTGCTGTGCGAGCTGCTAAGCTCACCAAAAGGGTTCATCCCATCAGTACTCAGCGCGAGCCGAACGTTCCTAGGCTCCTTACCAAATTCCAGGTATGCCTTGTCAAAATATTTCCATTGTTGGCCATCGGATGGCTGCCGCAGCATGCAATCATCCTTCTTCTGGTCAGCTGATGCATGCCAGGACATGAGCTTGGCATCCTCTGGGTTCCCGAATAGTGCACGCAAGCGGTGGGTCACAGGCAGGTACCACAACGACAGTGCCGGACTTTTCCTCCACGTGTAACCCTCTTCTTCCTCATCCTGCTGAGACGAGATGCGATTGGCTACAACACTGCTCTTCTTGGCCCCTTCTTCCTCTTCGGACCACCCCACAAGGACACATCGTCATCTTCGTCCTCACGACATCCAACATTCCTCTTGTAGCGACTGGCGCCGTAGTGCGGACAGGTCATCATGTTCTCATACTCCTTGCCTCGATACAGGATGCAGTGGTTGGGGCAGGCATCAAACTTTCTCAGTTTCATCGCAACTGGACGAATCAACTTCTTCGCACGGTAGGTATTTGCGGGGACCTTGTTACCCGTCGGGTACGTCGTAGCAAGGTAACTTAACAGCTCATTGAAGCTAGTATCATACCAGCCATGCTGGGCCTTCATCGTCAACATGTGGAGGTTTAACTGGAGCATCGTGCACTCCTTTGGACAATCGTCGCCGTCCTTATACAGTGGATCAAGTGCAGCCTGCTTCATCTCCCTGAAATTTTCCAACCAGTTCGGGGAGCCATACACAACGTCGTCTTCATCGATGTGGCTGACTAAACCTTCGATCACCTCGATATCCTTGGGTTCCTGCATGGTAGCCGCCTCGCCATCTGCAACACCATCTGCCATCTCCCCGAGTATATCCTCCACTGTGATGTAATCATGAGCACTGTCATTTTTGACACAGGTTGGCCCTGCAGTCGTTGGAGATGAGATTGGCGCTCTAGGTTCTTGGTTCATGGTCGTCGACGCCAAGCTCAAACCAAATGCATCGCCACTGGGGTCCACTCTTTCACCGTGATGAGTCTATACTGTGTAACCCTCCATGAAACCAAACCGAATCAAGTGAGACTGCACCGTACCATCATTCGTGAAGGCTGTCAGGTTCTTACAGTGGGAACATGGACATATGGTTGTCGTCCACTTCGATCTCTCACGGTGAGCTTTCGCCGCGGCAATAAACTTCCTCACTTCGACAAGGTACCATAGGTCAAGCACCCGATTCATCCCATACATCCATTCCAAACCTATCCATCTCATGCCTGCGAACCGTTACACATCGAAGAAAAAAGGTTTCATATGCATCCATTAAGAATCTAGACAAAAAAACATAGCTTTCTCTATCCTCCATGAAACTAGATCTAGATCTACCTATATATAGACATAAAGGGAGGCTCAAAAGTGAGAGAAAGAGGAGGGAAAGAGGGGAGGGAGTTCCTATGTACCTCTTATGATGTCCTACTCCACTAAATCAAAGTTCTAAACCACAATTCAATTGTTTGGTCAAATTTTAGGGCAAAACCACTCCCCCCATGATTTGGAAGAGAGTAGCCGTGAGGAAGAAGAAGAGGGTCGGCCGGCTGCTATTTATACAGCCAACGAACTACCGAAGTAGGCTTCATAAAACGCCCACTACGGTTAATGTCAGTTAACCGAAGCGGGCAACGTAACTTGCCAGCTACGGTAAATGCATTAACCGTAGCGGGCGGTTTATGATGCCCGCTTCGGTTAATACGATTAACCGCAGCGGGCTTTTTATATTGCCCACTACAGTTAATCATTTACCGCAGCGGGCGTTCCTGTGGCCGGCAGTATTCGTGTGCGGTTGAATAACCGTGGCGGGTAAAAACTCTGCCCGCCACGGAGGTGGAAATAGGCTTGTTGCGGTTTCTTTTTTTGGTTCATTTCTTCGGTTTTGCTTATTGTTTTTATATAATAATAGGTTTTTCAATACATATTTTTTGCTGATACAATAATATATTTATATTACACGCATATTAAGCATATATAAATGAAAATTATAAGCTTAGCTTTATAATTAAGCTTTGCCTATAATAAAATGAATAGGCCACATCAAAAATTAAATAGATATGTAAAAACCTTTATATATAGTTTTATAAGTACAAAATGCGTAACACATATATACATAGAGTTTTTTCTCCCAATGTCTAAAACTGATACAAATGATCATCGTTGTTTGGAATAAGAGTTTCGTTGCCGTTGAAGTGAAACTCGCCGTTTGGATTCATCACTTGCTCGCGGAGAAATCCTGCTATCGTCTCTTGGATAGCTTTGATTCAGTCTTTTTGCATGACCTTTTCCCTCAACCATTCCGTCTTTAATTTAAAATAAATAAAAAAGGTATTAGTTATCTAAGTTATTCAATATAATTTAGGAGATAATGAAAAGAGACATGTAACGTACGCTGAGCGTCTCTGTGGGTGTTTGATTGACTTGTGCCATCATGAATTTGCACACGTAATATGCACATAGGTTGTTCCCCCCTTTTTGTCCTAAACATCACTGTACGATATATATAAAAAATATTCACAACCACGACAATAAGAAGGGCTAAAAGTTAGCGAAAGTTTGCTAGGTAGTAAAACTTACTTGTAGATGAATTATGTTAAGCGGCGCTTTACATCCACTGAGATGTTCACGGTCAATAAATCTTTCCCAAACCCTACACACAGCCATTGTGGATCATGAAGTAATAATTACAGAGTCATATTATGATATTTTTCTAGCTGAGATCGACATTACGTACCTTTGAATAATGTTTACCATTTGTTGATAATTTTCTTGTGGGTTTCTCATTGAGTCAAAGATTATCAACCGGTTTTTGGGAATTTTAATGACCATGAGTATCCAGTGAAAGCTCTTTACACACATATATAGTCAGGCCTATATATAACTATATAAAACTTGTCTCGAGAAATAATAAGTAAAATAAAATGTGCATGCACTTAATAACTATATAACTCACTCAAAGTTGAAGGGGAAGAGTATTTTTTGTTTTTCTTTTTGGTTCACAAAGAACCTCATAAGATTGGTGCAGACTTCTGTCTCATGAGATGCTGTCCACACTGCCTGCGGAGCCTTCAAAACAATATAAGGGTCAACGAACCCAATACTATTGTCATTTCTGATTCTGAGCTCTTTCGTTTGGTGCCTGCATATATACATACAAAACCTAACTGTGTAAGGATTATATACATGTAACTAAAGAAGTTAGAAGTTTAATAAAAAGAAAGAAATACTTATAGACAAAAGCAGCTGACAAGAGATTTGTCGAGAGCGTCGAGGTGACATAATTAGTGCAATTCTTCGAACTGCACATATATGAGGTCATCTCCACGGAAGTAGTGATGTTGTCTAATACGAATAGAAATCCAATTATCTCTCCTTTTAGACGCCTCAATGCACCACTTGTTTATTGCAAACATTTGTGTGCCGAGCTCATGTAAACGCTGAGGGTTGAATAGACTCCTGCCCGGTTCATATCTTGCCCTCCATTGACATCCAATAATGGCGGAAATGTCTTCAATATTTAAACCGCTCTGTCCAAAGTAATGCTCAAGCGAATCTAGCTCAGACAATGCTAAGGATTTCTTTGGCATCAAGTCTTCATTTGAGCCGTATTGATTTGGCACAATCAAAGGAGGCACCGGTTTTGATACTTCTCCGAGCTGTGGGACCCCCTTTCCTACTCTCTTTCTAGGCTGTGAAGACTTGACCAGAGACCGCTCATAGTCCGAAAGTGCTAGCTTTTTCTGAGCGTCCCGCTGCTTCTTTTGCTGGTCCACCACCTTCTTCCTCAGTTCCTCTGGCTTTACATAAAAGTACAGCTTTTCTGGGTTTAGCCGCTTTTTCCTTTTCTCCTTCAATTTATCAAAAAATTGTTTCACCTCAGCTTTGGATGTAGCAATTACCTCCTCTTCACTCTTTTTATAAGGTAATTTCTCTGGTGTCTTAGCTCTCTTTGCTGAGGCAGCCTTCTTTGGAGGTGGGACCGATGACTTCGGTCGTTCTTGGGCGAACCGCTTCTGACTACCTCGCTTTGGAGCGAGGGGACCGACCGTGTACTCTTTGGCGAGGGCGGTGCAGGCGGTGGAGGTGGTGGGGCTGATCTTTTTGTTGTTGGAGAACGCGGTGGAGGAGTTGGAGACCTCGGTGGAGGAGGTGGAGACCGTGGTGGAGGCGGTGGCGGGGTTGGTGTGGCCACCGTAGGTGTTGGAGGAGATCCAGCATTGTCACCGCCCGCAGCACTATGATGCGCTGGGGAAAGAACTGGACTTAGGATGGAGGAGTCCCTGCAAAGAAAACAATTACAAGTTTTGTGAGCAAACTTTTTTTAAATTCAATATATAAGAAATAATATAAGAAGTAAAATCACGCACAAACCTATGGTGAGGAATAATTATGAAGTGCTTGCGCCAACAAATAAACGTCTTCTCAGCTTTACCTAAGGTCTTCTCTCCGTCTCCCCCTTCTATTTCTAGAGGCACACTGCCACAATCTTTCTCAACCCTATCAACCGAGACGCTAGCATATCCACCAGGTACTGGTCGATTATGGATTCTTGGAGTTCTCGTTCGGTCGATAGGGTTGACAACAGCGATAGCCACCTTTTTTGTTGCATTCCCATCTGGTACATGCAGCTCATAGGTAGTAAAAGCCTCTATGACATCATCCACAGGGAAGTGTAGCTTCGTGTCATCCTGAATAGTTGGTACTTCCATGGATGCGCAGCTGCTTTTCAACTGGCCTGGTGGGCTAACGTTGACCTCAGGCTGTGATGTACCTTGCCCTTTTGTCATTTGACTAAGTGCTGCTTGCACTTGCCTTTGAATCTCCGCCTCCATCCATTCTTGACGATCTTTCTCGCGCTCTTCTAACTGCAGAACAAAAGCTTCCAGCCGGCGGATCCACTCTACCTCCTCATCCTTCTTTCTCTGGCGGCTTCTGTAGGTATCTTGATCAGCTTGGAATGATTGCAGCCACAGAACTGCCCCATAGCCTCTCGTACGCCCACCGTGCTCAGGATTTTCAAGCGCATAGGTGAGTTCATCCTTCTCCTTGTTAGGCCTAAACTCACCAGACTGAACCGCCTCTCATGCACAGACTAGTCTCTCTACTGCTCTAGAGATTTCTTGGCCCCAAACTAGAGCCTCGATGTCTGGGTCCACGCTTCCCCATGACCGTAGAACCAATACTTGGAGCGCTCGCTCCAATTCTTTGTTATTGTCTCGGGTGTGACCCCCTAGCAAGCATCTCCTATTCCATTCGGTCCCACTTGGGAACAACACTCTTATAACCACCTGATCCCACATGATGGTGGTATGTCTTTTTACTTGCATTCTGTTTGTTTCTAATGGCTCGTTCCTCGCCCTCTTCTGATGTTTTGTATTGCACGAAGTCATCCCTGAATGTCCTCAGCTTTACATATTGCTTGAGGTTGAAATTTGGAGTCTCGTTTTTCTTGACAAATTTATTGTACATAGACTTCTTCCAATTCTGGAACAGTACCGCCAACTTCTTTATAGTCCAGTCATAAATTCGCACCTTCAACTCTTCATCGTTGGTGTCGAAGGTGAAAACTTCCGTGACGGCTTTCCAAACTAACTCCTTGCCACGATCAGAGACAAAACTGATTTCAGGAGCACCTCGCTTCTCTCTCTATTCATGAGCACTGATCGGTATTTGATCTCTCACAAGGTATCCACAGTGACTAACATATTTATTTGCATGTTCACCCAGTGGTCTGCCTGTATGTGGGGGTATAAACCCCTATACCCCTACGGCTAGACTTGGCCCATCGTGAGACTGATTCGAGACTTGATCCAACTGCTCGGAGTTTCGCGCAAGAAAACAAGACATGGAGATCAAGCAGGATTCTATTTGGTTGGAATAGGAATTGATATCGTGCTATCTATGGCAATTGTAGCCGACTAGGATTAGTTTCCAGATCTGTAACCCTACCCTCTGGACTATATAAGGAGAGGCAAGGGATCCCCCTTGGACAACTCATCTCAACTCAATACAATCCAATACAATCGAACGCAGGACGTAGGTATTACGCCCACACGACGGCCGAACTTGGATAAAATCCTTGTCTATGTCTTGCGTCACCATCGAGTTCGTAGTTTGCGCACCTGTCTGCCGATAAACTACTACCATGGGTATACGCCAATGTAGACTGCCGACTAGCTTTCGTCAATAGTGGCGCACCAAGGGGTGTGCGTACAGCTTCCCAGATGAACAAGATGGTCATCATCCTAGCTTCTACGGCCGTGGCTGAAGGTCTCACGTTCACCGTCGGCCAGATCACTTGGACAACTCGCGGCGGCGGCCTTACGACCACGACTCCTAAAGAAACTCAGATCCGATCTGGGACAGCAGAGGCGTCGACCCCGATCACGCCAACCACGATCACTACGACTCTGAGGGCCCGACCTTCGCTCCCTCGCTACAGGGCCAAGCAAGTCGACAACTCAGATCTTCTTTGGGCCCTTGATCGTGCCAACCACAAACTTCTCGAAGCCTCCAACCTGGTGGATTTGATTTCACGCAAGCCCGATCAAGCGTCTGCATCGAATTTTTTAGACTCCCGTCGACCAACTCGTGTCACCACGCATGAACGGGTGGGGACGTCCCTCACGATAACATCGACCATCGGGGGACGGACCTTCAAACTCAAGACAGCCTCGCCAGACCAGAACTTCCCTCATGGTCTGAGCAACGTGGCTGATTAGTTTTCCCGGCATACCGATTCTCTATTCGGGAAGATGGGATTGTCGTCGGGGCAAACCAGGCGGTCAGCTTGTCACTTTGTCAATATGGTATCCATCCGTACTCTACCACACAATAAGGCCACCAGCACAAACTCTAGCACAGGATCTGTCCCTACCGAGGTTTTACACACTGAGGACGAAGACTACGACTTGATCTACCACCTTACCCCCCGGGTTTTTCCCACTTTCGAGTCTTTCCACCTCGACAAGGAGATCTAGTTTTCAACGTCAGCAATGACGAACCAGTTGTCGACAGCAAAACCAACGAACAAAGACAACAGCGTGAACAGCGCAACGCTGATCGTGCTCAGCGGCGAGCAGATGAGGAGCGGCAATTAATCCCAAACAACCTTGATGATGCTTTTGACATGGTTGCAAATCAGCAAGTGTTCGAGACACCAAGTGCCAACGTGGCCGTCGCCATGGCAAATCTTGATCGACTTCCGGATACTTCAGAATATTAGGACGTTCGTACCAACATACGGGTGCATCTTATCGCGGCCATGGGACAGACCGCCACTCTGCTCAAAAGGGTCCAAGCCGTCTCCTATACGGAGGTCACCTCTGACCAGTGGCGGATCTAGGATTTTAATCATGGGGGTACGAACGAAAACGATATAGTTCATCGATATGAACATAACATAATTAGATCACTAAACGGTGATAAAATAGTTGTGAATATAGAGTGTTAAGGTTGTTATATAAGCCGAGTATACTAGCAATTATGTATAACAATGTATTATACATGTATATATTATTAAAAAGTATACATATTAAATGTTTTTCAAAAAAATTGGGGGGACAGCTGTCCCCCCATGCTACTACTCTAGAACCGCCACTGCCTCTGACTAGATTCATCGCAGCCGCACCTCACCGCGACCCAGTGGGCACCGTCGTAGTCGTTCACTTATCAATAATCGAAGGAAGGACACCCATCATGACAATCGTAGTCGGGACGCTGGCAGTTACCACGAACAAAGACGCGGACAGGAGGTGAACCAAGACCGAGATCTACGATACAAAATCCCTCCTAAGGATGTCCGTGAGAACATCAACAGGCGCATTACGGAATGAGCAGTACACGAACATGTGCGACGCATCGAGTATGATCCAGCACATGGCCCCCCTGCCTAAGATAGTTCTCCTCACACCTTCGCCAAGTCGTATGGCCCTACAACTTCAAGCTTGAGAAGCTTAAAAAGTACGATGGCAAGGAGAATCCAGAAAACTGGATCACCCTTTATGAGATCATAGTTCGATCAGCAGCAGGGGACGAGCACGTCATGGCAAACTACTTCCCAGTCGTCCTTGACCATGCTGGCCACCAATGGCTCCTTGGTCTACCCGAGGACTCTTTCGATTCTTGGGAGGAATTGCGCCAGGCGTTTATTGATAATTTCATTGCTACCTGCAAGTAGCCTGGAAACAAATACAATCTTGAGAGGATAAGAGACAGGAAGAATGAGGCCTTGCGCGATTACATCCGACGTTTCTCGGATATGCGCCTCAAGATTCCGAAGATTTCCCATGACGAGGCCATACCGGCCTTCATCAAAGGCCTACGCTTCCACGAGGCATTAAGAAGTAAATTACTATGCAAAAGGCCGACCACAATCGCCGAGCTCCTCGCCACAGCCAAGAATTACGCCAATGCCGACGACGCAGAAAAGCTCATCCGAGAAGACGTACGAGGAGCCGAGCAGCATCCCAGACGAGACGACAGCTGTGGGCGTTTCGACAACTGGAATCCCCGCCGTGGCGACAACTGCGACCGCCGAGAAGGGTGGTACAGGCGTCGTGACAATCGTGTTGATTTCAGAGGCAAGCGACCTCGCGACAACGATCACGAGATAAATACAGTCAAGCGCCCCAATGGACGGCGAGACTACCAGGAAGACTACAACAAGACACTGAAAGGACCATGCCAACTCCATCCCAAGTCTAACCATACGATGGAAGAATGCTGTGTCCTCAAAAGCATCTACACACAGCGGGCCGCTCACGAAGACGCTGTCAAGAAAAACAGAAAACAGGACAGACGCAGTCAGGAAGACGAAGATGATGACCAGGATAGGGACTTATGACATCAATATGTCAGTCCCACTGACGTGGTACACTCCATCTTTGGAGGCAAAGTCTCCATTGAGTCAAAGCGAGAAAGAAAGCTCTTGAAGAGGGCTTGCCTCAATGTGGACAGCACTGATGTTTTGATCGCCGACCCTAAATTCCCTCCCTGGTCGCACCGAGAGATTTCCTTCAACAAACAGGATCATTGGGCTGCCATCCCCGAACCAGGGCGTTTCCCGCTCATCCTGGACCCTTGCATCAACAGCATCAGGTTTGAGCGCATGCTCGTCGACGGAGGTAGCTCCATCGACATCCTGTTTCGCAACAGCCTGCCTGCTCTCAAGCTAACTCCGGCGCAGCTGAAACCATATGACACTCAATTCTGGGGCGTCCTGCCAGGTCAAAGCTCTGTACCCCTTGGCCAGATAACGCTACCCGTCCAGTTTGGCATGCCAGACCACTTCCGCACAGGTTCGTCAACTTCGTGGTCGCCGACTTCGACGGGACCTACCACGCAATTCTAGGCCGTCTTTCGCTCACCAAGTTCATGGCAGTTCTGCACTACTCATACTTGGTCCTCAAAATGCCAACTGAGAAGGGCGTCCTAACCATCAGAGGCAACGTCTACACTACATACACCTGCGAAGAGGAAAGTTTCAAGATCACCGAGGCAATCGACGTCTCGATTCGCATGGCAGAAACAGTAACACAAGCAACTCAAATCTCTTCCGACCACCTCAAGCTGCCCGAGCAGGAGACGCCAAGGAAAAACACCAAGTCCAAGGAGCACAAGGAAGTCCAGCTGGTCGACGGCAGCCCAGAGAAGACGGCTCTCATCGGAGCCAATCTAGATCCCAAATAGGAAAACGCGCTCGTCAGGTTTCTAAGGGACAACGTAAGTGTTTTCTCATGGAAACCTGCGGATATGCCCGGTGTCCCACGGAGCCTGATCGAGCACTCCTTAAACATCTCGAAGACCGCAAGACCTATCAAGCAAAAGCTACGACGGTTCACTCGTGACAAAAAGGAGGCTATTAGGATAGAGATCACACGGCTTTTAGCAACCGGGTTTATTAAAGAAGTGTATCACCCCGATTGGCTCGCCAATCCAGTCCTTGTAAGAAAAAAGAATAATGAATGGAGAATGTGCGTTGATTACACCGATCTCAATAAACACTGTCCCAAAGATTCTTTTGGTCTTCCCCGTATAGACAAGGTGGTCGACTCGACGGCCAGATGCGACTACCTTTTCTCGATTGCTACTCTGGTTATCACCAGATCTTGTTAAAAGAAGACAACCAGATTAAAACCTCCTTCATCACTCCGTTTGGTGCATAGTGCTACACCACCATGTCTTTCGGACTAAAAAATGCCGAAGCCACTTATCAACGAGCCATTCAGTAGTGCCTCCACGACGAGATATGAGACAACCTTGTCGAGGCTTACGTCGATGACGTTGTTGTCAAAACCAGGGACGCCAGCACTCTGATTGACAACTTAGACCGTACATTTAAAGCGTTAAACAAGTACCAGTGGAAGCTTAACCCCAAAAAATGCATTTTCAGAGTCCCCTCCGGTATACTGCTCGGCAACGTCGTCAGCCGCGATGGCATACGACCAAACCCTTCAAAAGTCAAGGCGGTGCTCGCCTCCCATAAACGTTAAAGACGTTCAAAAGCTCACGGGGTGCATGGCTGCTCTCAGCCGGTTTATTTCTAGGCTGGGAGAAAAAGGGCTTCCTTTCTTTAAGCTACTAAAGGCATCCGATAAATTCTCCTGGACAAAAGAGGCCAACGTCGCGTTCGCCCAGCTCAAAACTTTCCTCACCTCGCCACCCGTCCTCACCGCACCTCAACCTAACGAGGACCTGCTTCTCTATATAGCAGCAACTGATCGGGTCGTCTCTACAGTGCTCGTGGTAGAGCAGGATGAACCAGGCCACGTCTACAAAATCCAGAGACTAGTATACTTTATAAGCGATGTCCTAAACGAATCCAAGACTAGGTATCCCCAGATACAAAAGTTAATCTACGCCATCTTAATCACCTCAAGAAAGCTGAAGCACTATTTCGATAGCCATTGGGTTTTAGTTACTACGAGTTTTCCGTTGGGGGACATTTTGCGCAACAAGGACGCCAACGGCAGAATTGTAAAGTGGGCCATGGAATTATGCTATCTCAAACTCAGAGATTACATAGCGGCTCTCCAACGGCTTCTTTGGCCCTCATGGAGGTACACTTCTCCCCGTAGAGGTCGATCCAGAAGGCTACACGTAGATATAGAAACAAAAATACTAAATTAATAACCAAGTAAGTCTAAAACCTAATGTAAGAGATGCATTATATATGTTTACATTTACATACCTCGCCGGTATTTCCTTCTTGTTGCACGACAAGTTGTTGGTCAGGCACATTGCCCTCTTGGTGCTCAGGGGCATTGTCCTCTTGTGCTCAGTTGGATTGTCTTGCATGATCTCGCTGTAATCAATAAAGTACTGACTACCGTCGTCGATCATATTTTGAATGGCATCTTCCATATAATCAGGATCATCGTGAGGACGATCGGTCATTTCTATGTCTGCAACCATACATATATATATATATATTCTATATAAGAAAAGAAATACACTAGAATAATATAAGTGCTAGAGTGCTCCAAACTAAAAAATAATACTAAAAAAATAATACGAATAAAATAATACTAAAAAATAATACTAGAATAATAGTACAAACAATAATATATACAAAACACTACAATTCATAATATAGTAGAATAATATACTAAAAAGTCTTAAGCCAAGTAATATACTAGAATAATATACTAAAAAAATAATACTAAAAAATAATACTAGAATAATAGTAAAAAAACAATAATATATACAAAACACTACAATTCATAATATACTAGAATAATATACTAAAAAGTCTTTTATGCCAAGTAATACACTAGAATAATATACTAAAAAAATAATACTAAAAAATAATACTAGAATAATAGTACAAACAATAATATATACAAAACACCACAATTCATAATATAGTAGAATAATATACTAAAAAAGTCTTAAGCCAAGTAATATACTAGAATAGTATACTAAAAAATAATACTAAAAAATAATACTAGAATAATAGTAAAAAAACAATAATATATACAAAACACTACAATTCATAATATACTAGAATAATATACTAAAAAGTCTTTTAAGCCAAATAATATACTACAATAATATATTAAAAAATAATACTAAAAAATAATACTAGAATAATAGTACAAACAATAATATATACAAAACACTAGAAATTAAAATATATATTACAGACTATATGCATACTAGAATAATATACTAAAAAGTAATACACTACACCACAACCTTTAAACAGCGATGGACAATCCGTTGTTAAAAGGGGTGTACACCAATGGACAGTCCGTTGCTAAAGGCTATAGCGACGGACCGCTGCCGTCGCTATTGAAGCCGTCGTTGTATGTATACAGCGACGGACATCACATTTAGCGACAGACAGTTCGACAGTCCAACCTTTAGCAACAGACAGCCTGTTAGAGCTTTTAGCAACGAACAATCCATCGCAATAAGAACTTTTAGCAACGGACAGTCCATCGAGCTTAATTAAATAGGTAAAAAAAATAAAAGCTGCTCTAAAAGTATAGCCGATGATCAAACATTATCCATACCTTGATTCACATACACAAAAGTGATCAAATTATCCATACATTGATTCTTATATCGACCTAGTACATTATATATATGTAATGTCACTTAATATGGAACTAGTCAAAACATGATGAGTATCAATCTGCCGCAACAAGAGGCAAAGGTGATCTGCTAGGGTCTCATATACATGTCACTTGCTAATTATATACAATAGTCACTTCCTAATTACCAATTTCATATTACATGTCCCACCAACATACTCCAAGTAAACCTACTTGCTACCCGAACTAAGATAAGAAGCTCATGTAACTGGTTATCCAAAAGAGAGAGACTAGCAACTAAATCAGCTTCGAGTGGTAAATCATCCACCAACTTGCTAACTAGCACCATAGCACACCCTGAAACCCAAACCAAACATGCAATTAGTATAAGCTCATGTTGGACAAAAACCAAACCTGCTAGCTCGCTACATATTGGACAAAAACAACCTGAGCACAAATAGGTAAATTCATATAAGCTCATGTTGAAATAATAAGTATTTGTTCTTAACTTTGCATAAATAGATGGTCTCTTGTGCAAGGACTTGTTAAGTATTGCTAGTGCTATTATTAATTTGTAAAACTAAACATGTTACACGTTTCTCTGTGAAACCTGAAATTCCTTGAGGCAAGTGATCAGCATATTTATTTCCTACTAAAACCTGAAATGAACTGTGTTCGGTTCAAGAGACATCACTCACTCATAGTCACTCAGTCACAGCCCCTGCTGTGAACTTTCTGTAATCAATTTAAATCAATTTGAACTTTCTGTAATCCTAGCCTAGCCTATTTGCTTGTTGCATGCCGCAGTGGAAGCAAAGCTCCCTATCCTAGCCTGTGCACTTATTGCAACATTGAGAGAAGCACTGCTATCAACATGGTAAACAAAGGAACAAAATACTGTACATAAATCTCTATCTACCCGTCGATCCCTCCTACTCATATATGCCAATTTATGATTCACAAAAGAAAAAATGGGGAAAACACAAAGGGTAAGCAGACAAGTTTTCTTCTATAAATATGTTAATTACCCACACATACAGAAGCAGCAGTAGCATACTACGCAAAACAGGTAATTCCTAGGCTAATAAAAAATAAGATCAATTAACAGCCATATCTGAATCTAGATCAATCCACTGTCATTCTGTAATCCTGAACATAGTCATCCATGAATCGGCAGTCATAGCTGCAACTAACTAAAGCAACCCAGTTAAGCAGAACTAGCAGAGAAGGATACATGAAACCCAAATTCATTTTGAAGCAAACCAGTAACCGTTAATTAGTTCAGTTGAAGCGGAGGGAAGTAGCTCGGACCTCTCGGCGCTGGCGCTGTTGGAGTGGAGGTGAGGAGGGCCCCGTGTGCTGGCGCTCGTGGAGCTTCTCGGCACAGGCTGTGCTTACTGGCTCGTGGAAATCAGTCATCATCAAAGCAGAAATCTGCTTGCACAACCTCCCTGCATCTAGCTAAAAGATCTCCTTGCATGACCTGCATTGAGCACAGAAAAAAACATTGATCTATACTTCTTGCTCGTTTCCTGATCCATACAAAAGGACAAAAGAAAAAATGAAAGATGCTTTAAACTCTGTATATACCCTCTCTGGCAGCTTGCTCGTTTCCTGATCCATACTTCTTCCTGGCTCGAGTAAATACAAAAGTATGATAGCCATAAACATTGATCTATCTATAAGGTAAATGATCTAGTAAGTCTAAAATTCAGATATATAATAGCCATGTAGGATAATGCTAGTTGTCAAAAAATAACTTTCTGTACCTCCAATACAAGCTCGAATTCTTAGAAGAAGGCTGAAGCTGAAAATTTTCCATTATCTAAAAATTCAGATACTTTTTCCTCGACTATGGCAGTGTTAGTTTGCTTCATTAAGTTTTTCCCTGAATACAAGCATTGTGCACAACTCAGCATTTCTCGGTGTTCCTTGCCTAATAATTCCTGCATTTCTCAGTGTTAATAGATGTTTTACTATCTAAATCTAAATTGTCAAAATCTCTGAACGGTACTTTCACAGTAAATTTTTTTGGGGAAGTGCTAGTGCCATAATGACGGAATGCTAGACACGGCCTCTGCACTTGGGATAATACATTGATCTATCCAAACAGAAGCAAATCCTGTACAAAATTTTGCAATTGATTGCAGGGAGAAAGACCTGGTCGGCATGGATGCAGAAGGCCTCCATGTTCACTCTTGCATTGCACCCACGATGGTGAACACAACACCACGATTGGATTACAAACTCACCACGGCCATGGGTGTCACCGATCTGACCAGCCAAAGGTGCAAAGTCTGAATTTTTTTTGTCGTAAAGAATAACAAGAACCTGCAGCTACATCTATAGGAAATCATGAAGCAGCACAGAAGCAAAGCAGCAAAGCACGAATTAAATTACTTACTAATTGTACAACTAATTGAACTAATAAGTGCTGCAATTATTAAAAATGATTAGGCAATAGAATTAAAAATCCCAACCTGCAATTCGAACTACACTTTATCAGCACACCAAAGTGTGTTGTGATGATTAAAAAAAGCAGTACATTGCTTCTGTACCTGTAAAGAAAACACAATTCATCTGACCAAAGTGCTGCAACCTAAGAATGAGGAGCACAACTGAGCCGAGCTGCTGCTGTTGGGATGGGTCTGCAGAGAAGGGAGGGGGAGATGAGAGTAGAGCATTGCGTGATAAAAATGTGCAGGTGAAGAGGGTTACCCAAATGAAATCCATGAACTACGCACCTGGATCCCGCCGCTGCTGTCGCCCCTGTATCGGGATCTCACCGTCATCGCTGCCTGGCCTAGGATCCCGTCGTCGCCACCACCTAGGATGGGATCCCACCGCCACTGGTGCCCGACGCATCCTGGGCTGGATGCAGCCAGCGGGCGTCGGCCGGGGCGATGGGGTGGAGGCGGGCGTTGGCCGGGGCGACGGGGTGGAGGCGGTGGACGCAGCCGAACGGGCGACGGCCGGGGCGGCGTGCTCGATGCAGCCGGGCGGGCGTCGGCCGGGGCGACGGGTTGGAGGCGGGCGTCGGCCGGGGCTGATGGGGCGTCGGCGTGCGTCGGGCGTCGGGAGGGGTAGTACGGTGTCGGGGTGGATGAGGCAGACGCAGGGGCGGCGGGTTGGATTCAGGGCGCGGGGGCTTGAGTGGCCTTAGGGTTTAGGTCATGGACCAAAATTTTTGCGGGATGGGCCGAAAACTTCGCGCCACTGGATATTTTATTTCGCGACGGACGATCCGATTCAGTTAATGACATATAGCGACAGACGATCCAACGTAAATTTACAATAATTATATCAACAGACCGTCCATTGAAGTATTGAAATTTAACAACGGATGCTCTGTGGGGATCCTTTAGCAACAGACCGTTCAATGCTAATAGTTATCTTTAGGAACACACGTCTCATGCTATTTAAGTGTTGTGGTATAGTGATACTAGAATAATATACTAAAGAGTAATACTAGAATAATATATTAGCATGCATTATTTTTTAGTGTATAATATATATATATATATATATATATATATATACACATATATATATATATATATCTATATATATATATATAGGGAAATTCCTTTCTACACATACGTGTAGTTACTCTCATCTTCAATAAACTACATTGTGTATGTATTCATACTTGTTTATCGGTTTGAGTATGCTTATATACTCATATTAAGATACTCTAGATCTTACCACGTGAAAATTTTTTTAAAAAAATTATATTTTAAATATATTACTAAAATGCCACTACTATATTATATACAATAAGTATAACCATATACTCTATGTATGTATGCATACTTAACATACATATCACTCTAGATGGTCTAGTATGATCATATACATTGTCTATATATACATTTCGTCCGGTCATATACACTTAAATCTAGAGATATATATAGATGAGAGTAACTACACGCGCGTGTAAATAATAACATTTAATTAATATACATATATATATTTATTTTTTTAGAGAGATGCATGCATGCATGGCGGTTGTGGAGGTCTATACGTGAGATCTCGGTGTTCTCGGTGTAGAGATGGCCGGAGTTGGCCGTGGCGGCGACAGCGCTGGCGGCGGAGGCGGCGGCGGCGCTAGAGACGAGGTCGCGCGCGGTAGACGAACGGCCGGCGGCGCAGGAAACTGCTCTGTTCGACAAAGACGAAGACGATGCTTCAGATCCAGGGCGCCTGTGCGCTTATATAGGGGCAGAATCTTTAGCACCGGTCCGTGGCTAGAACAGGTGCTAAAGGGTCTTTAACACCGGCTGGTGTTACGTGCCGGTGCGTAACACGAGCCGGTGTTAAAGGGACCCTTTAGCACCGGTTCCAGCCACGGACCGGTGCGAAAGGGCCTTAGGCGGGCTCGGGTGGGGTCCTGAAATTTTCAGGACCCTTTAGCACCGGTTCCCTGGGCTGGTGCTAAAGGCCCTGTTTTTTAGTTTAGGGTTTTTAAAATGTTTATATATACACATTATATTATAAATTGTATAGTAAATTAAATATTTTGCATAATATTTTTTAAAGAGTGACATGTATTGTAATTTTTTTATGTACACATGAAAATTTTTAACCTTAAATATCTTACTGTATTTTTAATTTGCAATAATTTTGTAAGGAATGTTTAGTATTTTGTTAATGCAAAAATATATTATTCCAATAAAATTTACAAAAACTATATCCAATCAACTGGAAATCTATTTTCACATCATATTGGCGTTAAACTTTTTATTTTTGTCATTTATTACTAAGAATGCTAGTAGGGTACAGTTTTCATCAAATAAAAATTTTATTTTATCGTATAAAAATGTATATCTTGATGAACACACCCTTTGACCGAACCCTAGATGGTCCCAAATGGAAAAGTCATGAATACAAAGTTTGTTACACTTATCAAGTTCTACATTTGGTCTAATGGTTAACTTTTCGTTTGGAAAAGTTTGAACCACTGAATTTTGAATTTTGAGAGAATTCATAGCCACGCATCGGTTTCGGAACCCTAGATGGTCTCGAATGGATAAGTCATGAATACCAATATTGTTCCACTCATCAAAATCTATATTTAATATATAGACTATTTTTGCATTTGACAAAGTGTTGGGAAGGTGTAGTTGAAAATCCACAATTGACACATATAGTTTCATATAGTTTGTGTGAGATTCAAGATTTGGTGGGTATTGTCAACTTAAACTTTCTCAAATGGAAAAACTGTGTATATAAAAAGTTTCGATCTTGATGATATCTAACAACTTGGTATTTAAATTTTTTTCATAAGTAATTTAGTTTGTAATTTGACCAAGTTTGACCAAAACCCATCTTGGATTTTAAAGAAATGTGCTTAGGATTGGCTCAAATTTATCCAAATGAAAAATGGACAATATATCAATTGTAGATCCTGATGATCTCTAACAACTTTGTATTCAAAATTTTTTCATTTGAAGTCACCAAATGGGTCATTTGACCAAGTTTGACCAAAAGTCAAAGCATTGGTTTTTACAAACACACCCTTTGACCGAACCCTAGATGGTCCCAAATAGAAAAGTCATGAATACCAATATTGTTCCACTCATCAAAATTCACAATTCTCAAATATAGTTTCATACAATTCTCAGAATTCGTACATTTTACAACACATACTATTAAACATGACTTTATATTAAACCGAAACAATAGTGAACTTCTTCTTGACATATGACCCTTGGTTATGATCCTGCCGTAACCATGGAGTTTCCTCATTGTTTAACAGAATGCTTAGGTCTTTGTTGACTATGAAGGGCAAAATCCGATCATCCCTTTCGTAATCGCCTGACATGTCTGACTTGTCCTCAATTGCGACAATGTTTCTTTTCCCAGAAAGGACAATGTGGCGCTTTCGCTCATTGACGATTGAGTGGTCATCATTTTTTCCTCTCTTTGGTTTCATAGACATGTCTTTCACATAGAACACCCGACTCACGTCTGCAGCAAGGATGAATGGTTCGTCTTTGAACCCACTATTGTTAAGGTCCACAGTTGTCATCCCATACTCCTTGTCAACTGTTACCCCACCTCCGGTCATCTTCACCCATTGGCATCGGAACAAAGGAACTTTAAAATTAGCTGCATAGTCTAGTTCCCATATGTCTTCTACACGTCCATAATATGTTTGTCTGTTCCCATTTGGATCCGTGGCATCCACGCGTACACCACTATTTTGGTTGGTGCTCCTTTTATCTTGGCCAACTGTGTAAAATGTGTTACCATTTATCTCATACTATTTGTACGTGAGGACATGCCACGATGGTTGCCTGGCCAAAAAATAAAGCTGCTCATCAATATTTTCATCACCCTGACATTTTTTGCGCAACCAATCGCCAAAAGTTTCCATGTGCTGACGCATTATCCAAGCTTCATTCTTCCCGGGCCACTGGGACTGTAGGAAATCTTTGTGTACCTCAACATATGGTTCCACCAATGAGAAGTTCTGGAGAACTGTGTAGTGTGCTTTATTGAAGTAATCATCTCCCGTACCAATATATGTTTTCTTTCCAACTGTTCCCTTTCCGCTGAGACTGCCCTCGTGTCGAGATTCAGGAATGCCAATTGTGTCAAGATCTGGAATAAAGTCAACACAGAACTCTATGACCTCCTCTGTTCCATAACCCTTGGCAATGCTTCCTTCTGGCCGGGAACGACTATGGACATATTTGTTTAGGACACCCATGAATCTCTCAAAGGGGAACATGTTGTGTAGGAACACAGGACCGAGAATACGAATCTCTTTGATCAGATGAACTAGGAGGTGTGTCATGATATCGAAGAAGGATGGAGGCAACATCAACTCAAAGCTGACGAGACATTGAACGACATCATTCTGCAGAGTAGCTAGATGCTCTGGATCGATTGCCTTCTGAGAAATTGCATTGAGGAATGCACATAGCTTTACGGTGGCTAGATGTACGTGTGGAGGTAATATTCCTCTTAAAACCACTAGCAGCAACTGCGTCATTAGAACATGACAGTCATGGGACTTTAAGATCAAGAATTTCTTCTCTGGCTAATTAATTATTCCCTTGATATTGGAGGAGAATCCAGATGGGACCTTGATGCTGCTAAGACATTCAAACATGCTTTCCTTCTCTTCTTTGCTCAGAGTGTAGCTAGCAGGGCTTAAGTAATGACGTCCATCATCTGTCTTTTCTGGATGCAGGTTCTCTCGTTCTTTCATGCATTGCAAGTCTTGTCGTGCTTCAAGTGAATCCTTAGACTTCTTGTAGACACCTGTTGATGCAAAAGCTGATCTGCAAACACAAAGGGCTAATACCCGATTCAAACGTTAAGGCGTGCCAGCCGATTTGACCTTACAATCGACAAAGGTGGTAACTCAATCACTTTGGTCCCGACAACAGCGATGCATCCGGATGTCACGGCCAAGAGGTGATCACGCGGAACTTGAGAACACGCCGAGCTTAAGTCGACGTATTCCTAAGAACTCGTAGTAAAAAGAAAATATGACGAAGTCGTCGAAAAAGTAGATGCTGGAATATAAGTGAAAACTTGTGTTTGATTGATTGATAGATTGATCATTACATTACCCTAGGGTCTATATTTATACTCTGTCTGAAGAGCTACAACCAGACATGACTAGGATTCGAATTCCAAACTAAACGGAACCCGTACACAAAACGAATTCTAATAACTAAGGAAAACATAAAACTAACCCCTTGTAACCGAACCGGGGCACCGCCACAGATCAATCGGCAATCTCCATGCTTTCCTTCATAGTCATCGGTAGACCTCCTGTTGTGGCCATCGGCAAACACTAATACTGATCATCGGCACGAACACGTCACCACCTCTGGACTTAGTCACATTCAATTGCTTCTTCATCGGCAACCATCGTCATCGGCAACTTCTCTGCAGACTAGTTATCGTTGCTTCATCTGCCGATCTATGCTTTACTAATCCCCAGGTACGTGTCAAAAGATACGTGTCCAAAAACGGTGTCAACACATGCTCCCCAATTTCGGAGTATAAAATCATTAATGCTCCAAAATTCTCTGCAGTAATGATGCCTTTCCGCAATTAATTCTCCCAATTTGGTAACCGTTCATCAAATCCCAACAACCTTAGCCTGATTCTCTTGCATATTCCTCGAACTCCTCAACCTCCCGAACCGAATCTCTCCACTTTATGCGCCCATCGGCAATATTACCGTTAGAGAGAACTGCCGATGGACCGACCAGGAGATCTTGTACAGTGAAATATCTCTAAAATCATGACCGCTTGTTGTCAAATCACCTACGCAATCCCTTGATTACCGTGCGAATAGTTACCATATCCACGTAAATACCCTCAGATTTCATGGATGCGGCAAAGAGATAAGTCAGATTTGCCCCTACCCGTTTTGTCCTATAAATACTTCCTTCTCTAGTACTCCTTCTCCATCTTGTCATTCTACAGCCCAAGATTCACTTTCACGGCGGCGGCACCATCCGAGGATTCCAAGAACTTCAACGAAGGCCTTCTTCACCAATCCCCTAAGTCTTCGATCCTCTTCCTTGCAAGAAAATGGCCATCAACTTCATCGTGCCTGAGGTCAGTTCACTACCCTTCTTTTCCTGCTCATCCGCAATTCCTTTTACTGAACACTTATTTTCCTTTTTGTTCTTTCTTTTATCCTCAAAACTTTTAAGATTTGGCCGATAAAATCATAATTTCTACCGATCAAGCTCATCTATAGTGTCTTGGTCCACTAGGAAACCCAGATCCCACCGATATAATAAACACGGAAACGAACAGAATCCCTTTTAGAGCCGAAAACTTTTCCCTAGATCTATGGAAAGATGCTTTCCGTTCCTGGCCCAGTCCCACTAAGGGATGGAAGGATTGGTTCCTCAGAGTCAGCCATTCAAACGAGGTTCAATGGGGTGAGCGGAAATTAGACAAGTGTATCATATTGTCTCTTGCCGATATGGAGAGAAATGAGTCACTGTTAATTGCTGCTTCGTACTTTTGGTCAGACACGCTCAATGCTTATGTGTTTGGCCATGGCCTTGCTTCACCTACACTTGCCGATGTGCTCATGCTCACCGGCTTAGACATATCCACTGCCGATAACAGCCATCTATTTGACACCAAACCCAGTTCCAAGGTAGAAACTCGTGCCATCGGCGGTTGGTCTAGGTACATTAAGAAGTATCGAAGAACAGGACCTGTCAATGCAAAGGAATAGACCACTTTCCTGAATATGTGGCTGGATAAGTTTGTATTCTGTGGCCGATGGGCAAGACCAACTTCTGTTTACTTATCGGCAGTAGAAATATTAGCCGATGGCGGCCGATTTCCTCTTGGCCGATACCTGCTCGGCTCTGTTTATCACCTCCTCCACCAGGTAGCCAGGAAACTTGTGCTCGGCCAACCCATCGGCAACTTAGGGGGGTCCTTGGTGGTTTATCAACATGTGGCTTCATCTCCACATGCACAAGCGCCTTGAATTCAACCTCTTTGCACAGCACTTCCCTAGGGACATAGCCGAGGATTATGAACTGGATGAAGAAGAATCGGCAACTCATTCCCCTCTGAACTTTGGCGAAGCCGCCATAGTCTTACTTGGCACTGGTGGTAATGAAGACCAGATTAGCCGATTCTTTCAGACTCTCTATGAAGGTCTGACCAGGGAACAGAGGGCATGGATGCCTTATGAAGATCCAGACACCAGATTTCCCCTGACCTTCCATCCCTTCAATGATGCTCTCAATAAGGACCGTGATGTGATGATGGCAATTATCACCCCAAGGGCCATACCAGTGAATTTCTTTGGTAGTGGGAAAGCTTCTAATCTGACTTATGAGTTCTACAACCCATCGCACTAGCTCGTCAGCTAGCCTTTGGACAGCTGCCGATTGCACTTTGCTACGCCGATGTAATAAAGCCAAGGGAAACCATCACCAGCAATCTTGAGTGGATCAGAATAGCCCAACTCCCGCCAAATGCCGATACAGATGTCGATCTATCAGCTTGGATCCCAGCTCTCTTCATTACTCATGCGTACAAGCAGTGGTGGGAAGAGTGGAAAGAGCATCTGTTCTGCAAATCGGCCCTCACATACCGTGGCATGATCGACTCCAAATACAAAGTCCCTGATAATACTGTAAGTACTTTAACCGATGTTTCAATCCTTTTACTTTCATTTTCCATCGGTAACTTACTTTCTTTGTTTTATATAGGTCGATGATACGCCACCATTAGTTAGCAGAAGCGGCAGGCCGATCGAACTCCTTCCATCGGGCCCGATCTCTTTGATCGGCAACAACACCCCAAGCTTGGCCGCTTTAATGCATCGGGGTGTGTGTCTCAAGAAAATCACCACCAAGCGAACAAAAACATCCCCGTTGTTAGCTGCCACCGCTTTGGCACGAGCTTTCAAGGTAAATTCCTGAATTTCTCAACTTACACTGATTTCATTATTACATTCACACGATTTTTCAGGACACACCAGCTAGCATGGGAACTTCATCGATAACCATTATTATTCCAATCAAAACCTCATCGGTACCCTGTTACACTTGCACTCATAAAACTTTCATTGTTGTATCAGCACACTAGCAAATCGGCAAAGACCAGAAGTACGACTGCCGATGCCCTCTAGTCCAGCCAACCAAAGAGAAAAGGTTCCAAGAGTACCAGAACACAAGCGAAGCATCAGAGAACAGCAACGCCTCCCCTTCCTCCAAGGTCACCGGTCCCGGTGGAATCATCTCCCTCTTCTCCAGAAGCTCAAATACAACAAGCATCATCTCCTCCTCAGCCACAAGAAGAACCCCAACCAGAAGAACTCCAGCCAGAAGAACCTCAGCCAGAAGAAACATCGGCTGATGTACACGAGCAGACCGCCGATCCAGCAAGCTTAATCATAGCATCGGTAGTTTCCTCGATTCAGACAAGTACTGCACCCCCAAGGTAACGTACTCTCTATGAAATTATTGCCGATGAACCTACTTTCCCATTTTATAATTACCTCTGTTAATTTTCAGCTGACATTGTTTCATCGGCAACTCCAGTCGATCAACCCATAGTGCCATCGGCCTCAACTAGCCGGAGGCGAGAAATCGCTCTGAAGCAAGTAAGTTATTTGATTATCATTCTGTATTTCACTAATATTTCGCCATCAAATAACCCATCTCTTGTCCTCTTTCAGGAACAAGATTCTCCTGACAGTCTGTTCTCCTTCGCTATTGAAATTTCTGATGACGAAGGCGAAGAAGCAAGTTCCTCCCAAGCGATTGTGATCTCATCGGTAGAGATCAGAGCAAAGCTGGAGGATCTGTCAGCCCTGCTTCATCAAGATACAGCGCAATTGGTCGATGACTCTGATCTAGCCAAGGCTCTGTTTAAGGCTCTCAGAGGTCAAATCCCTGCCGATGCCGAAGAGATTCTTTTTTAGGCTGCACACTTAGAGAGTCGTCAGCTGCAGTACCAAAAGGCCGCTCAGCGCCTTGCCGATAGAGCCAGTTATGCCCAACTCTCAGAGGAGGTGATGAAAGTGAAGCATCTTGTTGATGAAAAGCATAAGAGCATCGGCGCTCTAAAATCCTCCGGAGACATGCTGAAACAGAAGATCTCTGACTTATCGGCAAAGAGGGAAGCTCTGCTAGCGGAACTTAAGCAAATAGAAGAAGCTCTGTCCCAAGCTCAACAAGAAGAAAGACAGTTGCCTGAAGCAATCAAGACTCTCGAACAGGAGCGAAACATCCAAGCCCGCAAGGCATTGCAAATGAACAAGAAGCTGAGGCCAGTGGAGGGCTCTGCCGATGAAGATATGAAGGAAATAGAAGAAGCCGATCAGATTCGTCTGCGCGCCATATCGGCAATCCAGGCTCTGCTAAATATGTGAACTCTTCATCGGCGGCATGTCTTGTTCTTTTCTTTTAAACTCCTGATTATTTTGGTCTAGCCGATAGGACTGTTATCGGCCTCTTTTAAAACACCACACTCAGCTTCAGATACATTTCAATCCAGCCGATAGGAGTGTTATCGTCACTTGAACTCTTCATGCATAGACCCATATACTTGGGTAATACTTCTTCAAATATTTTCCATTTAATGCTCTGGGAAATTCAACTCCTTCGAGGGTTTCTAAAATATAGGCATTGCCAGGAGCAGATCGATTTATCCGATAAGGACCCTCCCAATTGGGAGACCACTTCCCAAATTTTGAACTTTTAGTCCCGATCGGTAAGATTAGTTTCCATACTAAATCTCCATCGGCAAACTCCTTAGCCTTTACTTTCTTATCATACCATCTTGCAATTCTCTTTTTATTTTCCTCTATACTCATCAAAGCCTTCAACTGATACCCTGCCAAATCATCCAACTCATCTTTCATTAAAGTAGCATAGTAATCGGCAGTCAGCTGGTCTTGAAAAGATAGTCGCCTAGATCCGGTTTTAATCTCCCATGGCAACACAGCATCGTGTCCATACACCAACTGATAGGGCGAAACTTTGGTCGACCCATGACAAGCCAATCGATATGACCATAAAGCTTCATTCAACAACGTATGCCACCTCCTAGGATTTTCTTCAATCTTCCTTTTGATGAGCTTAATAATTCCTTTGTTAGATGCTTCGGCCTGCCCATTGGCTTGAGCACAATAAGGAGAAGAATTAAGCACTTTAATTCCCATACCGATTGCAAATTCATCAAACTCTCCTGATGTAAACATAGTACCCTGATCGGTAGTAATCGTTTGAGGAATACCAAATCGGTAAGTAATATGCTCTTTTACAAAATCAATCATATTGGTCGATGTGACTTTCTTCAAAGGAATAGCTTCAACCCACTTAGTGAAATAATCGGTAGCAACTAAGATGAACTTGTGCCCTTTGCTAGAAGGTGGATAAATCTGGCTGATCAAATCAATAGCCCATCCTCGGAACGGCCAAGGTTTAATAATGGGATTCATGGCCGATGCGGGTGCCCTTTGAACATTGCCAAATTTCTGACATCCTTGACATCCCTTGAAATATTTAAAACAAACCTCAAGTATGGTTGGCCAATAATACCCATTCCTCCTAATCATCCATTTCATCTTAAAAGCCGACTGATGTGCTCCACACACTCCTTCATGGATTTCTCCCATCAAACTTTTAGCTTCATCATCTCCTAAGCACTTGAGAAGAACTCCATCGATTGTTCGATAATATAATTCATCCTTGAGGAGCACATACTTAGTAGCTTGAAATCGAACACGTCTCTCAAGCTTCTTAGATGGATCCTTTAAATAATCAATGATTTCTTTTCTCCAATCATCGGTACTCATTGCCGATAACTGCTCAATATGGGTTGATATCCTGAGGCATGCTGAGCCAACCGATTAGCTTCCTCATTTTGTAACCGAGGAACATGCTCTAATCGGAAATCTCTGAATTCCCTTAGCAGTTGCATACTCCTTTCGTAATAAGTTATAAGGACTTCGCTTCGACATTCATAGCTTCCAGCCTATTGATTTATAACCAGCATAGAATCCCCGAAGATTTCAACAGCATCAGCATGAATTTCTTTTAACAACTCCAACCCCTTGATTAAAGCTTAATACTCAGCTTGATTATTTGTTGACGTGGCAACAATCGGCAAAGAGAACTCATACTTTCTTCCCTGAGGGGAAATTAACATTATGCCGATTCCTGCCCCCCGGTCACAAGTGGATCCATCAAAGAAGAGCGTCCAAGGCACAATTTCCAAAGTCTCCACTGCACCGCAATGTTGAGTCACAAAATCGGCCATAATCTGCCCTTTAACCGCCTTAGCCGATTCGTACCGCAGATCGAATTCCGACAGTGCCAAAATCCACTTACCGATTCTGCCACTCATAATCGGCATAGATAGCATATATCGGACCATGTCATCTTTGCATATAACAGTGCATTCGACCGATAACAAATAGTGCCTCAACTTAATAAATGAGAAATATAGGCATAAACATAATTTTTTAACGGTCGAATACCTGGTCTTGGCATCAATCAATCTTCTACTTAAATAGTAAAGCACACGCTCCTTCCCTTCAAATTCTTGAATTAAAGCCGAACCGATGACCATCCCATCGGTAGACAAATATAATCTGAAAGGCTTTCCTTGCTGAGGTGGAACTAAGACTGGAGGATTTGTCAAATAATTTTTAATTTCATCCAGAACCAACTGTTGCTCTTTCCTCCATATAAACTCCTGATCGGCTTTTAATTTAAGTAAAGGGCTAAAAGCATGAATTTTACCAGACAAATTAGAGATAAACCGCCTGATGAAGTTTATTTTGCCGATCAGAGATTGGAGCTCAGTTTTGTTGGTAGGAGCCACTATTTTGTTGATAGCATCAATAGATCTCCTACTAATTTCAATTCCCCTTTGATGCACCATGAAACCAAGAAATTGCCTTGCCGATACGCCGAATGCACACTTGTTAGGTTCATCTTTAGACCATGTTTCCTTGTACATTCTAACACTTTTTGCAGATCGGCAAGATGCCTTGTGAAATCTCCAGACTTAACCACCACATCATCAATATAAATTTCCACCAGCTTGCTGATGAACTCATGAAAGATAAAATTCATAGCCCTCTGATAGGTAGCACCAGCGTTTTTCAAGCCAAAGGTCATGACTATCCATTCGAACAATCCAACATGACTAGGACACCTAAATGCAGTCTTTGGAATATCTTCTTCAGCCATGAATATCTGATTATATCCAGCATTGCCCTCCATAAAGCTTATGATCCGATGCCCAGCCGTAGCATCAACTAGTAAATCGGCAACCGGCATTGGGTAACCATCCATCGGTCTAGCTTTATTGATATTCCTGAAATCAATGCAAACTCGAAGCTTCCCATTTTTCTTGTAAACTGGAACAACATTGGAAATCCACTCGGCATACCGACATTGACGAATAAATTTAGCTTTGATGAGTTTAGTTATTTCGGCCTTAATATCAGGAAGAATATTGGGATTATATCGGCAAGCTGGCTGTTGATGTGGCCGAAATCCAGACTTGATGGGTAACCGATGTTCAACAATTGATCGGTCTAAACCAGGCATCTCAGTATAATCCCAAGCAAAGCAATCTTTATATTACTTTAACAAATCGGTTAACTGTTGCTTACACTCAGAATTTAACTTAGCGCTAATAAAAGTAGGTCTAGGCTTATATCCACTACCTATATCTATTTCTACCAAATCATCAGCCGACGTAAACCCCTGGCCTAATTTTCCATCATCGGCAAACCTATCCATTAGAACTCCTCATCAGAACTGACTGCTTGGATCGGTGGAATTTCATAATCGGCAACTTTGAGGAAATCTTTCTCCCAAATCTCCCCTGAGATACACCTGGTCCTTTCATAAGTGTCTGCTTCTGCCGATGTGATGACATAAGAAGAATCTCCCAGTACAATCTCAATCTTGTCACCTACTCACTGGACTAAGCATTGGTGCATTGTTGATGGGATGCAACAATTGGCATGGATCCAGTCTCTCCCCAGTAGCAAATTGTAGGCACCTTTTCCACTGATCACGAAGAAGGTTGTTGGCAAGGTTTTGCTACCGATGGTCAACTCGACGCATATTGCTCCCTTAACCGGAGACACATTTCCTTCAAAGTCTTTCAGCATCATATCGGTCTTGGTTAAATCTTGATCTCCTTTCCCAAGTTTCCGATAGACTGCATATGGCATAATGTTAATAGTAGCCCCACCATCAATTAATATCTCGGTCATCGGCTGCCCATCAACTCTTCCTTTGACGAACAGAGCCTTAAGATGTTGCCTTTCATTATCGGCAGGCTTTTCAAAGATAGCTGTCATCGGATCCAGAGCCAACTGAGCTATCTGGTCAGAAAAATCCAGCTCCTCATCATCACTGGATGGCGCAATGAACTCCATCGGCAACATAAATACCATGTTAACACCTGTTGATGGCCCTTTTCCCTTAGGATCCGGTTGTTGCTGATCTCCAGATTGGCCAGAATTCTCGCCTTTGTTTAGCTCTTCTCGTCTTTCGCGCTGCTGCCTCCTTTTCCGTGTCCTAGTCAACCCCTCTGGACACCATGGAGGAAGTTGTGGCTGCCTTGCCAATGGGCGACGACTTTCCCTTGACTCCATCCTATTGACACCGTTTTTGGCCACGTGTCCATGATCGGTAGAATGCAGGTCGGCAAGACAAGACAGCTGTGCTTGGTCTACAGGATGAGTTGCCGATGAGGATGGTTGCTGACGAAGGGATAGCCAAATATGACTGAGTTCATAGGTGGCGGTGTGTTTGTGCCGATGGCCATTATTAACTTGTGCCGATGGCTACGATAAGGAGGTCTGCGATGATGCGGAAGGAGAGCCTGAAGGTTGCCGATTGATCGGTAGAAGTGTCCTAGTTTGTCGCGGCAGGATAGTTTTATGTTTTCCTTAGTTATTTAAGTCGTTTTGTACACGGATTCTGTTTAAATTTGGAATTCGAATTCTAGTCGTGTCTGGTTGTAGCTCTTTGAGCAGGGTATAAATGTAGACCATAGGGCCTTGTAATGAATCTATCAATCAATCAAATACACGCTTTTACTCATATTCCAAGCATCTACTTCTCGATGACTTCGTCATACTTTTTCCTTTTCGTTACGAGTTCTTAGGAATTCGTCGACTTAAGCTCGACGTGTTCTCAAGTTCCGCGTGGGTACCTCTTCGCCATGACATCCGGGCGCATCGCTGTTGTCAGGACCAAAGTATTCGAGTTACCACCTTTGTCGATAGTAATGTCAAATCGGCTGGCATGCCTTAACGTTTGAATCGGGTATTAGCCCTTTGTGTTTGCAGATCAGCTTTTGCATCAACACATCTTTTGGCATGCCCGGTGGGACAGATTCAAGATCAAGATCAACATGTCAACTTCTGAGTTTGATCAGGAGAACGTCATCCCCGTGACGGAAGCCAATCTCAAGGATGAGCAGAAGCAAGCTATTGCTAAAGCCATGGAGGATTACAAGCAGCAATGTCTGAGGTCTTTCAGCATAAACAGGAGCGGCGAAGTGATCCAGAAGGATGCATTGCCGACGCCTCGGCAGGTTACTTTTGTAGCCAATCCTGGTAAACTTCAAGAGATGGTCGATAGTGCTATCAACCGCGCTTTAATCAACCAAGCTGGTGTGCTGTCCAATACGGTTTTCAATGCCGTGGCCAGAACCTTCAAGGAAGGACAATTGCCACCAGATTATGTGGGTCCCTCTCATCATCAGCTAGGGTCACCGGTGGTCACAACTCCATCGGCTACTACAGCCGCTGTGGGAACACAGACTACCGTTCCTCCAAGCACGTTGGGAGTCACCAATGCACAATCTGCGCCGATGACAACCAATCCACCGACTTCAGATGAGAAGATTAGGCTCACTACAGATCTATTGGCATCGGCAATGTTAGGACCGGTTCCTCCTCCCAACTGGTGGGGTTATGGTATGCCCCTGGAATACTCGAAGACACCTGGCACATCTCAGGCAACCGATATGAGAGGCAAGACTCCTATGGCATCGGCACCTCCAAATATGCCGATGAACCAGAGTCCCCAGTATACTACAACTACTACTGCAAGACCTTACACTGGGAATTCTCAATCTCCAACGTTCCAGATGCCTAACGTATCGGCAGACTCAATGCTGACGCAACAGAGGTTTATGACTCAACCAGGGTATGTCAATTCGATGATGATGCCCAATTACCAGTCATCGGTAGGTCCTATGCCGATGAATGCTAATAATGGATGGCTTGGGCAGCAAGTCTTTCCGCAAACACCCCAACAGAGTCATCAGGCTACAGGGTTCCAGCAGGGCCAGATCTATCCCGGGTTCCAGAATCAGGGGATCCCCAACCAGCCAATGAATATTGGGTAGCAGGTCGGCGGACAGCAGATTGGCGGGCAACAGCTTGGTGGTCTGCAGAATGGGGGCCAAATGATTAACCCAATGTTTCATGTAGATCGTGCGCCGCACAGACAAGTGGAAGCTTACCAGCAGGTACCGGATCCGCAACCACCTCATCGGCAAGATGCCGATGCTTATTGGGCCGATAAGATTGCTGAAGTAATGAGAGACCAATTTGGGATAAAACCCAAAGTGAGCACTTACTCTTATCGGACACCATATCCTCCCGCATATGATTTGATCCTGCTTCCGAATCGGTACAAGGTACCGGATTTTACTAAGTTTTCCGGGCAGGATGACACGTCAACCATGGAGCATGTTAATAGGTTCATCATCCAGTGCGGAGAAGCTGCTAACAGGGACGAATTGAGGGTTCGTTTATTCTCGTCATCATTATCTGGATCGGCTTTTACCTGGTTTATATCATTACCTCCTAACTCACTGGTTACATGGGCCGATCTAGAGAAGCAATTGCACAAATACTTCTTTTTTGGTGTCCATGAGAAGAAGATCACCGATTTGGTCAAATTGAGGCAGCGCAATGATGAATCAGTTGAAAGTTTTGTGCAGAGGATACGGGAGGTCAAGAACAAATGCTATATTCTGGTTCTAGATGATCGGCAGCTAGCCGATTTGGCTTTCCAGTGTTTATTGCCGCACATAAGGGACAAATATGCATCTCAGGAGTTTGAAAGCTTAAGTCATTTGGTGCAGAGAATTTCTGATCAAGACATCAAGCTGTTTGAACCCAAGAGAGCATGGAATAAAAAGGTATCATTTGTGGATGAAGCAGCAAGTTCGGACTCTGATGAAGAACCAGTCATCGGCTTGGCAGAATGGGTAAAAAATAAAAATCCGATGTCTTGTCCTTTTGGACATGAGGAACCAGAGAAGTTCGCGTTCGACACCACCAAGGCCGATAGAATATTTGACTTTTTGCTCCAGGAAGGTCAGATCAAGCTGTCACCTAATCATGTGATCCCATCGGCTGAAGAATTAAAAAGGATGAAGTATTGCAAGTGGCACAATGCAACTTCTCACGACACTAATGAGTGTAAAGTTTTTAGACAGCAGCTGCAATCGGCTATAGAATCTGGGAGGATCAAATTTGACAGCTCCAAAACTCAAAAGCCGATGAAAATTGATCAACACCCTTTCCCAACAAACATGCTGGATGCCAAAGGGAAGGCCCAGGTCTTGACATCGGAAGCAGCTGAGGTCCTCAGCATCAGATCACTACTGCCGATGCCAAGGGAAGAGGCTTAATCTAGGAAGGAGCCAACTCGGGAAGGCCTCCCCGATCTGGTATTGTAATAACTCACAGAAGGCCTCGAGAAACTTGGCAGCAACATGAGGACCGATATCAGCGCCGGCAGGAAGAATACCATCGGGAGGAGGAAAGGCGCCGGCAAGAGTGGAATCGGCATAGAGATCACTGGAATTGCCCGTTCTTCATTCATTGTTGGGAGGAGAATATTAAGCTTCCCACTATCAGAGATTGTCCTGAGTGCAATGGTTATGATCGATATGATAGGAAGAGCGTCCGTTCACGATTAGAGGAAGAGCGTCCGTTCACTATCACGACGTCCGTTCACTATCACGACGACAATCGGCGATCTAATGGGCCGATTAGAGGAAGAGCGTCCGTTCACGATCGGCTGGGGGGCAGGCTCAGTGTGCACAACAGGCTTGGCGATCGTGTTCAATATTTTCCTAGGAACCAAGAAGAACTCGAAGAGATGGCTAATGCACGGGTTCCCGATGAGTTCATGTTCTGCCGAGATGCCAATACTTACCGAATGGAGTCAAGAGAAAATCATCACCCATCGGTAAGGCAGCAGCAACTTCCCCCTGGTGTCCGGAGGGGTTGACCAGAACACAAAAGAGAAGACTGCAGCATGAAAGGCGAGAGGGGCTAAGCAAAGGTGAGAATTCTGGCCAGTCTGGGGATCAGCAGCAACCAGATCCAAAAGGGGAAGGTCCATCGGCAGATGTCAACATCGTATTTATGTTGCCGATGGAATTCTTGGCGCCGTCTAGTGATGATGAGATGGAGTTTTCCGAACAAATAGCCCAGTTGGCTCTGGATCCAATGACCGCCATCTTTGAAAAGCCTACCGACAATGAAAGACAACATCTCAAGGCTTTATTTGTCAAAGGAAGAGAGGATGGTCAGCCAATGACTAAGATTCTCATTGATGGTGGAGCTGCTGTTAACATCATGCCTTATGCAGTGTGTCGGAAACTTGGGAAAGGAGATCAGGATTTGACCAAGACCGATATGATGTTAAAGGACTTTGAGGGGAACGTATCTCCGGTCAAGGGGGCAGTATGTGTTGAGTTGACCATCGGCAGCAAAACCTTGCCGACAACTTTCTTCGTGATCAGTGGAAAAGGTGCATATAATTTACTGTTGGGGAGAGATTGGATTCATGCCAATTGTTGCATCCCATCTACAATGCACCAGTGTTTGGTCCAGTGGGTAGGTGACAAGATTGAAATTGTCCTAGGAGACTCTTCATATGTTATTGCATCGGCAGAGGCATACCTATGAAAAACTAGGTGTATTTCAGGAGAAGCTTGGGAGAAGGATTTTCTCAAGGTTGCCGATTATGAAATTCCATCGATCCAAGCAGTCGGTTCTGATGAAGGTTTCTAATGGATAGGTTCGCCGATGATGGAAAGTTAGGCCAGGGGTTCACATCGGCCGATGATTTAGTAGAAGTAGATATAGGTAGTGGTGATAAACCTAGACCTACTTTTATTAGTGCTAAGTTGAATCCTGAGTGTAAGCAATAGTTAACTGATTTGTTAAAGGAATATAAAGATTGCTTTGCTTGGGACTATACTGAGATGCCCGGTTTGGACCGATCAATTGTTGAACATCGGTTACCTATCAAGTCTGGATTTCGGCCACATCAGCAGCCGGCTCGCCGATGTAATCCTAATATTCTCCCTGATATTAAGGCCGAGATAACCAGACTTATTGAAGCCAAGTTTATTCGGCAGTGTCGGTATGCCGAGTGGATTTCCAATGTTGTTCCGGTCTACAAGAAGAACGGGAAGCTTCGGGTCTGCATTGATTTCAGGAATCTTAACAAAGCTACACCGATGGATGGATACCCAATGTCAGTTGCCGATCTGCTAGTTGACGCTGCGGCTGGGCATCGGATTATTAGCTTTATGGATGACAATGCAGGATACAATCAAATATTCATGGCTGAAGAAGATATTGCAAAGACCGCGTTCAGGTGCCCTAGTCATGTTGGATTGTTTTAATGGATAGTCATGACCTTTGGCTTAAAGAATGCTGGTGCTACTTATCAAGGGCCATGAATTTTATATTTCATGAGTTCATCGGCAAGCTGGTGGAGATTTATATTGATGATGTGGTGGTTAAGTCTGGAGACTTCACAAAGCATCTTGCCGATTTACGAAAGGTGTTGGAGTGCACAAGGAAGCATGGTTTGAAAATGAATCCCAATAAGTGTGCATTTGGTGTATCGGCAGGACAATTTCTTGGTTTCATGGTGCACCAAAGGGGGATTGAAATCAGTCAAAGATCTATTGATGCCATCAATAAAATAGTGGCCCCTACCAACAAGACCGAGCTCCAGTCCTTGATCGGCAAGGTAAATTTTATCAGAAGGTTTATATCTAATTTGTCTGGTAAAATTCGTGCTTTCAGTCCTCTTCTTAAGTTAAAGGCCGATCAAGAGTTTGTTTGGGGGAAGGAACGACAGTTGGCTCTGGATGAAATCAAGAATTATTTAGTGAATCCTCCGGTTCTAATTCCACCTCAGCAAGGGAAGCCCTTCAGATTGTATTTGTCTACCGATGGGATGGTCATCGGTTCGGCTTTAATTCAATAATTTGAAGGGAAGGAGCGTGTAATTTATTAATTAAGCAGGAGGTTGATTGATGCTGAGACTAGGTATTCGGCTATTGAGAAACTATGCTTGTGCTTATATTTCTCTTGTATCAAGTTAGGGCACTACTTGTTATCGGCCGAATGCACTATTATTTGCAAGGATGACGTGGTCTGGTACATGCTGTCCATGCCGATTATGAGTGGCAGGATTGGTTAATGGATTTTGGCGCTGTCGGAGTTCGATCTGCGTTATGAATCGGCTAAGGCAGTTAAAGGGCAGATAATGGCCGATTTTGTAACTCAACATTGCGGTACAGTAGAGGCTTTGGAAATTGTACCTTGGACACTTTTCTTTGATGGATCTACGTGTGACCGGGGGGCTGGAATCGGTATAGTATTAATTTCCCCTCGAGGAAGGAAGTATGAGTTTTCCTTGCCGATTGTTGCCACGTCGACGAATAATCAGGCTGAATATCAAGCTTTAATAAAGGGATTGGAATTATTAAGAGAAGTTCATGCTGATGCTGTTGAGGTTTTTGGGGATTCTATGCTAGTTATAAATCAATTGGCTGGAAGCTATGAATGCCGAAGTGAAGTTCTCATAACTTATTACGAAAAGAGTATCCAACTGTTAAAGGAATTCAAAGATTTCCGATTAGAGCATGTTCCTCGATTGCATAATGAAGAAGCCAATCGGTTGGCTCAGCATGCCTCGGGATATCAGCCTATGAATAATACAATATCGGCAATTGATGCCGATGATTGGAGAAAGGAAATCGTTGATTATTTAAAGGATCCATCTAAGAGAGTCGAAAGACGGGTTCGGTTTCAAGCTACCAAGTACGTGCTCCTCGAAGATGAATTGTATTATCGAACTATTGATAGGATTCTTCTCCAATGCTTAGGTGATGATGAAGCTAAGAGTTTGATGGGAGAATTTCATGAAGGGGTATGTGGAGCACATCAGTCGGCTTTTAAGATGAAGTGGATGATTAGGAGGAACGGGTATTATTGGCCGACCATACTTGAAGATTGCTTTAAATATTTCAAGGGATGTCAAGGATGTCAGAAATTTGGCAACATTCAAAGAGCACCCGCATCGGCCATGAATCCTATTATCAAACCTTGGCCGTTTCGGGGATGGGCTATTGACTTAATCGGTCAGATTTATCCACCATCTAGCAAAGGGCATAAGTTTATCTTGGTTGCCACCGATTATTTCACCAAATGGGTTGAGGCCATTCCTTTGAAGAAAGTTACCTCGGCCAATATGATTGATTTTGTGAAGGAGCACATTATTTACCGATTTGGGATTCCTCAAACAATTACTACCGATCAGGGTACTATGTTCACATCGGGGGAGTTTGATGAAATCGCAATCGGTATGGGAATTAAAGTGTTAAACTCTTCTCCTTATTATGCTCAAGCTAATGGGCAGGCCGAGGCATCTAACAAGGGAATTATCAAGCTTATCAAACGAAAAATTGAAGAAAATCCTAAGCGGTGGCACACATTGTTAAATGAAGTTTTATGGTCCTATCGGATGGCTTGTCATGGATCAACCAAGGTTTCACCTTATCAATTGGTGTATGGACATGATGCAGTGTTGCCTTGGGAAATTAAGACTAGATCTAGGCGACTATCTTTTCAAGATCAATTGGCTGCCGATGATTATGCTACTTTGATGACAGATGAGTTAGATGATCTAGCAGGACATCGGCTAAAGGCTTTAATGAGTATAGAAGAAAATAAGAAGAGAGTTGCTAGATGGTATGATAAGAAAGTAAAGACTAAGGAGTTTGCCGATGGAGATTTGGTATGGAAATTGATCTTGCCGATCGGGACTAAAAGTTCAAGATTTGGGAAGTGGTCTCCCAATTGGGAGGGTCCCTATCGGATAAGTCGACCGGCTCCTGGTAATGCCTATATTCTAGAAACTCTCGAAGGAGTTGAATTTCCCAGAGCATTAAATGGCAAATATCTGAAGAAATACTACCCAAGCATATGGGTCGATGCATAAAAGTTTAAATACCGTTAACACTCCTATCGGCTGGATTGAAATGTGTCTGGGGCCGGGCTTAATGTTTCAAAAGATGCCGATAACAGTCCTATCGGCTAGACTAAACATCAAGAAAGATGGAAAGCAGAAAGAGGCGAGTATGTTGCCGATGAAGGGCTCACATGTTTAGCAGCACTTGGATGGCCGATATAGCACGCAGGCGGATTTGGTTGGCTGCTTCTATCTCTTTGACGTCTTCATCGGCAGAACCCTCTACTGGCTTCAACTTCTTCTTCAACTGCAGTGCTTTGCAACCATGGACATTTCGCTCTTGCTCAAGAAGCTTGATTGTCTCCGGCAGTTGGCTTTCTTCCTGTCTGGCTTGGGACAGGGCATCCTCTACTTGTTTAAGTTCTGCCAACAAAGCTTACCTTTTTGCCGACAAATCAGAGATTTTGTGCTTCAGTGCATCTCCCGAGGACTTCAAGGTGCCGATGATCTTATGCTTTTCATCGGTAAGAAGTTTTTCTTTCATCATCTCCTCAGAAAGACGAGTCTGAGCGGTTCTGTCGGCAAGGTGCTGGGCAGCCCTCTGGTACTGCAGTTGACGGCTCTCCAGGTGTGCTGCTTGGAAGAGAACTTCTTCAGCATCGGCGGGGATTTGGCATCTCAGGGTCTTGAATAAAGCCTTGGCTAGATCAGAATCATTGACTAGCTGGGCTGTGTCTTGGTGGAGCAGAGCTGATAATTCTTCTAGCTTTGCCCTGACTTCTGCCGATGTGATCCCAACTGCCCGAGAAGAGCTTGCTTCTTCGCCTTCATCTTCAGAAATGTCGATGGCGAAAGAAAATAGTCTGTCGGGAGAGTCCTGTTCCTGAAGAAGAGTTAAAACGAGTTATTCTATGATCAGGAATTGGTAAAATGCAGACGGGGACTGGATAACTTACTTGTTTTAGGGCAATCTCTCGCCTCTGAATAGAGGATACCGATGGAATCCCGGGTTGATCGGCTGAGGCTGCCGATTGAGCTATGTCAGCTACAAAAACAACAGAGATGACTGTAAGATAGAGAAAATAAGTTCATCGGCAATAATCTTATAAAAGTGTGTTACCTTGAGGAAGAACAGTACTTGTCTGGATGGAAGAGACCACCGATGCTATAATGGAACCTGCTGGGTCGGTAGTTTGTTCATGCACATCAGCCGATGTGTCTTCTGGCTGAGGTACTTCTAGTTGAGGCTCTTCTAGTTGGGATTCTTCCACTTGTGGTGCTTCTTGCATTGGAGGGGGAGATGGCACTTGTTGCATCTGGGCTTCTGGAGAAGAAGGAGAAGATTCCACTGGGATTGGAGATACCGGGGGAGGAGAAGGCGTTGCTACTCTTTAGCGCTTTGCTTGTGCCCTGGTGTTCTTGGCACCCTTTCTCTTCGGTTGACTGGACTGGGGGGCATCGGCACCTTTGCTTCTAGTCTTTACCGATGCGCCGGTCTGCTGATACGGAGAAGATTTATGAGTACAAGTGTGGCAGATGTAAAAGAAGAATCGGTATGAATGAAAAGGTTCAATGATTACCTTGAAAGCCTGTGCTAAGGTAGAGGCGGCTACCGATGGAGATGTCTTGGTCCTCTTGGTGGTCACTTTCTTAAGGCGCACACCTCGGTGCATGATGGCAGCTAGAGTGGGAGCATTGTTGCCGATTGAAGAGATCGAACCTGATGGGAACAGGTCAATCGGCTTGCCGCTCCTGCTGATCGATGGGGGAGTGTAGTCAACCTGCAACATGACACAAAGGGTGAGTTACCGATGAAAATAAGGATAAAAAGATTAGAACATCGATTTAGAGGTACTTACAGTGTCATCGGGGATTTTGTACTGAGGATCGATCATGCCGCGATATGTAAGGGCTGATCTGCAGAACAGATGCTCCTTCCACTCCTCCCACCATTGCTTGTATGCCTGGGTAATAAAGAGGGCTGGAACCCACTCTGACAGTTCTACATCTGTATCGGCGTTCGGTGCTAGCTGGGCTACTCGGATCCACTCGAGGAGATTGGTGATGACTTCCCTGGGTTTTATCACATCGGCATAACAGAGTGCAATCGGCAGCTGGCCGAAAGCTAATTGATGAGCTAGTGCCGATGGGTTGTAAAACTCATAGGTTTGGCTAGAAGTTTTCCCACTACCGAAGAAGTTCACTGGTATAACTCTGGGGGTAATCAGTGCCATCATTACTTCGTCGTCCTTGTTAAGAGCATTGTTGAATGGATGGAAAACCAAAGGGAACATGGTGTCTGGATCTTCATAGGGCATCCATGCTCGCTGTTCTCTGGTTAGGCCTTCGTACAGGGTTTGGAAGAATCGGCTGACCTGGTCTGTATTACCTCCTGTGCCGGGCAGAACTATGGCAGCCTCGCCAAAGTTCAGAGGAGGGCGGGTTGCCGATTCCTCTTCATCCAGTTCATGGTTCTCAGCTATATCTCTGGGGAAACGCTTTGCAAAGAGGTCGAATTCAAGGCGCTTGTGCATGTGGAGGTTGAGACACATGTTAATAAACCACCAGGGACCCCCCCAAGTTGCTGATGGACTGACCAAGCAGGAGTTTCTTAGCTACCTGGTGGAGGAGATGGTAGGCAGCACCAAGCAAGTATCGGCCGAGGGGAAATCGGCCACCGTTAGCCAGTCTCTCTGCTGCCGATAGATAGACAGAGGTCGATCCTGCCGATCGGCCACAGAATACGAATTTGTCCAGCCACATGTTCAGAAAGGTGGTTTGTTCCTTTATGTTGACGGGCCCCGTTCTACGGTACTTCGGAATGTACCCTGACCAGCTGCCGATGGAGCGAGTTTCCACTTTGGCACTAGGTGCGGTGTCAAAAAAGTGGGTGCTGTTGGTAGAGGATACATCTAGGCCGGTAAGCATAACTACATCGGCAAGTGTTGGGGAAGTAGGACCATGGCCGAACATAAAGGCATTGAGTGTGTCTGACCAGAAATACGATGCAGCTATCAACAGTGACTCATTCCTATGCATATCGGCAATGGATAGCCTAATGCATTGGTCCAGTTTTCTCTCACCCCATTGGACTTCATTTGAGTGGCTAACTCTCAAGAACCAATCCTTCCATCCTACGGTAGGACTGGGCCAGGAACGAAAGGTATCCTTCCACAGATCCAAAGAAAAATTCTCGGCTCTAAAAGGGATCCTGTTGGTTTCTGCGTTAATAAAATCGGTGGGATCTGGATTTCCTAATGGACCAAGACATTGGAGGTGTGGCTGATCGGTAGGGATGACGATTTTATTGGACATATTCTAATGGTTTTGAAGGTAAAGGATGAAAAAAAGGAAAATGTTCAGTAAAATGAATTGCGGATGAACAGGGATGCGAGAAAAAGCACAAAAGGTGGAGTGAAGAACTAACCTCAGGAACAGTGAAGTTGATGGCCATCTCGTCACGAAGAGGATGATCGAGGGCTTCAGAGTTGGTGAAGAAGGGGCTTCGTTGGAGATCTTGGAGCTCTTGAACAGCGCTGCCACCGGAAAAGTGGAGTTGGAGCTGTGGAATGATGTGATGGGGAAGGAGTACCCGAGAAGGAACTATTTATAGGACAAAACGGGCAAGGGCAAATCTGACTTATCTCTTCGCCGTATCCGTGAAATCCGAGGGTACTTAGGTAGATATGGTAACTGTTCGCACGGTAATCAAGGGATTGTACAAGAGATTTGATGGGAAGCGGTCATTATCCAGAGATATTTTACTGTGCGGAATCTCCTGGTCGGTCCATCGGCAGCGCCTTGTAACGGTAATATTGCCGATGGGCGAATGAAGTGGAGATAACCGTTTGGGGGGATAAGATACGTTACTGAACTGGACGTCTTGGTCAGTCCATCGGCAAGTCTCTATATCGGTAATATTGCCGATGAGCGATTAAAATGGAGGTGTCCGTTTGGGACATTGAGGATTTCGAGGAGTCTGCGGAAGGATCAGATCAGGGTTGTTCAGATTGAGGTTGTCGGTTACCAAATTGGGCGAATTAATTGCGGAAAGGCATCATTACTGCGGAGAATTTTGGAGCATTAATGATTTCATACTCCGAAACTGGGGGGCATGTGTTGACACCGTTTTTGGGCACGTGTCCATGATCGGTAGAATGCAGGTCGGCAAGACAAGACAGCAGTGGTTGGTCTACAGGATGAGTTGCCGATGAGGATGGTTGCTGATGAAGGGATAGCCGAATATGACTGAGTTCATAGGTGGCGGTGTGTTTGTGCTGATGGCCATTATTAACTTGTGCCGATGGCTACGATAAGGAGGTCTGCCGATGATGCGGAAGGAGAGCCTGAAGGTTGCCGATTGATCGGTAGAAGTGTCCTAGTTTGTCGCAGTAGGATAGTTTTATGTTTTCCTTAGTTATTTAAGTCGTTTTGTACACGGATTCTGTTAAAATTTGGAATTCGAATTCTAGTCGTGTCTGGTTGTAGCTCTTTGAGCAGGGTATAAATGTACACCCTAGGGCCTTCTAATGAATCTATCAATCAATCAAACACACGTTTTTACTCATATTCCAAGCATCTACTTTTCGACGACTTCGTCATACTTTTTCCTTTTCGCTACGAGTTCTTAGGAATTCGTTGACCTAAGCTCGACGTGTTCTCAAGTTCCGCGTGAGTACCTCTTGGCCGTGACATCCGGGCGCATCGCTGTTGTCAGGACCAAAGTATTCGAGTTACCACCTTTGCCGATAGTAAGGTCAAATCGGCTGGCACGCCTTAACGATTGAATCGGGTATTAGCCCTTTGTGTTTGCAGATCAGCTTTTGCATCAACACATCCGATAAGTATTAGCATCCCTACAAAATATGAACTCATCGGGAACCCGTGCATTGGCCATCTCTTCAAGTTCTTCCTGGTTCCTGGGAAAATACTCGACACGGTCACCAAGTCTGTCACGTACACTGAGTCTGCCTCCCAACCGATCATGAACTGAAGTTCTTCCCCTAATCGGCCCATTAAAACGTCGATCATCATCTTGACAGCGCCGATCAGATCTGTCATACCGATCATAACCATTGCATTCAGGGCAATCCCTAACAGTGGGCAACTTGATGTTCTATTCCCAGCAATGGATAAAGAACGGGCAGTTCCAGTAATCTTTGTGCCGATTCCACTCCTGTCAGTGTCTTTCTTCTTCCTGACGATAATCCTCCTGCTGGCGCCGATACCGATCTTCAGGTTGCTGCCAAGTCTCCTGATGCCTTCTATAAGTTATCACAATGCCAGATCGGAGAGGCCTTCCTGAGCTATTTCCTTCTTGGATTAAACCCTTTCCTTTAGCATCAGCAGCAGTAATCTGATGCTGAGGATCTACCGATGCACTTCTTTCAGCTGCTTCTGATGTCAAGACCTTGGTCTTTCCCTTAGCATCCAACATATTCATTGGGAAAGGATGTTGATCGATCTTCATCGGCTTCTGAACTTTGGAATTATCAAACTTGATCCTCCCAGATTCTATAGCCGATTGCAGCTCTCGCCTGAAGACCTTGCACTCATTTGTGCTATGAGATGTTGCATTATGCCATTTGCAATATTTCATCTTCTTTAATTCCTCAGCCGATGGTATTACATGATTGGGCGACAATTTGATTTGCCCATCCTGAAGTAGAAAGTCAAATATCCTATCGGCCTTGGTAATGTCAAATGCAAACTTCTCTGGCTCTTTATGTCAAAAAGGGCAAGACATCGGCTTTTTGTTCTTCACCCACTCTGCTAAACCGATGACTGGCTCTTCATCAGAATCTAAACTTGCTGCTTCATCGACAAATGATACCTTTTTACTCCATGCTCTCTTGGGCTCAAAGGGTTTGATATCCTGGTCAGAAATCCTCTGTACCAAGTGACTTAGGCTCTCGAATTCTTGAGAAGCGTATTTGTCTCTGATATGTGGCAAGTCCCTGAAAAGCCAAATCGGCAAGCTGCCGATCATCTAGAACAAGACTATAGCATTTATTCTTGACCTCCCGCAATCTCTGCACAAAACTTTCAACCGATTCATCATTGCGCTGCTTCAACCTGACTAAATCGGTGATCATCTTTTCATGGACTCCAGAAAAGAAATATTTGTGGAACTGCTTCTCTAAATCGGCCCAAGTAATCACTGAGTTGGGAGGTAATGAAATAAACCAAGTGAAAGCCGATCCAGACAAAGATGACGAGAACAGACGAACCCTCAATTCATCCCTGTTAGCAGCTTCCCCACATTGGATGATGAACCTGTTGACATGCTCCGTAGTCGATGTATCATCCTGTCCAGAAAACTTAGTGAAATCAGGTACCTTATACCGATTTGGAAGTGGAATTAAATCGTATACAGGAGGATACGGCGTCCGATAAGAGTAAGTGTTGACTTTGGGTTTTATCCCAAATTGGTCTCTCATTACTTCAGCTATCTTATCGGCCCAATAAGCATCGGCGTCTTGCCGATGAGGTGGTTGTGGATCTGGCGCCTGCTGATATACTTCCACATGTCGCTGAGGTGCACGATCTGCATGGAACATTGGGTTAACCATCTGACGACCAATCTGCTAACCCAGATTCATCGGCTGGTTGACCAGCCCTAGATTCTGAAACCCGGGTTGAATTTGGCCTTGTTGAAACCCTGGAGCCTGATGATTCTGCTGAGGCATCTGTGGAAAGACTAACTATCCCGTCCATCCATTATTAGCATTCATCGGCATAAACCTTGCCGATGGCTGGAAACTGGGCATCATCATTGAATTGACATACCCTGGCTGTGTCATAAACCTCTGTTGCGTCGGCATTGAATCTACCGATGCGTTAGGCATCTGGAACGTTGGAGCTTGAGAATTCCCAGTGTAAGGTCTAGCAGTAGTAGTTGTAGTATACTGGGGATTCTGATTCATCGGCGATTTGGAGGTGCCGATGCCATAGGAGCCTTGCCTTTCAAGTCAGCCACTTGAGGTGTTCTAGGAGTCTTCAACATCATCTCAGGGGGCATACCATAACCCCACCAATTAGGAGGAACAGATCCCAACATTGTCGATGCCAACAGATCTAAGGCAAGCTTGATTTGCTCATCTGATGTTGATGGATTGGTTGTCATCGGCGTAGATTGCACATTAGTGAGTCCTAATGTGCTTGGAGGAACAGTAGTTTCTGTACCCGCAGCGGCCGTAGTAGCCGATGGAGCTTTGACCACTGGTGATCCTGGCTGATGATAGGCAGGGCCCACATAATTTGGTGGCAATTGTCCTTCCTTGAAAGTTCTAGCCACGACATTGAAAACTGTGTTGGACCGCACACCAGCTTGATTAATCAAGGCATGGGTGATAGCATTGTCAACCATTTCTTGAAGTTTACTAGGATTGGCTTCAAAAGTAATCTGCCGAGGTGCCGGCAATGCTTCCTTCTGGATCACTTCGCCACTCCTGTTGATGCTGAAGGATTTTAAACATTGCTGTTTGTAGTCCTCCATAGCTTTTGCAATAGCTTGCTTCTGCTCATCTCTGAGATTGGCTTCCGTCACGGGGATGACGTTTTCCAAGTCGAACTCGGTATTCGCCATGTTGATCTTGATCTTGAATCTGTCCCACTGGGCATGCCAAAAGATGTGTTGATGCAAAAGCTGATCTGCAAACACAAAGGGCTAATACCCAATTCAAACGTTAAGGCGTGCCAGCCGATTTGACCTTATAATCGACAAAGGTGGTAACTCGATCACTTTGGTCCCGACAACAGCGATGCGCCCGGATGTCACGGCCAAGAGGTGATCACGCGGAACTTGAGAACATGCCGAGCTTAAGTCGACGAATTCCTAAGAACTTGTAGTAAAAAGAAAATATGACGAAGTCGTCGAAAAAGTAGATGCTGGAATATGAGTAAAAACTTGTGTTTGATTGATTGATAGATTGGTCATTACATTGCCCTAGGGTCTATATTTATACTCTGTCTGACGAGCTACAACCAGACGCGACTAGGATTCGAATTCCAAACTAAACGGAACCCGTACACAAAACAAATTCTAATAACTAAGGAAAACATAAAACTACCCCCTTGTAACCGACCGGGGCACCGCCACAGATCAATCGCCAATCTCCATGCTTTCCTTCATAGTCATCGGCAGACCTCCTGTTGTGGCCATCGGCAAACACTAATACTGATCATCGGCACGAACACGTCACCACCTCAGGAATTAGTCACATTCAATTGCTTCTTCATCGGCAACCACCATCATCGGCAACTTCTCTGCAGACTAGTTACCGTTGCTTCATCTGCCGATCTATGCTTTACTAATCTCCGGGTACGTGTCAAAAGATACGTGTCCAAAAATGGTGTCAACAACACCCATGAATCCGAGCAAGTTCACACAAATATTTTTTGTCAGATGCATCATGTCGATCGCGTTGCGGACCTCTAGGACATTCCAGTAAGGTAGCTCCCAAAATATGGATTTCTTCTTCCACATGGTTACGTTCCCTTAGCGTCCTTGGGAATAGGTTCGCTGTCTCGTCCCTTTCCAAATACCACTTTTATATCCTTGACCATTTCGAGTACATCATCCCCGGTTCGATTGAGAGGCTTTAAAATGCTTGCCTTTCTTCCGTACTGGGTGGTTCACAGGAAGAAACCAACGGTGGCCAAGGTACACGACCTTTCGACATTTTTTCGAAAATACACAGTCAAGGTCTCCATAATAATGTGATTCATACACTTTGATCTATGCTTCACTAATCTCATGGTTTGCTCCATAAAAGTTGAAGTTCCTCAACTAATGGCCTTAGGTAGACATCTATGTCATTGCTAGGTTGCTTCGGTCCTTGGATAAGCACCGACATCATAATAAACTTCTGCTTCATGCATAGCCATGGAGGAAGGTTGTAGATACATAGAGTAACTGGCCAAGTGCTGTGACTACTGCTCTACTCACCAAAAGGATTCATACCATCTGTACTTAAGGCGAACCGCAAGTTTCTAGCATCATCTGCAAAATCTGGGAGTTCTCTGTCTATCGCTCTCCACGGGGTTCCATCGGCAGGGTGTCTCAGCATATTGTCTATCTTACGGTCTTCTTTATGCCACCGCAACAACTTTGCATCGTCCTTGTTTCTGAACAGACATTTTAATCATGGTATTATAGGAGAATACCACATAACCTTGGCAGAAATTTTCTTCCTGTGACGTTCTTCACCCTCAACATCGCTAGGATCATCTCGCCTGATCTTATACCGTGATGCCTTACATACTGGACATGCATCCAAATTCTCGTATTCCTCCTCACGGTAGAGGATGCAGTCATTAGGACATGCGTGTATCTTCTGGATTTCTAATCCCAAAGGGCAGACAACCTGTTTTGCTTCCTATGTAGTGGTGGGCAATTCATTGCCTTTTGGAAGCATCTTTTTTATGATCTTCAATAACTACCCAAATTCCTTGTCAGATGTACCATTCTTTGTCTTCCATTGCAGCAATTCTAGTGTGGTACCTATCTTTTTTTGCCCCTCTTCAGCGGTGGGATATAGCGATTTCCTGTGGTCCTCTAGCATGCGCTCGAACTTGGCTTTCTCTTTCTCACTTTCACATTCTCTTTGTGCATCACGGATGGCATCACCAAAAGCATCATCGCCCCGATCATCTTCTGCTGCTACCTCTTCTTCATTATCTTCTCCTATTGTAACATCAATGAAGCCACCGTACTGAGCAATAATGTTGGCGTGGTCCAATTCTTCTTCTTCTTCTTCTTCACCTTCATCCATTATAATCTCTCTTTCTCCATGCTTGGTCCAACAAATATAGTTTGGTACGAAACCAGACTTTAATAAGTGCAAATGAAGAATATTCCGTCAAATTCTTGCACACGGCACATGGACAACACATGAATCCGTCCCTCTTATTTGTCTCGGCAACATTTAAGAAATAGTGCACGCCATTAATGAACTCTTCGGAGCACCGATCGGCATTATACATCCAGTTACGTGTTACCATCTGCATTAAATATGACATATATATTATGAAAACCATGCACACATATAGTTTCTCATCTTAGTGCACAACATGTCTAACACACATAGTTGATTAATTCAAGCAAGCTTGGCTACAACAAATATAATTGCAACTAGCACTACAAAAATCAAAACTAAAATGCACTTAAGCAACATAATTAGTTCGCGTCCGATCCCAACTATAATAGATAGATCATTCGCTTGATCAACATCATTGAACTCCTTTCGCGGGCTCACTGCCTCATCTCCTTCAGCCTCGACTATCTGTGCAAAAGATTTCTTGATGTGTTTAATGTATTCTTCCTCCCAGTACCAACCTGTACATCCGTCGGTACCGTCCCACTAAAAATAAAAGAGAGAATCAAAAGTTTAATTAATATCATTAGAAAATAAGCACAGATATAAGCAAATGTCTGGAAATAACTCACATTACGATCAGGACACTAGTAGAATATACGACCCTTGTTTACTCCCTCTTTCGACACTTTGTACTCCATCACAATCTTCTGCCCACACTTGCCACAAGTAATGAGAGGGAGTTCCAGCCGGTATCGCTTTTGAACCCATTGAGAGACCGAAGACCCGGTCACGGTTGCCATCTACTATCCATACTCAATTTTTAAACAATTATAAATTCCATATTTACTAGTAAACATGTATGATTAAAGAAGAACCTAATAATATCCTTTATTTGTCTAGTTACTTCAATAAATCTTTTAAATTATACAATAGACATTATGTAGTAATAAAACAAATCAAGTGATATTAACAAACCAATTAATTTGAACTATCCTAATTTCTAAGATCATAAGAAGATACTACAATTCATTCTTGCAAACTACATTAATACTAGGTCAACCATGAAAAATGATATATATATATAGGGAAATTTCTTTGTACACGTACGTGTAGTTACTCTCATCTTCAATAAACTACATTGTGTATGTATTCATACTTGTTTATCGGTTTGAGTATATTTAGATACTCATATTAAGATACTCTAGATCTTACCACACGAAAATTTTTCAAAAAAAAATATATTGTAAATATATTACTAAAATGCCACTACTATATTATATACAATAAGTATCACCTATGTATGCATACATACTTACAATCATATCACTCTAGATGGTCTAGTATGATAGTATATATATATATATATATATATATATATATATATACTACAAAATGTTTAGAATTATTTTGAATGTATATATATTTAAGTATATACAATAGTATTACATAATAATATATAAAAAATAATGCATGCTAGTATATTATTACACTAAAAAATATTGCTAGTATACATGTAGTGTTTTGAATTGTTATCAATTATATTATGCTAGTATTTTTTTAGTATATTATTATAGTATTACTTGTTTGGAGCACTACAGTACTTTCGTTTGTAGAAGTAGTATATAAGTCTCTAATATATATTTTTTTTCTATTGTTTTGTATATATTAATGTTTGTACTATTATTCTTGTATTATTTTGTAGTATTGTTTTTTAGTATATTATTCTAGTGTATTACTTGGCTTAAAAGATTCTAGTATTATTTTTTGGAGCACTCCAGCACTTTTATTTGTAGTAGTACTAGTAGTAGTATATAAGTCTCTAATATATATTTTATTTTCTATTATTTTGTATATATTAATGTTTGTACTATTATTCTTGTATTAAAATGTAGTATTATTTTTTAGTATATTATTCTAGGTGCAAGTGTATTACTTGCCTTAAAACATATACTATTATTGTTTATACTATTATTCTAGTATTATTTTTTAGTATATTACTTGGCTTAAAAGACTTTTTAGTATATTATTCTAGTATATTATGAATTGTAGTGTTTTGTATATATTATTGTTTGTATTATTATTCTAGTATTATTTTTAGTATTATTTTTTAAAATATTATTCTAGTGTATTACTTGCCTTAAAAGACTTTTTATTATATTATTCTAGTATATTATGAATTGTAGTGTTTTGAATTGTTATAAAATATATTGTGATAGTATATTATTCTAGTGTTCTTGTTCGTATTATTTTTTAGTATTATTTTTTAGTTTGAAGCACTCTAGCACTTATATTATTCTAGTGTATTTCTTATCTTATATATATATATATATGGTTGCTGACATAGATATGACCGAACGTCCTCACGATGATCCTGAATATATGGAAGATGCCATTCAAAATATTATCGACGACGGTAGTCAGTACTTTATTGATTACAACGAGATCATGCAAGACAATCCGACTGAGCAACAAGAGGGCAATGCCCCTGAGCAACAAGAGGGCAATGTGTGTGAGCAACAACTTGTCGTGCAACAAGAAGGAAATACCGGCGAGGTATGTAAATGTAAACATATATAATGCATCTCTTACATTAGGTTTTAGACTTACTTGGTTATTAATTTAGTATTTTTGTTTCTATATCTACGTGTAGCTTTCTGGATCGACCTCTATGGGGAGAAGCATACCTCCACGAGGGCCAAAGAAGCCGTTGGAGGGCCGCTATGTAATCTCCGAGTTTGAGATAGCTACGGGCAGACCACTTGGTGAACATGCAAATAAATATGTTAGTCACTGTGGATACCTTGTGAGAGAACAAATACCGATCAGTGCTCGTGAATGGAGAGAGAAGCGAGGTGCTCCTGAAATCGGTTTTGTCTCTAATCGTGACAAGGAGTTAGTTTGGAAAGCCGTCACGGATGTTTTCACCTTCGACACCAACGATGAAGAGTTGAAGGTGCGAAATTATGACTGGACTATGAAGAAGATGGCGGTACTATTCTAGAATTGGAAGAAGTCTTTGTACAATAAATTTGTCAAGAAAAACGAGACTCCAAATTTCAACCTCAAGCAATATATAAAGCTGAGGGCCTTCTAGGATAACTTCATGCAGTACAAAACATTAGAAGAGGGCGAGGAACGAGCCATTAGAAACAAAGAGAATGCAAGTAAAAAGACATACCATCATCATATGGGATCAGGTGGTTATAAGAGTGTTGTTCCCAAGTGGGACCGAATGGAACAGGAGATGCTTGCTAGGGGGGTCACACCCGAGACAATAGCAAAGAATTGGAGCGAGCGATCTAAGCATTGGTTCTACGGTCATGGGGGAAGCGTGGACCCAAACACTGGGGCGCTAGTTTGAGGCCAAGAAATCTCTAGAGGAGCAGAGAGACTAGTCCGTGCACGAGAGGCGGTTCAGTCTGGGGAGTTCAGGCCTAACAGGGAGAAGGATGAACTCACCTATGCACTTGAAAATCCTGAGCACGGTGGGCGTGCGAGAGGCTATGGGACAGTTCCGTGGCTGCAATCATACCAAGCTGATCAAGATACCTACAGAAGCCGCTAGATAAAGAAGGATGAGGAGGCAGAGCGGATCCGCCAGCTGGAAGCTTTTGTTCTACAGTCAGAAGAGCGCGAGAAAGCTCGTGAAGAATGGATGCAGGCGGAGATTCAAAGGCAAGTGCAAGCAGCACTTAGTCAAATGACGAAAGGGCAAGGTACATCACAGCCTGAGGTCAACGTTAGCCCCCCAGGCCAGTTGAAAAGCACCTGCGCATCCACGGAAGTACCAACCATTCAAGATGACACGAAGCTACACTTCCCCATGGATGATGTCACAGAGGCTTTTACTACCTGTGAGCTGCATGTCCCAGATGGGAATGCAACAAAAAAGGTGGCTATTGTTGGGTATTCTTAACATCATTACCAAAAGTAGTTTTCTAATTCTAGTAATGGTGCCAAAAATGCCAAACCTATCCATCACACCACTTAAGCCAAGTTGTCATCCCCAGCATGCATGAGAGACGTGGTATTGAAATATGCAATTGCTCTTCTAAATAAATAATGAATGGGATCTGCAAGCGCACAGATTAATACCAATGTAGCATTTTAACCAGGAAGTATTCCAGGTATCGTTATTTATATTTTTACCACTGGGAAGGGATTAGCAATCATCAATATTGATTACAGAATAGAATATGAAATTGAGTATCTATCATTGCATATATAATTGAGAACATTTATCTAACTCTTTCATACAGGGATAAGTGTCATATAAAGGATATATAAAGTAATAAATAGTGACAAAGATAATTAGTCTGATCAGCATAACTTAGTCACATAATAAATATGATAAGCACCTCAATTAGATATTCTAGGAAGTCATTAGCATGGAATCAGAACGAACTACAAGAATATTTCCTAAGTTATTCTCAACTATACAGTCTAGCATTATCATAGTTAGTGCAAGCATAATTAGCAATCATTGCGAGACAAGACTACGCCCATGCATAGTGATATTAGCAAGGTAAATGAGAAACATAGCAATCACTCCTCTGTAATAATATTGCTCTGCCATCCCAATACATGAGAGGGGGACTATATAAGAATCAATGAAGCTGTCACTATCACGAACTACCCCACGATCTGGCATATAGGGTACAATCGCAGATAAATACGGTATAAGCACCACGCCTACACAATATCTATCATTTACCCATGGATCCGATGGATAAACGCTATACGATCCTAAACATGTATATAGATCCAATCTAGCTATGCCAAGTATATAACTATGATAAACTAAGAACAATATAATCTTGAATATAAACAAGTAGAGCAAAGTCATAAGCAATATATTGAAGTAGAACAAAGTCATATTCATAATATTGAAGAACAAAGATGATTAGAAGAACAAATAGAAGAACAATTAGAGCATTACCAAGAATCCTCTTGACAGATCCGGAAACCAATCGAAGATTGACTCCTTCTAGTTCTAATCCTATGTAGCTATGCTAATCTAGATATCTAATTGATGTGGTGGCTCTAATCTTGATCAGAGGCTTCTTCTCCCTTGAGGAATAATGAATTAGGGTTGAGAGGCTCTCTCCTCTCGGGGCCAGGGGATCTGGTTTTATAGTCCCTTTAAGTAAATATGGGCCGTTGGATCAAACCGACATTGATTGAACGGTTATCCTTGATCCTTTAGGTTGGTGGGGATTAGTCCCGAAAGAGAGTCCTGATCCAACTCAGAGAGGGGGCGGGCGCCCAAGTCAACTGGGCGGGCGCCCAGTGCCTGGCCACGTTCGGCCTCCGCTTCCTTCCCGTGGCTTCTGGAGTCTTCTAGATGTAAGATAATTGCGCGGAACATTGATATCTCTATGTAATCCCGACGTGTGGGCCTTTCTTCCGTATTTCCTGATAACCCCCTGCAGAAATAGACAAACACCAAAACTCGTGGAATTCTGTCAGATAAAACCCTAAGTCTAGATGTCCATTGCATTTGGATCCTTTTCTTTGTCTATTTGATAATTAAATTTGATACTTAAGGACCGTCAACAAACTCCCCCAAGCTTACCTCTTGCTCGTCCCTGTGCAAGGATAGACTCAGCAATGGATCAGAAGTTGTTGCAATGCCGTTAAAAATTGAGGGTACACATGCTTTTAAATAAGATCTCATCTCTGAGTTAGAGTAAACTGTCAAGACTTAAAACTTACTTACTTTACCTTTCACCATGGGACTTGTAACCGTCACTTCTGTCTTGAGTGATTAAAAGATAGAACAGTCTAGTCAAGTGCCATGTCTCTTATTCTTGATCAGCTATAGCTCCGGAGTTTTTGCAAATTTTGAAATAAAACTCAAAGATTCCTTGTATGACTCACTCAGATCTCTCTTTTGTGGTATTTTTGGATCCTTACCAAGGCAGTGATGGTATATGCCTTCTCTTAAAATATGTGGTATTTGTGATATGAAGCATATTGCCTTCTCTCTCACCCTACTCTAATAAGGCTTTAATATCTGGAGCTCATAGGTGGGAGATAAAGTATACATACTTACAACACATTTATTGTATAGTCAAACCATGGATCCAAAGAAACAAATCAATAAGCCAAATCAAGATGTGCATGTGTGGCGAATGAATGGTGTATGGTGATAATGGTGATAACAATGGTGAAAGTCTAATTCTACATTTGCTCTTTTGAGGAGATACATACCTTCCTTGCTTTTTGAAACTTTGTGAGGAGAATGAGATGCTCTTCTTTTTCTTTTCTCTCAGGTGGGTATCTTGTACCCCTAATTCTACTGTCGGACACTTGTCCATTTTTACCTCTCGTCTCACTTTTTCTTTTCTTTCGAGGTTTCGGGCACTTGCCCCTTTTTATTTCCTCGTATACTTTTTTCTCTCTTCTTCTTTTTTTAGAGCACTCATCTCTTGACATAATATAGCAAGTGGTAGTAACAAGATAACTTGAGCATTTATTTTACAGGGGAAAACAGAAATGTTTTTGGCTATTCTCTCCCGGATTAGGAGTAGAATATTTTTGGGCGGTTCTGGAGATGGAAATGAGTGGATATATGTGTATGGTACTTCCGAAGTAGAAGCAGCATATGTGAGTGAACGTGCAAGTGAATCTTGATTTAACCACATGACAAGCTCCTAAGGGTCTACACAGCTTGACCACACTCAATGCTCATAAGCACTAAAATTAAATGTGTGGCTCAAAGTCTAGCAAGCATGTATGTATGGTTGTGGTAGGATTTTTAACTCTCATCATACAGGAACACATCATACAATATTTTAAAGATTTTCAAAGATAAAATTCTCTAGAATTCAAGCATCTCTAGGAATAGATAAACAGTAGCTCAACCTTCCCATATCATATCCGTTAACAACTTAGACTTCAAATCAAGTTTTCATCCCACAAGTTTAGGCTTAGAGCAAGTTTTAAATTATAACAGTTATGTCTAAACTTGAGAGAACTTCAAATTTGAAAATTAGGCAGAGCAACTATTCATCATATCCATGCTAGAGTTTTATTATTAAGATTCAGATTAGCATAGCCACTTTATTTATTTATTAAAGACACTAAGCAAAAGATATATATATATATATAAGCACAAAATCTTTATTTGGTTTTTCATAGTTATGTATATTTTGATATAATATAAGTATAAAGATAGATAGATAGAAATATTTATCGGAATAAATGGGGGTGCTCTTCCCCAAGCTGAATTTTGACGTAATTTCCCTTGATGTAGCTAGCAGGTGGCAGAGGTGTATTTAAAAGTCAGCAGCATTCTGACAGCGATTAGAATGTCCTCCGTCTGCTAGTCTTCTTGTTTCTTAAATTCTGTGGAGCTCAAATAGACAACAAAGCTTTGTGGAACTTGATTAAGTGTTAGCATAAATATCTAGCCTTTATCACGTTGAAACTCCTTAATAGATATTACTCCCTATTTTTATATTTTCATTTTATAAAGCAGAAAAGAAATATTTATTTTATTTTTATGCCACCACAGTGAATGTACTTATGGGTTTCATGCCACTCGTATACTCACATGGGGCTTACTATTTTTTAACATTTTTATTTTCTTTTTAGGATAGTATGAACATGTTTAACTAAGCAAACTAATTTAAATAATTGAAAGGGAAAGGATAACTACCATGTTTACCTCTTGGCAAGGCGTTCGGTGTTTTTAAGTCCTCCGAACGGGACTTCTCCGTTTTCTCAATTGTCCGGGGATTCGTTGGGTGGCGTAGTCGGTACTTCCGGCAGCGCCTCATCTTCGTGAATGGTTATCTTCTCTTTCCATTCCTGACTTGGTGCTTCGGTCTCCTCAGGATAGTTCTGTTTAAACTGTACGTCTTCTGACCGTACAACTTCTCCTTCATAGTCTGCCCATCCGTCCGTGATGATTTGCCTCCTCTGGTTGCGGTTGCGTCGTTTTCTGACCTGCTTAGATTCTTCAACGATATAGTTAGGGTCAGTAAAATAGCGGCGTACTGAGGGGAAGTGCATATGGACTTCTCCAGTTCCAATGTAGATGATTGCTTTAACGGTGCTGAGGAACGGTCTTCCAAGGATTATGGGTGGATCATATTCATCTTCTCCCATGTCAATAACCTGAAAGTCTGTGTAGACAAAATGATCGTCTATTTTGACTGGGACATCAGTTATTGTTCCTTTAACTTCTCGGAATGTCTGATCTGCCATCTGGAGCTGAATGTATGTTGGTTTTAAGGGCATGGTTCTGAACAAGAGCCGATAGGTGACTGCGGCCATTATGTTGACGCCCGATCCGGCGTCACAAGTCGTCTTGTAGAAGTTGTATCCATTTATGGAGCAATAGATGATTGGCATTCCTCAGTCGTCCTTCTTGGTCAAAAATGATGACTTAAGTTGTTGATCTTGACCTCCATGAACTGCAGTGACCATCTTAGCTGACTCGGTCCACACTTGCTTGTTTCTGTTCCTCCTGTTGGTCCTCTTCCTTGATTCACGTCTGGATTGATCTGGGATTTGTGTAGTCTTGTTCTTGAAGGAAAACGTCTCCTTCCTCCCTTTGATGTAGAAACTGATCTTGGCAGCACTAGCGTAGATGACAGCTCCTGAGGTGTTTAAGAATGGCCTCCCTAAGATGATAGGTGCTTTCTCATCATTACCGGTCTCTATCACCACGAAGTCTCCTAAGACGTACAAGGTACCAACTCGGACACAAAGGTTCTTCAATATTCCTTTTGGAAAACTTAATGCCTGATCTGCAAACTGCAAACACATGGTTGTTTCTAATAAAGGAAATGTAAAGAATTTTTCATAGAGTACTCTGGGTATAATGTAGACGCTAGAGCCAAAGTCGCAGAGTGCTTCTGGGACGTCCACCATGCCGATGGAGATCGGGATGACGGGGCGTCCTGGATCGCCTCTCTTGACCGGCAGAAGGTCAGTAGTTAATTCAATACGGGGTTACTCCAATTACCTGCATCAAACATGTCTACAAGATTTGCAGATTCTAATCCTTCCGGTTGTGATGGTATACCGGGGTTAGTAGTAGGAACAGCAGCAACAATTTGATTTAACTGAGATTCAATCATTTTATTAAAGCTAATTTGATTCTTGATGGCAGTAGAGAAATTTCCATTCTATTATTTATATTTTCTAGCATTTTATCATTAGATGCCAATTTCTTAGATAGGTTGTCCATTAGCTTTCCTTAATTAGACACTAACTCTCTTAAAGGTGGAAAAATATTATTATTATTGTAAGAATTGTTACCTTGATAATTACCTGAGTAGTTAGGCCTCTGTTGATTCCAACCTTGATTTTGCTGAGGACGGTTGTAGTAGTTGTTGTTGTTGTTGATGTAGTTCACATCCTCAAGCATCTCAGTGCAGTGATTGCCTGAGTGTCCAGTATCTCCACACTCCTCACAAGTCATGTGAGAGTCGTAGATGTGCATAACTTCTTTCTTATCTCCAGCTCTATCATCGAGCTTCTTCATGAGCAGGTCTAGCTTTGCAGACAGCATGTCTACCTCCTTGAGCTGATGCATACCTCCACCTTTCTTGCGTGTCTGGGTCCTCTCTTCATTCCAGCTTTGGTTGGACGCCATCTTCTCCACAAGAGTTGTGGCTTGTGGTATGGTAAGTGATAAGAATGCTCCTCCAGCTGCAGCATCCATGGTCTCTCAAGTACTGTTGCCGAGCCCATGATAAAACGTCTGCATTAATAGTCAACTCTCCATTCCATGATGGGGACATTCTAGGATGTAGTCTTGGAAGCGCTCCCATGCTTCTGGAACAGATTCATCACTTTGTTGCTGAAAACATAATCTGCCCATGGGAAAGAACTTAGCTAGGAAGTTTGTTGAGCAGAGTGCCCATGTAGTATTCTTCTCTTTTGTAGCGTAAAACCACTGCTTCGCTCTCCCTAACAGTGAGAATGGGAAGAGGCAAAGTAGTATAGAATCTCTAGGGACTCCTGATATGGTGAATGTGCTGCAAATCTCTAGGAAGTGTTGGAGATGAGCACTAGCATCTTCGTGTGCCTTCCCATAGAACTGGTTGGATTGCACCATGTTGATAAGTCCAGGCTTGAGCTCAAAGTTGCCATCGATCTCTACAGCAGGTCCAGTGCGGATGTTGTCCGTAGTGGGAGCTGAGAACTCGCGGATTGATTTGTTCGCCATGGCTTCGAACTCTGAAGACAAGTTCCGGTGATCTTCTTGATTGGATGAAGCTTCTTGCTGAAGTGTTGATGATCTCTTCTTGAGCTTGGCTCTTGTTTTTCTGAATAACGCTTCGGGATTATCAACAAAATTTCCTGGAAGATGTCTTCTATTCATACATTCCCCTGCATAAGATAAAAATAGAAAAATATCAGGGTAAAACTGTATGAGAGAATTAATAAGCTCAATCATATTAGTGATGCGAATGATGACTCAAAATCCTTTATTCATTCTTGATTAGTAATCAACCTTCCCCGGCAACGGCGCCAAAAATGCTTGTTGGGTATTCTTAACATCATTACCAAAAGTAGTTTTCTAATTCTAGTAATGGTGCCAAAAATGCCAAACCTATCCCTCACACCACTTAAGCCAAGTTGTCATCCCCAGCATGACATGAGAGACACGGTATTGAAATATGCAATTGCTCTTCTAAATAAATAATGAATGGGATCTGCAAGCGCACAGATTAATACCGATGTAGCATTTTAACCAAGAAGTATTCCAGGTATCGTTATTTATATTTTTACCACTGGGAAGGGATTAGCAATCATCAATATTGATTACATAATAGAATATGAAATTGAGTATCTATCATTGCATATATAATTGAGAACATTTATCTAACTCTTTCATACAGGGATAAGTGTCACATAAAGGATATATAAAGTAATGAAAAGTGACAAAGATAATTAGTCTGATCAGCATAACTTAGCCACATAATAAATATGATAAGCACCTCAATTAGATATTCTAGAAAGTCATTAGCATGGAATTAGAACAAACTACAAGAATATTTCCTAAGTTATTCTCAACTATACAGTCTAGCATTATCATAGTTAGTGCAAGCATACTTAGCAATCATTGCGAGACAAGACTACGCCCATGCATAGTGGTATTAGCAAGGTAAATGAGAAACATAGCAATCACTCCCCTGCAATAATATTCCTCTGCCAGCCCAATACACGAGAGGGGGACTATATAAGAATCAATGAAGCTGTCACTATCACGAACTACCCCACGATCTGGCATTTTGGGTACAACCGCAGATAAATACGGTATAAGCACCACGCCTACACAATATCTATCATTTACCCATGGATCCGATGGATAAACGCTATACGATCCTAAACATGTATATAGATCTAATCTAACTAAGCCAAGTATATAACTATGATAAACTAAGAACAATATAATCTTGAATATAAACAAGTAGAGCAAAGTCATAAGCAATATATTGAAGTAGAACAAAGTCATATTCATAATATTGAAGAACAAAGATGATTAGAAGAACAATTAGAAGAACCATTAGAGCATTACCAAGAATCCTCTTGACAGATCCGGAAACCAATCGAAGATTGACTCCTTCTAGTTCCAATCCTATGTAGCTATGCTAATCTAGATATCTAATTGATGTGGTGGCTCTAATCTTGATCAGAGGCTTCTTCTCCCTTGAGGAATAATGAATTAGGGTTGAGAGGCTCTCTCCTCCAGGGGCCAGGGGGTCTGGTTTTAAAATCCCTTCAAGTGAATATGGGCCGTTGGATCAAACCGACATTGATTGAACGGTTATCCTTGATCCTTTAGGTCGGTGGAGATTAGTCCCAAAAGAGAGTCCTGATCCAACTCAGAGAGCGGGCGGGTGCCCAAGTCAACTGGGCGGGCGCCCAGTGCCTGGCCCCGTTCGGCCTCCGCTTCCTTCCTGTGGCTTCTGGAGTCTTCTAGATGTAAGATAATTGCGCGGCACGTTGATATCACTATGTAATCCCGACGTGTGGGCCTTTCTTCCGTATTTCCTGATAACCCCTGCAGAAATAGACAAACACCAAAACTCATAGAATTTTGTCAGATAAAACCCTAAGTCTAGATATCCATTGCATTTGGATCCTTTTCTTTGTTTATTTGATAATTAAATTTGATACTTAAGGACCGTCAACAGCTATCACTGTTGTCAACCCTATCGACCGAACGAGAACTCCAAGAATCCATAATCGACCAGTACCTAGTGGATATGCTAGCGTCTTGGTTGATAGGGTTGAGAAAGGTTGTGGCAATGTGCCTCTAGAAATAGAGGGGGGAGACGGAGAGAAGACCTTAGGTGAAGCTGAGAAGACGATTATTTATTGGCGCAAGCTCTTCATAATTATTCCTCATCATAGGTTTGTGCATGATTTTACTTCTTATATTATTTATATGTATTGAATTTAGAAAAAGTTTGCTCACAAAACTTGTAATTGTTTTCTTTGCAGAGACTCCTCCAACCTAAGTCCAGTTCTTTCTCCAGCGCATCATAGTGCAGCGGGCGGTGACAATGCTGGATCTCCTCCAACACCTGCGGCGGCCACACCGACCCCGCCACCGCCTCCACCACGGTCTCCATCTCCTCCACCGAGGTCTCCAACTCCTCCACCGCGTTCTCCAACACCGAAAAGATCGGCTCCACCACCTCCACCGCCCTCTCCAAAGAGTACACGGCCGGTCCCCTCGCCTCCAAAGCGAGGTAGTCAGAAGCGGTCCGCCCAAGAATGACCAAAGTCATCGGTCCCACCTCCAAAGAAGGTTGCCTCAGCAAAGAGAGCTAAGACACTAGAGAAATTACCTTATGAAAAGAGTGAAGAGTGTTGACGGTTCTTAAGTATCAATTTTAATTATCAAATAAACAAGAGAAAGGACCAATATGCAACCAACACCTAGAACTAGAATTTTATCTGACAGAATTCCACGAGTTTTGTTGTTTATCTGTTTCTGCAGGGGGTTATCAGGAAATAAGGAAGAAAGGCCCACATGTCGGGATTACATAGAGATATCAACGCACCGTGCAATTTTACACCATCTAGAAGACTCCAGAAGCCACGAGACCGAAGCGGAGGCGAAACGGGGCCAGGCCCAGGGCGCCCGCCCTGAGGACCTGGGCGCCCGCCCCCCCTCTGGAGCCAGATCAGGACTCTCTTCGCTCGGGATATTCCACCGACCTATTGGATCAAGAAAAACATAGTACCACCTCGGCTATCGACCCAAAAATGCATAGAAGGGGAGGACTATATAAGGAGACCCCCCTGGCCCCTGGAGAAGACATGAAGAAATTATCATAGAGACTGAGGGGTGCCCTCGAAGGAAAACCTCTTCTCTAATTAATATTTCTTTTTAGGCTTAGCAATCAATGTAAGGTAGAAATAGATCTTCTAGTTTCTACTAGATTGAGAGAGATAGAGTGGAGGTGTAGAGTGGAGGAAGCCTGGCCTGTCGGTGTCTACTCCAAGCTTGTACCTGCGGGATCAAGTTCTCCTAACCCGAAGCTTGCTCCTAGGATTCTTCAGTAATTCGACTTCTAAATTCTAGTAAGTTCTTGTTTTATTGTTCTTATGGTTTATGAGTTTACTTTAATCTCTTCGCGTAGAGTTTAGAGTAATCATTGCTGGCGTAAACGTGGTGTTTAGGCTGGGGTACTCATAGATATTCCCTGACTAGCTGGACCGTGGTAGTAGCGAGGAACGTGACAATTCCGAGCTACCTTTGTAGATCACATCTCGTTAGCAGGAAGGATAGGGTTTATAGGTGCGGGTTGAACATCCTTTGTGGTGTCTAGATTCCGTTAGCCTCCCCATTAGAACAGTATATCATCCTTACCAAGGTTAGAAGGAGACTACGGTTGCAGTCTTCTCTATTTATCACTCACATCGAAAGACATTCTTTGTGCCTAAAGGTTAGTAGTAATAGACCGGTTAGTTAGATGCACTCTTTCTCCTAGTGGTAAAAAAATAAATACGATACTTTGGATAATTTCCCGGATGAATTGCTCACCGATATCCGTGCGCTTGCGGATCAATTCCTTATTGTGTTCCCAAATATCAACAAAGAGCAGGTAATTGCTGCATCCAAAGCTAAGGTGAAACAATTTTTTGATAAATTGAAGGAGGAGAGGAAAAAGCGGCTAAACCCAGAAAAGCCGTACTTTTATGTAAAGCGAGAGGAACTGAGGAAGGTGGCGGACCAGCAAAAGAAGCAGCGGGTAGCTCAGAAAAAGCCAGCACTTTCGGACTATGAGCGGTCTGTGGTCAAGTCTTCACAGCCTAGAAAGAGAGTAGGAAAGGGGGTCCCACAGCTCGGAGAAGTATCAAAACCGGTGCTCCCTTTGATTGTACCAAATCAATACAGCTCAAATAAAGAGTTGATGCCAAAGAAATCCTTAGCGTTGTCTGAGCTAGAGATTCGTTTGAGCATTACTTTGGACAGAGCGGTTTAAATGTTGAAGATATTGCCGCCATTATTGGATGTCAAATATTTGAAAAAGCTGAGGTAGTTGATCAATAGAGGGCAAGATATGAACCGGGCCGGAGTCTATTCAATCCTCAGCGTTTATATGAGCTCGGCACACAAATGTTTGCAATAAACAAGTGGTGCATTGAGGCGTCTAAAAGGGGTGTATAACACCCCATAATTTAAATTTTGGGTTGTTATAATCAAACACTAAATAAAATAATGGTTTTTAATATATGGATAAAATTTGTCAACAATAGTTCAGATTTCCATTTAGGAAAATGATGTTTTTTTAAAAAAAAAATTAATTAGACGGGCTTTTGTTGATGTGATGCTTGTCTATTACTTGAGTTGGTTGTTTTTGTGTGTGCTAAGATTTTAAAAACACGTTTAGACGCTGTCCGATCCTTTCCGAGAATTTTCCAAACTTTTTGGGGACTTTTTCCCATTTTCTCAGAGCAAAAATATAATTATTGGACACTCTAAAATATTTTTTCATGGACACCAAAAACTTTATCTAGATTGATCAACTCTCAAAATATCTCTAAAAGTTTTCCTTTAATTTTTAGAATTTTGGAAATATTTTTCAGGGATTCAAAATGATTTCAGCTTTTCTGGAATTATTTTTAAACTGAAAATGATTTTTATAAAATCCCGAAATTAAGAAATTTCGAAAAGTCTCCAAACCCTAGACCTATATATATGCCGGTGTTCCTCTCGTCATGCTGATCGCAGATCTAAAAACGTCATCCCGATCCGCCACCTGTAGCTCCCTCCATCCCTCGCCGAAGTTCGCAAAAGCTAGGTTTCCGGCGAACTCTCCGATGAGCTTTTTCGGCAAAACCATCGCGTTCCGGTATCAACTAGTACCACCAAGAGGTAGCCCTCGTCGTTCTCTTCGCCGTGGTATACTTGTTTATACAAATCCATCACCGTTTGACGTGATTCCCATATCATCTTCCTTATCTCCGGCGAGGTTCCACCATGGCTGAACTTTCTGTTTTCTTCTTCCGGCCAACCTCGCTGTCCTTTCTCCTCCTGGCCCGTGGTGCCCACCCACGCGATCTCACCTCGCCCAGCGCCCTTCCTCGGCCTCCCCTTAGTGTGCGCCTGCAGCATGGGCAGTAGCGCCGCCGGCATTTTTGCCATGGCCGACGACCACTTTTGGCGAGCTGAGCACCTCACCCCGGCCCCACGCGTGGGACCGCGCCGCGCCCTTGCTATCCGGCCGAGCCGCTCAGGCTCCTGGCCGAGGCCCCTCCCCTGCGTGCGAGCTGCAGCTGCAACAAATTTTCCTCCATGGCCAGAACACGTTCGAGAGGACGCAGACGACCCAAGGTACAAGATGCACTTATTTACGGTTTTGCCACTGTTTGTTAAATCACCATCTTTCCATCGTTTTAGTTCCGATCCAAGTCATTCTTTTTGCGATAGATTCATGTCCTACGCAGTAGTATAAACGTTTAATATATAACTTATTAATAGATTTATTTATTTAAATACAATTTGTTTACTATTTATTTAATGGCTTTCTAATGAAAACTAATCAAGGATTATAATTTTGTATTTATTATGTTGCGACCGTGCCGACGTTACCATGTTATGTGTTTAAAAATTTAATTATATGAATTTGGTTAATGATTAGTGAATGCCCTTTACTTAGGTTTATAATTTCAACCTTTACAAATAAATAAATGCTAACCCGATTAATATTAGCTTAAATGTTTCTTAAGTACAATTTATTTAGATAAACTTGAAACATATAATTAATTTGTGTTAATATTTAACTATTGTTCTTTTAAATTAAAAGCAATAAAGGTTTATATACTGGTCTTTCATAAATTAATTATAATATGATTAATATCAACATTAATGCCTTTTCAATAATGACCTCGTTAGATCAACTTCAATGCATATAATGATTCGATTAGTCACTCTCCCATGTTCTATATTTTTGAAACTATAAATATTTATATGGCTTAAATGGTATATAATTGTTTATAATTAGAATATGACTAAAGTTTAACCTCAACTCTTATAATTTTTTATAATTTGGTCAATTCAACTTTGAGATATTTCTTTGAAAAGTCTATCGCCTTCTTTTATTAAATAAAATACGACCAACGTATAGTCATCTTCTCCGTTACACTTCGAACCTCGATAGTCGTGTCCGTTTAACGATAGCTCCGTTCTTAATTGTTCTTGCGTTGTCACGATCGTAGCAATAAGCCGTGTCGTTTAGTGTGCTCTTTGTAAACTTTTCTTTCGATTGATGCTTGTTCTTAGTCGTGATTGTTGTTTGTTTATTTGTATTGCTTGTTTGCTACGAGTAGAAGAAGCGTGGTTCGTCAACAGTGAAGACTAGGAGCTGAGGACCAACAGTTGCAGTAGAAGATAAAGATCACAAGAAAGAAGTCGAAGAATTCTGAGCAGATATACACTGAAAATTAAGGCAAGTGCAGACACCGTTTGATCATTTTGAACCTACTCATTAATGTCATTTACTTTACATGCATGTGTCCAATGAATGCAAACCCTAAGGACATGACTAGCTTTACTTACTATTCCTTGTTCGCCTGGGGTTATGTATATGGGTAGACTAGGCTATACTAGGTTTGCTTAGCTACTCTACTCATCTTATACACATGCTTAAACAAGAATTACTCTCTACTTAACTTAATGCTTAAACTGTGCTGAACCTTTGGTCACTACGGTGATGGCGATGTTGGATGCTTACGAGCATCGTGATGATGGTGGTGATAGGGGGAGCGGGTACTGTTGGTGGTCCGGTTTGCCGGGCGTACCCGTCTCTGCTCTTCGTAAGGACTTAGTCAGGGAGCGGCCCCCTGGGACATACAATGCAGCTCCAAGCTATATGGCTCTGGCTTGACTAATTAGCAGGACCTCCACTAGTAGGGTGTTACTTTCCGGATAGGCGTGAGGAAGTAACTTGGGTAATGAATATTAAGTTGTCGGTTGATCGGTACGCCATGGCTATGGGTATCGACTGTCGAGCGCCCCGGCGAAAACTTGCGAGTGGCATTCTATTAGTTGGACCCTGTGAAAGGTCTCGTAGTGAGACCCTGCCTGCTCACCTTGGTAGTGTTTTGGGGAGTCATGACCCCGGGCAAATGGCAAATGGGAATCACGACTTGGACACCTCTGCAGAGTGTAAAACTGATATATCAGCCGTGCTCACGGTCACGAGCGGCCCAGACCCTCACTTGATGAGCAAATTGGATTCACTGGATACTTGGAGATGGAGCTTGGCGAGGTTGCTACCTCGTGTTTTGGCGGAATGACTATTCCGTGTTGGCAGGATTGCTATCCTGTGTTAATATTTGGGGTTAATCTCCGGACTACTATAATTATTAGGATAGTCATTTAAAAGATGCTAATTACTACTTACACTAATTAAGGGTTAGGTTTATGCTACTCATAATTAGTAGTAGGTTGTTCTAATAATATTCATAATTAAAAGTAATCAACTAAAATGCTACCGCAGTCAAACCAAGTCAGCTTTACCTTGTTTTAAGCCTTGCATGTCATTACTTTCCGTATGTGGTTGTTGAGTTCGACATGAACTCACCCTTGCTATTTCCCCCACACCCCCAGTGTGTAGTAAAGTGCTGCTCAGAGGAAGGATAAAGATGCTATGGAGTTTTCTAGAAGCTTATCAGAAGTGCTTGGCGTACGGAGCCCCCAGTCAACCGTCCCTGAGAAGAATGGAGCCTAAGAAGTTTAGCTACTGTTTCCGCATACTCTGATGTTTTGTAAGTGTTATTATAAATATGTTTACCGCTATATATAACATTGTTTCTGATATTTCTATTCTTTGTTGTATGTGTGGACTTCCTGGCACACATATGACGACTCTGGTCTTATTTTAAAAGCCAGGGTGTGACAGGGTGATAATTGGATTCCTGTTCTTATTAGACAACATCACTACTTTCGTGGAGATGACCTCATATACGTGCAGTTCGAAGAATTGCACCAATTATGTCACCTCGACGCTCTCGACAAATCTCTTGTCAGCTGCTTTTGTCTGTAAGTACTTCTTTCTTTTTATTAAACTTCTAACTTCTTTAATTACATGTATATAATCCTTACACACTTAGAATTTGTATGTATATATGCAGGCACCAAATGAGAGAGCTTAGAATCAGAAATGACAATAGTATTGGGTTTGTTGACCCTTATATTGTTTTCAAGGCTCCGCAGGCAGTGTGGACAGCATCTCATGACACAGAAGTCTGCACCAATCTTATGAGGTTCTTTGTGAACCAAAAAGAAAAATAAAAAATACTCTTCCCCTTCAACTTCGAGTGAGTTATATAGTTATTAAGTGCATGTATATTTTATTTTACTTATTATTACTCGAGATAAGTTTTATATAGTTATATATAGGCCTGACTATATATATGTGTGTAAACAACTTTCACTAGATACTCATGGTCATTGAAATTCCCAAGAACCGGTTGATAATCTTTGACTCAATGAGAAAACCACAAGAAAATTATCAACAAATGGTAAACATTATTCAAAGGTACGTAATGTCGATCTCAGCTAGAAGAATATCATAATATGACTTTGTAATTATTACTTCACAATCCACAATGGCTGTGTGTTGGGTTTGCGAAAGATTTATTGACCATGAACATCTCAGTCGATGTAAAGCGCCACTTAACATAATTCATGCACAAGTAAGTTTTACTACCTAGCAAACTTTCGCTAACTTTTAGCCTTCTTATTATCGTGGTCGTGAATATTTTTTATATATAAATCGTATAGTGGTGTTTAAGACAAGAAGGGAGGAACAACCTATGTGCATATTACGTGTGTAAATTCATGATGGCACAAGTCAATCAAACACCCACAGAGACGCTCAAAGTACGTTACATGTCTCTTTTCATTATCTCCTGAATTATATTGAATAACTTAGATAACTAATACTTTTTTATTTATTTCAAATTAAAGACGGAATGGTTGAGGGAAAAGGTCATGCAAAAAGACCGAATCAAAGCTATCCAAGAGACGATAACAAGATTTCTCCGCGAGCAAGTGATCAATCCAAACGATGAGTGTCACTTCAACGGCAACGAAACTCTTATTGCAAACAACGATGATCATTTGTATCGGTTTTAGACATTGGGAGAAAAAACTCTATGTATATATGTGTTATGAATTTTGTACTTATAAAACTATATATAAATCTTTTTACATATCTATTTAATTTTTGATGTGGCCTATTCATTTTATTATAGGCAAAGCTTAATTATAAAGCTAAGCCTATAATTTTCATTTATATATGCTTAATATGCGTGTAATATAAATATATTATTGTATCAGCAAAAAATATGTATTGAAAAACCTATTATTATTATATAAAAACAATAAATAGAAGCGAAGAAGTGAAAAAAACAGAAATCCTTTAACACCGGGACCTGCAACGTGGCAAGTCTGGAGGGCTTTAGCCCCGGTTCCCCGAACCGGGACTAAAGGGTGGCCCTTTAGTCTCGGAAGGGCAGCACCGGCTCGGGAACCGGGGCAACAGGCTCTTCCCGACCGGTGCTAATGTCCCGTCCTGCACTAGTGTATTATTTTATGATTGAATAATATTTGTCAAATAAAAACGAAAATACTATAGTGTTAAAATCCAAAACTTTTTAAATATAAACAAGGCCTAAATCAAATCACGAGCTTTCGATTAACGTCCCATTTTGTTAGTTGGTGAGCTGAAACTGCAGATTTGGGGCTGTCGCCAAACTTGGGACCAGTACGTGATCTGTGCACATGCCAACTTACAACCATCGTCGTCCACACATCCGATCCAGTATCGTCCGTGCAGAGTACGTAGTACATTATGCATATAGAACATCAAAAAATGCATTAAAATGAGTCTGATGACTAAGGTATACGCAGGTACACGTCTCCGTACAGTTATTAGGCAAGCAGCAAGGCCGATCGAGAGGGGTATACGTTTGCTGTGGACAGCACTTCACATGGCTCGTCGCTTCGAGGGCCACGCGAGCGCGCACGGTCCCAACGTCCGTGCCTAAAGTAGACTACTGATGGCGACCTCCAATTTTTTTTAAGATTTTTTCATCGCATCAAATCTTTAAATATGTATAAAACAGTAAATATAAATAAAAATAATTAATTATATAATTTATTTATAATTTACGAGATAAATTTTAATTTTAAATCCAATTAGTCTATAGTTAAATAATAATTACTAAATATAAACGAAACTACTACATCAACCAAAGTCAAACAATTTGACGGAGGCCTATGCGCGGTTGCAGCGGTTTTGCACGTACAGAATGTGTCAAGAATAAACCCTTCCAGCAGAATGTGTCGAATATCCTGCCTCATGTGTTCTTTTCAAGTACATCTCCGGTGAGTATGAACTTTGTTACTGAATTTAAAGCACACCGTTCAACCCATTTCTACGGATTTCAAATCGTTCACGATTGAGTTGGTTAATTTAATGAATTTTCCTTGAGCTCAAAGCTCGTGTTAATGGGTTAAACCTTGTGTAGTTTTCGTTGCTTTTAAGATTTTAAGGCCAGAGTTTATATTATATTAGTTGATTGATACAATACCGCGCCCACAAAGCAAAGCACAGCAATGTGTGTACTCTCCTTAAATTTGATATTTTGTTTTGTCTAGTTGCCGGACACAGTTGGCCGCTCGACCATTCGTCGTGCTAAGGCCTGGTTTATATACACCTAAAAACCCAAAACTTTACAAGATTCCCCATCATATCGAATCTTGCGACACATGCATGAAGTATTAAATATAGTTAAAAAGAATAACTAATTACACAGTTTACCTGTAAATTACGAGACGAATCTTTTAAGGCTAGTTACTCCATAATTAGACAATGTTTGTCAAATAAAGACGAAAATGCTACAGTATCAAAATCCAAAAACTTTTTGCATCTAAACAAGGCCTAATTGGCCTCGAGCCCTCCTAAATGGCTGCAGGGCTCAACGGTGCTGATTGATGACTCCAAAAAAGTGCGTTCAAAAGACGACAGCGTCCATCACAAGCAAGCAAGTTCCCTGCTGCTTCTGCAAGCAAACTTGTAGATTGATTCGTCTGAACTAAGAATCACAAATTGAAGGTGCACGAAGTAGCTGTGAGCAAAAGATACAACGACGACACGTCATCAGTACACACATTTGAATCGTCCATGTGGTCAGAAAGATACACTGGGATATAAGATATATATATTACTAATTGACATTTAAAATGTGTGTTTGAATTGGGCTGCTCGAGGTTGTTATTTCGTCCCAATACTGAAAGTGCCTAATGACATTAGCAGTTACATCAACCACGCTATTTCTCCGTGATGACGATGACCATGCGTGCATGAATGCAATTTGCAGGACGAACTTGGTAGCATGCATTTCTGGGGCTTTCATTCTATAAGACAACATATTAACCACATGTCCACATGTATATGTCACTGTGATGTGTAGAAAAAAGTCATCCCTGATGATGAAACCGAAGAACCTCTAATTCTGCAAGGCACTGTAACTGTCATTTTTCAATCGCACATTGCCAGGAACTGAAAAATGTGCCATCACCGGACACTTAGGTCTTGTTTAGTTCACCCAAAAAACCAAAAAGTTTTCAAGATTCCTTGTCACGTCGAGTCTTGCGACACATGTATAAAACATTAAATATAGATAAAAATAAAAACTAATTACACAGTTTGCCTGTAAATCGCGAGACGAATTTTTTGATCCTAGTTAGTTTATCATTGGACAATATTTGTCACAAACAAACGAAAGTGCTATAGTAGCGAAATTCAAAAAATTTCCACATCTAAACAAGGCATTAGTACTACAAGTACAAATCTTGTAAGCAAGTTGTCAAAAAAAAAAAGGAATATATATGCATATACACACTTTTTATAAACTAGTAGAAGAATAATTGTACGTAGGATCTCGGGAAGGTCAAACATGTGTTGTCTACAACTTTTAAGATTCATTGTAGCGCGTCCAGATTCACTGCATGCATGCATTCCAAACAGTTCCTGGCATGCATGAATTAATGAATGACGGAGCTAAAATATTTGCTAGCTGAGAAGATATTTGCTGCAGCAGGCTCTCCAGCAGCCGTGTCCGTCGGCTGAAAGGTGGTGAAAGCACATGCACTACTGAGCCACACTCGCGATGGCTGTGCGAAGGAGCCAAGAAAGGGACGCCTTTCGCCCTTCTCTATCACCTGATCGCCGTCCCTTTCTTGATGCTCTAGCTGCTGCACTGCGACATAGCTTGCCCTTTAATTTGTAGGGCTTTTCATCGACCTGCACTTTAATTTGGCAATGCCCCAACTGGAGCAAAGCGGCCGGATCTTCTCTCAACCGTTAGATTTTCATGTGTCAATCAATACAATCAAGGACGTCAAGATCAAATAAAAAGAAACATATCTACTAGTACTTTTTTTCCTTCTTAGTGCTCCCAACTACTTTTTTTCTAGGGCTTGCATTGATCAAAAAATCATAGACAGTCGTCAACCGATACATTGTCAGGTGGTTCGTGTGGATGTCCAATGAAATTGTGTGTATATACACCACATTAGCATCGAGTAAACGAAACAAGTCTACTTATTTGTGTAGCCTAATTAAGATACGCTTCTAGTATCATATATCAGTCACAATCAAAGAAATGCACCCATTTCCATCCAACGTTATTTTCTAAATGATTCTAGTAGGCACTTCAACGAAAGTGATGCCTACGCTCACCTATGACGTCATGTAATAAATAGTCTTTTTCTGCTTTCCTCATTGCTTCTGATCCCCTGCACTTTCCGGAGTCACACTCCATGCTGTAGCTTTTGAGCGAAAAAAAAACAACAGAAGATGAGTGGTGATGCTTTAAAGGTTAAAGGGCTCCCAGCTTTCGCCACTACCACATCACCTGAGAAGGCTCGATGAGAGGACTAATTAGTTACTTAAAAAAAATGGAGGATGCATGTCCTAGAGAAGCTGGATCGAAGTGTGGAGTTTCCTAGCATATTCGGGGGAATTAAAGGATGGTGGAGGTCCATCGTGTGAACACGACAGCATTGCTGTCGATCATCTGCAATCCCGTGGCCAAGGAGCAATGTATTCCAATTTCTTTAATTTGCAATTCTGTATTGCCACTACCATGTGCCTGAAGAAAAAAAAAATCTTTGATCACTTGCATCAACTGTTGTGATACCACTTTAACTATTTCCTGTTTCCTAGTTCTCTCCTGTAAAGCTTGTAAGACCTTTTGTTATTTTGTTTAATAAAATCCCTGTATGGGCTTCGGCCACTCCAGTTTCGTCAAAACAAAATCCTATAAACTCGGCTTGTGCAGAATAGCCCAAGTACTTGATTTAGATATTTATAGTAGAAAAAACAAGGGACAAAAAACTGCTATTACTTTCTAACAAAGAAGATGGTAAGCATGCACGCTCCCACCAAATTTTCTTATATATTGTTTACAAATAACATTGTCTGAGATGATTGAGAAGTACGACTCACACTTCTAAGATGAGCTCCCACCAGATTCTTCTTATATATTGTTTACAAATATATTGAACACTTCTAAGATGATTGATAAATACGACTCAGTACGCTTCTAAGATGAATAAAAAAATATTATTGTATACATATTTTTCAAACTAAGGAAAATTTATTTTGTCTGTGTGTGTGGAATGTGCCGTGAATTATCCACTACTACTGTAAAAATCCTGTACCCAGAACTACTTATATGACCCAGCTAGCTCCGATCCGTAAGTGCAACGGGTCTGCATATGCATAGCACCTCTCGCTTACACTTTCATTCCCGCTTCGTGTAAAAGGGTTAGTTCAAAGATGCTATGTTTGAAAAAAGGATTATAAGATGGATCTCACCCTCCTAACTTCTGAGGTGGTACTAAACCCACCAACCACAACCATAAAGGAGCCACTTAGGCCACATGGCCAACTTCAGGACTACTACAAACTATTAATGGGCTATATTGGGCTGTGTGTTACAATTACAATTCTTAGGTACATATGCTTGGCATAATTTCTTAGTTTCTCAGGACTGCATACAGCTGCTCCTTGAGGACATAAAGCGCATGCCGCCATAGCCAGCTGCAGATGTAAAAGATTTTCCCTTGCTAGCTAAAGAAAGAGTAGATGGAAAAGTCCTTTTGTTTTATTAAAGAGGCATATATATGCGGATGGTACTTTAACTAAAGATGTTCTTTGCGCAATCTTTTAGAAGTAATCTGAAATAATTGAGCTAATTATGTGTTTCTTTTTGTTTATCAGCAGACAGCAATGCAAGACAAGATTTTCATGATTGAAACGTTGTCCTATACTCCTATGTCAACATAACTTTACGTGTCCTGAATCCTGATGATTCTTAATAATGTATTTTGACATATGAGTCGTTGACAGTAGTGACTACTATATAATGCGTTGTGTCAACAAACGAAATTTAATATAAGAAAAAAAAGAGGAAGCTTAAGTTTAGTGACCTAGCATCCTAGTTACTTTTTCCCTTGAGCGCGCAAGAGAGCGATGTATCATTAGAAGAGCCCTTACCAAAACAATTCACACCACACACCAATTTGGAGAGTATAAATAAGCAATTCATATCAGCGTTTTACTATATTATTACATTATTAATAAGTAAAAACTTGCATACAGCGTGGCCGCTTTTTCGTTCTTCACATAAGCATTTTGGATGGGAAATTCTTTCATTTACTCGTACATCATTTTTCTCACATAGCCAGCTACCTTTCTATTATGAATAATAAAATTCTGATCCAAAAATTAGCGTCAATGAGCTACTATGGTATATTGTTGAGAACATCTTCCTAGCTAGTTGTTCATATGGATGGCACTTTAATTTGTACCAGAAATCTTAAATTTTGATAAAGTAATCACGGAAAATATGAATCCTCAACCTAGACTCAATTGCATTTATAGTCATCAGCCAAATGTTGCAACACTGACAAACTACTGTCAGGTGTTTAATAACCTACAAGTAGCTTCAGAATATTCTTGTGAATTTTAGCATGCTCCCACCCCCTTCTTGATGCCTGAACTTATCTGCATCACACATGACAGATTGAGCACTGCTAATTAACATGCATATCCTCGGTGGACAAAGTAAGAAGCATGGTTAATCACATAGGGCCCGCTCTTGTCCCCTTAGCGCGCATTGCAGACGCTAGCACTTGCAGCCTTCACCCATCTGAGATAAGCGTTATCACAATCGCCAGGCCATACGTACAGCCCCATCTGGGCCATGCTACTTATCATAACTACCATAGTTTAAAGATTGTTTTTACTTGCCTATCAACACTTTTTGTTAATCATGCGTAGTCCAATAGAATGTATACTTTCCAGAAAAAATGTATATATGCTGCTACATTAACAACAATCTCCATGTAGAAGGGTTTAAACCAAATTACTGTATCTATGTAATTAAAGGTATATAATGCATCTAAACTGGAACGGACGACCTTATATTGACGCGTTGCGTGTCAGGATGTTCTATGACGAGTAAAAACATAGATTTGATCCCAGTTGGCAGGTGTCACATATATCTAAGTTCCAATCATTTTTGCAAATTAACATATTAAAGTTCTTCGGTTAGATAGTAATTAGTTGGATTCTGTCCCAATCCATTGCCCCAATGCTGCATTGAAAGTGCACTCCATTAGCCAAAAAAATTGCCAAAAGAGTGTACATGAGAGGTACTACTGGGGTCCTAGTATTGTACCTGGGAGATTTGTTATCTATGAGCTTTTCCAGCCAAAATTATCTTGTTAGGCAAGGCTACCTTTAGGCTGTTTTCTTGCAAACATTTGGGATATCTGTCCACACCCTTTTTATGATGTCATTTTTCTTTCATATCTTGAGATGACACTCTTCCTTATCTTCTTAGTTAGTGTCATGTGATGCTTGCATCCTATGTTAAATTATATATATTCTTAGAGCATCTCCAAAGACTTTGGAAAATTGACTTGGCATTTGTTGCTATTTGCAAACTCCCATAACAAAATGCAAAGAATAAAAATAGGTCATCTCCAAGGGAATTGGTATTTAGACTTGGCAAAGGATAAAAATAGAAGGTCTCCAGGCGCGCGCGCTTTCCTCGCGCGTGACTTTGCTCGCGCGATCGGGTTTGCAAAGTCGTCCACAGCTTGACATTTTTGCCAAGTTTGCTCTCTCATTTGCCAAGTTGTCCAAATTGCAAACTCCAAATGCAAAACCGTTGGATACCTCTTTTGAAGCTTTTTGGCAAATTACTCAAATGCAAACCTCAAATGCAAAACCCATGGAGATGCTCTTAGAACAATTTTCAGGTCCTTGAAAACATTGGTGATACAATATCTGATATGTTGGTGGGCGATTTTACTTACAAAATAAATTAAAGATTGAATTTTATGTAGTGCAAAAAGTGATGTGGCCTGCTTATACAGGTTAAAAACAGTTTCTTTTATGATTCCTATGTTTGATAAATACTCCATGAAATTAGAATCCATCTTGCTATTTCTTCTTGAAAAATAAAAAATTTCAAACCCCTGTTGCCTAATGGATTGATGATATGGTGGTGCTATTTCTGCTAGTACCTTTTAGCAAAAAGTGGAAGAGGTACTAGGTGATTTGGCGCATTTTAGGCTCATATATATGCCATAACATGGCACCATATGAAAGGTCAGGTATGCCACGCAATTGTTTACTTGCTACCACTTATGACTAACATAAAAATAATGGGACTACATGATACATCAATTCTCTACCAGGCGCTAGCTTGTCACCAAATGGTTTTCCTATAGGTTTAGGTGGCACAATTTTTTCGACATTTCACTACAATAAAAGGATTTATAGAGATATCTCTTTTTTTATATTGGTGAGTTGGTCGAAACCCGCCTTTAAAAATGGTTATCGAAATGAGCTGTCTCTAAAAATACATTTATAAGGGCAGCTGCTATTTGAGCCACCTATACAAATAGCACTATTTGTAGGCAGTGGCGGAGGACAGAGGTGCTTTACGCCAAGTTTGACTGCAATCAGCATGCCGTGCAAGGAGACCTCGTATTCTACAACGTTGTTGATGTAGGAAAATGAATTCTGAGGACATAGCGGAGTTTGTCATTGGTTGGTGATATGAAGACACTACTACAGAATCGGCCCTTTAGTCCCGACCGGGAAGGAGCTTTGCCCCGGATTCTGAGCCGGGACTACGCTTCCGGGACTAAAGGCCCCTCTTTAGTCCTGGCTCCATGCACTGGAGCCAAAGCCCCACCCTTTAGTCCCGGGTGGTATTACCAGCAGGGATTAAAGGGCGCTGCCAGCGGTGTCACGCAGCAGCACCCTTTAGTCCCGGCTGGTAGTACCGCCCGGGACTAAAGAGGCCCCTTATTTTTTTTCTTTTTTTTTCTTTTCAGTTCTGTTTTTTTAGTTTTGTTTATTTAACAATAGGTTTTCCAATATGTATTCTTTGCTGCTAACATTAAGCTTATATATTAGCAGCATATGACAATAAGCTTATTTTATACATATATAATTGAATTATATAACTACATAATATATATAAAATGATGCACATAAATATACAGAAGTTATTCTCCAAATCTATTACTGCACAAGTTGTACTCCAAAGTTAATACTCTAAACCTATTACAAGTTGTACTTCATCATCCAAAGATCTACAAAGCATACAAATGATCTTCATTTTTTGGAATCATCTTCTCGTTAGGATTATAGTGGAACTCGCAGCTTGGATCTATGACTTGTTCCCAAAGATATCCTGCTATTGCCTCTTGTATTGCTTGGAGTTGTTCATGTTGCATGAGTTTTTGCTTCAACCATTCAGTCTTCAATTTGAATTAAAAGAAGGTATTAGTTATATCAAGATTATCAATAGTAATTCGTGTGAAAATGAAAAGAGACATGTGTTACATACTCTAAGGTATTCTTCAGGTATTCTATTTGTTACTGCCATAATATACTCGCAAACGTAGTATCCACATAAGTTGTTCCCCAATTTTTATCTCAAGATCCACTGTAGGATGTAAAGATTCATCTCATAAAAAAGACAAGATATAAAATATACCACGTACATTGACGAAGGATAAACTTGTAGCTGTATTATCTTTAGTGGTGCCCTACGTTGAGTTAGATGTTCCCGAATAATGAATCTGTCCCAAACCCTAAACCAATGATATATTTGAAACAAGTGAGTTGGATTGTTAAGTATGCATATATACAAGCTTAGTCTACTTTACGCATGCAATGGATCCAAATTACCTTTAAATGATGCATATTATATCTTAGTAATCTTGTTGCGGTTTCTTCATTAAGTCACATATTACCAACTTATTTTCAGCAAGATCGATGACTATGAGTATCCAGTGAAAGTTGTTCATAGAGACATGAGTCGTAGATTAGGGTTAAGTAAAATTAAAGGTGCAGACTTGCATGTTAACTATATATGTATAACTCACTTGAAGTTGTAGGGGAACAATATTCTTTTTTTGTCTTTTTGGTTCACGAAGAACCTCATAAGATTCGTACACATGTCATTGATCCAAGTCGCCGAAGGGTTTGGCTCCTTGAAAACGACGTAAGGATCAACAAATCCAAGAGTATTATCTTTTGGATCTGAGCTCAGTCATTTGGAGCCTGCATATAGTGAGTCAACTAAAATGCACTTAAGCAACATAATTAGTTCTCGTCCTATCCCAACTAAAACAGACAACTGCACATCCGCTAACATGGTGGTGGGCTTCTTCCGCTGGCTCACTGCCTCATCACCTTCAGCCGCAACCTCCTATGTAACAGAATTTCGCACGTGCTGAACGTACTCTTCCTCCCACTACCAACCTTTACATCCGTCGGTGCCCTCCCACTATAATTAGAACAAAGAATAAGGAATTTAAATAACATCATCAAGAAAAACTAGGACAAATTAACCATATTAATCAAATGCGGAGAAATAAGAACCCACCTCATGGTCTGGACACTTGTAGAATATACGACCCTTGTTGATTTTCTCTTTTTTTCACTCGGTACTCCTTCACAATCTTCTGCTTACACTCGCCGCAAGCAATGAGGGGAAGATCCGGCCGCAGACGCTTTGGATCCTGGTGATGAGAGACTGAGGACCCCGTGACCATCTACTATATATCCATACTCATTTCTTAAATTATGCATATATAATACCAATTTAGCTAGACTTGTCAATTTGATAAACTCTATGCTCAAACTCTTTTTACATGCTCAAACTCTTTATACATCTACTATATACCCATACTCATTAATTTAAGCTATGGATATTACTGCTTTAAGCTATGAATTCAAACTAACAAATAAATTTGAGCTCATAAATCACTACTAAACATATATTAATTTGGAGGAGACCTCGTGGGCGTGCTCGTATAGACCCATGCTCATGCAGCGGTAGCTGCAGCCATCGATAGGGCATCGACGACGGCTGCAGCTACTGTGGCATGAGCATGGGTCTATACGAGCACGTCATGGACGAGCACGCCCACAAGGTCTCCTATATCGCCTACCTCGAGGCCATCACGATGATGCTACAAAGAAGCTCGCTATTTCTCCTCCTGGCGCTGCATGACAACATCAGGAAGCTATTCCTACTGCTCAACATCAACAATACCAATGGCACTAAAATTGAGAACATGTGAGGTGATTATTAAAAGGATTGTAATGACACGTCAAAAAGTGGTTCACTGTTGTGCCTACTTCATAGTGAGTTGTAAATATATTATGTAATAATTAATTATTTGAGACTTTTTTATATTGTAGGATGAAGCTAGTTACCTATAAATATGAAGAATCGATGACGAAGTCGAAGAAGATGACCAATGTGTGCCAGTGATGTCGATTCAAACTATAACCATTAAATTTGAGCTCAGAAAAATGACAGCGATATCACAAAGACAAAAACAACATGAAAATGACAAGGGAGGGTGAAGTTAGTTACCCCTAGACCGAGGGAAACGATGGCGGCGTCAAAGATTATGACCAATGGGTGCCGGAGATGAAGAACAAGCAAGAATAAGCAAGAACTAGCAATGGCAAGAGCAAGAACAAGCAAGAACAGCTCACTGAAATTTGAATGGGCTGGGTCTCTACCCGGAAGAAGTGACCGTGATTTATAGCGTGGGCTTTTAGTCCCGGGCTGAAGAAAGAACATGAACTTAAAGAGGTCCTCTTTGTCCCGGGATAAGCCACCAAACGGGGCTAAATCTTTAGTCCTAGCTGGTGGCTTGCCCCGAAACTAAAGGGACACCTTTAGTCCTGAACCATAACACGAGCCGGGACTAAAGGGTCCCTACCCCGATAGCCCTAACAGGTAGCCGTTAGGCAGCCGTTGGGCAGGACCCTTTAGTCCTGGTGCGTTTGACGAGCCAGGACTAAAGTTCTTTTTAACCCTAGGGTGCAAAAAAGCCGAGACAATTATAGATTTCGGGCATCGTCCAAAGCCCTAGCAGAGAGAAAACACCTGCTCCTACGCCATAGATATTGAGTGAACCGTCAAAGTACTTTTTCCAGTACTCGACTATCCCCTGATCTGGAGGTGCGCTTAAGTCAGTGCACTCCACGATGAAATCTACTAGGGCCTGGGTCTTAATAGTAGTGTGGCTCTAGAATACTAATGAATAAGGGCATAGTTCCATGGCCCATCACCCATTGTGTTGATGCAAAAGTGGATTTGCAAACACAAACGGCTAATACCCGATCCGATATCCAAGATGTGCCAGTTGATTTAACCTATTAGTCGACAACGATGAAGATTTGAGCACTTTGGTCCCGATAACAACGATGCGCCTCGATGTCACGGCCAAGAGGTACTCACGCGGAACTCGAGGATCATCGAGTATTACACTGGACGTGCAACTCGCCGAATCGATGAGAACTCGTGAAAAATAAAAATATGCAAGTTGACAAAATCGTCGAAAAGTAAGTAGATGCGAAAATAGGAGTAAACTTGTATTTGATATTGATTGATATATTCATTACATTGCCTTCTGGTCTATATTTATACCCTATCCTAAAGAGTTACAACCAAATACGGCTAGGATCCGATTCTAAGACAAAACAGGACTCTTACATATGGCATATTCTAACAAATATAGAAAATGGAAAATAACATCTATCTACTCTCGTATCCGCCTCAATCATGATGAAATCTCCATTGGCTCCTGCTTCATCGGCATGTTCCCCGTTATTTCAAGCTTCATCAGCAGCAGTCTTTATGTCTTCCTTCATCGACATCGGCAATGAATCACTACAAGTTTCATCAGCAATAACCCTTGAATCAACATCGGCAAACACCATCCCCGATCAACACTCTTTAATTTAATTTAAAAGACCACCTTTCTACTGATCATCACCCTCCATCGGCAACAATCTTTATCATCCGATCTCCATCGGCACCTTTCCTATCGGTATAATGCAATAACCTCTTTACCGCCGATGGGTCCATTATGATTATTTTGACTCATTACCAAAAACAGCGTCAACACATGCCCCCAATTTTGGAGTATAAAATCATTAATTCTCCGAAATTTACTCTAGATAATGATCACCTTCATGCAATTATCTTTCTTATGACAAAATCTGCCATCGGATTCAGTCAAATCTAGCCTTGATTTTTGTGTCTCAGTAAATATTGCACAACCTCTAACCATCCTTGTCCCGATCAAGGTTAGAACGCAGGGGCAACAGTCCATCGGCAAAGGCTTAATACCAGATCATGCTGCTGATTCTAGTAAAATGTTCCGCCCACCGGAATATCTTCCAAATCATGATTAGTTGCCATCAAATCATCCATACAATCCCTTGATTGTCGTGCGAACAGTTACCATATCCATCTGAACAACCTCGAATTTTACATATACAACAGAGAGATAAGTCCAGAATGCCCTTGCTCAGTTTAACCTAAAAATATGTCCTCCTCATGTACCCATCTTCTACCTTGCCATCTCAAACCTTCAAGACCTACTCTGCCCGGTGGCGACCTTGACGAGCAACTGTGCAACTTCAACCGGCGAGAACTCTCCCCCCCCCCCAACAGAGACCTCAAGATCTTGGCTTCACCTCCATCCTGCTCAATGGCGATCAACTTCAACGTCCCTGTGGTCAGTCTTATATCCATTCTTTCTTTTTGCAGTTCCTTTTTACTTTTACAAGCTCATATGCTTAGCGATTTTTCCTTTTCTTTTCTTCTGCCCCTTTGATCTTCCAAACTTAGGAACTGAGTGATAAACTAGTTATTCCAACCGATCAGCCGCACATCCAATGCTTAGGCCCGATGGGCGACCCAGATGCAACCGATCTGATTAATGCAGAAACCAATAGAATCCCATTTAGAGCTGAGAATTTCTCTATAGATCTATGAAAAGACACTTTCCGATCTTAGCCTAAGACCACCAAGGGATGGAAAGATTGGTATTTGAGAGTCAGTTGGGCAAACAAAGTATATTGGGAAGAAAGGAAATTAGACCGGTGCATCAGGCTTTCCATTGCCGATATGCAGAAAAATGAGTCAATGATGATAGCAGCTACTTATTTTTGGTCAGACACCACCAACACCTTCATATTTGGTCATGGCCCAGTCACTCCTACTCTACTTGATGTGCATATACTCACAGGCTTAGATATTTCAACTGCCGATGATGGCAAGTTTTACAACAGAAAACCCGAGTACAAAGTAAACTCTCACAACATCGGCGACTAGACAGGATACATCTAGGAATATCAAAAAACCGGATCAGTTGGCCAAAGGGAACATGCCATATTCCTGAATATGTGGTTGGACAAGTTTATTTTCTATGGCCGATCGGTAGGGCCAACCTGCGTCTACCTTGCAGCAGCTGAATCACTAGCCAACGGCGCCAGATTCTCCCTTGGCCGATACCTCCTAGGTTCCACCTATCATCTCCTTCACCAAGTAGCTCAGAAGCTCTTGCTTTGTGAACCCATCAGCAACCTAGGAGGCCCATGGTGGTTTATCAACATGTGGCTGAACGTCGTACTCCTTGGGACTAAAGCCAATGAGAACCCAATTGGCAGATTCTTCCAGACTTTCTACAATGGCCTCTCCCGTGAGCATCGGGCCTGGATGCCCTACATCGACGAGGAATCCAGATCCCCCCTCCTCTTTAACCTTGCCGATAAGGCGCTGAATAAAGATAATGATCTGATGATGGCTATTATTACTCCTCAGGCGATTCCAGTGAAACACATTTAGCATTGGGAAGAATGCTAGCATCACTTATGAGTTTTACAATCCATCGGTAGTAGCACGTCAACTGGCCTTTGGTCAACTACCGATCAGGCTCTGTTATGACAATGTGATTAAGCCAAGAGAAACAATCACCAGTGGTCTTGACTGGATCAAGGTAGCTCAACTTCCTTCCGATGCCGATACCACAGACATCGATCTGTCCACCTGGGTGCTGACCTCCTTTATCACCAAATCTTACAAGTCATGGTGGCAAGAATGGAGAGGACAACTATTCGCAGCATCGGCTCACACATATCAGCACCTTATCAACTCCGAGCATGTTATCCCTGATGACGCAGTAAGTTTTCTCCCAACACTTAGTCCTTTCTTCGTTTTTAACTTCATCGGTAACTAACTCTTTCATTTGACAGGTGGATGATCCAGCACTAGCAATGAGCAAAAGTGGCGACCTTTTGACCTCTGACCAGTGTCTCTAATCTCACCAATCGGCTATAATGCCCCCACTTAGGCAGCCTTGACTCATCGGGGAGCCCATTTCAAGAAGATCACCACCAAACGCTCAAAGGCCACCCCATCGGTTGCTACCGCTACCTTGGCGCAAGCTTTTAAGGTAACAACCTTAACTATTTTAATCATGAGGATTTCAATTCATACTTACACCATCTTTTCAGGGCGAAACGACCACAACTGGGGCATCATCGGCAACTCCTCGTACGCCGGACACTACAACTCTTGATGAACCTACGGAGGTATTTTCCTGTCTTCATATTTAACTTATAAGACATTATGCCTTATATTTGTTTTGCAGCAGCAAACCGATGCATCGGCAAGAGTCCATGATGTTCAACCATCGGGTGCCAATGCCCCCGAGGCAACAGCCGATAAAGCACAATCTAAGCGAAAGGCCTCGACAGGCACCAAGGCCCAGCCAAAATGGCACAGAGCTACACCATCTTCTCCACCTCAGCCGATGTCTTCTAGTCAACCTGATCCGGCCGATGCACCTGAACAAACAATTGACCCGTTCGATCAAGGCACGTCATCGGCCGCTGCTCCTAAGAAAACAATCACTCTACCCACACAAGGTATGTCACTACTTGTCATATTTCAAGAATCCACTACCGATAAAGCTACAAAGAAATCGCCATTATTCTCAGCATTAATCAATTCTGCAGCTGAAGATGTCCCGTCGGTAGACCTAGCCGATCCTCATCAAAGCATAATTCAGACTGCGTCCTCCAGCCAAAGGCAAGAGATTACCTTGAAACAAGTAAGCTATCAGATCTGACCGATCTACACCATTCATACTTGCTTTCAACTAACTCATTTTCTTTCTCTTAGGAGCAAGACTCTCCCGATAGCCTATTTTCCTTTGCCTTCAACATCTCTGATGATGAAGGGGAAGAGGAAAGCTCCTCATTAGCACTTGGAACAATATCGACAGAAGTTAGATCTAAGCTAGAGGATCTATTGAACTTGCTGCATCAAGACACAGCTCAGCTGGTAGATGATTCGGACTCGGCAAAAGTTATCTTCAAAACAATCCGCGGCCAAGTCTCTGCCGATGTCGAAGAAGCACTCTTTCAAGCTGCCCACCTGGAGAGCCGCAAGCTCCAATACCAAAAGGCCGCTCAACGTATCGTCGACAGGGCTGCCCAAAGAAGAGATGTTGCAAGTGAAATGCATCGCTGATGAAAAACACAAGAGCATCGGCAGCTTGCAAACTTTGGGCGCTGAATTAAAGTAGAAGATCTCAAAACTGTCGGTGAAGAAAGAAGTCTTATTGGCCGAGTTTAAGCAAGTCAAAGAAGCACTGATCTAGGCTGAATAAGAAGAAAGTCAGCTGCCCGATGCAATCAGGGATCTTCAACAAGAGAGGGACACCCAAGCCTGCAAAGCTCTGATGATGAAAAAGAAACTGAAGCTAGTGGAGGGCTCAGCCGATGAAGATACCAAAGAGATAGAGGAAGCCAACCAAATTCGCCTACGTGCGATATTGGCTATCCAGTCTTTGCTAAATTTGTAATTTTCATTATCGGTAGTGTGTTGCATCGGTACTCTTTAGAAAACACTAATACTTTTGTCCAGCCAATAGGATTGTTATCGGCATCTAAACTCTCATGCATCTATCCAGATTCTAGGGTAATACCTCTTTAAATACTTTCCATTTAATGCTCTGGGAAATTCAACCCCTTCGATGGTTTCTAAGATATATGCATTGCGAGGAGCAGATAGACTTATCCGATAAAGACCCTCCCAATTAGGAGACCATTTACCAAACTTTGAACTTTTAGTCCCAATCGGTAGAATCAATTTCCAAACCAAATCTCCATCAGCAAATTCTTTGGCTTTTACCCTTTTATCATACCACCTGGCCACTCTTTTCTTATTTTCCTCAATGTTAACCAAAGCTTTCAACCGATGACCTGCCAAATCCTCCAACTCATCCTTCATCAAAGTATCATAATCATCGGTGGTTAACTGATCTTGAGAGAATATCCGCCTAGAGCCAGTTTTAATTTCCTAAGGTAGTATTGCGTTGTGCCCATACCATCTGATAAGGTGATATTTTAGTTGCACCATGACACGCCATTCGATATGACCATAGGGCTTCATTTAACATTGTATGCCACTGCCTAGGGTTTTCCTCAATTTTACGCTTAATGAGTTTAATGATTCTGTTGTTAGAAGCCTCGGCCTGTCCATTAGCTTGAGCATAATAAGCAGAAGAATTTAAAACTTTAATTCCCATACCGATTGCAAATTCATCAAATTCTCCCGATGTAAACATAGTACCCTCATCGGTAGTGATTGTCTGTGGAATACCAAATTGGTAAACAATAAGCTCCTTTACAAAATCAATCATATTGGCTTATGTCACCTTTTTCAAAGGAATTGCTTCAACCCACTTAGTGAAATAATTGGTGGCATCAAGTATAAATTTGTGCCCTTTGCTTCACGGCGGATAAATTTGACCGATAAGATCAATAGCCCATCCCCGGAACAACTAGGGTTTAATGATAGGGTTCATGGCTGATGCAGGTGCTCTTTGAATATTGCCAAACTTTTGACACCCTTGGCATCCTTTAAAATACTTAAAACAATCTTCAAGAATAGTCGGCCAATAATATTCGTTTCTTCTGATCATCCATTTCATCTTGAAAGCCGATTGATGTGCTCCACATACTCCCACATGAATTTCACCCATCAAGCTTTCTGATTCATCATCGCCAAGACATTTGAGTAAAACTCCATCCAAAGTACAATAATATAACACATCATCAACAAGCACATACTTAGTAGCTTGAAACCTAATGCATCTTCCAACTTTCTTAGATCGGTCTTTTAATTAATCGGCAATTTCTGTTCTCCAGTCATCGGCATCAACTACCGATGTGAGCACCTCTAGGATGGGCTGATATCCCAAGGTGTGCTGAGCCAACCGATTAGCTTCTTCATTATGCAATTGGGGAATATGTTCTAGATGGAAATCTTTAAATTCTTTCAACAATTTCAAACACCTTTCATAATATGAAATTAAAACCTCACTTTGGCATTCATAAATCCCCATCAACTGATTTATAACAAGCATAGAATCACCGGAGATTTCAACAGCATCGGCATGAGTTTCTCTAAGTAATTCCAACCCTTTCACCAAAGCTTGATACTCAGCCTGATTGTTTGTTGATGTAGCAACAATCGGCAATGAAAACTCATACTTCCTCCCTCAGGGTGAAATTAATACAATACCGATACCTGCTCCTTGATCACATGTATATTTGTCAAAGAAAAGCCTCAAAGGAGCAACTTCCAAAGAACCTAGTGCATCGCAATGTTGAGTAACAAAATCAGCCATAGCTTGCCCCTTGACTGCATTGGACAATTCGTAACATAGATCAAACTCTAATAACGCTAAGATCGACTTGCTGATTCTAGCACTTAAAATCAGCATTGACAACATGTATTTGACCACATCATCTTTGCATATGATAGTGCATTCGGCCAATAGCAAATAATGCCTTAATTTAACACAAGAAAAGTACAAACATAAGCACAATTTCTCAATGGGCGAATACCTTGTCTCAGCATCCACCAAACTTATACTTAAATAGTAAATGACACGTTCTTTCCCTTCAAATTATTGAATAAGAGCTAAACCGATAACAGTATTATCGGTTGATAAATACAATCTGAAAGGTTTCCCGTGTTGAGGTGAGACCAATACCAGAGGATTTACCAAATATTTCTTAATTTTATCTGTGGCCAACAGCTGTTCAGTTCCCCACACAAACTCCTAAACAACTTTTAATTTAAGCAAGGGACTGAAAGCTTTGATCTTTCCCGATAGATTAGATATGAACCTCCTAATGAAATTAATCTTGCCAATCAATGATTGCAGTTCAGTCTTATTGGCAGGAGCAACTACCTTGTTAATTGCATCAATGGATCTTCTACTGATTTCAATCCCCCTCTGATGCACCATGAAACCCAAGAACTGGCCTGCCGATACACTAAATGCACATTTATTAGGATTCATCTTCAAACCATGTTTCCTCGTGCACGCAAGTATCTTTCGTAGATCGGCTAGATATTCTACAAAATCCCCAGACTTAACCACCACATCATCAATGTAGATTTCTAACAACATGCCGATGAACTCATGAAAAATAAAATTCATGACCCTTTGATAAGTGGCACCGACATTTTTCAAGTCAAAAGTAATGACTATCCATTCAAACAAACCAACATGACCTAGACATCTAAAGGCAGTCTTGCAAATATCCTCCTCGGCCATGAATATTTGATTGTATCCCGCATTGCCATTCATAAAACTAATAATCTGATGCCCAGCTGCTCAACAGGCATTGGATAGCCATCCATCAGCATAGCCTTGTTGAGGTTCCTAAAATCAATGCAGACATGAAGTTTTCCGTTTTTCTTATAGACAGGAAAACCTAAATCTGATGCCCAGCTGGCTGCTAATGTGGCCGAAATCTGATGCCCAGCTGGCTGCTAATGTGGCCGAAATCCAGATTTGATAGGTAACCGATGATCAACTATTGATTGGTCTAATCCAGGCATCTCAGTATAATCCCAAGCAAAACAATCTTTATATTCCTTCATCAAATCAGTTAATTGTTGCTTACACTTGGAATCTAATTTAGCACTAATAAAAGTAGGTATTGGCCTATCTCAACTACCAATATTTACTTCTACTAAATCATCAGCCGATGTGAACCCCTGTCCTAACTTTCCATCATCGGCGAATCTATCCATTAAAACTCTTCATCAAATCCGACTGCTTGGATCGGTGGAATCTCATAATCGGCAACTCTGAGGAAATCTTTCTCCCAGGCTTCTCCTAATATGCACTTGGTTCGCTCATAAGTGTCTGACTCTGCCGATGCAATGATGTAAGAAGAATCATAAGGGACAACCTCAATCTTATCTCCAACCCACTGCACAAGGCATTGGTGCATTGTAGAAGGAACACAATAATTTGCATGAATCCAATCCCTTCCTAAAAGCAGATTGTATGCACCTTTACCATTGATGACAAAGAATGTTGTCGGCAAGGTTTTGCTACCGATGGTCAATTCAACGCACACTGCCCCTTTTGCTAGCGACACATTGCCCTCAAAATCTTTCAGCATCATATCGGTTTTGGTAAAATCTTGATATCATTTGCCAAGTTTCTGATACATGTCATAGGACATAATATTAATTGCGGCTCCCCCATCAATGAGAATTTTAGACACTGGCTGCCCATCAACTCTTCCTTTAACGAACAAAGCCTTCAGATGCTATGTCTCATTATCGGCAGGCTTCTCAAAAACAGCCATCATAGGATCTAGAGCCAACTGAGCTATATGATCAAAGAGAAAAACTTCTTCTTCATCACTGGAAGGCGCTAGGAACTCCATCAGCAACATGAATACCATATTAACATCTGTCGATGGACCTTTACCCTTGTAATCTGAGTGCCACTGATTTTCAGGCTTAGGAGAATTTTCCTCCATGTACAAATCTTCTTGGCGCTCACGTTGCATCCTCCTCCCCTTATCTTTGTCGAACCCTCAGGACACCATTGGGGAAGCTTGGTTTTCCATACTGTCTGATAACAAACTTCATACGATTCTACACGTCGTATATTGGGATCTCTGTAGAATATTTCTTCATCAGGGACTCTAGCATTTGCCATCTCCTCAAGTTCTTCTTAATTACTTAGAAAATATCCAACGTGACTACCTAGCAGTTCATGCACGTTAAGCCTGCCCCCCAGCCGATCATGCACTGACGCTCTACCTCTGATCGGCTCATTAATAGACAAACTTCAACTATCGGATCGAAATCTCCGATCTGGCCGATTGTTTCAGTGGTAACCATTACATTTAGGACAATTCTCAATAATAGGCAATTTGATACCCTGCTCCCAACAATGAATGAAAAATGGGCAATCCCAATGATCCTTATGCCAATTCCATTCTTCTCGATGCCTCTCTTCCTGCTATCATCGATATCGGTTCTCACGCTGTTGCCAATTCTCCTGTTGCCGCCTATGGGTGATCATGATACCAGATCGAGGAGGCCTTTTAGAACTGCTACTTTCCATCAACAAACCCTTTCCTTTTGTGTCATCAGTAGTTACTTGATGCTGGGATCCACCGATGCGTTTTTTCGGCAACTTCTGATGTCAGAACCTTGGTCTTACCTTTAGCATCCAACATGTTTGTTGGAAAGGGATGCTGATCAATTTTCATCGACTTTTGAGTTTTAGAGCCATCAAATTTAATTCTCCCAAATTCTATAGCCGATTGCAACTGTTGCCTGAACACTTTGCACTCATTTGTGCTGTGTGAAGTTGCATTGTGCCATTTGCAGTACCTAATCTTCTTCATCTCCTCTGCCGATGGAATCACATGGTTAGGTGATAGTTTAATCTGTCCTTCTTGAAGCAGGAGATCAAATATCCTGTCTGCCTTGGTGACATTAAAGGTGAACTTTTCTGGCTCTTTCTGACCAAAAGGACAAGATATCGGCTTTTTGTTTTTAACCCAATCAGCCAAGCTGATAACTGGCTCTTCATCAGAATCGTAATTTTCTGCTTCACTGACAAATGACACCTTTTTGTTCCAATTTTTTCTGGGTTCAAAAACCCTAGTGTCTTGATCAGAAATTCGCTATACTAGATGATTTCGTCTTTCAAATTCCTGAGAAGCGTACTTGTCTTTGAGATGTGGTAACAACCATTGGAAGGCCAGATCGGCCAATTGCCGATCATCCAGTACCAGGCTATTAACACTTGTTCTTCACATCTCACAGCCTCTGCACAAAGTTTTCTACCGATTCATCATTACACTATCTTAATCTTAGTAAATCGGTAAGCTTCTTCTCATGAACCCTGAAAAGAAGTATTTATGGAATTGTTTCTCTAGATCAGCCCATGTAATAACAGAGTTTGGAGGTAATGATATAAACCACGTAAAAGCCGATCTAGAAAAAGATGATGAGAACAACCGAACCCTTAATTCATCTCTGTTAGCAGCTTCCCCACATTGAATAATGAAGCGATTGACATGTTCCATTGTTGATGTATCATTTTGTCCGGATAACTTGGTAAAATCCTGCACCTTGTACCGATTTGGAAGAGGAATCAAGTCATATATGGAGGATACGGTGTCCGATAAGAATAAGTGTTGACTTTGGGTTTTATCTCAAACTGATCTCTCAAGATCTCTGCTATCTTATCGGCCTAATAAGCGTCGGCGTCCTGCCAATGTACTGGTTGAATCTCGGACATCTGCTGATATGCTTCCACATGTCTCTGTGGCACACGATCCCCAGCAAATGGGATATTTGCCACTGCTTGTGGTCCTCCGATCTGCTGAACTAGATTCATCGGCTGAGCAGCCGGTGCTTGATTCTGAAAACCAACTTGCATGTGACCTAGCTGAACCCCTGCAACCTGATGATTTTGCTGTACTGTATGCTGAAAGGGTAATTGTCCTAACCAAGCATTATTAGCATTCATCGGCACAAAGCTTGTCGATGGCTGGTAGTTTGCTGTTATTGCTGGATTAATATATCCAGCCTAAGACATGAACCTCTGTTGTGTCGGCAATGGATTTACTGATGAACTTGCATTAGGCACTTGAAATGACGGCATCTGAAAATTCCCTGTAACTAGCCGCATAGTAGTTGTCGTAGCATATTAAGGCACTTGAGTCATCGGTGAAAGTGGAGGAGCCGATGGCGCGGGAGCCTTCCTTGCTATATCAGGTGTGTGAGATAATCTAGAATTATTTACCAAAAACTCCAGAGGCATACCATATCCCCACCAATTAGGAGGAACATAACTATTTTGGAATACAGACCCTAACATAGCTGATGCCGATAGATCTGTGTTGAGCTGAACTCACCCTCCTGAAGGCATTGGATCTGATCTCATCGGTGTAGATTGATCATTAGGCACACCTGCCATACTTGGAGGAGACGTAACTTCTATACCCGCAACGGCTGAAGGAGCCGATGGAGCAACAACCGATGACAACCCTAGCTGATGATAGGCTGGGCCAGCATAAAGTCACGGCGCTTGTCCCTCTTTGAAAGTTCGAACCATAGCGGACAACACATCAGAGTGGTTAATCAAAGCATGATTAATTGCAGAATTAACCCTCTCTTGAAGTTTACCAGGATTAGAGTCAAAGGTAACCTGCCGAGGCAATGGCAGATCTTGCTTCTAGATGACTTCTCCACTCCTGTTCAAACTGAAAGATTTCAGACAAAGCTGCCGGTAATCCTCCATAGCCTCGTGTTGTTTCCCACTAAATCTACTAGCTTGCACCATATGGATTAGCGATGGCTAGATCTCAAAGTCGATATATCCAATCTCCGCTTGTGGTCCCACTGAGATATGGATCGCAGAGGGAGATGAGAAGTCGGCGATGGCTTGGTTAACCATCGACATCCTGATTCTTGGTGCTACACTTCCTTCCTTGAGTGAGTTCAAGTGTGAGCTGGATCTCTGACGGTGGACTAGATGAAGTCTAGAATTCCTTCAAGATCTCTTTGAATCAGCTAATGTGGTTGCCTTGAACTAGAAAAAACTCATACACTACCTGCTTTCACAATGAAGAGAAACACAGGCAGGGGTAACTGCCTACAACTAGTTGATCCTAAGTTGATGATGTTTTACCAGATTCGTTCCTGCTACAAATTTCTAGGCTATGCTTTCCCCGGCAACAATGCCAGAAATGCTTGTTGGCAAATCTTAACGCACATCGGCTAGAGTAAGATGTGACAAGTATCTAGAAATGGTGGCGCCTGACCAGCACTCCTTAAATGCAAGCCTGAGCTGTTACCAGGATAGGGTGTGAGGCTACCCTGAGCAACGGCTCTAGAAATGCTAAGCAACGCTAAACTCTAGCGATGACGCAAGATGTACTAGGGGTAACTCTGCAAGTGCACAGATACCAATGTAGCACTTCGACCGTGGTGAGTATCTACGGTGTCGTAATTTATAGTTCATCCAAGGGAAAGCATGCTAGAAGAGATAGCAAGGAAGGGAAATCCTATCTCAGCTTGGATCAACCAAGGTAGTGAGGTAATGAAGACGTAGAGGAAGGTTGATGTGGTTCTGGATAACTCTAAGATAACTAGTGTAGTGTAGCTAGGTGGGAAAAGACTCCTATGACTCTATCTTTACTCCTGTGAACCAATCTAGTCTAGTAGCAGACACACACTAATGTCGCTAAACATAACTTCTTGTTTGCTGGAAGTCGACTGCAATAGGAGGACAAAACTCCTATCCAAGCGGACTCGTTTCTTATGGGCGCCTACAGAGCGTACCCGACGTGAATAGAATCTACTGGGAAGTAGAGGCCTATCACGCTTCGCCGCCGCCCGCTAACATGTTTGATATGTTGGTATTCAAGGGCAAGCTTTAGCCTAAGGACCATGCTTATGCTACCTCCTACTACTCAGACTAAGTATACGACCTAGTCCAAGCACCCTATTACCGGCAGAGAATACAACCCAAGCACTTAAGACTATCTTAGCTAGTATATGACTGCTACAAGATAGATTAGGACACTACAATAGAGTATTGCACTAAGTAAATACTGAAAAAAGTAAAGGAAAAGTAAATATATTAAATACTCAAAGTCTTAGAAGAGAAAAGGTAAAGAGGAATACCAGACTCTCTAGAAGACGACTCCAGAGACTCCGAGGTTCGCTCGACTCAACTTAACTCCCACACTATACTAACACTTACAACTGGAAAGCTAGAGCTAACTTGAAAACACACACACACACACACACACACTAAGAGGTTGGATGCAGTCTCTATTTATAAGGGGAGTAGAGGGGGTGCCACGTCAGCGATCCATGTGCTTCCCACTTTTCCACCCTTGGATAAACCGTCATTGGAACCGCCTTAGATGGACGTCGAGGATCATCTGCACATGTTGCCAAAGTCGATGGAGTGTAACCGACCTTGAGTTGGTCCATATCATAGGTCGGTCGACCTGACACTTTGTGAGGTGGGGCCACCCTAAGCCTTCTAGAAGGTCCTAGAGGTTGGTGGAGTGGAGCTGACAGGTGGGTCCCACCATAGCCCGGTTGGTCGACCAAGGTTTGGTGGGGTGGGCCCACCAGCCTTGATCCATTGCTGTCCCCATCTGTCATAGAGTGCAACATGTGTTCATTTCTGGTTTGGTTCTTTTGGTGGGTCCATGGATCCTTGTACCTCCATCTTTCACCCTTGAACAGAAACACAAATGTGATCTGAGGGTCGAGATGAACTTGGATGTGTTGTCTTAGGATCTTGGAATTGAGCTAGCACATGGACCACCCCAAGTGTAGGTCGGCCAACCAAGCATTGGTGGGTCCAGGGGCTCATTTTCTCCCAAATGTAAGTGTTCCTACATCCAAATACTTAGAGCACAAGTGGAACCTCTTAGTGATAAAAGATGCCTATGCTATGCCATTCTTCCACTATTTCTGGCTTGTTGACTGTGTTTTCATGTGTGGATTTTATAGCTTATCCACCGTCAACACTGCTTCCTAGGGGGCTGCAAATATAACCCTGACCCCCTAGAGATCATCTCCATCTTCTTCATTAGCTATTTCTAGAGCAAAAACTAGGATTTCATCAAGCACAGAAGTAGAGGTCCCTCTAGTACAACTAGTTCTAGTTCTAGTTGTCTAGTTTTATCTAGATTAGAGGGAGAGAGAAGATGAGAGGGCCAAGGAGGAGCCAGATCTGTCGGATCTTCCTCAACATTGTATATTTGAAGCAACCAGTTTGTCTTTGGTTGATCTCCAGGTACTTCAATTCTATAATTTTTGAGTTCTTATTTAATTTTGATATGTACCTTTAAGTTATTTATTGGATTCCTGCTTGCATCAAGTGCTCTAGTTCTTGCAGTGCTAGTGTAGTAATTAATAGGTTAAGCGTGGTGCTTAGTCTTGCAATTACCTGGAATTGCATCCTATCGAGCGTATTGTTGTGGTAGCCTAAGGATCGTGATAGTCCTGATGGCCGATGTATTCCACCATGTTAGGATTGGTGTTGTAGGACAATAGTCAGAGCTTCCTAGCCCCTATCTCATCTCTTTCAATGGTTAGTGTTATGATGTCCCAAGATAAGTAACCTTAGAGTAAATCCTGATTCCTAGATCAACCTATAGAACACTTAGGAAAATTTCTCTATACCCTATAAAATTATAAATAGAGTTATCCTTGGGTGATCTAAATCTTAACTAGTACACTTCTCATTACCCATGGAAAATTGATACCTTGGAATACTCCCGGGTGAAAGCTACATCGGTATCCGTATGCTTGTGGATTTTTCTGTGTGCGTTTAAAATACCCAACAAGCTTTCTGGCGCCGTTGCCGAGGAGCGGTAGCTGTGCTAGTTTAGAACCAAGTTCATCCATGTATCCTTTTTCTTTTACCACCATTCTCACCTCACCACAAACATCAATCACCACCAACCATATGAATTCCACGCCTATCTATCAAAATGTTGCACCCATGAGCACAAGCTTAGAGCCACTAGAGCCCATGCTCACATCTAGCTATGAGCTATGCCCATGTTTGGTTGCAATAGGTCAAAACCAACCCTTTTATATAGTCAAGGTCCTATCTTCTAGTCAAGAAGGTAATGAACTTTTGGCTACACTGTTGACACTTGCTAACACCACTTGAATACTAGGTTGTCATCTCCAGCATGGCACTAGAGTGTGCTATGGTATTTATACGCACACAGATAAATCCACAAGCGCACGGATACCTTTGAAGCTTTTACCCGGTTAAAGGTTTTATCGTATCCACAGGGAAACGAGAGAACCAACTACGCTCTAACTTAACCAAGACAGACAGGTGGGTGTAAATAGGAAATGTGATAGAATTGAATAAGAACAATATTAAAGGTAAAATGATAATGGGGGAATATAGAGTAGAGCAATCTAATGAATGGGTGATAAAAGGAGAATAGAGAGGATAACTAGGGTCCATCATACGTATAAAACAACACAGAGGATGCTTATACCTAAGGTCGAGGACTCCTACCAGTCCTGCTAATGGGGGGTGGACTACAGAGGACCATCGTAGCTGTGACCTACGCGGCCTACCACACGTTGTGGCTAAAAGGGGATATCCACAAGTAATCTAGGCCTAAGCACCACGCTTACACCTATACTACAACTCTCACCTATAGCATCCTATAGATTAAAGTACTCAAAAGAGTTGTGAACCAGAACATACATGGATAGTAATTGCATAATGAAATAAGAAGTAGATTACCAAAGTCATCCCATGAGCAAGCTTGATTAGAGCTTGATCATGGTGAAGTACAACCGGAGGAAGAACCGATAGGCCGGCCTCTCTTCCAATCCTCCCTCGCTCTCCATCTCACTACTATCTAGATCTACTCTAGTTTAGAGAAGAGAGGAGAGCTCTCATCTCCAAACCCTAGCTTTTGCTCTGTCTATGAATAATGAATAGGGGATGTACAAGTGTCTTCTCCAAGGGCCAGGGGGCCTACTTATATAGCCCTTCCAAATGAACGTGGGCTGTCGGATCAAACCGACCTTAATCGCATGGTTTTCCTTAATCCTTTAGGTCGGTGGAGCATAATCCACGAGGTGGAGCCTGATTGGCTGCCATAGCTGGGCGGGCGCCCTAGGGGGGAGGGCGGGCGCCCTGTCCCCGGGCCCGCTCGGCCTCCCGTTTGTTCCCGTGTCTTCTGGACTCTTCTAGATGATAGAAAATTGGCGCACACGTTAATATCTCTATGTAAACCCGACGTGTGGGCCTTTCCTCCATATTTCCTGATAACCCCTTACAGAAATAGACAAACACCAAAACTCATGGAATTCTGTCAGATAAAACCCTAAGCCTGGGTGTTGGTTGCATTTGGATCCTTTTCTTTATTTATTTGATGATTAAATTTGATACTTAAGGACCATCAACAAACTCCCCTAAGCTTACCTCTTGCTCATCCCTGAGCAAGGTTAGACTCAGTGATGGATCAGAAGCTGCTGTAATGCCTTTAAAAGTTGACGGTACACATGCTTTCAAATGAGGTCTCATCTCTGAGTTAGATTAAACTGTTAAAACTTATTCATTTTACCTTTCACGATGGGGCTTGTAACCGTCAATTGTGTCTTGAGCAGTTAAAAGATAGAACAGTCTAGTCATGTGCCATGTCTCTTATTCTTGATCAGCTATAGCTGTGGAGTTTTTGCAGATTTTCAAATAAAACACAGAGATTCCTTTGTATGACTCTCTCAGATCTCTCTTTTGTGGTATTTCTGGATCCTTACGAAGGTAGTGAAGGTATATGCCTTCTCTCAAAGTATGTGGTATTTTTGGTATGAGGCATAGTGACATTGCCTTCTCTCTCACCCTACTCTAATAAGGTTTTGATATTTGGAGCTCATAGGTGGGAGATAGATTATACATACTTACAAGATATTTATTGCAGAGTCAAACCATGGATCCAGAGAAACAAGTCAATAAGTCAAATCAAGATGTGCATGTGTGGCGAATGAATGGTGTATGGTGATGATGGTGATAATGGTGAAAACAATGGTGAATGTCTAATTCTACTTTTGCTCTTTTGAGGGGGTACATACCTTCCTTGCACTTGAGGCTTTTGAGGGGAATGAGATGTTCTATATTTTATTTTTCTTTTCTCTCAGGTGGGTATCTTGTACCCCTAATTCTACTGTCGGACACTTGTTCATTTTTACCTCTTGTCTCACTACACTTGTCCATTTTTACCTCTCGTCTCACTTTTTCTTTTTTCGAGGTTTCGGGACTTGCCCCTTTTTATTCCCTCGTATTCATTTTTTCAGAGCACTCACCCTCCTGGAATAATGTAGCAAGTGGTAGTAACCAAATTATCTCGAGCATTTATTTCACGGGGAATAACAGGGATAGGATAATATTTTTGGCTATTCTCTCATAGATAGGAGTAGAATAATTTTGGGTGAATCTGGAGATGGAAATGAGTGGATGTATGTGGATGCGTACTTCCGGAGTAGAAGCAGCATGTATGAGTGAACATGTAAGTGAATCTTGATTTTAACCGCATGACAAGCTCCTAAGGGTCTACACAGCTTGACCGCACTCAATGCTCATAAGTAGTAAAAAGTAAATGTATGGTTCATAGTCTAGCAAGCATGTATGTATGGCTGTGGTAGGAATTTAAACTCTCATCATACAGGAACTCATCATGCAATATTTTAGAAGATTTTCAAAGATAAAATTCTCCAGAATTCTAGCATCTGTAGGAACAGATAAATAGCAGCTCAACCTTCCCATATCATATCCGTTAACTACTTAGACATTAGATCAAGTACTCTTCCCACAAGTTTAGGTTTAGACCAAGCTTTAAATTATAACAATTATGCCTAAACTTGAGAGAGAGCTCAAATTTGAAAACTAGGTACTTGGCAGAGCAACTATTCATCATATCCATGTATGTAAGACCCAATATTTTGATTTCAATTAATAGGAATTAATTTGATTTATTTAAATATTTTTGTGGGCATTTGAATCTAGCAAACAAATAATTTTGTGAAGATTAAAACTCATCATAAGTTTAGAAACGTGATTTTGCATTCATGCTGGAGCATAGATAATTCTTGTATTGTTTGTTCTGGCTTTATCTTAATTGTTTTGCTTCAAAAACTCTTTTGGAAAATGTCTTGGAAAAAGAAATTAGAAAAGAAAAAAGGGAGAAAAGCCCCCTGGAAACCATCCCAACCGCGACCCCTCTCTCCTCTCTCTTCAGCCGGGCGCGGCCCAGTTTCCCACCCCGGCCCAGTTTCTCCGGCCCAGCGACGCGCTGGTCTTCCCTCCCCCTTCTCTCTTTTCCCTCGCTCGGCCGCTTTCTCTCTCAGCCCGGGAACGGCCCAGCGGCCAGGCGCACACGCCGTCACCTCTTTGGCCCGCTGACAACCGGGACCCAGCTGTCAGCCGTCCCCTACCTCACGCCGTGAGGAGGCCGGATTCAGTCCGGGAAAGAAATCGCGCCCCAATCCTAAGTCTCACGCAATTTTGGCAAGATTTGAGGGCCCCAGTGTCCTATAAATTGCAAGGGGGTTCCCTACCGCCCTCGGTTACCTCCTTTTTCCAACCGCACCGCGGAATTTGAACCCTAGCCATCGTCTTCCTCAGTTTTGGATCTCGCCGGATTGGGATCAAGCCGCCGCACACCGTGAGCCTCTTTCGTTGACCCTCGGCCCCAGCAAAGTACTACAGCGGGATCGCGGTGAGCTTCTCGTTTCTCTGGCGCTTTCCTTTCGAAGAATGATGCTCGGAGTTGGCCGGACCGCGAGCTCCGGCGAACTCCCCCATGGCGCCGCCGCGGGGAGGCTCCGCTCCGGCCAGCCTGTTCACTTGCGTTTTTGCTAAAGAATCCCCGGAGAAATCTACATATTACCCTGCGGTCCTTGGCGTATTCCGCCAAATACGTTTTCTCAACTTTAAACACGTATTTTCGTCAGTTTAAAAACAAAATACGTTTTCTGCTATTTACAAGTATGCCACTGATTTTGTTTTGGTCATAAAATGCTCATTTTAACTCCGTTTTGGTCCATTCAAATTTCGTTAGATTCGTTTTTACGAGCTCTACATGTTAGAAGTATTAGTTTACTGTTTTGAAACTTTTTAATTTCCTGGTACTATTTAATTAATTATTTTTCTATAGGAAATCTTGGAAAATGCATAACTTCTCCGTTTTAATTCCGATTTTCGTGAACTTTACGTTTGTGTGATCGTAGCGCTGCATAGAACATTTTGATAAACTTTTATCTTTGTTTTACCACTGTTTGGTATAATTTTCTAATTATATCTTGTTTGCTTTGTGTATGATTGCCCCCATCGGATTGCGTGTTGTTGATTGATGTTTGGGAATAGACGGTGAGCCGTACGTTGGTGATCAAGACCAAGCTTTTGAAGACCAGCAGGATCAGGAGAGCTTTGATCAAGGCAAGTATAACTACACATATATATCATATGCATGCTATCACCTTGTCGACCTTAGCAAAATCATAGATGTTTGTTATCCTGGATTCCTTGCTACCTACTTGATATGCATTTGGTGTAGTTGTGCTAGTGCTTGATATAATCCATGATCTTGTAAGATGATTAATAGCTATGCAATGAACATAAAAGAATGACAAATAACTGTATGAGATCTTGTCTGTACATGATCACCCGGGATAACAGTGCAACCATGAGGGCTATAATGGCTCTGGCTTTAGCTCAGTATGGAGACCTTTTCTAGCTTGTTAGAGGTTAACCGAAAGGGCGGAGGGGCTGAACCGACACGGGTATAGTGCGAGCCCCTGTCCCTATGTGTATAGGCTGCGCGTCATTGTGCCATTCGGAAGGGGGGTATCTATATCTGCTCGCAAAGGAAACCTTGCGGCCCTAACATGTTAGACGAACTTTTGAAAGGCTTCATAGTGATCCCTGCCGACCTCCCTAGGAAGAGGGTTAATAGACTAGCTACCTCGGGCAAAAGGGTAAATCATGACTCATGGGTAAAGATGTACAATCTCTGCAGAGTGTAAAACTGGTATACTAGCCGAGCTCACGGTCAGGAGCGGCCTTGGGGACATCTAGATTAAGATGATGAGCTTGTTATGTTATTATGTTCATTTGATTATCATTTATGCTATGAATTAATTATGCTTACACTTGATCATGTGATTAATGGATTATTTATGCTACCTTGACATTTGCTATTCAAATATGAACATGCTACCCACTATTAAAAGCTAAATGCAGTCAAACCAGTGTCAGCTATTTGAGCCTCATGAACCTCTGGTTATGCTTGTTGAGTACGAAATGTGCTCACTCTTGCAATTTTCCAACACCCCAGGTTATGCTAATGATGATGATTGGAATGAGGACTATCGCTATGAGTATTAGGTTTAGAGTGAACCAGTCAACAGTGTCCCTGTGTGGAGCTTCCGTCGAGAGCGTTGTTTACTTCATGCTATCATTTTTGTATGAGACTATGTGATATATTATATTCCGCTATGTAATAAACACTGCAATGGTACACTTGAGATTTGTCTACTGTTGACACCATTTTTTGGGCACGTGTCCATGATCGGTAAAGTGTAGATCGGCAAGATAAGACGGTGGTGCTTGATCTACAGGGTGAATTGCTGATGAAGATAGTTGCGATGGAAGGATGGTTGAATGTGACCAAGTCCATAGGTGATGATGTGTTTGTGCCGATGGCTATAACGAAGGAGTCTGCCTATGGTACGAAGGGAGAGTCTGGAAGTTGCCGATCGGCTGGTGGGGATGTTCTGGTTTGTCACGAAAGGATAGTTTTATGTTTTCCTTAGTTATTTAGATCGTTTTGTACACGGATTCTGTTTAAATTTGGAATTCGAATTCTAGTCGTGTCTGGTTGTAGCTCTTTGAGCAGGGTATAAATGTAGACCCTAGGACCTTGTAATCTATCTATCTATCAATCAATCAAACACACGTTTTTACTCATATTCCAAGCATCTACTTTTTCGACGACTTCGTCATACTTTTTTCCTTTTTCATCACGAGTTCTTAGGAATTCGTCGACTTAAGCTCGGCGTGTTCTCATGTTCCGCGTGAATACCTCTTGGCCGTGACATCCGGGCGCATCGCTGTTGTCGGGACCAAAGTATTCGAGTTACCACCTTCGCCGATAGTAAGGTCAAATCGGCTGGCATGCCTTAACGTTTGAATCGGGTATTAGCCCTTTGTGTTTGCAGATCAGCTTTTGCACCAACACATCTTTTGGCACGCCCGGTCGGACTGATTCAAGATCAAGATCAACATGTCGACTTCTGAGTTTGATCAGGAGAACGTTATCCCCGTGACGGAAGCCAATCTCAAGGATGAGCAGAAGCAAGCTATTGCTAAAGCCATGGAGGATTACAAGCAGCAATGCCTGAGGTCCTTCAGCATGAATAGGAGTCGTGAGGTGATTCAGAAGGATGCACTGCCGGCACCTCGGCAGGTTACTTTTGAAGCCAATCCTGGCAAACTTCAAGAGATGGTTGACAACGCTATCAACCGTGCTTTGATCAACCAAGCTGGTGTACTGTCTAATACGATTTTCAATGCCGTGGCAAGAACTTTCAAGGAAGGACAAATACCACCAGATTATGTGGGCCCCTCTCATCATCAACCAGGATCACCGGTGGTTACAGCTCCACCAGCTGCTACAGCCGCTGCGGGAATACAGACTACCGTTACTCCAAGTACGTTGGGAGTCACTAATGCACAATCCATGCCAATGACAACTAATCCACCAAGTTCAGATGAGCAGATCAAACTCGCCACAGATCTATTGGCATCGGCAATGTCAGGACCAGTTCCTCCTCCCAATTGGTGGGGTTATGGTATGCCCCCAGAATACTTGAAGACACCTGGCACATCTCAGGCAACTGACATGAGAGGCAAGGCTCCTATGGCATCGGCACCTCCTAATATGCCGATGAACCAAAGTCCCCAGTATACCACAACTACCACTGCACGACCTTATACTGGGAATTCTCAAGCTCCAGCGTTCCAGATGCCTAACGCATCGGTAGACTCAATGCTGATGCAACAGAGGTCTATGACTCAACCTGGGTATGTCAATTCAATGATAATGCCCAATTATCAGTCATCGGCAGGACCTATGCCGATGAATGCTAATAATGGATGGCTTGGGCAGCAAGTCTTTCCACAAACGCCCCAACAGAGTCATCAAGCTACCGGGTTTCAGCAAGGACAGATCTATCCCGGGTTCCAGAATCAGGGGATCCTCAACCAGCCAATGAATCTCGGGCAGCAGATTGGCGGGCAACAGCTTGGTGGTCCGCAGATTGGGGGCCAAATGATTAATCCAATGTTTCATGCAGATCGTGCACCGCACAGACACGTGGAAGCTTACCAGCAGGTGCTGGATCTGCAACCACCTCATCGGCAAGATGTCGATGCTTATTGGGCCGATAAGATTGCTGAAGTAATGAGAGACCAATTCGGAATAAAGCCCAAAGTCAACACTTACTCTTATCGGACACCGTATCCTCCTGTCGACGAAAGCTGGTCGGCAGTCTACCTTGGGGTATACCCACGGTAGTAGTTTATCGGTAGACGGTGCGCAAACTACGAACTCGATGGTGACGCAAGACTCAGACAAGCTTTTTATCCAGGTTCGGCCACCGAGTTGGCGTAATACCTACGTCCTGGGTCTGGTTGTATTGATTTGTGTTGAGAGAATCGTATGTCCTAGGGGGGTCCCTTGCCTCTCCTTATATAGTCTGAAGGGCAGGGTTACAGATTTGGAAACTAATCCTAGTCGGTTACAATTGTCATAGATAGTTCGATATCAATTCCTATTCTAACCGACTAGAATCCTGCTTGATCTCCACATCTTGCTTCCTTGCGCGAAACTCCAGGCTGTCGGATCAAGCCTTGAACTCGTCTCGTAATGGGCCAAGCCTCCTGGCCCAAGTCTAGCCGTAAGGGTATAGGGGTCTATCCCCCCACACCTCCCGGATATGATTTGATCCCGCTTCCACATCGGTACAAGGTACCAGATTTTACCAAGTTTTCTTGGCAGGATGACACATCAACCATGGAGCACGTCAATAGGTTCATTATTCATTGCGGGGAAGCTGGTAACAGGGATGAGTTAAGGGTTCACTTATTCTCGTCATCGTTGTCTGGATCGGCTTTCACCTGGTTTATATCACTACCTCCCAACTCAGTGATTACTTGGGCTGATTTGGAGAAACAATTCCACAAATACTTCTTTTCTGGGGTCCATGAGAAGAAGATCACCGATTTGGTCAAGCTAAGGCAGCGCAATGATGAATCAGTTGAATGTTTTGTGCAGAGGATACGGGAGGTCAAAAACAAATGCTATAGCCTGGTTCTAGATGATCGGCAGCTAGCCGATTTGGCTTTCCAGGGTTTGTTACCGCACATAAGAGACAAATATGCATCTCAGGAGTTTGAAAGCTTAAGTCATCTGGTGCAGAGGATCTCTGATCAAGACATCAAGCCGTTTGAGCCCAAAAGAGCATGGAATAAAAAGGTATCATTTGTGGATGAAGCGGCAAGCTCAGACTCTGATGAAGAACCAGTCATCGGCTTGGCAGAATGGGTGAAAAATAAGAAGCCGATGTCTTGTCCTTTTGGATATAAAGAGCCAGAGAAGTTCGCGTTTGACACGGCTAAGGCTGATAGGATATTTGACTTTCTACTTCAGGAAGGTCAGATCAAGCTGTCTCCTAATCACGTGATCCCATCGACTGAAGAATTAAAAAGGATGAAATATTGCAAGTGGCACAATGCAACTTCTCACGACACTAATGAGTGCAAGGTTTTCAGACAGCAGCTGCAATCGGCTATAGAGTCTAGAAGAATTAAATTTGACAGTTCCAAGACCTAGAAGCCGATGAAGATCGATCAACATCCTTTCCCAACGAACATGTTGGATGCTAAGGGAAAGGCCAAGGTCTTGACGTCGGAAGCAGCTGAAAGAAGTGCATCGGTAGATCCTCAGCATCAGATCATTACTGCCGATGCCAAAGGAAAAGGCTTGGTCCAGGAGAGAGCTAACTCAGGAAGGCCTCCCCGGTCTGGTATTGTGATAACTCACAGGAGGCCTCGGGAGACTTGGCAGCAACATGAAGATCGGTACCGACGCCAGCAAGAGGATTATCATCGGGAAGAAGAAAGACGCCATCAGGAATGGAATCGGCACAGGGATCACTGGAATTGCCCGTTCTTCATTCACTGTTGGGAGGAAAATATCAAGCTTCCTACTGTCAGGGATTGCCCTGAGTGCAACGGTTATGATCGGTATGATAGACTCGATCGGTGCTATCACAACGACAATCGGCGATCTAATGGGCCAATTAGAGGAAGAGCGTCCGTTCACGATTGGCTGGGGGGCAGGCTCAGCGTGCACGACAGGCTTGACGATCGTGTTCATTATTTTCCCAGGAACCAGGAAGAACTCGAAGAGATGGCTAATGCGCGAGTTCCCGATGAGTTCATCTTCTACCGAGATGCCAACACTTACCGAATGGAGTCAGGAGAAAATCATCGCCCATCGGTAAGGCAGCAGCAACTTCCTCCCTGGTGTCCAGAGGGGTTAACCAGGACACAGAAAAGAAGGCTGCAGCGCGAAAGGCGAGAAGAATTGAGCAGGGGAGAAAATTCCGGACAGGCTGGGGATCAGCAACAGTCAGATCCTAAGGGGAAGGGTCCATCGGCAGATGTTAACATGGTTTTTATGTCGCCGATGGAGTTCCTTGCACCGTCCAGTGATGATGAGGTGGAATTCTCTGACCAAATAGCTCAACTGGCTTTGGATCCGATGACGGCCATCTTCGAGAAACCTGCCGATGATGAAAGACAACACCTCAAAGCCCTGTTTGTTAAAGGAAAAGTGGATGGTCAACCAATGACCAAGATTCTGGTTGATGGTGGAGCCGCTATTATTATCATGCCATATGCAGTGTATCGGAAGCTTGGGAAAGGGGATCATGATTTGACCAAAACCGATATGATGCTTAAAGACTTTGAGGGGAATGTGTCTCCGGTCAAGGGGGCAATATGTGTAGAGTTGACCATCGGCAGCAAAACCTTGTCGACAACCTTCTTCGTGATCAGTGGAAAGGGTGCTTACAACTTACTGTTGGGAAGAGATTGGATTCATGCTAATTGTTGCATCCCGTCTACAATGCACCAATGCTTGGTCCAGTGGGTAGGTGACAAGATTGAAATTGTCCCAGGAGATTCTTCTTATGTCATCGCATCGGCGGAGGCAGACACCTATGAAAGGACTAGGTGTATTTCAGGAGAAATTTGGGAAAAGAATTTTCTCAAGGTTGCCGATTACGAGATTCCACCGATCCAAGTAGTCGGTTCTGACGAAGGTTTTTAATGGATAGGTTCGCCGATGATGGAAAGTTAGGCCAGGGATTCATCGGCCGATGATCTGGTAGAAATAGATATAGGTAGTGGTGATAAGCCTAGACCCACTTTTATTAGTGCTAAGTTAGATTCTGAGTGTAACCAACAGTTAATTGATTTATTAAAGTAATATAAAGATTGCTTTGCTTGGGATTATACTGAAATGCCTGGTTTGGACCGATCAATTGTTGAGCATCGGTTGCCTATCAAGTCTAGATTTCGGCCACATCAGCAGCCAGCTCGCCGATGTAATCCTAATATTCTTCCTGACATCAAGGCCGAAATAACCAAACTTATTGAAGCCAAATTTATTCAGCAATGTCGGTATGCCGAGTGGATTTCCAATGTTGTTCCGGTCTATAAGAAGAACGGGAAGCTTTGGGTCTGCATTTATTTCAGGAATCTCAATAAAGCTACACCGATGGATGGATACCCAATGCCAGTTGCCGATCTACTAGTCGACGCTGCGGCTGGGCATCGGATTATTAGCTTTATGGATGGCAATGCAGGGTACAATCAAATATTCATGGCTGAAGAAGATATTCCAAAGACCGCGTTCAGGTGCCCTGGTCATGTTGGATTGTTTGAATGGATAGTCATGACCTTTGGCTTAAAGAATGCTGGTGCTACTTATCAAAGGGCCATGAACTTTATATTTCATGAGTTCATCGGCAAGCTGGTGGAGACTTATATTGATGATGTGGTGGTTAAGTCTGGGGACTTCACAAAGCATCTTGCCGATTTGCGAAAGGTGTTGGAATGCACAAGTAAGCATGGTTTGAAAATGAATCCCAATAAGTGTGCATTTGGCAGGACAGTTTCTTGGTTTCATGGTGCACCAACGGGGGATTGAAATCAGTTGAAGATCTATTGATGCCATCAATAAGATAGTGGCCCCTACCAACAAGACCAAACTCCAGTCCTTGATTGGCAAGGTAAATTTTATCACAAGGTTTATATCTAATTTATCTGGTAAAATTCGTGCTTTCAGTCCTCTTCTTAAGCTAAAAGCCGATCAAGAGTTTGTTTGGGGGAAAGAACAATAGTTGGCTCTGGATGAAATCAAGAATTATTTAGTAAACCCTCCAGTTCTAATTCCACCTCAGTAGGGGAAGCCCTTCAGACTGTATTTGTCTACCGATGGGATGGTCATCGGTTCGACTTTAATTCAAGAGTTTGAAGGGAAGGAGCGTGTAATTTATTATTTAAGCAGGAGGTTGATTGATGCTGAGACCAGGTATTCGGCTATTGAGAAACTGTGCTTGTGATTATATTTCTCTTGTGTTAAGTTAAGGCACTACTTGTTATCGGCCGAATGCACTGTTATTTGCAAGGATGATGTGGTCCGGTACATGCTGTCCATGCCGATTATGAGTGGCAGGATCGGTAAATGGATTTTGGCACTATCGGAGTTCGATCTGCGTTATGAATCGGCTAAAGCAATTAAAGGGCAGATTATGGCTGATTTTGTAACTCAACATTGCGGTACAGTGGAGGCTTTGGAAATTGTACCTTGGACGCTGTTCTTTGATGGATCTACATGTGACCGGGGGGCAGGAATCGACATAGTATTAATTTCCCCTCGGGGGAGGAAGTATGAGTTTTCCTTGCCGATTGTTGCCATGTCGACGAATAATCAGGCTGAGTATCAAGCTTTGATAAAGGGTTTGGAATTATTAAGGGAAGTTCGTGCTGATGCTGTTGAGGTCTTCGGAGATTCTATGTTGGTTATAAATCAATTGGCTGGAAGTTATGAATGCCGAAGTGAAGTTCTCATAACTTATTACGAGCGGAGTATGCAATTGTTGAAGGAATTCAAGGATTTCCGATTAGAGTATGTTCCTCGATTGCATAATAAAGAGGCCAATCGGTTGGCTCAGCATGCCTCGGGATATCAGCCTATGATTGATGTAATATCGGCAATTGGTGCCGATGATTGGAGAAAAGAAATCATTGATTACTTGAAAGATCCATCTAAGAGAGTTGAAAGGCGAGTTCAGTTTCAAGCCACCAAGTATGTGCTCCTCGAAGATGAATTGTACTACCGAACTATTGATGGGATTCTTCTCTAATGCTTGGGTGATGATGAAGCCAGAAGTTTGATGGGAGAAATCCATGAAGGGGTATGTGGAGCACATCAGTCGGCTTTCAAGATGAAGTGGATGATTAGGAGGAATGGATATTATTGGCCGACTATACTTGAGGATTGCTTTAAATATTTCAAAGGGTGTCAAGGATGTCAAAAGTTGGGTAATATTCAAAGGGCGCCTGCGTCGGCTATGAATCCTAATATAAAGCCTTGGCTGTTCCGAGGATGGGCTATTGATTTGATCGGCCAGATTTATCCACCATCTAGCAAGGGACATAAGTTTATTCTAGTTGCCACCGATTATTTCACTAAATGGGTTGAAGCTATTCCTTTAAAGAAAGTCACATCGGCCAATATGATTGATTTTGTGAAAGAGCACATCATTTACCGATTTGGGATTCCTCAAACAATTACTACCGATCAAGGCACTATGTTCACATCAGGGGAGTTTGATGAATTCGCAATCGGTATGGGGATTAAAGTGTTAAACTCTTCTCCTTACTATGCTCAAGCTAATGGGTAGGCCGAGGCGTCTAACAAAGGAATTATTAAGCTTATTAAACGGAAGATTGAAGAAAATCCTAGAAAGTGGCATACGTTGTTAAATGAAGCTTTGTGGTCATACCGGATGGCTTGTCATGGATCGACCTAGGTTTCGCCCAATCAATTGGTGTATGGGCATGATGCAGTGTTGCCTTGGGAAATTAAGGCTGGGTCTAGGCGATTATCCTTTCAAGATTAGTTGGTTGCTGATGATTATACCACTTTGATGACCGATGAGTTAGATGATCTAGCAGGACATCAGTTAAGGGCTTTGATGAGTATAGAGGAGAATAAGAAAAGAATTGCCAGATGGTACGATAAGAAGGTGAAGGCTAAGGAGTTTGCCGATGGAGACTTGGTATGGAAATTAATTTTACCGATCAGTACTAAAAGTCCAAAGTTTGGAAAATGGTCTCCCAATTGGGAGGGTCCCTATCGCATAAGTCGATCGGCTCCTGGCAATGCCTACATTTTAGAAACTCTCGAAGGAGTTGAATTTCCCAGAGCATTAAATGGCAAATATTTAAAGAAGTACTACCCCAGTATATGGGTCGATGCATAAAAGTCTAAATGCCGATAACACTCCTATCGGCTGGATTGAAGTATGTTTGGGGCCGGACTTAGTGTTTCAGAAGATGCTGATAACAGTCCTATCGGCTAGACTAAAACAACGAGAGAACTGGAAAATGCAGAGGGGCAAGGATGTATTGCTGATGAAAGGTTTAGGTGTTCAACAGCGCCTGGATCGCCGATATGGCGCGCAGCCGAATTTGGTTGGCTTCTTCTATCTCCTTCGCGTCGTCATCGGCAGAACCTTCTATCGGCTTCAACTTCTTCTTCAACTGCAGTGCTTTGCGACCATGGGCGTTTCGTTCTTGTTCAAGGAGCTTGATGGTCTCTGGCAGTGGACTCTCTTCCTGTTGGGCTTGGGATAGGGCGTCCTCCACTTGCTTGAGTTCTGCCAATAGGGCTTCTCTTTTTGCCGATAAATCGGAGATCTTCTGCTTTAGTGCGTCTCCTGAAGACTTCAAGGTGCCGATGTTCTTGTGCTTTTCATCGGTCAGGAGCTTCTCTTTCATCATCTCCTCAGAAAGCCGGGTCTGAGCAGCTCTATCGGCAAGGCGCCGGGCGGCCCTCTGGTACTGCAGCTGACGACTCTCCAGATGTGCGGCCTGGAAGAGAATTTCTTCAGCATCGGCAGGAATTTGGCCTCTGAGGGTCTTGAACAGAACTTTGGCCGGGTCAGAGTCATCGACCAGTTGAACCATGTCTTGATGGAGGAGAGCCGACAGTTCTTCCAGCTTAGCCCTAATCTCTGCCGATGCGATCCCAACTGCCCGGGAGGAACTTGCTTCCTCACCTTTGTCTTCGGAGATATCAATGGCAAAGGAGAATAGGCTGTTGGGAGAATCCTGTTCCTGAAAAACAAAACAAAATAAGTCATTCTATGGTCAGAGCATCGGCAAGTAATACTGATGGAGATTGGGTGGCTTACTTGCTTCAAGGCAATCTCTCGCCTTTGACTGGAAGATGCCGATGGAGCCATGGATTGATCGGCCAGAGTTGCCGATGGAACTACGTCAGCTAAAAATTAACAGAAGGGGTTATCAGGCTGAAAAAGAATAAGTTCATCGGCAGTAGCGTTATAAAAATATGTTACCTTGAGGAGGGACGATACTTGTCTGGATTGAAGAAACTACCAATGATGTGATTGAACCTGCCGGATCGGTAGTTTGCTCGCCTACATCGGCTGATGTGTCTTCTGGCTGGGGTGCTTCTAATTGAGGTTCTTCTTGCTGGGGCTCTTCCGCTTGTGGTGCTTCTTGCGGTTGAGGGGGAGATGGTACTTGCTGAGTCTCTGTTTCTGGGGGAGAAGGAGAGGATTCCACTGGAATGGGAGATACTGGAGGAGGGGGAGGAGTTGCCACTTTCTGGCGCTTCGTGTGTGCCTTGGTACTCTTGGCACCTTTTCTCTTCTGCTGGCCGGACTGGGGGGCATCGGCACTTGTGCTTTTGGTTCTTGCCGATGCGCTGGTTTGCTGTTACAGAAAAGAGAATTTGTGAGTATCAATGTGGCCGATGTAAAAGTAAGATCGGTATGAATGAAGAGGTTTAACAGTTACCTTAAAAGCCTGTGCTAGGGTGGAAGCAGCTACCGATGGTGATGTCTGAGTTCTCCTGATTGTGACTTTCTTGAGGCGTATGCCTCGATGCACGATGGCTGCCAGGGTAGGAGTGTTGTGGCCGATTGAAGAAATTGGACCTGATGCAAACAGATCAATCGGCTTGCCACTCCTGCTGACCGATGGAGGGATGTTGTCAACCTGCAGGTCACACAAAGAGTAAGTTACTGATGGAAATAGAAATGAAAAAATTGAAACATCAGTTCGAAAATACTTACAGTGTCATCAGGAACTTCGTACTTGGGGTCGATCATGCCGGGATATGTGAGAGCCGATCTGCAGAACAGATGTTCCTTCCATTCTGCCCACCATTGCTTGTATGCCTGAGTGATGAAAGCGGCTGGAACCCACTCTGACAGGTCTACATCTGTATCGGCACTTGATGGCAGTTGGGCTACTCGAATCCATTCAAGAAGGCTAGTGATGGCCTCTCTGGGTTTTATCACATCGGCATAACAGAGTGCAATCGGCAGCTGGCCGAAAGCTAATTGACGAGCTAATGCCGATGGCTTGTAAAACTCGTAGGTCTGGATGGAGTTTTTCCCACTACCAAAGAAATTTACTGGTATAGCTCTGGGGGTGATCAGTGCCATCTTCACTTCATGATCCGTGTCAAGGGCATCATCGAACGGGTTGAAGACCAGAGGAAACATACTGTCTGGATTGTCATAAGCTAACCATGCTTGCTCCTCTCTAGTCAAACCTTCATACAAAGTCTGGAAGAATCGGCTGACCTGGTCTGCATTACCCCCTGAGCCAGGGAGGACTATGACAGCTTCACCAAAATTCAGGGAAGGGCGTGTGGCCGATTCTTCTTCATCCAGTTCGTGGTTCTCGGCTATATCCCTTGGAAAATGCTGCGCAAAAAGGTCAAACTCGAGGCGCTTGTGCAGATGGAGATTGAGCCACATGTTGATGAACCACCAGGGACCTCCTAAGTTGCCGATAGACTGACCAAGTAAGAGTTTCCTAGTCACTTGGTGAAGGAGGTGGTAGGCTGCACCAAGCAGGTATCGGCCGAGGGGAAATCGGCCACCATTAGCCAGATTTTCTGCTGCTGCTAAGTAGACGGAGGTTGGTCCTGCCGATCGGCCGCAAAACACGAACTTATCTAACCACATGTTCAGGAAGCAGGTCTGCTCCTTTATGTTGACAGGGCCTGTTCGACTGTATTTTTGGATGTACCCTGACCAACCGCCGATAGCACGAGTTTCTACCTTGGCCTTGGGTTTGGTATCGAAGAAATGGGTGCTATCGGCAGAAGATACATCTAGGCCCGTAAGCATAGCCACATCGCCAAGTGTAGGGGAAGCAGGGCCGTGGCCAAAGACAAAGGCATTGAGCGTGTCTGACCAGAAATATGATGCAGCTATCAGCAGTGATTCATTCCTATGCATATCGGCAATGGACAACCTAATGCATTGGTCTAGCTTTCTCTCACCCCACTGGACTTCATTTGAGTTGCTGACCCTTAAAAACCAATCCGTCCATCCTATAGTAGGGCTGGGCCAAGAACGAAATGTATCCTTCCACAGATCCAAAGAAAAGTTCTCGGCCCTAAAAGGAATCCTGTTGGTTTCTGCGTTAATGAGATCGGTTGGATCTGGGTTCCCTAACGGGCCAAGGCATTGGAGGTGTGGTTGATCGGTGGGGATGACAATTTTGTTGGACAAATCCTAATGGTTTTGAAGGTAAAAAAAGAGAAACAAAGAAAGAAAAAGAAAATATTCAGTAAGATGGATTGCGGATGAACAGGGGTGCGAGAAAAAGTACAGGAGATGGAGTGAAGAACTGACCTCAGGAACGATGAAGTTGACGGCCATCTTGCCACGGGGAGGATGATCGAGGGCTTCGGAGTTGGTGAACAAGGGACTTCGTCGGAGATCTCGGAGACCTTGAATAGCGTTGCCGCCGGGAAAGTAAAGTTGGGGTTGTGAAATGATATGATGGGCGAATAAAGTGGAGGTAGCTGTTTGGAAAGATAAGGTATGGGCATCCTGGTCTGTCCATCGGCAAGTCCCTGTAACGGTAGTATTGCCGATACGCGACTAAAATGGAAATGTCCGTTTGGAAAGCTGAGGATTTCGAGGAATCTGCGGAAGAATCAAATCAGAATTGCTCAGATTAAGGTTGTCGGTTACCAGATTGAGAGCATTAATTGCGGAAAATGGCATCATTACTGCAGAAAATTTCGGAACATTAATGATTTCATACTCCGAAATTGGGGGGCACGTGTGTTCACCGTTTTTTGGGCACGTGTCCATGATCGGTAAAGTGTATCGGCAAGATAAGACGGTGGTGCTTGATCTACAGGGTGAATTGCCGATGAAGATGGTTGCCGATGGAAGGATGGTTGAACGTGACCAAGTCCATAGGTGATGATGTGTTTGTGCCGATGGCTATAACGAAGGAGTCTGCCGATGGTACGAAGGGAGAGTCTGGAAGTTGCGGATCGGCTGTTGGGGGTGTTCTGGTTTGTCACGAAAGGATAGTTTTACGTTTTCCTTAGTTATTTAGATCGTTTTGTACACCGATTCTGTTTAAATTTGGAATTCGAATTCTAGTCGTGTCTGGTTGTAGCTCTTTGAGCAGGGTATAAATGTAGACCCTAGGGACTTGTAATCTATCTATCAATCAATCAAACACACGTTTTTACTCATATTCCAAGCATCTAATTTTTCGACGACTTCGTCATACTTTTTGCCTTTTTCATCACGAGTTCTTAGGAATTCGTCGACTTAAGCTCGGCGTGTTCTCAAGTTCCGCATGAATACCTCTTGGCCGTGACATCCGGGCGCATCGCTGTTGTCGGGACCAAAGTATTCGAGTTACCACCTTCGCCGATAGTAAGGTCAAATCGGCTGGCACGCCTTAACGTTTGAATCGGGTATTAGCCCTTTGTGTTTGCAGATCAGCTTTTGCACCAACATCTACTTATGTGTGCGACTGTTTCTGGGGCACATATGAGTCTTTTATGCATCCTATTTTGTTCTTGAAATATGGGTGTGACAAATTGATGTAACACCCGGCCCAGGGCTTAATAGGATTAATAGGAGACTCATACCAACAAGTTGTAACTTCTTTTCCGGAAGCCCATCTTGAAAGAACTCTAAAGTTAAGCGTGCTTGGCCTGGAGCAATTTAGGGATGGGTGACTGTAACATCCCTGATGTTACGAACATTAAAAATGGATCATGTCATCATAAGCATTGCAAAGCATATTTGTTAAGCACCACTTGATGCATCAAATTAAAACAAGTTTATTTTGATTGCTTGTGCTTAGGGAATTAAAGTGTGGTTGCAAGGTGTTTTGAAGCTAGTGTGGTTGTGAAATTCCTAGGGTGGAAGGTTTCCGAGAAAATAGGGGGGAAGAACCCTGATTTTAGAACCCTAGATTTGCCCCCTTTTACACAATTTAAAAACCAAGCAAAATTTGAGGTTGAGTTCTAAAGCAAAGTTGTAGATCTTGTCAAGATGTACAACTTTGATGTTTTGAGTTTTTGAAGTTTCAAAACAAAATTCAAAGTAATTTTGAAAATACAGATTTTATAGAAAGTGTCCCCTTTTCCAATTTGAATCCCCAATTCAAAATCTATTTGGAATTTTGAAAAGTGACCAACATGAAAGTTGTAGAGCTCAAAATGCTGAACAACTTTCCTGTTGGGAATTTTCCAAGTTGTTATGGAAAATCAAAAGTAATTTTAGAATTTCTAATCTGCCCCAATTCAAAATTGGAATTTCCCCAATTTGAGATTTGAAATTCAAACTGTTTTGCTAAATTTAAGCTCTTCCACTCAGAATTAGTTTTGGGCACTTAAAGATGTTTTGTAGCTTGTAAAATTCTGCACAACTTTCATTTTGGTGAAAATTTGACTTCAGTTCAATTTTTGAGAGTAATTTGCAAAAGACAGGGAATTGAAGGATAGAGCTTGCTATAGTGTCCCAATATGGATCACGAGCTCCCGTCACCGCGCGGCCGCAGGCCGTGCAGCGCCGTGCGTGCGTTCTCGCCGCCCCGCAGCTGCTTGCCAGCCGCGTCACCGCACGACATGGACGCCCGCGACCTCTGCGTCTCGACCTTTTGAGCGCCCGCGCGGCCGACCTCGAGCTCACTTGCTCCGGCGACCGAAAGCACCCAGTGAAGCTCCACCATCCAATACCCTCTACACGCAACCCCTCTGACCAATTCGCGTTCTCCAACACCTTCGCCATATCCTTGCGAACCCAGTGTACGCCGAGGAACCCTCCCTGCGCCTCTCAATCGCCCGGCCGCCGTCTTTCTTCCTCAACTCCGGCCAAAAGCGCCGCCGTGGGCGCTTCACGTGGCCAGCCCTCCTCCGTGCTTCTCCACCACTTCTGAGCAACTTGACGAAGTCGTGCTGAGCCCCCTGATGCTCCCCAACTCTTCCCCTCGTCTCCAACGAACGTCAACAGGCCGGAAATCAAGTTTCCCCCGACGTCCTCTGTTTTCAGTTCGCGACCAGGGACTTCGCGCGACAATTTGAAGTTCTCCAGGGGTCTAATTGCACAGACCGTGACTCAGGTGAATAGTGCTATAAGGACTTGTTTGTAGATGTTTTGTTGAATTTTGAAAATTCATATCTGGAGTTTGGTAACTCCAATTTTGGTGAACCAAATTTTTCTGTGCTCCCTGAAATGTCTAGTTTTTATTAAAAATATGGAACTGACCATGTTTTATAGTAAAATAATTAGTTATGAATTATCTCTTTTAATTATGCTTAAAAGGAAGAAATTCATATCTATTGCTGTATAGCTTCTTTTAAGATGAAACTTTTATGGTAGACTAATGATTATGTGAGTGTGCTGTGGTATGATTAAATTATTGATTTATGTTGTGTAGTGCTTATTAAATAGTTTACAATTAAACTAAAAATAAATAAATGTAAAATATGGTTCCTCTGCATTTATATGAGGTGGTTATATCATATAGATACATAATTTAGCTATGTGTTTGTAGAAAATGTCGAGTTTCTTATTTATCTTGTTGTTACATGCTTCCTGGTGATGGAAATTTACCTTTTTCATGGAAATTGCTATACTTATCCAAATGGCATGAAATTTATACAGTAGAGTTTGGAGAGCATATATGAGCTTCTGTAGTTTTCTAAGATTTTACTGTGTACTTTTGATATATGGTTATTACTTTGTCTATTTATCTAAATAAATTAATAAAGACATGAAAGGTATTTATTTAGGGATGACCATGATGTTTTCTAGTATCTATTTGATGTATTTCAACTGTTGGTAAGCTGGGTTTTGCCCAGGTTCAAGTTTGGAACATAAATAAAATGTTATTTCTTTGTAATTTAATTGTTAGTGGTTTCTCGATAGTTTTTAGAGCATTATGAATTGCTCTAGGTAAATAATGTTGGATATGAAACTTGTCTATAACAAAGTTGTATATAATTCATGTATCTACCTGGTGTTAAATTTTGGTGGCATTTGGCCCTATAGGTTCTGAGTTATGCCTGTTTAAATTTAAGTTTCAGAAATGGTTTCTCTCTGTGAAGTCCTGGATCAGTTTCTGTAGTTGTGCAATTTCGACCTACTAAACTTGTGAATCATGCTTTGATGATGAAAGATAAATTGTAGTAATTTTGATAAGCTTTCCAAAATGTTATGGATCATGAAGTTTGGTGATCTAGAACTCTGGTTATAGAGGTATAAAGCTTAATGTCTGATTCTGTCCAAAGTCTGGACAGAATTGTTTATTCATGCTGTTTGGCCATTTTATCTATTGAATCAATTCTTGAAGATTATAACCAGGTCCTAGATAATTATCTATGCTTTTCAGAAAGTCTAATATCACCTTTATTAGATGCTTGGATCTCTAATTATGGTTGAATGAAGTTGTGTATATGCTGCTATCCTAGTTATGTGTGCAAATAGAGTTGTTTGTTTTTAGCTAGCCTTTACTTAAATAATGAGTAGCTTAATTTCCAAATTAGAATTTGAGTGCTTTTGAGATTGTGTGATGACCTGAGGTCATTATCTTTCATGACCTTTGGCATTTAATTATTGTTTGAGGTTAATACTTTATTACTGTCATTCATACTTAATTAAGAATTAATTAAGATAAAAAGGTTTAATAGTCAGTTAATTAAGGATAATTATGAATTAAGAGAAATCTTAATTTACTGATGCAACCTCTTGGGTAAAAACACTAAAACGATAAACAACTTTAATTACTGTTTCCTCTGTCCTTGCACCGAAAAGGCCAGTTGTACTCAACTCGGTCCTTCTTAAATGTTTGTCATACGCATATCATGAGCATCCATCATTTTGCGTATAGTGCACGTGACCGAAGGAGCGACCGTTGAACCGAACCCCGAGGTCGGTGCTCCGTTTGAGGAAGTAGGATCCGAGACTTGGGAAGTCTCCGAGGGTCCCTATCAGCTCTGCAACCAAGGCAAGCCCCGGATGCATTAACCCCTCCTTGAATGTTTTAAATCTTTTATCACTTATGAATTGAAAATGCTGCATTAGGTAGTCGAGAATTGGGTTAACCTACTTGCTGCATTTACTACCTTGATATTTGTTATCTTGTCCTTGGCACCTGTTTTATTTTAAAACTGCGTAGTGATGCTTAGCCCTGCTACTAGATAGGTTTTCAAACAAGAAAGTTTGAAAGGTTGTTGTGGAATACTCTTATGGTCAGTGATGTTTCAACTTGAGACCGGTCGGTGGACTTGCTTTAAGAATGGAGTCTTAAAGTAGTGTCTCCAACTGTGTCGGTTAAGGACCGGTCCGTTGATGGCCCGCTGGGTTGAGAATTTATAGTACTAGCCACTTGCCCTCGGTAAGCCCGGTCCTGTGATCTCTCGACGCGAACAGCTACTCGCGCACTGGGCGTGGAGCGATGGCGAGAGTAGCGTGTACCCACCTTACGGATCTGAGATGACCGGGAAACATCTAGATCGGCTGTAGGATGGTGGGGTATTGTGCTCTCGGGTGCCACGAACCTGGTCAAATTTGGGGAGAGCTCGATTTGGGTTGATATATGCAAGATTTGGTTCTACATATGTCGGGTGGTTAGGAACTCCAGCTGGATTGCTAAGTGGTTCGAATCGTCGTTGATCCCCGATTGGGAGACTCAATCCACTGACCCTCATCGTAGTTAAATATGCAACTAAGTGGTAAAATGAGAAAGGGGGAAATGTCTCATGAGGTTCGGATCCCAATTCCCGAACTCAGAGTGACATGAAGCTATGGCCGTTGGATAGAAAATACTTGGATTAAGGACTAGGAACTTACAGACTTGTCTGTGAGAAGCAACTAGATAGAATGTCCTCGAACTCCTCGACCTCTTAAGGAGACGAATTCGTGGGTAAAACTTGAAAGTAAGGATGCACTATTAGTAAGCTTTTTGGCAAAACAATTTGGCTCCTTGCTCAGCCACTCCTTGTCTACCCCAAGCCTGCATTCCTAAGTTCTCCTCTTTTTCCGCCGGGTAAGTCTTGTTGAGTACTCCAGTACTCAGGGTTTTATAACCCCTATTGCAGGTGCTGACTTATGCTGCTAATGGAGGTCATGTCGGTGGGCGCGACATGATTTATCCACCTCTTCTACCTTAGAAGCTTCACCTAAGATGCTTCCGCTACTCTACACACCTTTTGGAAATTTAGTTGTTTATATTCCATCATATGTTGTAAATTGAGTTATAAATCTTCCGCACTCCGATGTAAGTTATTTTTGTAACAAATGTTGTAATGTTGTGGTAACTCCATGTTGATCCTGTATGAGTTAAAATGTGGATGATTCGGGGTCCTCCGAGGGCACCCGACAGACTATCCAAGTTATATGACTCTCATGTGCAGTAGTCATAGGTCTTAAGGACAATGTCAAGTGCATGTGGGCCATATAATTAGGGTGGTTCTGCCACAGAGTGGTATCGAAGCTTATACATGGATCTTCTGCAACATTACTTATGAAAACTTCAAAAGGAATTTCCAAATTAAAAGTTTTTGTGGATAACATCTTGTAAATGCTCCTTAACTTTTCTTATGCTTGCTATCCAAGTTCTACGAAGACTTTCTGTTGACTCAAATAGAAGGCATTGAAAGAAGCTTCAAGTCTTCGACAAGCCAAGTAAAGAATCAAACTACTCCAACAATGCTTTGTCAACAGTCTTGCAGCCTCCCATTTGAAGCAATAAAGATAATGTATAAAGTATGCCCTATATAAGTAGTTACCTCCTAGCTAACGTTGTGAAGACGTACAGGGCGAGCATACATCATATCATTCACTCTAAAATAATGATGCAAGGATGTTATAGATTCCCTTTTTAATCCAGGACAACTATTCTCCTTATAGTTGTTCTATTCAATAAATCATGTCATGTGTCAGGTCTCATCAAATTAAATATCCTTTTGACAATCCTTGCTCCACAAAGTTCCCATCCTTGGGGATACTTTTGGATGCATATTGATAGATCACCAACATAAATATGAGGACCTGAGATAACTCCTTGACTTCTCAATTCATGCATGTGTCACACCTTGATCACTTCTACTCTAACACATGTTCTTCCCTTGACTTTAAATACCAACATAGGTTGATTGAAAGCTATTGTAACCGTACTCTATAGTAGGTACCATGATCCGTGATCACGTTATAGCGTCGAACCATGTAGTCTCCTGTGGACTGCAGCCATAAGGAAATACTACAGGGTGCTCGTTAAACATCGGGATCTCTGGTCATGCTCCACTATAGTCTACAGTTAGTGTGCTTTCCTTCTGCTTGGAAGCTCATTTGGAGATTCATATCTTCTTATAAATTCTCCAAAAATTCCTTATTGATTACGACTTTCTGTTGATCTTAGTTGTATTTCTCAGACCAATCATAGTTGTTTTATGAACTTCTCAGAAGTTAATGTGCTTGACACATTTCCTTTTCCATTACTTAACCCCATGGGTTTTAGTACCCTGGAAATCTCGGGATGAGATTTCTTTAAGGGGGAAGGGCTGTAACATCCCTGATGTTACGAACATTAAAAATGGATCATGTCATCATAAGCGTTGCAAAGCATATTTGTTAAGCACCACTTGATGCATCAAATTAAAACAAGTTTATTTTGATTGCTTGTGCTTAGGGAATTAAAGTGTGGTTTCAAGGTGTTTTGAAGCTAGTGTGGTTGTGAAATACCTAGGGTGGAAGGTTTCCGAGAAAATAGGCGGGAAGAACCCTAATTTTTGAACCCTAGATTTGGCCCCTTTTGCACAATTTAAAAACCAAGCAAAATTTGAGGTTGAGTCCAAAAGCAAAGTTGTAGATCTTGTCAAGATGTATAACTTTGGTGTTTTGAGTTTTTGAAGTATCAATACAAAATTCAAAGTAATTTTGAAAATACAGATTTCCAGAAAGTGTCCCCTTTTCCAATTTGAATCCCCAATTCAAAATCTATTTGGAATTTTGAAAAGTGACCAACATGAAAGTTGTAGAGCTAAAAAAGTTGAAAAACTTTGAGTTGGGAATTTTCCAAGTTGTTATGGAAAATCAAAAGTAATTTTAGAATTTCTAATCTGCCCCAATTCAAAATTGGAATTTCCCCAATTTGAGATTTGAAATTCAAACTGTTTTGCTAAATTTAAGCTCTTCCACTCAGAATTAGTTTTGGGCACTTAAAGATGTTTTGTAGCTTGTAAAATTCTGCACAACTTTCATTTTGGTGAAAATTTGACTTCAGTTCAATTTTTGAGAGTAATTTGCAAAAGATAGGGAAGGGAAGGATAGAGCTTGCTACAGTGTCCCGATATGGATCACGAGCTCCCGCCACCGCGCGGCCGCAGGCCGTGCAGCGCCGCGCGTGCGTTCTCGCCGCCACGCAGCTGCTTGCCAGCCGCGTCACCGCGCGACATGGACGCCCGCGACCTCTGCGTCTCGACCTTTTGAGCGCCCGCGCGGCCGACCTCGAGCTCACTTGCTCCGGCGACCGAAAGCACCCAGCGAAGCTCCACCGTCCAATACCCTCTACACGCAACCCCTCTGACCAATTCGCGTTCTCCAACACCTTCGCCATATCCTTGCGAACCCAGTGTACGCCCAGGAACCCTCCCTGCCCCTCTCAATCGCCCGAGCGCCGTCTTTCTTCCTCAACTCCGGGTGAAAGCGCCGCCGTGGGCGCTTCACGTGGCCAGCCCTCCTCCGTGCTTCTCCACCACTTCTGAGCAACTTGACGATGTCGTGCTGAGCCCCCTGATGCTCCCCAACTCTTCCCCTCGTCTCCAACGAAAGTCAACAGGCCGGAAATCAAGTTTCCTCCGACGTCCGCTGTTTTCAGTTCGCGACCAGGGACTTCGCGCGACAATTTGAAGTTCTCCAGGGGTCTAATTGCACAGACCGTGACTCAGGTGAATAGTGCTATAAGGACTTGTTTGTAGATGTTTTGTTGAATCTTTGAAAATTCATATCTGGAGTTTGGTAACTCCAATTTTGGTGAACTAAATTTTGCTGTGCTCCTTGAAATGTCTAGTTTTTATTAAAAAAATGGACCTGACCATGTTTTATAGTAAAATAATTAGTTATGAATTATGTCTTTTAGTTATGCTTAAAAGGAAGAAATTCATATCTATTGCTGTATAGCTTCTTTTAAGATGAAACTTTTATGGTAGACTAATGATTATGTGAGTGTGCTGTGGTTAAGTTTTTAGATTCATTGGATGGCATATGATTAAGTTATTGATTTATCTTGTGTAGTGCTTATTAAATAGTTTACAATTAAACTAAAAATAAATAAATGTAAAATATGGTTCCTCTGCCTTTGTATGAGGTGGTTATATCATATAGATACATAATTTAGATATGTGTCTGTAGAAAATGTCGAGTTTCTTATTTATCTTGTTGTTACATGCTTCCTGGTGATGGAAATTTACCTTTTTCATGGAAATTGCTATACTTATCCAAATGGCATGAAATTTATACAGTAGAGTTTGGAGAGCATATATGAGCTTCTGTAGTTTTCTAAGATTTTTCTGTGTACTTTTGATATATGGTTATTACTTTGTCTATTTATCTAAATAAATTAATAAAGACATGAAAGGTATTTATTTAGGGATGACCATGATGTTTTCTAGTATCTATTTGATGTATTTCAACTGTTGGTAAGCTGGGTTTTGCCCAGGTTCAAGTTTGGAACATAAATAAAATGTTATTTCTCTGTAATTTAATTGTTAGTGGTTTCTCGATAGTTTTTAGAGCATTATGAATTGCTCTAGGTAAATAATGTTGGATATGAAACTTGTCTATAACAAAGTTGTATATAATTCATGTATCTACCTGGTGTTAAATTTTGGTGGCATTTGGCCCTATAGGTTCTGAGTTATGCCTGTTTAAATTTAAGTTTCAGAAATGGTTTCTCTCTGTGAAGTCCTGGATCAGTTTCTGTAGTTGTGCAATTTCGACCTACTAAACTTGTGAATCATGCTTTGATGATGAAAGATAAATTGTAGTAATTTTCATAAGATTTCCAAAATGTTATGGATCATGAAGTTTGGTGATCTAGAACTCTGGTTATAGAGGTATAAAGCTTAATGTCTGATTCTGTCCAAAGTCTGGACAGAATTGTTTATTCATGCTGTTTGGCCATTTTATCTATTGAATCAATTCTTGAAGATTATAACCAGGTCCTAGATAATTATCTATGCTTTTCAGAAAGTCTAATATCACCTTTATTAGATACTTGGATCTCTAATTATGGTTGAATGAAGTTGTGTATATGCTGCTATCCTGGTTATGTGTGCAAATAGAGTTGTTTGTTTTTAGCTAGCCTTTACTTAAATAATGAGTAGCTTAATTTCCAAATTAGAATTTGAGTGCTTTTGGGATTGTGTGATGACCTGAGGTCATTATCTTTCATGACCTTTGGCATTTAATTATTGTTTGAGGTTAATACTTAATTACTGTCATTCATACTTAATTAAGAATTAATTAAGATAAAAAGGTTTAATAGTCAGTTAATTAAGGATAATTATGAATTAAGAGAAATCTTAATTTACTGATGCAACCTCTTGGGTAAAAACACTAAAACGATAAACAACTTTAATTACTGTTTCCTCTGTCCTTGCACCGAAAAGGCCAGTTGTACTCAACTCGGTCCTTCTTAAATGTTTGTCATACGCATATCATGAGCATCCATCATTTTGCATATAGTGCACGTGACCGAAGGAGCGACCGTTGAACCGAGCCCCGAGATCGGTGCTCCGTTTGAGGAAGTAGGATCCGAGACTTGGGAAGTCTCAGAGGGTCCCTATCAGCTCTGCAACCAAGGCAAGCCCCGGATGCATTAACCCCTCCTTGAATGTTTTAAATCTTTTACCACTTATGAATTGAAAATGCTGCATTAGGTAGTCGAGAATTGGGTTAACCTACTTGCTGCATTTACTACCTTGATATTTGTTATCTTGTCCTTGGCACCTGTTTTATTTTAAAACTGCGTAGTGATGCTTAGCCCTGCTACTAGATAGGTTTTCAAACAAGAAAGTTTGAAAGGTTGTTGTGGAATACTCTTATGGTCAGTGATGTTTCAACTTGAGACTGGTCGGTGGACTTGCTTTAAGAATGGAGTCTTAAAGTAGTGTCTCCAACTGTGTAGGTTAAGGACCGGTCCGTTGATGGCCCGCTGGGTTGAGAATTTATAGTACTAGCCACTTGCCCTCGGTAAGCCCGGTCCTGTGATCCCTCGACGTGAACAGCTACTCACGCATTGGGCGTGGAGCGATGGCGAGAGTAGCGTGTACCCACCTTACGGATCTGAGAAGATCGGGAAACATCTAGATCGGCTGTAGGATGGTGGGGTACTGTGCTCTCGGGTGCCGCGAACCTGGTCAAATTTGGGGAGAGCTCGATTTGGGTTGATATATGCAAGATTTGGTTCTACATATGTCGGGTGGTTAGGAACTCCAGCTGGATTGCTAAGCGGTTCGAATCGTCGTTGCTCCCCGATTGGGAGACTCAATCCACTGACCCTCATCGTAGTTAAATATGCAACTAAGTGGTAAAAGGAGAAGGGGGAAATGTCTCATGAGGTTCGGATCCCAATTCCCGAACTCAGAGTGACATGAAGCTATGGCCGTTGGATAGAAAATACTTGGATTAAGGAGTAGGAACTTACAGACTTGTATGTGAGAAGCAACTAGATAGACTGTCCTCGAACTCCTCGACCTCTTAAGGAGAGGAATTCATGGGTAAAACTTGAAAGTAAGGATGCACTATTAGTAAGCTTTTTGGCAAAACAATTTGGCTCCTTGCTCAGCCACTCCTTGTCTACCCCAAGCCTGCATTCCTAAGTTCTCCTCTTTTTCCGCCGGGTAAGTCTTGTTGAGTACTCCAGTACTCAGGGTTTTATAACCCCTGTTGCAGGTGCTGACTTATGCTGCTAATGGAGGTCATGTCGGTGGGTGCGACATGATTTATCCACCTCTTCTACCTTAGAAGCTTCACCTAAGATGCTTCCGCTACTCTACAAACCTTTTGGAAATTTAGTTGTTTATATTCCATCATATGTTGTAAATTGAGTTATAAATCTTCCGCACTCCGATGTAAGTTATTTTTGTAACAAATGTTATAATGTTGTGGTAACTCGATGTTGATCCTGTACGAGTTAAAATGTGGATGATTCGGGGTCCTCCGAGGGCACCCGACAGACTATCCAAGTTATATGACTCTCATGTGCAGTAGTCATAGGTCTTAAGGACAATGTCAAGTGCATGTGGGCCATATAATTAGGGTGGTTCTGCCACAGTGACTGACCGAGAAGTACTTCTCGGGTGCGCGCGAGTGAGGACAAAGTGTGCAGAAAAGACGAAGTGTTGGTCTGTGGGGACTGACTATATCCTAGAAAAGCTACCAGATGTAAGCGGGCCCAGCCTCGTGGAGGCGGGACATTATAGAATGGTATCGGAGCCGACTCTCGCGGTTTCATGGGCGCGTGTGTCGCAGCTGCGCAGGCATGGTGTACATGGCTGGTGTGGACCCAGAGTGGTCACACAACACGGCACATGCGTTGGCACTGGATGCACGGACGTGGCCAAGAGGGGACATTTCTGGCTTGGGGTTGATCGACAAGGACGTCGATCTCTTAAGGGGGTGAGGATGTAACACCCGGACCAGGGCTTAATAGGATTAATAGGAGACTCATACCAACAAGTTGCAACTTCTTTTCCGGAAGCCCATCTTGAAAGAACTCTAAAGTTAAGCGTGCTTGGCCTAGAGCAATTTAGGGATGGGTGACCGACCGGGAAGTACTTCCAGGGTACGCACGAGTGAGGATAAAGTGTGCAGAAAAGATGAAGTGTTGGTCTGTGGAGACTCAGTATATCCTAGAAAAGCTACCAGATGTAAGCAGGCCCCGCCTCGTGGAGGCGGGACGTTACAATGTAAGAGTTTATCACTGAGGGTCCATAGCAAACTTTATTTATTTAGCAAACTAAGCAAAGATATATATATATATATAAGCACAAAATCTTTATTTGGGGTTTTTTATGATCATGCATCTTTTTATTATTTGAGTAAAGTATAAACGCGAGTACAAACACTTAGCTGGATAAATGGGGGTGCTCTCCCCCAAGCTAGATTTTGACGTAATTTCTTCTGATGTAGCTAGCAGGTGGCGGAGGTGTATTTGAAAGTCGGCAGCTCCCTGACAGCGATTATTATGTCCTCCGTCTGCTATTCTTCTTTGATCCATGAATTCTGTGGAGCTCAAATAGACAACAAAGCTTTGTGGAACTGGTTAAGTATTAGCATAAAATCTCTTAGCCTTTATCATGTTAAGCTTCCTCTAATAAGTATTACTCTCTTTGGTAGGATCATAAATTTATTTTTATATTTTCATTTTTATAGGACAGGAATATTTTCATTTTTACGCCACCACAGTGAACGTACTTATGGGTTTTATGCCACGAGCATACTCACATGGGGCTTACTGTTTTTAAGATTTTTAATTTCTTTTCAAGATAGCAAGATTAACTAACAAGCTATTTAAGGAAAGTCAATAATTTAAGGACAAAGGGGATGCAAAAAGGATAAATATGGATAACTACTGATTTTACCTTTCGGCGAGGGTTCAATGTTTTAAGTCTTCTGAACAAGACTTCTCACCGTGTTCATTCCTTAGGTGCGTCATTTGATTCAGGTGTGTACCTTGATGTCTGCACCTCTTGATACGGTGTCACCCATGTTCTTCGTTTGCCCAGCAGTTTGAAGTGCGGCGTTGGCAGCATCCTTCTCAGTGTGTTTGTGCTCGTAGATCCAGGTCCTTCACTTGGTGGTGTCTGGGAGTTGTAAAACTCCTCCATGTTTTACTCGAAGTGTACCTGCTCATAGAGACAAGGCAAAGATCAAGTGCATGGGCCCTATTGGTGGAAAACACCAACAGAACCAAAAGTGTATTTATTCTTCTCTAACCTTAAGCTTAGTGAGCAAGACAAAGTTGATGGATAATAAGATCATGAGTGTATCATTTAAAACATTTGTCAGATCAGACCGCTCAACCTAATAGAAAGATAATCTATCTATATTTATGTTTCAACATTTTTTATATATCTTCCAAAGATTGAGTGTGCAACATTTTAGCTCATATGATTATGAGTGTGGGATCACAAAGGTGGAAGGACTAAACATGTTGAATCGATTGGGTTGGTTAATCTAGGGTTGTAAATCATACATGTTTGTCTCTTTTATTCATGTGAACGCCAGAACCAAGGAGAAGCTATAAAAGTGATAGTCAAGTACCTTAAGATGTTATCTTACTTGAAGAGTGATGGTACAGTATCACCTTGTGGAAGCTTTCCTTTCTTAGCGGTTGTGCATCGTGTTTGTGGCACCCTCCATGGATCATCTCTTATGAGCTATGTCTTCCTTGTGTAAATTGTTAAACTTCATGTGTCTCTCTCTTTGTCTCCAATGTGAGATTATCTCAAGACTTCCAGGTCGATATTAAAAGTTTTCCTACAGGGTTAGTCCAACAAAATATCCAATATCTGCTATAGCATACTATCGCTCAAAAATCAACCTAGACACCATGTCTAATTTGATTTAGGAGGGCATTTTAACCTAAGCACCATGCTTAATTTAAAATCCCTTGGAAGTAAGATCATCACTCCTAAACTAAGCACCATGCTTATTTAAGAGATAAATGAAACTACTCCAAACCTAGACATATACTAAAGCAAATAAAGGTAGCATGAGAGCATTTATAGAGATCTACTCAAGTGGAGATGAAGTAGTGTGATTAGTATTTAACAAATTGAGCATGTCTCAAAGGTAGGGACAACCAACATAGCAACATGGCAAAGGATGTTTTTATGTAAAGTACTCCCCCAAGCTTGAATTTTGCAAAATTCAAGTTTGGATGAATTTAATTCAATGTTGTATGATGATTGGTTGGACATATCTTGTGCTTGTCATTCATCCGATCTTCTTGCTCCAATCCTGGAAAGGTTAGTGACAAGAATACCCGAAGGAATATTTTTACAATTATCCTTATAAGCTCAATACACAAGGCAATGTTGCAAATAATTAAAAGCTCATGTTATGATCTGATCAGTGCTTATTTTAGGACACTAAGCTTGTCCTTGGGAAACCATCAATTTATGTCAGCGAAGTGGTTTCCCCTCCAATGCTGACCTATATCAAGATCAACTCAACGAGATCTACAATATTTATTATAGATATATGCATCGACAACCACCCTTTTAAAGTTTTTATAAATAGAAAGGAAGAGGTGGTTGGAGATCTCAAATGTGGTGATGTTGGAGAGACCAATAGATTGGGAAGATGTTGCGTATGAGCATGTAGTAAACGAAGTGGCTATGAAATAAATTCCATGCTCATTAATGTTATCTTCGTCTCCAATCTGAATGTTTAGAGTTTCTCTTGGATTGGTCTCGCCTATGTCCTCTTCTATAGTTGGATGAATCTCATCTTCAAAGGGAGTCAAGAACTCACCATTTGAAGTTGAGACAAAGTTAGAATCTATTAAGGCTTCTTCCTTGTCCATCCATTCTACACATTCTAGCCATTTAGAACTTGTGATCAGGAAAGGGGAGGTGTTAGAATTTTCTAAATGGCTTAGCTCTCCTTCTATGACATTACTTGACATGTTATCCTCATGGTCTTTATGACTCCTATGGTTTGATCGTCTTGATGGATTGCTAGGATCATCATGAGACTGAAAAGGAGAGGGATAAGAGGGGTCTCTAAGGTCAAGGATGGATTTAGAATTTGTGAACATGGAAGGGGAGCAGATAGAATCTTCTATATGGTTTAGCTCTCCTTCACTTGATATGTCATCCTCGACTTCTTCATAACAGGAAGCAAGACATTCTCTAAGAGAACCATTATTGCAAGGATTTGAATTATCCCTGCTTGAAGGTTTCTTATGGAACCAGAAGTCTAAACCATCAGCATCTGAAAGATTTAAGGTCGGAATTCCTTCCTCCCTTAGAGAATTTTGGGGTATTGATGGTTTAGAATCGATAGCTAAAGTTTGGGATTGAAGTGGTTGTAATTTGGATATCGAAACTTCCTCTTCTTGTCTAGGAACTGATTCTTTCTCTTTCTCAGGGATATAAATGCTAGGAGACTTTCCACTCATTAAATCAATCAAATTCCAAGCTTCACTAGCGGAAAGGCGGTGGAAAGATCATCTAGAGGCCACATTAAGGGTTTGCTCATTTTCCCTACTAAGGCCCTTAAAAAAGTGAATTAGAAGAACTTCTTCTGGAATAGAATGATTTGGGCCAGTGAGAGTAATGTCAATAAAGCGGTCCCATGATTCTCCAAGAGATTCTTCTTCCAGTTGTCTAAAAGTAAGAATCTCACGCCGATGTTCTGCCACTTTAGAGATTGGAAAATATTTTAAAAGAAAACTATTATGTAACTCCTTCCAATCCCCATGAACACTCCCTACTTTGAGTTTATACCAATGTCTAGCTTTTCCTATTAAAGAGAATGGAAAGAGCTTCCATTTAAGGGTCTCATCGGACATGCCTTCTATGCGAAGGAGGTCACAGACTCGATAAAACTCTCTTAGGTGTGTGTATGGGTTTTCCTCACCTTCTCCTGAGAAAGGTTGTTTTTGAACAAATTCTATGTATTCGGGGTCTATCCCAAAACTAGATGCTATGATAGGCTTTGAAGATTTTGGTGGTTCGAGATGTGTGCCCGTATGTATATGAAATTCATAGATAGACATGTTTGAATTCATGATACACCAGAGATCAAGGATTAGATAAGAAGAAAGATTAGCAGAGATGAGGCAAAGGATAAAAGGAAAATATTTTTTTTATTTTTTTTTAGAAAATGATTAAGCTAGTTCGTAGTCAACTCAGCAACCGTCTCCCCGGCAATGGCGCCAAAAATGCTTGTTGACACTTGCTAACACCACTTGAATACTAGGTTGTCTTCCCCAGCATGGCACTAGAGTGTACTATGGTATTTATACGCACACAGATAAATCCGCAAGCGCACGGATACCGATGTAGCTTTTACCCGGTTAAAGGTTTTATCGTATCCACAGGGAAACGGGAGAACTGATCTACGCTCTAACTTAACCTAGATAGTTAGGTAGGTGTAAATAGGAAAGATGATAGAATTGAATAAGAACAATATTAAAGGTAAGATAACAATAGGTGATAATATGGGAATAGAGAGTAGGGTAATCTAGTATATGGGCGATGGTAGGAGAATAGAGAGGATAACTATGGTTTCTCTACTTCAAAGGGGTATGTCTATGTCTGGGATGAACCACGTGATAAGAATACACCACAAAGGATGCTTATCCATAGGCCGATAAACCCTACCCGTCCTGCTAACAGGAAGTGGACTACAGGGGACCAACGTAACTGTCACCTACACGGCCTACCACACGATCCAGCTAGACAGGGGATATCCACAAGTAATCTAGGTCTAAGCACCACGCTTACACCTATACTACAACTCTCACCTATAGTGTCCTATAGATTAGAAGTACTCAAAAGTGTTGTGAACCAGAACATACATGATTAGTAATTGCATAATGAATTAGAAGTAGATTACCAGAGTCATCCCATGAGCAAGCTTGATTAGAGCTTGATTATGACGAAGTACAACCAGAGGAATAACCGACAGGCTGGCCTCTCCTCTAATCCTCCTTCGCTCTCCATCTCGCTACTATCTAGATCTACTCTAGTTTAGAGAAGAGAGGAGAGCTCTCATCTCTAAACCCTAGCTTTTGCTCTGTCTATGAATAATGAATAGGGATCAAGGGGTTCCTCCTCCAGGGGCCAGGAGGTCTACTTATATATTCTCCTCAACTGAATCTGGACCGTCGCATCAAACCGACATTGATTGAATGGTTATCCTTGATCCTTTAGGTCGGTGGAGAATAATCTGCGAAACGAGTCCTGATTGGACTCTGTAGCTGGGTGGGCGCCCAAGGGGGGAGGGCGGGCGCCCTGCCCCCGAGCCCGCTCGGCCCCCCGTTCGTTCGTGTGGCTTCTGGAGTCTTCTAGATGATAGAAAATTGCGCGGCACGTTAATATCTCAATGTAAACCCGACGTGTGGGCCTTCCTTCCATATTTCCTGATAACCCCCTGCAGAAATAGACAAACACCAAAACTCATGGAATTCTATCAGATAAAACCCTAAGTCTGGGTGTTGGTCGCATTCGGATCCGTTTCTTTATTTATTTGATGATTATATTTGGTACTTAAGGACCGTCAACAACCACCTAGAATACAATCCTATCTTCTCCCTTTCTATGCCCACATTAGATGACTTCTATGAACCCACCATTGAACCCATTCTTGACTCAAATGAATCCTCTAATGCTCTTTCTCCTAAACCTCTTGACAATCTTAGAAATCCATCTACACATCCCACACATAGGAATCATCTAGACCATAAGGAGGATCGAGAAGAGCAACATCAATGGCTAAATAGCATTAAAAACCAATATGCTATTACAATTGAATGTGTGGACGAGGCTTATATGAGACCAATTAGGCAATCCAAGGGAATTTTTGGACATATATGTCGAGTCACCCTTGGAAGAAGAAAATAATGGAGATTTAAATAAGCAAGAAATGTACTTCATTAACATCCCATCAGTTCCTTGCTCATATGAAACATCTCCTGATTCACTTATAGTCTCTCTAACATTGCTCCACATGAGATCTTCAACCCCTCATGCTCCCTATTCTTAAAGTTTTTGAAAGGGTGGTTGTAGACACATATGCTTATCATAAATATTTTAGATCTCGTTGTGGTGAAACTTGAGAGTAGTACACTTAGATTGGTGTTGGAAGGGAAACCACTTCACAAAGCCACATATTAAAGTTTCCCAAGGACAAGACTAGTGTCCTAAAACAAGCACTGTTTAGACCATGACATGAGTGTTCACCTTTCTACTGCGCTACCCTTGTTAATTGAGCAAAAAATTATAATTGTAAAAATATTCCTTCAGGTATTTTTGTGACTAACCTTCCAGGTCTGGAGCAAATATCGAAGGAGTGACAAACGCACGTATGTCCAACCAATCATTATGCAAAAGTCAAGCTTGGGGGATATGCTTTAATAGATATATCTCCTTCCATGTTGCTACATCATCTTGGTTGTCCCTACTTTTTAAGATATGCTCAATTCGCTAAATAATAGTCATACTCTATCATCACTATTGAGTAAATCTCTATAATGCTTTCATGTCACCTTTGTTTGCTATAGTATATGTTTAGGTTTGGAGTAGTTTCATACATCTCTTAAATGAAACATGGTGCCTAGTTTAGGAGTGGTGATCTTACATTCGACGACTTTTTAAATTAAGTGTGGTGCTTAGGTTGAAATGCCTTCATGAATCAAATTAGACATGGTGTATAGGTTGATTTTTGAGCTGATAGTATGCTATAGTAGATATTGGAATATTTTTGTTGGACTAACCCCTACAGGAAAACTATCAAATTCAAAATGGGAAAGTCCTGAGATGAACTCACTCTGGAGATGAAGAGAGACACCATAATTTTGCACAAGGGAGACACAGCTCACTCGTGGTCAAGAAGAAAGAAGGGTGGTACAAAATATGATCCACGATCAAAGCACTTACTCCATGGAGTTGCATTCGCTTGTCGATCACTAATTATCAGAAGTCAAGAAAAGATTGACAAGAGAAAAGCATGTAAAGATCTGCACTCTCACCTTTGAGGTCGTGAAGCTGAGACATGAGGAAGAAGGGTCAAGTACTCTAGCTGATCCAACCAAGTTCTTCCTCATCGCTCCACACTCTGGTTTGCAACCTCTAAATTCATTATTACTTTATTTCTACAAGTTTGAGTTGATTCATAATGCCTATATTTGAGAATCAAAACATAAGATGATTAAATAAAAACAATCTTTAGGAAGAAGTAATTGTGAATAATAAATGTGGTATCAAGCAAGCTTCATTTTTGTAGCATAAATAGAGACCCTTAGCTGTGTTACAACAATACCCTTGTCATTACTTGTTTATTCCTTTGGGTATGTGTTGTCCACTAATGATTTGTAGGGATAAAATATTAAGAAGAGCTAAAGGTCCAAGCACAAACTAGACAGAGAACAAACAATGGCATAAGGTAAGAAAAGAGTGCAACAGAGAAGACAGTTGGTGCATGAACAAGGCACGTGACTAGGCAAGCAAGGAAAGCTACCACAAGATGTTATGGCTTCAACATGCTTCAAATACTAAAGGTAACATCTCTAGGTAAGTGACCATTACTTCCATAATAACCTCCTTGATTCTGGCATGCACATAAGTAGAGACCAAACATGCTTTGAGTTACAACCTTATTTGATCTAACTAATTAACTCAACATGTTCATTTCTTTATGCTTGTTCCTAGCGTTACTTTCTTTGCCTTATAGCCTTTAACTCAATGATCTAGAATGTTGAGCATCCTGTCCTTGGAAGATGATAGTCATAATCATGAAGTTATATGCATATGTAGACTATCCTTCCATAAGGTTGATTAATCTGATCTGCCAAGTGTGTTTAATGCCACATTTCTGCTCATTGCTTGATGCTATTGCCCATGTTTAGATAGAGCATAACATATGAATAACAAATTTATCTCGTTCAATGTGCCTAAGGTTAGGGAATAAGGAACAAACCTTTTGGTTTTATTGGTGGTTTCCCATCAACAGAGCCCATGCACTTGATCTCTGCCTTGTCTCTATGAGCAAGACACACTTTAGTCAACTCCTCGAGAATCCTACAAGTGAAGATCCTAGACTTATGAACATGCACACTGAGCGAAGATGCTACTAGCTCCTAGAACTAGGACTTGACTCACCTGTGGGAAGAGCAATAACCATGGGTGACATCATCTCAAGAGGTGCAACTATCATGGTCTCTACCCTTGGGACCAGATAAAGCACATGAGGAATTAACATGGTAAGAAGGTCCTCTTCGGAGGACTTAAAATCACAGAACGCCGCGCCAAGAGGTAACTTGGTATTTATCTACATTTTTCCTTTAGCATATTTATTTTTCTTAACTACATCATTAATTGCATCTTTAATTTATTTCTACTTTAGAAAAGAAAATAAACATGTTTTGCATTGCATCTAGAAAATACTAAGTCCCATGTATTTAATATGTGGTGCAACAGCTCACATACTTATCTACTGTGGAGGCACAAAAATAATTTTTAGCATATTTATTTCCCTGTCTACATACCATAAATATGAAAAGTATAAAAATATTTTGATCCCACTAAAAGACAAATGGGCATAAGAAAGTTCTAGACTCCCAAGGCTTAGAGGTTTATTACTAATGCTTAATTAGTTCTACAAGCTTTGTTGTGTATTTGAACTTCACAGGCTTTAAAGGATCATGAAAAATTAACAGGCAGAAGAACATCCTGTCCCCTGGCAGAGTACTGTTTACAGCAGACAAGTGTTGTTTCTAATAGCAAGCACCCACGACACTCCATGAGGATCAGTACGCCTTCATTGCCCGTCAGCAGCCTCAGCAGACTATGTCAGCATCTAGTTTGGGGGAGAGCAATCCCCGTATACCGAGCTAAGTATCCCTTACTCACTTATCTATTTATTCCTAGTGCGTTATGACAAGATAAAAAGATGAATAACTTTAGAAATCCAATAAATATTTTATCTTTCATAATTAATCTTGCTAGGAGAGCTCTTGATGAATCTGTTAAAATGAATCTCTAGAATAAACTCTTACATGGAGATGATGAATAGTTGCTCTACTGTAATTCCTTGTAGGTACCTAGTTTTCAACCTTGTACTCTCTTGAGTTTTAGACACAACTGTTAAACTTAAGATTTTTCTCTAAGCCAAGAACTTGTGGGTAGCAAATGCTTGATCTAAGTCTAGGTAGTTGATGGATATGATATGGGAAGGTTTTTGAGCTGCTATTAATCTTGCTCCTAGAGATGCTAGAGTTCTGGAGAATTTTATTTTGAAAATATTAAATTGCTACATGATGAGTTCCTTTATGATGAGAGTTTAAATTCCTACCATAGCCAAATACTCATACTTGCTAGATTAGGAAAACCTCCACTTATATTTCAACCTATAAACATTGAGGGTAGTTAAGCTGTGTAGACTCTAAGAAACTAGTCATGCAGTTAAAGTCAATATTATGTGCTCTCCATCCATTGACCTTAGCTACTTCTGTCCCTAGAAGTATGTAACCACTTACTTCCACCATATTCATTATGTGCTACTTCTGTTCCTAGAAGTACCACCCACATATACGCATTACACTCTGTGTTATTTCTATCATGGAGACATGCACCTATGATGCTCCTACCCTGGGAGTACGCATTCATTCACCCATACACATTCCACATCCACTCAGAAAATGTTCTACTCCTACACTTGGAGAAGACACCCAAAAATATTCAATGTCATATTCTACTAATCTAATAAAGCTCCAGTTATTTAAGTTGATACTCCCTATTGTTATCAGTGCAATAAAAGGATGGCTGATCTATAAAAAAAGAGACAAAAAGAAAGAAAGAGGACAAAAGTCCCAATGAAAAAAAAAAGAAAGACAACCAAGTCCTTGTTCTTAGATTAGGAAGGTATGTTATCCTCAAGGAGCAATTGTAGAATTAGATGTTCACTATCAATTATCACCCCTCATAACCACTTCCATTCTTATCACTCACTTCATTCACTGCACTCATATGTACATATGACTTGATTGTATAATTAGTTTCTCTGGATCCATGGTTTAACTATGCAATATATGCAAATAGGTTTGAATTGTTGTCGCACCCAGTTTTGTTAACAAAACCAAGTACTCAAATATGTGCGCCTAGGATGTCCAAACACACATACTATCACAAATTGTAAATATATCAAAGTAAAGTACTTTATTACATCGTATATTCATCATAACATCTCATATAGTCTTGCTCACTGGCAACATTATTACACAAAGCGGAAAGCTAAGCCCTTGTTGCCACAGGGACCCCAAATGGTGAACTCCAGCACTCTAGAAGTAGACATCTTCAGGGAATTCCTCATTACAAACATCTGTTACCCATCCAGGATTTTCATTGAATTATAAACAAGTGTAAGCGCACCATGCTTAGCAAGTATAACATAGGGGTATATGAAGGATCAAAGGCTTGACTCAGTTTAACAGTAGTTAGCATTTTTAGTTGGTCATATTTTATTATCAAAACTTTATACTTTTAATGATAATCCAACCCTGGTTGCATAAGTTTTAATCAAAGTTAATACTTTTCCCAAATGAGACCAAGTAACTGCTAACCAAGAAGGATCCAGGCCGCTCATGACCGAGAGCTCGGCTATTATAACAGGTTTTAGATTTCTGTAGAAATTGTACGACTTTACCCCCGAGCCATGATTCCCAAGAGTCAGGGTTTGCAAGGCCCACACCACTTCTCCAGAGGAAGTGTGATAGGGTTTCACCACTTAACCTTTCACTAGTCACCCTAACAAAATAGTAGCCGCGAGGTTTCAGTGGCAAGTGTGCACAGATGACCTCCTTCAAGAGGCACATGTGGTCGTGGCACTGTACACACCATGGTAGGAGAGACACCTATACACCACGAGGCACCCACCTCTAGCACCTTTCGGTAACCACTAATTTGCTAGAGACATACTAGTTATATGATTAAGGTCAGAGCCATTTAACTCTCGGGATTGTACGTGACCTCCAAGGTGGCCGCTTCAGGAATAAGTCCTTATGGAGAGGAATCTAGAGCTTTCAAAACCCAAGCTCTAGCCCCCTGAACCAAGTTACTAGAACATATTTTATCATATTGCATATACCAATTAATCAGGTTAATTTATTAACTTGGGTTTTAGCATAGCAGCAGCTATCTAAATAAATGCACACCTTCCCATTAGTATCAAGGATATATGGTACAAAATTATCTTGGTAAAGTCCCTATAGACATTTCAATTCAGACACATGCATATATATATGCATTAAATAATATTCATAGGTACAAGGAATGCCTTTGTTACACTTGCCTTCCTCAAAAGTTTCCTCCTGGTAGAGCTCAACAAACTGCTCCTCAACAACCCCAACCTGATCTCCTTCTATTCCTGATCCAAACACCAATCAAGCATTCAATCCAATCATCACATGCATACAAATATTGTTCTATTAGAACAGTACAACAAACAGTAAAAACAGTGAAAGAGATGTATGTAAATCTATTCTACGCATTTCTACGAACACATGAGCGAAAGAATCACTTTAATCAGAGTTAAAACGTGAAAGTTATGCATAAAACAAGTTGAATGGTATTTCTATGAATAAAATGAATCAAAAAAGAATTTAAAAGAATGAAAACTGAATTTTCTAACGGTTCTGGACTACGCGCACTATTATAGAAAAGTGCAATGTTTAAAACGGAAGAAAACAGGATTAAAAAGAAATACTTTTGTACTGGTTGGACTGCGGGTTAATTTACTTGAAACAGGGGGGTTAAAGTGCAAAACTGCTCGGCGGTCTCGCTGGCCGACAGGGGGCCTCGTGGCGGGCTGGGATTGGCTCGGTCCACCATAGTGCGCGTGGACCGACTGACCGAGCGGTCGTGGACCGCGCCCATGGTCCACCGTGGACCGGTTACATAACCCCGAAGGGGTATGTAATCTGGGCCGTTGGAACTAGATCGAACGGCTCTGAGAGAAAGGAGGGGGAACACCCCTGAGCCAGGGCTGACCGCAGCAGCGCCATTGCAGCCGACGAGGTGAGCTCCGCGGTGCTCGCCGGAGTCGCGTTCCCGGCCACGCCAGACCAAAAGAAGGGTACCAGGGTGACGAGTGCGACGAGACGAACGCGATAGGGTAAAAAGAAAAGGCGGGGAGCACGTCGGAACGACGGCCCCAGCGGCGCCATTGCCACGCCCTTGGGAAGCTTTGAATTCGGCGATATAATACCCTAAGCTTGCGATTAAATGTATGGGGAGCATCGGGGAGGTACCGCGATTCTGTTGAAGGTGCTCGCAGCATTTGGGGAGGCTCCGAGCGGTGTGGCCACGGACGAGGCGGACTGGGAAGAGAAAGAAGACAACCGTGAGCTCGGGTTCGACCAAACTGTGAAGAAAATAGGGTAAGAGTGCACCTACGGCCGCGATGTGATCAGGTGAACGCTCTGCGCACGTTAGCAGCGCCCACCGAGCTCTAGAGACAGAGAATTTGGAGATGGATTTGAGCTCGGTTCAAGAACGGAAGGGGAAAGGGAGAGGCTTGGCAGTGAGCTTTATAGGGTGAGCAGCAGTGCTGAGGGGGTGAGCGCTCGGCCGATTAAGCCCGGCATCAATGCGGTTTGAAGGCCAATTGATGGTCTCCATTCAATCGATGCTTGAAGGTAGGGGGGAGTGATGGCGTTGAATGCCATTTGCGTTGCTCCTGGCTCAGCGAGGAAGAAAGGGGGAGACACTGACGAGCGGGCCCCACAGTGCAGTGAAAGTGGGAGGGAGTGGAAGAGCACCGACAGGTGGGCCCTACTACGCAGCGAGATGGGAGAAGGGGGAGAGTGCGTGCGGGCTGACCGTGGCCGAGCGGGCCACGCCACTAGGCCACGCGCGCGCTGCGTGAGAGGGAGTGTGCGGGGGAGGGGAGTTGGGCCGCCAACAGCCCAAGGCCAGGGGCCGAGCGCAGGGGGGGAGAGCTGGGCCAGGGTTTGTGCTAGACCAGATCTGGGTTTAGGGGTGGATACAAAAGAGAAAACACTTAAATTTTTAGGGCTGTAAATTTTGGATAAAATTTCGACCAAATTGATTTTCAAATTCAAACAACCTAGTGCTACAATCAAACAAAATAATATGCAGCAGCATGAATGCAACATTTCATGTTTCTAGACCTTATAGTTTATTTTAGATAATTAAAAAATTGTTATTTTGCCTAATCAAATTGTTAAATAATTCCTATAATTATGTCAATTTAAATACTAATTTGAAGATAAATTTTTAGGGTGTTACAAACCTACCCCCCTTAGGATGAAACTCGTCCTCGAGATTCGGATGGCTCAAAAAGATAAGGGTACTTTGATTTTAAATCATCTTCTCTTTCCCACGTTTTGTAACACCCTAGGTGTTAAGCATGCACTTAGTCGCATAAACTCATTCATACGCATTCTCATCAAGCATGGCATAAGCATCACATCTCATGAGCACAATCATAATTCAAAGTGTGATTTTAAGTGCTTCATTTTATGTGAATTAAATATGTTAAAAATATTATGCTTGTTTCTAAAATTGTGAAATATTCAAATTAGGTTGAATTGTGTGTTAAAAGGTTTAAGAGTAGTTTTGTGAAATTTTTTTTGGAGCCATAGGATTTGAGAAATGGAATTTAATCAAAAATCCCTAAAATGAATTTATTTAAAAACCTAGAACAAGTTTTAATCTGTGATTCAAATTCGATTTGGAATTTGGCTTTGCTTATTAAAACAAAGTTGTAGGGAATTTTATGGGGAGCAATTCTTCTTTTTACTCCAGCCCCTGAAAAGTTTTGTAAAAGCTTCAAAAGTCTTATTTAAACTTTTTGGAGAAAAGAAATTCCAAAAAAAAGAAAAGGGGACAGGCGCTGCTGGGCCGACCCGCCTCCCTTTCGGCCCAGCCAGACAGCGCGGCCCGCTTCTCCTCCCCTCTCTCTCCCGCGCGCGGCGCTCGCCTCGCTCCACCCGGCGCCGGCCACGTGGCGGCCGTACGCCGGCGTCGTGGATGTGCCGCGGCCGACCGGCTTACCCCAGTCGGGACGGCACCCCGCGCCCCTACGCGCCATTCTGTCCCCCGCTCCTCTCTCTCTTCTTCCTCCCCGTGTGAGCAGTAGTAGCAGCCGCCGCGGCGCTCCGCCGTGCGCCATTGGCGCCGAAGCCCAGCTCCCAACTCCGGTCACCCGCGCTCGATTAAACCCACCCCTAGCTCCGCCTCGACGAGCGCAATCTCGTGCGCATGCTCTCGGCCGTCCGCGTGAAGGTATTAGGTGAGATTTCACCGCCACGACATGGCCGGAGCTCCGGCCAGCTCTCGATCCGCGTAAATCTTCCCTTCCCGACCCCCTTTGTCTTCGTTTGTTTGCGCGTTGTGGTCGCCGTGCTCCCGCGAACCCTAAGCACCCCTCCGTTCGTGCTCTATCGGCCGGAGACGGCCGGACGCCGGTGAGCAGCGCCACCAGAGACCTCACCGTCAGCGAGAGCCGGCCGGCCGAAGTCGGCCGGAGTGCTACATGGCTGACCCGTGGGGACTCGTAGGAGAACGAGGTAGGACCCGAGGAGCAAGAGGAGACCCAGGAGCAGGAACCTCTAGGAGGACCAGAGCTCGGAGAAGAGCTGCAGGAGTGCCCGGATCACAAGCCGAGCACGTTTGAGAAAGGCAAGCCCCGGAGCATTCTAAGTCTCCCTATCCTCGCTAACATAAATGATATATTATGCTTGTTCTACTATGTGAATTTAAGTGATAGGAATTGCTTGATACCGTTGATGCATAAGTACTCCTTGATATCACCACTTGTTTATCTGCCTTGTCCTATGTAGATAGGTACGGATTCCGTGCTTAGTTTGCTTAGTCCGGTAGAAGTCGGGTGATTTCCTGTCACCTGCGAGATATAGGTGGATACCTGCTTGATTAAGCGGTGATTGCTTTGGGAAAGAATAACCAAGTGTGGAAGGGAATTTGAGACCGGGCAGGGTCTTATGGTGAGTTGACCGTAGTGCCCCTGCCTGTGTCGATTAAGGACCGATCGTTGACGGCCCTCTTGTCATGTTGAACGCATGGCCCACACTTAGTTGGAAGGATAAGTCGTTCCGACCGCGAAGCCTGAACACTATCCGAGCCGGGAGTCGAGCCGCCATGCGCTGTATTGGTGATGGTTGAGGAGAACGATGAGGGCGCGGCGTGCAACCTTGGTATACCTTGGATACCTCGGTCGCCGGAACAGTCCTCGGGTACTTGCGGTGCCTACCGAACCCACGAATTGGTCCTAGATAGTGTAACATGGTGATCTGTAGCTCACTTGATCAGTGAGTGTAGTTTGTGTGGGGAATACCTCGCCAGCTGGTTAGAAATCGATTCAAACCGCCATCGCTCTTAGATAGTGAGCACTTGACATGAGCCCTGTCCTCGTAGTAAGGACTATGAAACACTTGGGTTATAATGACAAATGATTTATGAATGCTTTGATGAGGTACCATCGTATTACTACATTTGTTGCAATAGTGCAGGTGCAAACCTAGATAATAGGTAATGATACTTTCGAACTTGAGCTAATCAAAAGAAGAAAGGTTTCCTTTAGGATATGTTTAGTGGAATAGTGCTTTTATGCAAAAAGTCTCAGCTACCCCACTATATAGCCTTCATGATCCTTGAAGAGTCTTTATTTTTGGTTTATGACGGGTAAGTCTAGCTGGGTACATTCTCGTACTCAGGGTTCTACTCCCATGTTGTTTTGCAGATGGTCAAATGTACTATGGTTATTGCATTCTCTGCTTGTACCCAGCCATGGGCGATGACTAGACCAAGAGCGATGGTCAATCTACCACCTCTTTTGCTTTTGTGGGAATGACTGAACTATGGCACTGTATCAGACTAAGTATGTGTGTGTTATTTTCGAACTATGAAGCTTCCGCTACTTGAGAACTTGGTTTGTAATAATTTTAAGAACTCCGATGTATTTTATAAATGTCGCAAACTGGATGTAAGTGTGAATGGTGACCGCTAAACTTATTACGATCTTGGCTGTATGTACGATATGTGGTTTGAAATCCTTCGTGATTTCACGGACCACCGGGATTATATGGGCTTAAGCTCGATGGTTTGACTGTGCAAATGGTCACTATTAGGCTTAATCTCTTATAATTTGGGCGGTTCTGTTACAGCTGGCATCGGAGCAAGGTTTAGCGAGTTACTGTTCATAAGTACAATCTAAACTAAACTTAAACCGGTTTAATAAAAGATTATTATTAATTTATGATAATCCACGTGTCAAACTAAGTTTTTGGAAAAAAAAATTATCTAGTTTGCCATGGTCATATCCTTTATGCCCAGTTAAGGACTTTAAGGTGGCTAGTTAAGTACTGACTTGGGGGTTAATGCATCATATTTCTATTTCGTCGCTCATACGGTGTGCAATAGTATGAGTACCATTCATTTGAGTGGTAATGTATGGATCAATTCTTCCTCTATGCCTCGGTAAGTGGGAGCTGTGAGAGCATGGTCGGATACACTGCCGATCTAGGGAAGTGTGGTTAAGGTGCTGTGTCATGCACACATGTTTGTTGTGCCTAGGAACAGTACCGCATGTTGGGAGATTCCGTCCTGAGAGGCGATGCCATCACTAGGGCGATGATGTGGGTAGTAACACGTCATGTGCATGGACGGGGTGTCTATGTGTGTGGGGTGTATAGCTTTAAATTCTTGTTCTGCATGTTCATGCTGTGGTTGGGCTGAAATGAGTTTTCTGCAGGTGCACTAACCACGTTCCCGCCTAGAACGTTAGTTACGTATGATAGAACGTTGTGTGTCACCGCATATACCGATTAGTGTCATCTTTGTTTCTAAGTTTGTGAGATCGTAAGTCCATGCATGCATCATGTTCATTTTATATCATTGCTTACTTCCCTCCCTTAAAGTAAATCTGTCCCAATTTTAATTAAGTTAATAAAAGGTACTCCTCAATCTTACCCAAGTTATTCCATTTGCAGCAGATGGCACGCGCTAGGCTCACCGCTCGCAAGTCCACTGGTGGGCGGGCCCCTCGCCATCAGTTGGCAGCCAGGAGCTCGCGTCATAAGAGCAAGTTCTTGGAGGAGTTTGGGATGCCCACCTTGCTATGGAGGGTGCTCAGTTCGATGGGGTATCCCGAAGGAAGGGAACCTCGCTACTATTGGAACAAGGAGCATCTTGGTGACGGGACCCTGGTGGGGATCGAGGCAGTGGTCCCTACCAGTGGAGGTGACCCCACCTAGGGCGGTTGGGTGTACGAGTTCCGAGGTACCACGCCTTTCCACGGTGCCAGCAGGGCAGCTTTTGCAGTTCTGAGGGACCTCATGGAGAGGTTTCCACAGGAGCTGGCCCACACCATCGCTGGGGTGTTTCCTCGGGGTGACCCCTACACTTCGGTATGGGATCAGTCCGAGGTGAATGCTCTAGAGAGGAGTGCGGATGAGGACCAGCACAGTGGCAGCGCAGCTATGAGTGCTATCTACGCCTTGATGAAGACCTATGGGGGCCTAGAGCGTTGTTTGGGGCGCTTGTCTGGGTCTCTTCTCACGGTTCAGGATGAGAAGCGTCAGCTGCAGCGTGAGTTTGACACTGAGGTTGAGAGGTTGCAGGCAGAGTTAGCCCGCGTGACCCGAGAGAGGGATCAGGCGGTCCAGAAGAACAGTGAGCTGAGTCAGGACCTACTTTCAGTGAGAGAGCAGAGGGACAGGGTGACTACTGCTCACAGGAACTGCGAGCGCATGATAGTTCATGTGCTTTGTCAGAGGAATGAAGCCTGGCATGAGGAGGACACCCTGAGAGCCCGACAGCTAGAGCTTGAGCAGCAGCTAGCCAATGCCGAGGAATACAATGAGAACCTGCATGAGGAGATCCACCAGCTGCATAACTAGCTCCACCCTCACCACCTGCCTGGAGCAGCCGAGTTAGACTCTGAGGATGAGATGGATGAGGGCCCAGAGTTGGGGGCAGCTGCTAGTGGAGATGAGGACGAGGAGGGCTCCAGCATGGACAGTGACCATAGCGAGTAGATGCTAGGGCTCTAGAGCTAGTCCTTCTTATTTTGATGTTGTTGTTGCATGGCATGTCTTGTAATTTTGGATCCGGGCTATGTAAAATTTCATGTGATGACGCTAAAAGTCCAGTGTATGTATGCTGGCAATTTTGGATGTATGCGAACCTTGTTGCTTGAATGTTAAGTAATCTATAGTGATGTTGTGTGTGGATGATGAATTGTTGTGCCTCTGTTTATTGTGCGAATTTATTTCCTCAGTAAATTCAGTACGGCATAATTCTACACATGTCTACCGTTGGTGGTAACTCCTAACGATTGCTTATCATTGACGCATGCAGATGGTGCAAACACGTTGCGGGGGTAACAGCAACCCCGGTCTTGGAGCAGGTACTTCCGGAGGTGGGGCTCAACGGAATGAGGAAGGAGCACCATCACCACCACCACCGCCTCCTCCGTACACTACGGACGTGTTTTTCGCGCAGTTTCTGGGGAGCCAACGCAACATGGAACAGGTGCAGCGGAACATGGAAGAATCCCTATGCAATATTGCTGACAATACCCGCCGTGGGGATAACCAGGGCGGCCGTGAAGCCAATCAGTACAGCACTTTCAAGGACTTCATGGATACCAAACCACCAGTCTTCAAGGAGGCCTTAGAACCGCTCGAGGCAGATGAGTGGATCAACACCATGGAGCAAAAGTTCCATCTTCTTCGGATGACTGAAGAACTTAAGGCTGAGTACGCGGCACATTAGTTGTAGGGACCTGCTGGGATTTGGTGGTCCCATCATCGTACCACCTACCCAGAGGGGACCCCAATCACCTGGAACCGCTTCACCACCGCTTTTTGGGGAAATTACATTCCTCCGGGTGTGGTGGAAATGAAGGTTGGGGAGTTCATGAGGCTGTCCCAGGGCACAAAGTCTGTGAAGGAGTATCTACACGCTTTCAACAATCTCGCTCGTTACGCCCCCGAGTATGTAAACACGGAAGCCAAGAAGATCGCTAGTTTCTAGAGAGGCTTGAGCCCGAAGATGTTGAAGACCATGGGTACAGGAGCCCGGGCTACCTTCAATGCTTACATCAGTGACTGTCTGACCCAGGAGAACAATAACAACAACTATAGTGCATCCAAGTCCCTTAAGAGGGCTTTTGAAGCCCGATCATCTCAGTCTAGGGCACCGTTGGCAGGGCGACAGCAGTATCGTCCTCCTGCCCCAGGTGCTAGGTTCCGACTGCCGCAGAGAAGGAACACCGGGCTTCCCGCACAGCAGAAGCCGTACAAGGTGGCAATAGCTCCTGCCAAGCCAAAAGCAGTTCAGGCTGCGGCACCTGCCGCCAACAACATGACCAATGGGCCATCTTACAACTGTCACAAGATGGGGCACTTTGCTAAGGAATGTCCCTACCCCAAGAGGCAGCAGACGACCTACCCAGCTCGGGTGCAGCATACCTCGATAGAGGAAATCCCGGAAGGAGAACCGGTAACAACTGGTATGTTTCCTGTCAACCAACACCTTGCAGTTGTTTTGTTTGATTCTGGATCATCGCATTCATTCATGAGCCAAGCATTTGCATAAAAGCATGACCAAACAGTTACAGATCTGGGTTATGGCTATCACATCAGCTCAGCAGGGGCAGATGTGTTGACAAATAGAGTGGTCCGAGGGGTAACCTTGGATATAAGTGACTGGGTGTTTCGAGTAAATCTGGTAGTCATGCCTGGGTTAGTTTTGGATGTTATCATGGGCATGAACTAGATGAAAGAGTGGGATGCTGTCATAGATACTGGGAAGAGGGTGTTATCTCTCAGAGAACCTCAGGGCAGTGGATCTTTTCAAGTACCTCTGCCCTATCGCTTGGACTTTGCTAGCATCTCTTGTGCTACGCACGTGGTTCCTCTGCCACAGATCCCAATAGTCTGTGAGTTCCCTGATGTTTTTCCTAAGGAATTGCCAGGACTTCCCGCAGATAGGGAAGTAGAGTTCGCAATAGAGTTGGTACCAGGTACCGCACCAATATCTAGAAGGCCGTACTGGATGCCGCCTAATGAACTCGCTGAGTTGAAGAATCAACTGAAAGAGTGTTTTCCAAGATAGATTTAAGGTCCGTGTATCACCAAATCAGGATCCGTCCGCAAGATATCCCGAAGACTGCTTTTTCCACCAAATATGGGTTGTACGAGTATCTTGTCATGTCCTTCGGGTTGACAAATGCTCCTACGTACTTCATGTATCTGATGAATTCGGTCTTTATGCCAGAGTTAGACAAGTTTGTTGTGGTGTTCATCGACGACATTCTGGTTTATTCTGAGAATGAGCAAGATCACGCCGAGCATCTAAGAGTCGTGCTAACACGACTACGAGAGCATCAGTTGTATGCAAAGTTTAGCAAGTGTGAGTTCTGGCTGAAGAAAGTTCCTTTCCTAGGGCATATTTTGTCTGAAGAAGGGATTGTTGTGGATCCGTCAAAGGTACAGGAAGTTATGGACTGGAAGGCACCAACTTCTGTCTCGGAAGTTCGAAGCTTTCTTGGCCTAGACGGGTATTACCGTCGTTTTATACATGACTTTTCCAAGATTGCTAAGCCAATGACCAGTTTGCTGCAAAAGGATCATAAGTTTGTCTAGACGGAAGGGTGTGAACTAGCCTTCCGCACCTTGTGAAAGTTGCTGACCACCGCTCCCGTGCTAGCGCAACCCAATATCGAGAAGCCTTTTGATGTGTTTTGCGACGTATCGAAAAGTGGTTTAGGATGTGTGCTAATGCAAGATGGCAGAGTTATAGCTTACGCTTCACGACAATTGAGAAAGCATGAAGTCAACTACCCAACTCACGACCTCGAGTTAGCAGCAGTGGTGCACGCTCTGAAGATCTGGAGGCACTATTTGTTAGGAAATAAGTGTCATTTACACAGATCATAAAAGTCTGAAGTACATCTTCTCTCAGTCCGAGTTGAATATGAGGCAACGACGATGGTTGGAGCTGATCAAGGATTACGATCTAGAAGTCCACTATCATCCAGGCAAGGCTAATGTGGTAGCAGATGCTTTGAGTCACAAACCACACTATCAAGTGGTTCAACCGTTGTTTGAGGATGGGTTCAATCTCATGCATCCTGAAGTCTTATGTCACATACAACTCAGTTGTTCACTTGAAAGTCAAGTCATCGAGGGTCAGAAAACAGACAAGGGTATTTTCCACATCAAAGAAAAGATCAAAAATGACCCAAGGACTCAGTTCAAAGTTGATGAAAAAGGGGTATTATGGTTTCAACACCGGCTGGTAGTCCCGAAGAATCGAGAATTAAAGAACCGCATCATGGATGAAGCACATCTCTCCAAGCTTTCTATTCACCCTGGCAGTAGTAAGATGTATCAAGACCTAAGATCTCACTTTTGGTGGACGAAAATGAAGAAAGAAATAGCAGCATACGTGGCCCGTTGTGACACCTGTTGCTGAGTCAAGGCTATACATATGAAACCTGTAGGTCTATTGCAACCGTTGTTAGTTCCAGAGTGGAAATGGGAAGAGGTCATCATGGACTTTATCACAGGTCTACCGACAACACGAAAGGGAAATGACTCGATTTGGGTAATCATAGATTGATTGACCAAGTCGGCTCATTTCATTCCTGTTAAGACTCGTTACAGACCTCCCGAGTATGCTGACCTATATCTAGCTGAGATTGTTAAGTTGCATGGTATTCCCAAGACCATCATATCAGATAGAGGACCGCAGTTCACCGCTCATTTCTGGGAGCGAATGCATAAGAGCTTGGGGACTAGTCTGATAAGAAGCACAGCGTATCATCCCCAAACCTCGGGTCAAATAGAAAGACTCAATCAAGTGCTCGAAGATATGTTGAGAGCATGCGTGTTATCATCCAAGGGATCATGGGAATCATGGTTACCCCTGGCCGAATTCTCATACAATAATAGCTATCAAGAGAGTATCAAGATGGCTCCGTTCGAAGCGTTGTATGGTCGTAAGTGTAGGACTCCGTTAAACTGGGTCGAACCTAGTGAAAGGAGATACTATGGCATCGACTTCGTAAACGAGGCTGAGAAAAAGGTGCAAATCATACAACAACATATGCAGGCGGCACAATCGCGACAAAAGAGTTATGCCGATAAGAGGAGAAGGCCACTTGAATTCAATGTGGGTGACTATGTTTACCTCAAGGTTACGCCAATGAAGAAAGTTCAGCGTTTCCGGGTTCGAAGCAAGCTTGCACCCAGATCTGTGGGACCGTACCTGGTACTAGAAAGAAAAGGCCCCATGGCCTACAAGATTCAATTACCTGAAGAGTTGAGTTCAATCTTTCAAGTTTTCCATGTGTCCCAACTACGGAAGCGTTTGAAAGTACCCGAGCAGAGGATCGAACCCCGAGGAATCAAGATAAAGGCAGACTTAGAGTATAAGGAGCAACCAGTGGGTATCGTGGATACCAAGGAGCGGGTAACCCGGAACAGAGTGGTCAAAACATTCAAGGTGGTGTGGAGTCATCATGAGGATAGGGATGCCACCTAGGAAACCGAGGATTACCTAAAAACAGTATACCCAAAATTTCATAAGAAATGGTTAGTAACCCAAATTTCGGGACGAGATTTACCTAAGGGGGGAAGCGCTGTAACACCCTAAGTGTTAAGCATGCACTTAGTCTCATAAACTCATTCATAAGCATTCTCATCAAGCATGACATAAGCATCACATCTCATGAGCACAATCATAATTCAATGTGTGATTTTATGTGCTTTATTTTATGTGAATTAAATATGTTAAAAATATTATGCTTGCTTCTAAAATTGCGAAATATTCAAATTAGGTTGAATTGTGTGTTAAAAGTTTTAAGAGTAGTTTTGTGAAATTTTTTTTGGAGCCATAGGATTTGAGAAATGGAATTTATACAAAAATCCCTAAAATGAATTTATTTAAAAACCTAGAACAAGTTTTAATCTGTGATTCAAATTCTATTTGGAATTTGGCTTTGCTTATTAAAACAAAGTTGTAGGGAATTTTATGGGGAGCAATTCTTCTTTTTACTCCAGCCCCTAAAAAGTTTTGTAAAAGCTTCAAAAGTCTTATCTAAACTTTTTAGAGAAAAGAAATTCAAAAAAAAAGAAAAGGGGACAGGCGCTGCTGGGCCGACCTGCCTCCCTTTCGGCCCAGCCAGACAACGCGGCCCGCTTCCCCTCCCCTCTCTCTCCCGCGCGCGGCGCCCGCCTCGCTCCACCCGGCGTCGGCCACGTGGCGGCCGTACGCTGGCGTCGTGGACGTGCCGCGGCCGACTGGCTTACCCCGGTCGGGACGGCACCCCGCGCCCCGACGCGCCATTCTGTCCCCCACTCCTCTCTCTCTTCTTCCTCCCCGTGCGAGCAGCAGCAGCAGCCGCGGCGGCGCTCCGCCGTGCGCCATTGGCGCCGAAGCCCAGCTCCCAACTCCGGTCACCCGCGCTCGATTAAACCCACCCCTAGCTCCGCCTCGACGAGCGCAATCTCGTGCACACGCTCTCGGCCGTCCCCTTTCTCTTCGTTTGTTTGCGCGTTGTGGTCGCCGTGCTCCCGCGAACCCTAAGCACCCCTCCGTCCGCGCTCTATCGGCCGAAGACGGTCGGACGCCGGTGAGCAGCGCCACCGAGCTCCGCCGTACGCCATAGCTGCCGCTAGGGACCTCCTCCGTCGATGAGATCTAGCTCAACGTGTTCGCCTCGAAGAGACGAAGCCGTTGGTGCCCTCCGCGCCACCGGAGACCTCACCGTCGGCGAGAGTTGGCCGGCCGAAGTCGGCCGGAGTGCTACATGGCTGACCTGTGGGGACACAACCCCTGGGTCCCGCCTTTCAGCGCCTCTGCGGGTGTGGATCTGGGTAGATCTAGCGTTTTCCGTCGGTTTTCTTAAATAAAGGTTTTCCAGAAATTGATTTAAATGATGTAAAATCCTTATCTTGAGATGCATGGCTCCAAAATTAATGAAATAAATTTTGATGTGTTCTATATTCTCAGATCTATAGTTTGGTGTGGTTGCATGTCATGTTTGAACAACTTTTCTGTACAAATATATTTGATCCATGTTTTCGCTGAATTTGGAAAATGCATAATAATTAAAATATAGCTCAGAAAAATATGAAACTTGTTTTGTTGGTTCTGCATGGGTGATTAGGCTCTGGGAAAAATATGTAACACATTAATTGCTGTATGAATTATTTTATGATGATTTAAATGCTTGCATGGCAGTGGTTTGTGATTTTAAATAAATAACTGGATCATGCAATTAATCTAGAAATTTTTGTGGGTGTTTCTTATGATAATAAGTAAATTATAAAAATATGAGATCTGCTGTTTGACACTTACACAACAGTAGGATAATTATACTTAATTATATGGATTAATCTTGTGACTTTTGTAGCTCAAAATAAATGTCCAAAGTTTATGAGAAAATTTTGGTAGACTCTATGAGTGATTAGTAGTCTTCTGTAATTTTTGTGGGATTTATTGATAAACAGAAATATATGCTACTTTTGTAGGCCTAAAAATGAATAAAGAAATTATAATTGTTATACATAGATTAAATAAAGAAAAAGGATGTTTGGTGTATCTTTGAAGCATCTTGTTAGCTTGCTGGTTAACAGTGAAGGTAACTTGTAGAGTAAAGTGCAATAGATGCTTAGTTGGATTGCTTGTTCTTGGATGATGTTGACTACCTTGTAAGAGTGACCACTTATATCATCTATGCATCATGACATGATCATCTGGTATCCGCTTGCATAAGCATTATCATCTCGGGCATCTCGCACTCCACTCATGAGCACACATGCATCCTACAGGCTCGCAGGATAACGAGGTGGGACCCGAGGAGCAAGAGGAGACCTAGGAGCAGGAACCTCTTGGAGGATCGGAGCTCGGAGAAGAGCTGCAGGAGTGCCCGGATCACAAGCCGAGCACGTTTGAGAAAGGCAAGCCCCGGAGCATTCTAAGTCTCCCTATCCTCGCTAACATAAATGATATATTATGCTTGTTCTACTATGTGCATTTAAGTGATAGGAATTGCTTGATACCGTTGATGCATAAGTACTCCTTGATATCACCACTTGTTTATCTGCCTTGTCCTATGTAGATAGGTACGGAGTCCGTGCTTAGTTTGCTTAGTCCGGTAGAAGTCGGGTGATTTCCTGTCACCTGCGAGATATAGGTGGATACCTGCTTGATTAAGCGGTGATTGCTTTGGGAAAGAATAACCAAGTGTGGAAGGGAATTTGAGACCGGGCAGGGTCTTATGGTGGGTTGACCGTAGTGCCCCTTCCTGTGTCGATTAAGGACCGATCGTTGACGGCCCTCTTGTCATGTTGAAAGCATGCCCCACACTTAGTTGGAAGGATAAGTCGTTCCGACCGCGAAGCTTGAACACTATCCAGGCCGGGAGTCGAGCCGCCATGCGCTGTATTGGTGATGGTTGAGGAGAACGACAAGGGCACGACGCGCAACCTTGGTATACCTTGGATACCTCGGTCGCCGGAACGGTCCTCGGGTACCGACGGTGCCTGCCGAACCCGCGAATTGGTCCTGGATAGTGTAACACGGTGATCTGTAGCTCACTTGATCAGTGAGTGTGGTTTGTGTGGGGAATACCTCGCTAGCTGGTTAGAAATCGATTCGAATCACCATCGCTCCTGGATAGTGAGCACTTGACATGAGCCCTGTCCTTGTAGTAAGAACTATGAAACACTTGGGTTATAATGATAAATGATTTATGAATGCTATGATGAGGTACCATCGTATTACTACATTTGTTGCAATAGTGCAGGTGCAAACCTAGATAATAGGTAATGATACTTTCGAACTTGAGCTAATCAAAAGAAGAAAGGTTTCCTTTAGGATATGTTTAGTGGAATAGTGCTTTTATGCAAAAAGTTTCAGCTACCCCACTATATAGCCTTCATGATCCTTGAAGAGTCTTTATTTTTGGTTTATGACGGGTAAGTCTAGCTGAGTACATTCTCGTACTCAGGGTTCTACTCCCATGTTGTTTTGCAGATGGTCAAATGTACTATGGTTATTGCATTCTCTGCTTGTACCCAGCCATGGGCGATGACTAGACCAAGGGCGATGGTCACTCTACCTCCTCTTTTGCTTTTGTGGGAATAACTAAACTATGGCACTGTATCAGACTAAGTATGTCTGTGTTATTTTCGAACTATGAAGCTTCTGCTACTTGAGAACTTGGTTTGTAATAATTTTAAGAACTCCGATGTGTTTTATAAATGTCGCAAACTGGATGTAAGTGTGAATGGTGACCGCTAAACTTATTACGATCTTGGCTGTATGTACGATATGTGGTTTGAAATCCTTCGAGATTTCACGGACTACCGGGATTATATGGGCTTAAGCTCGATGGTTTGACTGTGCAAATGGTCACTATTAGGCTCAATCTCTTATAATTTGGGCGGTTCTGTTACATGTTTCTTCATCTTTAGAATGCCTATTCCACTGTATTTTACACATTCTTATAACCTTGCTCCTAGTGATTCTTTCTGCTGTCTCCAAAATTCTCGTAGGATATTCTTTATAGGAAAGATCTTTTTGAATATCAAGCTCTTCCAGAGGTAGCTGTTCCTCGGGTATTCTCAGACATTTCTTAAGCTGTGACACATGGAAAACATTGTGAACACTTGAGAGTTGCTCAGGTAACTCCAGTTGATAGGCAACTTCTCTTCTATCAATGACCTTAATGGGACCCACATACCTAGGAGACAACTTCCCCTTGGTATGAAATCTCTTGACTCCTCTCATAGGTGAGACCTTGAGATACACATAATCTCCTATTTGAAATTCCAAATCCCTTCTCCTAGTGTCTGCATAACTTTTCTGTCAAGATTGTGCTACCTTCAAGTTCTGCCTTACTATGTGTACCTGTTTCTATGCCTCTTGCTAAATTTCTAGACCAAAAACTTGACTTTCTCCAGTTTGATTCCAAAATAGTGGTGTCCTGCATTTCCTGCCGTATAGTACCTCAAAAGGTGCCATTTTGAGACTTTTCTGGTAACTATTATTATAGGAGAACTCTACATAAGGCAAACTCTTGTCCAAACATGTCCTGTACTGCAGGACACAAGCTCTCAACATATCTTCTAGTATTTGGTTTGTTCTTTCTGTTTGCCCATCCGTTTGAGGATGATAGGCCGAACTAAAGTTCAATTTTGTATCAATGGATTCATGTAGTTTTTGCCAAAAATGTGACGTAAACTGTGTCCCTCTATCAGAAACAATTTTCTTTGGCACTCCATGTAAACACACAATCCTTTCCATATACAATTCTGCCAACTTTGCCCCTGAATAGGTGGTCTTGATAGGGATGATGTGAGCTCTAATTAATCAATCCACAATAACCCAGATAGAATCATATCCTTTCTGTGTTCTAGGTAGTCCTACTATGAAATCCATTCCAACTTCTTCCCACTTCCATTCAGGTATTTTCATGGGTTGAAGTAATCCTGCTAGCCTCTGATGTTCTGCCTTTACTCTTTGGCATGTATCGCATATAGCCACATATCCTGCTACGTTTCTTTTCAAACCATACCACCAGTATATCTCTTTAAGGTCGAGGTACATTTTAGTGCTACCTAGGTGTATAGAATAGGCTGAGTCATGAGCTTCCCTCAGAATAGACTCTCTAATAGACTTTATCTCTGGTACACAGATCCTCTTACCGAACCACACTGTTCCCTGGTCATCCATGTGAAAACCTGGTGCCTGTTGACACTTGCTAACACCACTTGAATACTAGGTTGTCATCCCCAGCATGGTACTAGAGTGTACTATGGTATTTATACGCACAAAGATAAATACGCAAGTGCACAGATACCTTTGTAGCCTTTACCCGGTTAAAGGTTTTTATCGTATCCACAGGGAAACGGGAGAACTGATCTACGCTCTAACTTAACCTAAATAGATAGATAAGTGTAAATAGGAAAGATGGTAGAATTGAATAAGAACAATATTAAAGGTAAGATAACAATGAGTGATAATAGGGGAATAGAGAGTAGAGCAATCTAATATATGGGTGATGGTAGGAGAATAGAGAGGATAACTATGGTTTCTCTACTTCAAAGGGGTATGTCTATGTCTGGGACGAACCACGTGATAAGAATACACCACAAAGGATGCTTATCCATTGGCCGATAAACCCTACCAGTCCTGCTAACGAGAGGTGGACTATAGGGGACCAACGTAACTGTCACCTACGCGGCCTACCACATGATCCAGCTAACAGGGGATATCCACAAGTAATCTAGGTCTAAGCACCACGCTTACACCTATACTACAACTCTCACCTATAGTGTCCTATAGATTAAAGTACTCCAAAGAGTTGTGAACCAGAATATACATGGATAGTAATTGCATAATGAATTAGAAGTAGATTACCAGAGTCATCCCATGAGCAAGCTTGATTAGAGCTTGATCATGGCGAAGTACAACCGGAGGAAGAACCGACAGGCCGGCCTCTCCTCCAATCCTCCCTCACTCTCCATCTCGCTACTATCTAGATCTACTCTAGTTTAGAGATGAGTGGAGAGCTCTCATCTCCAAGCCCTAGCTTTTGCTCTGTCTATGAATAATGAATAAGGATGAAGGGGTGCCTCCTCCAGGAGCCAGGGGGTCTGCTTATATAGTCCTCTCAAGTGAATCTGGGCCGTCGGATCAAACCGACATTAATCGCACGATTTTCCTTAATCCTTTAGGTCAGTGGAGCATAATCTGCGAGACGGAACCTGATTGGTTCCTGTAGCTGGGCGGGCGCCCAAGGGGGGAGGGCGGGCGCCCTGCCCCCGAGCCCGCTTGGCTTCCCGTTCGTTCCCGTGGCTTCTGGAGTCTTCTAGATGATAGAAAATTGCGCGGCACGTTAATATCTCTATGTAAACCCAACATGTGGGCCTTTCTTCCATATTTCCTGATAACCCCTTGCAGAAATAGACAAACACCAAAACTCGTGGAATTCTGTCAGATAAAACCCTAAGTCTAGGTGTTGGTTGCATTTGGATCCTTTTCTTTATTTATTTGATGATTATATTTGGTACTTAAGGACCGTCAACAACTCCCCCAGAGCTTACCTCTTGCTCGTCCCTGAGCAAGGATGGACTCAAGAGTTTCTGCAGTGGTTTCATGCCTTAAAGGTACACATGCGTTGAAATAAGATCTCATCTCTGGGTTAGGGTAAACTGTTAAGATTTAAACTTACTCATATTACCTTCCACCATGGGGCTTGCAACCGTCACTTGTGTCTTGAGCAGTTAAAAGATAGAACAGTCTAGTCAAGCGCCATGTCTCTTCTTCTTGAGTAACTATAGCTCTGGAGTTTTTGCAGATTTTCAAATAAAACTCAGAGATTTCTTGTATGACTCTCTCAATTCTCTCTTTTGTGGTATTTCTGGATCCTTTCCAAGGCAGTAATGGTATATGCCTTCTCTCAAAGTATTTGGTATTTTTGGTATGAGGCATAGTGATATTGCCTTCTCTCTCACCCTACTCTAATAAGGTTTTGATATCTGGAGCTCATAGGTGGGAGACAGCTAATACATACTTACAAGACATTTATTGCATAGTCAAACCATGGATCCAGAGAAACAAGTCAATAAGTCAATATCAAGATGTGCATGTGTGGCGAATGAATGATGTATGGTGATGATGGTGATAATGGTGAAAGTCTAATTCTACGTTTGATCTTTTGAGGGGATACATACCTTTCTAGCACGTTGAAGCTTTTTGAGGGGAATGAGATGCTCTATATTTTCTTTTTATTTTCTCTCAGGTGGGTATCTTGTACCCCTAATTCTACTATCGAACACTTGTCCATTTTTACCTCTCGTCTCACTTTTTCTTTTCTTCAAGGTTCCGGGCACTTGCCCCTTTTTATTTCCTCGTATTCACTTTTTCTTCTCTTTTTTTAGAGCACTCACCCTCCTGGAATAATGTAGCAAGTGGTAGTAACCAAAATATCTCGAGCATTTATTTCACGGGGAATAACAGGGATAGAATAATGTTTTTGGCTATTCTCTCCTTGATAGGAGTAGAATAATTTTGGGTGAATTTGGAGATGGAAAGGAGTGGATGTATGTGGATGCGTACTTCCGGAGTAGAAGTAGCATGTATGAGTGAACGTGCAAGTGAATCTTGATTTTAACTACATGACAAGCTCCTAAGGGTATACACAGCTTGACCACACTCAATGCTCATAAGTAGTAAAAAGTAAATGTGTGGTTCATAGTCTAATAAGCATGTATATGTGGCTGTGGTAGGACTTTAAACTCTCATCATACCGGAACTCATCATGCAACATTTTAAAGATTTTCAAAGATAAAATTCTCCAGAATTCTAGCATCTCTAGGAACAGATAAACAACAACTCAACCTTCCCATATCATATCCGTTAACGACTTAGACTTTAGATCAAGTACTCTTCCCACAAGTTCAGGTTTAGAGCAAATCTTAATACATAACAGTCATGCCTAAACTTGAGAGAGAATTCAATTTTGAGAACTAGTCATGGCAGAGCAACTATTCATTATTTCCATGTGTGAGCTTATCATGAGGGTTCATAGCAAACTTTATTTATTTAGCAAACTAAGCAAAGATATATATATATATATAAGCACAAAATCTTCATTTGGGTTTTTATGATTATGCATCTTTTTATTATTTGAGTAAAGCATAAACGAAAGTAAAAACACTTAGCTGGATAAATGGGGGTGCTCTCCCCCAAGCTGGATTTTGATGTAATTTCTTCTGATGTAGCTAGCAGGTGGCAGAGGTGTATTTGAATGTCGGCAGCACCCTAACAGCAATTAGGATGTCCTCCGTCTGCTAGTCTTCTTTGATCCTTGAATTCTGTAGAGCTCAAATAGACAACAAAGCTTTGTGGAACTGGTTAAGTGTTAGCATAAAATCTCTTAGCCGTTATCATGTTGAGCTTTCCTCTAATAAATATTACTCTCTTTGGTAGGATCATAAATTTATTTTTATATTTTCATTTCTATAGGACATGAATATATCTATTTTATTTTTACGCCACCACAGTGAATGTACTTATGGGTTTTATGCCACGAGCATACTCACATGGGGCTTACTATTTTTAATATTTTTATTTTGTTTTCAAGATAGCATGGTTAACTAACAAGCCATTTAAGGAAAGTAAATAATTTAAGGGAAAAGGAAATGCAGAAAGGATAAATATGGGTAACCACTGATTTTACCTTTCGGCGAGGGTTCAATGTTTTAAGTCTTCTGAACAAGACTTCTCACCGTGTTCATTCTTTAGGTGCGTCATTTGATTCAGGTGTGGACCTTGACGTCTGCTCCTCTTGATATGGTGTCACTCATGTTCTTCGTTTGCCCAGGAGTTCGAAGTGCGGCGTTGGCAGTATCTTGCTCAGTGTGTTTGTGCTTGTAGATCCACGTCCTTCACTTGGTAGAGTCTGGGAGTTGAAAAATCCTCTATGTTTCTCAAAATGTGTCCTGCTCATAGAGACAAGGCAGAGATCAAGTGCATGGGCCCTGTTGGTGGAAAACACCAATAGAACCAAAAGTGTATTTGTTCTTCTCTAACCTTAAGCATAGTGAGCAAGACAAAGGTGATGGATAATAAGATCATGAGTGTAGCATTTAAAACATTTGTCAGATCAGATCGCTCAACCTAATGGAAAGATAATCTATCTATATTATATATATATATATATATATTTCTTCCAAAGATTGAGTGTGCAACATTTTAGCTTATATGATTAGGAGTGTGGGATCACGAAGGTAGTACTAAGAACAAAGATTAAAGGACTAAACATGTTGAATTAATTGGGTTGGTTAATTTATGTTTGTCTCTTTATTCATGTGAACGCCAGAACCAAGGAGAAGCTTATAAAAGTGATAGTTAAGTACCCTAAGATGTTACCTTACTTGAAGATTGATGGTACAGTATTACCTTGTGGAAGCTTTCCTTTCTTAGCGGGTGTGCATCGTGTTTATGGTACCCTCCATGGATCATCTCTTATGAGCTACGTCTTCCTTGTGTAAATTGTTAAACTTGATGTGTCTCTCTCTTTGTCTCCAATGTGAGTTTATCTCAAGACTTCCCAGGTCGATATTGAAAGTTTTCCTGCAGGGGTTAGTTTAAACAAAATATACCAATGTCTACACAAGTAGTTTTTAGTTCAGTAACCAAACTAGACTCCATGTCTAATCAGATTAAGGAAGGCTATTTAACCTAAGCACCACGCTTAATTTAAATGCCAATGGAAGTATGTCGAGTACTTCCAAACCAACACTTGCTTGTGAATAGACAAAGGTAGCATGAGAGCATTTATAGAGATCTACTCAAGTGGAGATGAAGTAGTGTGATTAGTATTTAACAAATTGAACATGTCTCAAAGGTAGGGACAACCAACATAGCAACATGGCAAAGGATGTTTTTATGTAAAGTACTCCCCCAAGCTTGAATTTTGCAAAAATCAAGTTTGGATGAATTTAATTCAGTGTTGCATAAAGATTGGTTGGATATACCATGTACTTGCTTGTTGTTCATCCGATCTTCTTGCTCCAATCCTGGAAAGGTTAGTGACAAGAATACCCGAAGGAATATTTTCACAATTATCGTTACACGCTCACTACACAAGGTAATGTTGTAAATAATTAAAAGCTCATGTTACGATATGATCAGTGCTTATTTTAGGACACTAAGCTTGTCCTTGGGAAACCATCAATTTATGTCGGCGAAGTGGTTTCCCTTCCAACGCTGACCTATATCAAGATCAACTCAACAAGATCTGCAATATTTATTATAGACATATGCATCGACAACCGCCCTTTTAAAGTTTTTATAAATAGAAAGGAAGAGGGGGATGGAGATCTCAAATCTGGTGATGTTGGAGAGACCAATATATTGGGAAGATGTTGCATATGAGCATGGAGTAAATGAAGTGGCTGTGAAATAAATTCTATGCTCATTAATGTTATCTTCGTCTCCAATCTGGATGTTCGGAGTTTCTCCTGGATTGGTCTCACCTATGTCCTCTTCTTTAGTTGGATGAATCTCATCTTCAAAAGGAGTCAAGAACTCACCATTTGAAATTGAGCCAAAGTTAGAACCCATTAAGGCTTCTTCCTTATCCATCCATTCTACACATTCTAGCCATTTAGAACTTGTGATCAGGAAAGGGGAGGTGTTAGAATTTTCTATATGGCTTAGCTCTCCTTCTATGACATTACTTGACATATCATCCTCATGGTCTTTATGACTCCTATGGTTTGATCGTCTTGATGGATTGTTAGGATCATCATGAGGCTGAAAAGGAGAGGGATAAGAGGGGTCTCTAAGGTCAAGGATGGATTTAGAATTTATGAACATGGAAGGGGAACAAATAGAATCTTCTATATGGTTTAGCTCTCCTTCACTTGATATGTCATCCTCGACTTCTTCATAATAGGAACCAGGACATTCTCTAAGAGAACCATTATTGCAAGGATTTGAATTATCCCTGCCTGAAGGTATCTTATGGAACCAGAAGTCTAAACCATCAGCATCTGAAAGATTTAAGGTCGGAATTCCTTCCTCCCTTGGAGAATTTTAGGGTATTGATGGTTTAGGATCGATAGCTAAAGTTTGGGATTGAAGTGGTTGTGATCTGGCTATCGAAACTTCTTCTTCTTGTCTAGGAACTGGTTCTTTCTCTTTCTTAGGGATATAAATGCTAGGAAACTTTCCACTCAATGAATCAATTAAATCCCTAGCTTCACTAGCAGGTAGGTGATAGATGGATCCTCTAGAGGCTATATTCAAGGTTTGCTTATTTTCCCTACTAAGGCCCTCAAAAAAGTGAACTAGAAGAACTTCTTTTGGAATAGAAAGCTTTGGGCCAGTGAGAGTAAGGTTAATAAAGTGGTCCCATGATTTGCCAAGAGATTCTTCTTCCAGTTGTCTAAAAGAAATAATCTCACGCCGAAGTTCCGCCACTTTGGAGATTGGAAAATATTTAAAAAGAAAACTATTATATAACTCCTTCCAATCTCCATGAACACTCCCTACTTTGAGTTTGTACCAATGTCTAGCTTTTCCTGTTAAAGAGAATGGAAAGAGCTTTCATTTAAGGGTCTCAGCGGACATGCCTTCTATGTGATGGAGGTCACAGACTCGATAAAACTCTCTTAGGTGTGTGTATGCGTTTTCTTCACCTTCTCCTGAGAAAGGTTGTTTTTGAACAAATTCTATGTATTCGGGGTCTATCTCAAAACTAGATGTCATGATAGGCTTTGAAGATTTTGGTGGTTCGAGATGTTTGCCCGTAGTGAGAACCACCTCCATCATCTGGATCACGAGCACCCTCTTGTTCATCTTGCTCCATGGGTTCCTCTTCGGTGTCCTCTTCTTCAGCAGGTTCCTCAAGCATCCTCATCCATGGGTACATCCATGGATTGTTCCTCTTGTGGCTCCTCCTCCATGTCTCTTAGTGCCTCAACTATGTGCGGGGGAACACGCTTGCCTAGTGCCTCTTGTTGGGCATGATGACGCGTTTGCGGGCTGTCCACTTGGTACGGGCCATCTATAAGAAAATGATATGAGGATTAGAACAAAAATAATTTTCTTAATAGATATTAGACAGATTATAAGCAAAAATTTTGTAGGAAAATAATTAATAAAATAAGTGCTCAAGACCCTAAGAATGTCCATTTCTAACTAGGCTGATCGTCCTACAGTCAAGCTAAGCTTTGATACCAATTTGTCTCACCCAGTTTTGATAACAAAACCAAGTACTCAAATGTGTGCGCCCAGGATGTCCAAACACACATATTATCACAAATTGTAAATATATCAAAGTAAGTACTTTATTACATCGCATATTCATCATAACATCTCATATAGTCTTGCTCACTGGCAACATTATTACACAAAGCGGAAAGCTAAGCCCTTGTTGCCATAGGGACCCCAACTGGTGAACTCCAGCACTCTAGAAGTCCTAGACATCTTTAGGGAATTCCTCATTACAAACATCTATTACCCATCTGGGATTTTCATTGAAATATAAACAAGTGTAAGCGCACCATGCTTAGCAAGTATAACATAGGGGTATATGAAGGCTCAAAGGCTTGACTCAGTTTAACAACGGTTAGCATTTTGAGTTGGTCATATTTTATTATCAAAACTTTCTACTTTTAATGATGATCGAACCCTCGTTGCATAAGTTTCAATCAAAGTTAATACTTTTCCCAAATGAAACCAAGTAACTGCTAACCAAAAAGGATCCGGGCCGCTCATGACCGAGAGCTCTGCAGAAATTGTACAACTTTACCCTCGAGCCGTGATTCCCTAGAGTCGGGGTTTGCAAGGCCCACACCACTTCTCCCGAGGAAGTGTGATAGGGTTTCACTACTTAACCTTTCACTAGTCACCCTAACAAAATAGTAGCCACGAGGTTTCAGTGGCAAGTGTGCATAGATGACCTCCTTCAAGAGGCACATGTGGTCGCGGCAGTGTACAAACCATGGTAGGAGAGACACCTATACACCACGAGGACCCCCCTCTAGCGCCTTTCGGTAACCACTAATTTGCTAGAGACATACTAGTTATATGATTAAGGTTAGAGCCATTTAACTCTCGGGATTGTACGTGACCTCCTGGGTGGCCGCTTCAGGATTAAGTCCTTATGGAGAGGAATCTAGAGCTTTCAAATCCTAAGCTCTAGCCCCCCTGAACCAAGTTACTAGAACATATTTTATCATATTGCATATACCAATTAATCAGGTTAATTTATTAACTTGGATTTTAGCATAGCAGCAGCTATCTGAATAAATGCACACCTTCCCATGGGTATCAAGGATATATGGTACAAAATTATCTACGTAAAGTCCTTATAGGCATTTCAATTTAGACACATGTATATGTATGAATTAAATAATATTCATAGGTACAAGGAATGCCTTTGTTACACATACCTTCCTCAAAAGTTTCCTCCTAGTAGAGCTCAACAAACTGCTCCTCAACAACCCCAACCTCATCTCCTTCTATTCGTGATCCAAACACCAATCATGCATTCAATCCAATCATCACATGCATACAGATAGATTTCTATTAGAACAGTACACCAAATAGTAAAAATAGTGACTGAGAAGTATGTAAATCTATTCTGCGCATTTCTACGAACACATGAGCGAAAGAATCACTCTAATCAGAGTTAAAACGTGAAAGTTATGCATAAAACAAGTGGAATGGCATTTCTGTGAATAAACTGAATCAAAAAACGAATTTAAAAGAATTAAAACTAAATTTTCTAACGGTTCTGGACTGTGCGCACTATTATAGAAAAGTTTAGGGTTTAAAACGGAAGAAAACAGGATTAAAAAGAAATACTTTTGAACTAGGTTGGACTGGAGGTTGATTTACTTGAAATAGGGGGGTTAAAGTGCAAAACCACTCGGCGGTCCGCGGCTGACCGCGTCGCTGGCCGACAGGGGGTCACATGGCGGCCTGGGTTTGGCTCGGTCCACCACGGTGCGCGTGGACCGGCTAATCGAGCGGCCGTGGACCGCGCCCATGGTCCACCGTGGACCGGTTATATAACCCCGAAGGGGTATGTAATCTAGGCCGTTGGAACAAGATCGAACGGCTCTGAGAGAAATGAGGGGGAACGCCCCTGAGCCAGGGCCGACCACGACGGCGCCATTGCCGCCGATGAGGTGAGCTCTGCGGTGCTCGCTGGAATTGCATTCCGGGCCACGCCAGACCAAAAGAAGGGTACCAGGGTGACGAGCGCGACGAGACGAACGCGATAGGGTAAAAAGAAAAGGCGGGGAGCACATCGGAATGACAGCCCCGCAGCGGCACCATTGTCGTGCCCTCGGGAAGCTTCGAATTTGGCGATATAATACCCTAAGCTCGCGATTAAAGGTATGGGGAGCATCGGGAAGTTACCACAGTTCTGTTGAAGCTGCTCGCAGCGTCTAGGGAGACTCCGAGCGGTGTGGCCACGGACGAGGCGGACTAGGAAGAGAAAGAAGACAACCGTGAGCTTAGGTTCAACCAAACCATGAAGAAAATAGGGTAAGAGTGGACCTACGGCCGCGATGTAACCAGGCAAACGCTCTGCGCACGTTCACAACGCCCACCGAGCTCTAGAGACGGAGAATTTGGAGATGGATTTGAGCTCGGTTCAAGAATGGAAGGGGGAAAGGGGGAGGCTCAGCAGTGAGCTTTATAGGGTGAGCAGGGGCGCTGAGGGGGCGAGCACTCGGGTGATTAAGCCCGGCATCAAGGCGGTTTGATGGCCGATTGATGGTCTCCATTCAATCGGTGCTCGAAGGCAGGGGGGAGTGATGGCATTGAATGCCATTCGCGTCGCTCCCGGCTCAGTGAGGAAGAAAGGGGGAGACGCTGACGAGCGGGCCCCATAGCGCAGTGAGAGAGGGAGGGAGTGGAAGAGCGTCGACAGGTGGGCCCTACTGCGCAGCGAGAGGGGAGAAGGGGGAGAGTGCACGCGGGCTGACTGTGGCCGAGCGGGCCGCGCCACTAGGCCACGCGCGCGCTGCGGGAGAGGGAGTGTGCGGGGGAGGGGAGTTGGGCCGCCAATGGCCCAAGGCCAGGGGCCGAGCGCGGGGGGGGGGGGGGAGAGCTGTGCTAGGGTTTGTGCTGGGCCAGATCTGGGTGTAGGGGTGGATACAAAAGAGAAAACTCTTTTAAATTTTTAGGGCTGTAAATTTTGGATAAAATTTCAACCAAATTGATTTTCAAATTCAAACAACCTAGTCCTACAATCAAACAAAATAATATGCACCAGCATGAATGCAACATTTCATGTTTCTAGAACTTATAGTTTATTTTAGATAATTCAAAAATTGTTATTTTGCCTAATCAAATTGTTAAATAATTCCTATAATTGTGTCCATTTGAATACTAATTTGAAGATAAATTTTTAGGGTGTTACAATTGTCTCCTCCACCTATAAGCTCCACATAAGCCAATTAGAAGTAGGGTGAGAGAGAGAAGGCAACTATGCCTTAGTGATATAAATACCATATTTTGAGAGAACGCATATTCACTTGCCTTGGAGAGGATCCAAAAATACCACATATGAGAGACTGAAAAGGGTCATACAAGGAATCTCTAAAATTATTTGAGAATATTGCAAAAACTCTACAGTAATAGTTGATCAAAGAGTCAATAACATAGCGCTTGACTTAAAGCGATCTGTCTTTCAACTGCTTAAGACCTAAGTGATAGCTATAAGCCCCATGGTGAAAGGTAATATGGGTGCGTCTTGAGTTAGAATGGTTCACTATAATTCAGAGGAGAGTCCTTATTTGAATGTATGTGTACTTGTGAGGCATGAAAGCAATGTAGCAACTCCTAATCCATCACTGAGTCTATCTTTGCTCAGGGACGAGCAAAAGGTAAGCTTGGGGGAGTTTGTTGACGGTAGATAAGTACTCTTTTTAACCATCAACATAGCATGAGAAAGGACTAAAATCAAAATACTATCTAGCTATAGGGGTTATTACTAACAGAATTCCACAAGTTTTGGTGATTGTTTATTCTGCAGGGGATTATCGGAATAAGAAAAAAAAGAGGTCCATATGTCAAATTCACATAGATAAAAGATCTGAACATTAATTCCAGAACAATCTAGAAGAATTGAGGAGGTAACCCAGCAAAGTGGGGCCAATTTGGTAGCCACACAGGGGTGCCCGCCCCACCCGGCTTGGGCGGCCGCCCGGCCCCTCTGGCCAATCATAGCTAACCCCTCACGGATCCTGTCTCCACTACCTTTGAGGAGTAATCTTAAGCGCACTTTTAAGTCGGTTTGATCCAAGGGCTGTGGTGCTTCCTAGGGGGCTATAAATACAACCCTGACCCCCCTAGAGATCATCTCCTTCATCTTCTTCATTAGCTATATCTAGAGCAAAAACTAGTGTTTCATCAAGTAGAGAAGTAGAGGTCCCTTTAGTTCATCTAGTTTTAGTTCTAGTTCATCTAGTTCTAGTTCTAGTTGTCTAGTTGTATCTTGTCGGTGTTTTTCCCCCGGGGGGTCACACCAACGAGTAAATTTGTATGCGTGCTCCCTTTCCCGGATGGTGATGCAAGAAGACACAGAGATTTATCCTGGTTCGGGCAAGAGAAGGCCCTACGTCCAGCGAGAGGGAGAGAGTTTGTATTATCTTGCACCTAAGCGCTCGTACAGGGGTGAATACAAGCGTGGTATGAAGTGGGGAGCTCTACGGCGTATGAGCGTGATCTTGTCCCCCGTTCTATTCCTGAGTCCCTCCTTTTATAGTCCCAAGGAGAGACCCAGGGTACATGTATAGGCGTCAGAATAGGAGTCGATAGCAGTATGGAGCGCTGACCTACTCGAGGCTTCCGTACCGGCATGGCCTCGAGTCGTCCCGTCTTAATAGCCTGGTGATGATTACGCGTGCCCTTGCATTCCGTTTTGCACACCGTCCTGGATTGGTTTACCTGATGTACGCTCGTACGACCCGATGGCAAATCCGGCGGTGCAGTTGGGATGTGGTCAGTCGACGCCTGACTTGTCTCCTGGATGGGTCTCTATCTGGTCGAGGGTCGGACGCCGTAAGACGTCCTGATGTTGAAGCGCTAACTTTGGCCATCTCGAGGGGGTCTTGATTAGACACTCCGTCTCTGTTTCCCACGTCCTGACACGCCTTGGGCCGTTTGGTGGGGAAGGCTGCAAAAAGATCGATGGGACAGGTGCCTGTTCTCTATCACGCCCCCCGTGACCCATGTGTTAGGTGGGGAGGCACCAGGCGCATTTAATGCCCCGGCCCGCGTGCGCGCGTTAGGCGGCGGCAGCGTCCTTGCGCTCGACGCCTCCCGATTCGCGGGAGCCGGTCCCGTATTCGACGTTGACCAGAGCTCGACGCCTGACTGATTCGCTCGACGCTATTTCCGTCTTCGAGGCTACGGTCGTCGATGGTCGTGCGTGTGTGCGGACGGAGCGTCGAATCGAGGCGCTAGTTTTATGTACGGATGGTTTCGTTATTCGCGTTGGTGAGGGTACCCCTTGTTGATACCCTCGACAGTAGCCCCCGAGTCTCCATTCGAGCGCTGGCGCTCGAGTGGAGACTTTTGTCTTTTCAGTCGAGGTTCCGCGGGGGCGCGCGAGCGACCCCGCGGGGGTAGCCCTCGAGGGAGTATTTAACTCCCTTGAGGGTTATTTTGCCTAATTTGCAGAGACACTGTCGACACCAGTGGTGGAAGGTTCTGATCGGCTTTGCCTTGCGTGGAGGTTTCGACGTACTCTCGATAGAGCGAGCGTCTTCCACTCCAGATCGAGTTCCTAGCGGGTAGTCCAAGTGAGAACCTGTGCCCCTTTCGAGGGGGTCAGCTGTAGCCTGGAGGCGTTCTCATAAAGCTGGGTCGACGTGGTCGGGGATACCGGTCTCATTCGATAGAGTCCAGCGGCTCGATGCCTCCCGTCGGGGGGATTCCTCTCGACTGTCTCGACCTTGCCTTGGACATCGCCAGCGAGTTTTCGAGGCATGCCTCGATTTTCGACCACTCGCTGGGGACCCCTGACTCTTGGTGCTCGAGACCGGCTGTCGAACCCTTTCGACGGGCCAGCCATCGACCTCTCGAGACTGTTGTGGGCGCGTACCTTGGCTTACGAAACAAGGAAGCTGTCGTGCCGGTTCGTCTTTCTGCCCGTTGGGCGCGCCTTTTCAGGTAAGTGACGTTGCGACACCGTATCGGCGGGGAATTCGGAGCGTCCGGCCTGTGAGGAGGGAAAGGACCGTTAGACGGCGCATTTATGGGGGGTGTTACCTCATTAATCGGATCCATCCGTTGGCGGATTGCGGCCTATAAATGCGTCGTGGCGCCGTCGCCGTTCCTCTTCCTTCCGCCCTCTCACTCCCATTCTCTTGTTGCCTTTGCCTCCTTGCTGTCTCAGCTCTCTCGCCGTCTTACGCGCACACGCCTCCTCGTGCAGCAGCGGATCCACCGCCTCTTCGGCCAAGATGCCTGTAAGACTCATCGCCGCCGACGACTGGCGCCCGTCGTCGATGATGGAGCGCCGGCTGCTAGATCTTGAGAAAGAGGGATTGCTGCGCCGCCGCACCTCACTATCGTCGCCGGAGTGGATCGCGCCGCCGGCGAGTCACAGGGAGCCCCAGCCGCCTGCGGGTTACGTGGTGTCGTTTGCCAAGTTCCACCGCCACGGCCTGGGTGCTCCCCCGAGTCGCTTCATGCGGGCCCTCTGCTTCCACTACGGGGTGGAGCTCCAGCACTTCTCCCCGAACGCCATCACCGTCGCGGCGGTCTTTGCCGCCGTGTGTGAGGGCTACTTGGGGATGATGCCGCACTGGGAGCTGTGGCTCCATCTCTACAGGGGCGAGCTCTTCAACGCCCCCACTGGGACCACCGGCGTGAGGAAACCGGTGCGGGCGGGTTGCCTCAATCTCGTGCTGAAGACGGGGAAGTCGGAGAGGCCGCGCGAGTACATCCCGGTGGGACTGTCGACCAACCACGCCGGTTGGGACTCCCAATGGTTCTACCTGAGGAACGACGACGACCTGCTGCCCGCCTATACCGGGCGCTTGACCACGGAGCGACCGGAGAATTGGACGTACGGCGTCGTCCAAGTTCACCAATCTCGACTCGACCCCCTCCTCGACGTCATGAAGAAGCTGCGTTCGGAGGGCTTGATCGCCGCCCTCGTTCTCTCGGTCGTTCATCATCGGAGAGTTCTCCCTTTGATGTCTTGGCCGTTGAGGATGGACGAGATGGGCCCCGGCGTTTCATCTCGGGACCTCGAGGCGTGCCGGATGTCAAACGAAGCTCCGGCGGATGACGAAGTCGCGGCCCGAGTCAGGGCTGCAATTGCCGGCGATTTTCAGCCGGAGCATGTTAACGGCTTCCCCATGAGGCCAGACGCCGGCTCGATAGATCTGGTATGTTTTCTTCTTGCGTGCAACCTCGATTCCGGGTTCCTTTTCTTCCCCTCTCCCTTTCCTTTCTAAGTCTGCCTTTATTTTGACAGGGACGGATCGACGTCCGGTCCTCGAGGCCTCCGGTAAAGGAGGACGAGGCCGACCGTGATAAACGGCGCCAATCTGCCGAAAAGCTAAAGTCCGCCAAGGACTCTGCCAAGAAGGGGGAGAAGAAGAGGAACCTCGACCGTCAAGCGTTAGAGGCGCGTCGGGCCAAATCCAGGCAGAGGGGGGAGCCTGAGGAAGAATCCCCCAACGATGATGATGACGACGACGACGACAGTGATGATTCCGAGGGGATGGCGTCACGTCTCGACCGGACCCCCGAGGGCCCGTCTCGAGGCGACGTCGACGCCCCCCGGACGGAGACGTCGAGGGAGGGTCCGAGCGGATCTCATCGCCCTCGGGCCGACACACCTCCTGCACCCAAGACGGGCCAAGACGCACCGCGCCCTCCCCCAGCGCCCAGAGAGAGCGGTCAGGCTAGGCCCCAGGCGAAGGGGCCACTGACTCGTGGTCGCGCTGCGGCCTCCGAGAAAGGAGGGGCCGGCCACAGGAGCGCTAGTCCCGGTGCCCGTCAGGCGGGAACCGACGCGCCTGGGGCGGCACCTGCCCTCGAGGGACCTGGAGCCCTGACGCGGGGTGGCTCGAGGCCCGCTAGTCGGGGCGGCGGGAGGCGAGATGTTCTCCCTATGGGGTAAGCCCTTTCGATGTTGTGGCTTCTGTCTTCCTGTTCCTCTGCCGATCTTTTCTCATATAGCGATCTTTTCTCAGGCTGAAGCGGACCCTCGAGCAGGCCCAGCCATCTATGGCAAAGAGGCTCAAAACAGGAGCCGCCTCCAAGGAAACAGGTCCGTAATTTACTTCTGGGTCTTGTGAGGCCCTCGTGTTGGTTACTGTATCGTCTGGCCCTTACCTTTCGCTTTGTAGGCTCCTCCGACTCTCAACCTCCAGCCGACGTCGAGAGGGCCCCGGCTCGTCCTGTGCCTACCCCGTCGCCGTCGACTGGTGGTGAGGCGCCCCAGACGCAAACGTCAGAGGGAGCCCCCGAGCCCCCTTTATTGGGGGTCGAGGGGGAACCCATCACCATCAGCGACACGTCTGATGGTGACAGAGTGTCTGGGGGTGCCCGCCCCATGGAGGAGGAAACGTCGACCTCTCATGTTGCGGGATCAACTCCCTGGCCCGCCGGCCTCCGCACCCTCGAGGAGCAGAAAAAGAAGAGGGAGGAGGATGAACAGCGGGAGCGCGAGGCGGCGCGGCAGCCACAGGAGCACGAGGCACAGCAACAGCAGCAGCAACAACAGCAGCAGCAGCAGCAACAGCAACCGCCGCAGCAGCAGCAACAGCAACAACCGCAGCAGCAACCGCAGCGGCAGCAGCAACAACCGCAGCAGCAACAGCAGCAGCAGCAGGGGGGCCAAGAGGAGGGACTGCTCGAGCCTCCGCCCCAAGGTCCGGCCCAGCCAGTGCCACCGGAGCCGCAAGAGCTCGGCGAGCAGGAGGAGGATCTGCCAGTGTACGGCCCCCCAACCCCGGCGTGGCTCCTCCCGGGGGCACCTGCCGCGATCCGGGCAGAGCCGAGACGAGCGGATGGAGTGGTGGCGCTCGCCTGCCTGAAGCGCACCCCCCCCCGACCCCGAGTCCAAGATCAAGAGGACAATCTACGGCATGGATGGGATCGCCCCAGGGTTCCTTCGGGAGCGTCGGGCATGGGAGGACCGCTTTCCTTCCGAGGTGGATGAAATTGGGACGTCGGGGACCAAGGACGGAACCTGGAAGACGGTGGACGACGACGGACGGTTCCCATGCCTCGTCGACCTGTTCCTGCGCCATGGGGGTTCTCTCGAGACCGTCGAGGACCTCATCCGCGGCGTTAAGGCGCGGGCTGACCGGGAGATGGAGCACTGGTGCCCCGATCGCATCCGTATCCGGGCCTCCCACGACCCGTCTGAGCCCGACATCTTCCTCGACGATCGGAAGGAGGCGGAGAAGTGGGAACACGTCGAGGAGCTCCGCCTTTGGATGAAGCATGTGGTGGGGCTCCTCTCGGACGTTATCAACAACGGGCTCGGCCCGGCTTATTTTGTAAGTGTTTCTCGAACTTCAATCTTCATGGTGCTTTCTGGTTTTTGTATTCTAATCCACCCGACCCTTGATTCGCAGGATATGAAAGAGACTTCCCGCATCAAGTCCAGTTTCATACATGCCACGAGGGGCGGTTGGGAGCAGCTCCCCCTCCTCAAAGACCAGCTCCTCGAGTCGCAGGAAAAGCTCCTGAAAGCTTATAAAGAACTCATAGCGCTCGAGGAGAAAAAGGTGAGGGAGGCTGCTCTGGCCGAGGCTCGAGAGGCCTCGAAGAAGGCAGAGGAGGAGACAGTGCTGTTGCGGGAGCGCGCCCTTACGGTCGAGGAGGTCGCATCTAAGGCCAGGGAGGAGGCCCTGTCCTATAAGAACGTTATCGCGGATTTGGATAAGGAGAAGGGCCTCCTTAAATCCAACCTGGACTCTCTTCGAGAGTCTTTCCGAAAGATGAAGGTGGCGTATGTGGACAGTGAGGTCGCCAAGGGCGCCGCCGAGGACGTAAAGAAGAAGGCCCTCGAAGACCTCGAGGTGGAGCGGGCTCGATCCCGCAGTCTCTCCGACGACGTCGAGCGTCTGAAGGGGGAATTGCTGGAGAAGAGTGGTGCCATTGCTCAGGCCGGCAAGGTGATCGAAGATCTCCGCGTTGCCAATACTGAGCTGGCGCACTCCAACAGGGAGATCGAACGTGCCAACACCAGACTGGTCGGCGAGAACACGGCCCTGGAGGAGAGCGTTCGTGGTATGTTCCTGTCGCTAGATTTCTTCTTCAAGGCGTGTTTGGTTTTTGCCAAAGTGCCTTGTATTGCCCTTTACAGGGCTCAAGGACGAACTCCTGGCTGCCCAAGCCGAGGCTCGCAACGCCAAGGCTCAGCTCGAAGCGGAGGTTGCTTTGAACCGTCGAGTGCGGACGGCGATAAGTGATCTCTCGACCTCTTGGGAGGTCGAGCCTATGGATGAGTCGAGGGAGGGCGCTCGAGGCGACGCCCTGGTCGACCAGTTGTGCTACATAGGCGCGACGCTGCGAGATCGGGTGCGGGACGCCCTCCACATCGGGGTGAAGCGGGCGATGGCGGTTGTCTGCTCGGGCTTTTCCTACGACATGGAGGTGGTGTCCCATGGCTTCGTCACCGATATCTCCAAGACCGACGCGGAGAACGAGGAGAGGCTCCATGCCTTGATCGACGACGCGGAGGCTCCTGGGGAAAGGTTGGCTAAGCTTTTCGAGCCTGAGGTGCTCCCTCTTGAGGCTAGCTCGGGCGGAGGCGAGGGCGGTGAGGATCGTGCCGCGGATTGAGGCCTGCGAGCCTGCTCAGGGCGCCTGAGGCCCCTTGTACGATACTTTGTTAATTCTGTGGGTAACTGATGCTGTATCACTTTCGTAATTGTTAAATGCTTATTTTGTCTTTCTGCTTGATGCTTTCGTTTCTCTTTGCGCCTACATTTGTATCCCTTGCTCGATTTTTCGTAAAAGACCACCTCGATCACTTCAATGGTGGGGAAGTGAGTAGAGTTTCCGTAGCCCGGGGGCGTAGGAGTTCTCCAGCTCGTTGTCCCTCGGCCTTTGAGGGGCTTGAGGCGCCTTAGCTACTTGAACCGTGCAAGGTTTACTACGTAAGAAAAGAAAACTTCTTGGTTTTTTCGATACTCGGGGGGGGGGGTCGTCCCCCTGGTAGCCCCCGAGGGGGTGCTGACTATGATGGGTCATAGTCGGCGCCCCCTTTTAACGTCGAGATCGTGACTTATGAGTCTTCTCGGCACAAAAAAGAATTGCTTCGAGGGAAGGACTTTATTTATTCATTCGTTTGCAAAGTCTTAGTACAAAACGTAAGCAGGAACATAAGTCTAGAGCTTCTAGGGGTAGAATCGACGTAGCTGTTCGATGTTCCATGCGTTGGTGAAGATTGCCCCCTTTTCGTCCGCCAACTTGTACGTTCCCGGTTTCAGGACCTCGGCCACCACGTACGGGCCTTCCCAAGGCGGAGTCAGCTTGTGGCGTCCTTGATTGCTTTGCCGGCGTCGTAGGACTAGGTCGCCCACGTTGAGGTCCCTCTTGCGCACATGCTTGTCGTGGTAGCGTCAAAGCTTTTGCTGATATCTGGCAGAGTTGAGGAGGGCCATGTCTCGAGCCTCCTCGAGTTGGTCGACCGCGTTTTCTTGAGTCTCTTTGTTCGATTGCTCGTTGTAGGCCTTGAGTCGAGGTGACCCATACTCGAGGTCTGTGGGGAGGATAGCCTCAGAGCCGTAGACCATGAAGAACGGGGTGTATTTTGTGGCCCTGCTCGGTGTTGTCCTAAGGCTCCATAGGACTGAGGAAAGCTCCTCGACCCATTTCTTGCCGAATTTCTTCAATCGATTGTAGATCCTTGGCTTGAGTCCTTGCAAAATCATGCCGTTGGCACGCTCGACCTGGCCATTAGTTCGAGGGTGGGCTACTGCAGACCAGTTCACACGGATGTGATGCTGATCGCAGAAGTCCAAGAACTTTTTGCCGGTGAACTGGGTGCCGTTGTCGGTGATGATGACATTGGGGATCCCAAACCGATGGTTGATGTCGGTGAAGAAGAGGACGGCCTGCTCAGAGCGGATGTTGGTGATGGGTCGAGCCTCGTTCCATTTGGAGAACTTGTCAATGGCCACCAGCAAATGGGTGTATCCTCCTTTCGCCTTTTGTAGAGGTCCTACTAAATCGAGCCCCCACACCGCAAATGGCCAGGTGATGGGTATCATCTGAAGAGCGTGGGCGGGCAGATGCGTCTGCTTGGTGTAGAACTGGCACCCATGACACGAGCGTACGAGCTCGATGGCCTCCGCCACGGCTGTTGGCCAGTAGAAGCCTTGTCGAAAAGCATTCCCTACAAGGGTCCGTGGAGCGGCGTGGTGACCGCAAGCCCCCGAGTGCAGGTCATCGAGGAGTTTTCGGCCTTCTTCCACGGTGATGCAACGTTGTAAGACCCCCGTCGGGCTCCATCGATATAGCTCATTGTCTTCGCCATAGATTACATATGATTTGGCCCGTCGAGCGATACGACGAGCTTCGGACCGATCTTCTGGTAACTTGCCGCGGATGAGGCAGTCGAGGAACGGCGTGCGCCAATCGAACGGTCGACCTGGTCGTCGTTCTATCTCCATCACCTCTTCCACCACCAAGAGCGTATCAACAGCGTTGGTAGGTTGGGCGGTGGTGGCGTTGACGCTAGCCCCCGTGCCTAGGTCGACGGATGGCTCGTGAAGATCTTTTGAGAATGCATCAGGCGGCACCGTGCCTCTGGTCGATGCGATCTTGGCGAGTTCGTCGGCTGCCTCGTTGTAGCGTCGAGCGATATGGACAAGCTCGAGACCGTGGAATCTGTCCTCGAGTCGACGGACTTCTTTGCAGTACGCTTCCATTTTTGGGTCGTGGCAGCTCGAGGTTTTCATTACTTGGTCGATGACGAGTTGGGAGTCACCTCGGACGTCGAGGCGTCGGACTCCTAACTCGATAGCGATCTTGAGACCGTTGACGAGGGCCTCATATTCTGCGACATTGTTAGATGCGGCAAAATGAATCCTGATTACGTACCTCATGTGGACGCCCAAGGGTGAGATGAACAGCAGGCCGGCTCCGGCTCCAGTTTTCATGAGTGACCCATCGAAATACATCGTCCATAGTTCCGCCTGGACCTGGGTCTGGGGGAGCTGGGTGTCCGTCCATTCTGCGATGAAGTCTACCAGGGCCTGCGATTTGATGGCCTTGCGAGGCGCATAAGTGAGAGTCTCACTCATGAGCTCGACCGACCATTTTGCTATTCTTCCCGTGGCTTCTTTGCTCTGGATTATTTCGCCTAAAGGAAAAGACGAGACCACCGTGATGGGGTGGCCAAGGAAGTAATGCTGCAGCTTGCGACGGGCAACGATTACGGCATAAATCAGCTTCTGGATTTGGGGATAACGTGCTTTGGTCTCCGAAAGCACCTTGCTGACGAAATATACTGGCCTCTGAACTGGTAGCGCATGTCCCTCCTCCTGCCTCTCGACCACCACCGCCGCGCTGACGACCTGGGTCGTCGACGCGACGTAGAGGAGCAGCGGCTCTGCAGGTTGAGGTGGAACCAGGACTGGTGCCGAGGTCAGCGTCTTCTTCAGCCTTTCGAGTGCTTCCTCGGCCTCGGGGGTCCAAGAAAAGCGCTCGACCTTCTTTAGGAGTCGATATAATGGTAATGCCTTTTCTCCTAGTCTCGAGATGAAACGGCTCAGAGCCGCCAGGCACCCCGTGACTCTCTGTACACCCTTGATGTCTCGGATCGGCCCCATTCTCGTGATAGCCGAGACTTTCTCGGGGTTGGCCTCGATGCCGCGCTGCGAAATGATGTATCCTAGGAGCATGCCTCGAGGCACACCGAAAACGCACTTCTCGGGATTGAGCTTGATCCGGTTGGTGCGTAGACAGCTAAAGGCAATCTCGAGGTCCTGGATCAGGTCTCCTCGTCGCTTTGACTTGACGACAATGTCATCGACGTAGGCCTCGACCGTTGACCCTATATGTTCGCCAAATACGTGGAGCATGCAACGTTGGTACGTGGCTCCCGCGTTTCGAAGCCCAAATGGCATGGTCACGTAGCAATACATCCCAAAAGGCGTGATGAAAGAGGTCGCGAGCTGGTCGGACTCCTTCATTTTTATTTGGTGGTAACCAGAATATGCATCGAGGAAAGAAAGGGTTTCACATCCCGCGGTAGAATCGACAATCTGATCAATGCGTGGCAATGGAAAAGGAACTTTTGGACATGCTTTATTTAGACTAGTATAATCGACACACATCCTCATTTTCCAATTCTTTTTCTTAACTAATACAAGGTTTGCTAACCAGTCGGGATGATGAACCTCCTTGATGAATCCGGCCGTCAAAAGCTTGTGGACTTCCTCGCCAATGATCTTGCGCTTCTCCTCATCGAATCGGCGCAACCGCTGCTTCACTGGCTTGGAACCGGCTCGAATCTCCAAGGAGTGCTCGGCGACTTCCCTCGGTATGCCTGGCATGTCCGAGGGACTCCATGCAAACATATTAGCATTTGCACGGAGAAAGTCGATGAGCACGGCTTCCTATTTGGGGTCGAGGTCGGTGCTGATCGTCAGCACTTTGCCGTCGGAGTTGTTGGGGTCGAGCGGGATCTTCTTGGTTCCTTCCGCCGCCTCGAAGCTGCCCGCATGACGCTTAGGCTCTGGAGCCTCAGCGGCCAGGGCCTCGAGCTTCGCAACGAGCTCGGTGGAGCTCTCGACCGCCTCCCCGTACTCGACGCACTCGACGTCGCACTCGTACGCGTGCTCGAAGGAGGAACTGACAGTGATGACGCCTTTGGGACCGGGCATCTTCAGCTTCAAATAGGTGTAGTTGGGTATAGCCATGAACTTGGCGTAGCCCGGGCGCCCGATGATGGCGTGGTACGTGCCTCGGAACCCAACCACCTCAAAGGTGAGGGTCTCCTTCCTGAAGTTGGCCGCTGTGCCGAAGCAGACCGGTAGGTCAATTCGACCTACTGGCAGTGCCTTTTTCCCTGGCACGACGCCATGGAAACCGCCGACGCTTGGCTGGAGGCGTCCTCTATCGATGCCGAGGAGGTCGAGGGTCTCGAGGTAGATGATGTTGAGGCTGCTGCCACCATCCATCAGCACTTTTGAGAGTCGGGTGTTGACGATGATGGGGTCGACGACGAGCGGGTAGACGCCTGGGGCGACTACCTTGTCGGGGTGGTCCTCTCGGTCGAAAGTGATAGGAGTGCTTGACCAGCTAAGGTACTGGGGCACCGCCATTCTTGCCGCAAAGACTTCGCGACGCTCCCTTTTGCGCTGCCTCGTGGTCAATTGAGTCGAGGGCCCGCCATAGATCATGTAGCAGTCGTGGACGGCGGGGAAGCCGTCGTCATCTTTGTTGTCCTCCTTGCTGCCACCCTTCTCTTTCTTGGAGTCATCACGCGTATCTTTTTTGAACCCCAGACCGTCGAAATGCTTTCTCAGCATACGACAGTCCTTGAGCTTGTGGTTGGCGCCTCCCTTATGGTAAGGGCACGGCTCCTCCAACATCTTGTCAAAGATGCCTCCATCCGGAGGGCCTCGAGGCTTCTTTCGATCCATGGCGGCGACAAGGTTGTCATCGGAATCTTCCCGGTGGAACTGCCGCACTTTCTGCTTCTTTTTATTTTTCTTGAGGCCTCGACTGGGGGTCCCATCTTCGTCGATGGGCTGGTTGCCTTTTCTTCCTTCTGAGCTGAAGAAGGCGCCGACTGCCTCCTCCCCTGCCGCGTAGTTGGCTACTACGTCCATCAGCTCGTCGACGGTCTGAGGTCGATTGCGACCTAATTCCCGCACCAAGTCTCGACTGGTGGTGCCCGAGACAAACGCCAAGATGACGTCGTGGTCAGGGATGTGCGGCAGCTCAGTGCGCTGCTTCGAGAAGCGTCGAGCATACTCCCGAAGAGTTTCTCCTGACTTCTGCTTGCACTTGCTGAGGTCCCACGAGTTCCCTGGCCGTATGTAGGTCCCTTTGAAGTTACCCTCGAAGACTCTGACCAGATCAACCTAGTTGTGGATCTGATTGGCAGGGAGTTCCTCGAGCCATCGACGGGCGGTGTCGGAGAGGAAAAGGGGTAGCTGTCTGATGATGGCTCGATCATCACCTCGAGCGCCACCTAGCTGACAGGCCAGCCTGAAGTCGGCCAGCCACAACTCTGGTTTGGTCTCTCCATTGTACTTCGCGATGCTGGTCGGGGGTCGAAATGGATTGGGCAGGGGCGTGCTGCGGATCGCCCTGCTGAACACCCGTGGGCCTGGTGGCTCGGGGGCCACCCGGTCCTCGTCGCTGTCGTATCTCCCACCGCGATGCGCGCTGTAACCGCGCTCTTCCGCGTCTCCGTGCTGGCAGCGTCGATTTTCTTCGATGTCGTGCCGCGTGTCGTGTCGACGCTGGTTGTCGACGGGGAGGATGAGAGCGGTCTTTCTGCCTCGAGGGGGAGGTTGTTGATGGACTGACACCTCCTTTTCGTTTAGAGGCTGTTCGTCGCGCTTCTCTGTGGCAGCTCCTCGTCGTCGAGATGCCGAACTTTCGGCTTGTTGAACCGCCGCCACCTGGAGCAATGTCTGTACCTCATCTCGAATGCGTCGGGCCTGGGAATTCGACGGCTCTGGCATGTTACGTAGCAGCATCGTCGCTGCCACTACATTCTGGCCTGCTCGAGGGAAACGGCTGACAGGTTGCTCTGGCTCTGCGTCGCCGACGATCTGTCGATGTACCTCTCGAGCGCGTCTGCGGACACTTCCGCCCGGCGGGTAGGGCAGGTCTTGCTCGAGGATTTGCTCGAGCAGGACGAGGCGCTCGCGGTCTTCGTCGAGCTTCATCTTGAGCTCCCGCAGCTGCGCGAGCTGCGTGGTTCTGTCTTCCTGTGGAGGGGGGTCGACCTGTCCGTCGTTCCCAGGCGTCCTGGGGTCTTCTCGCGCCGCGGGGGCTCGACCACCCGCAGCAGCATCCCGTGTCTCGTCGGTAGTTTCTACCGCCCCGTCGACGTGATAGCATTCCCTCGTAGGGTCATAGCTATCTGTCTCGGAGTCGGAGTCCGGTTTGGCGGCGTAGAAAAACCCACGTCCTTCCTCCAGCAATCGCTGCCTGAGGGAGGTGATCGAGTATCGTCCGGGGCCTAGACGACGGAGGCCTCGTACTCGGGAAAGGTCCGGCAGCTCGGACGCCGGCCGCCGCGCTTCAGAGCTGCGTGGGAGGACCATTGGTCTTTCTACGTACGTCTGGGCGTTTGGGCATATCGCCCTGGCGAGCGACGCCGCGGCGTTGTCCAATCCGAACGGCAGTGCCGCTCTTGGAGTGAACAACCCGTGGGGAAGTAGCCTAGCAGTGGTGGGGGAGAGCGCGCGAGACGCGTCCCCTCCCGTCGTCGCGCGGTGCTGAGTCGTCGCGCTTGTTGCTCCGTCACACGGTGCTGCCGACTTGTGGCCTACGTCCTGCCTCGCATGAGTTGTTGGTCGTGCTGAAGCAGAGGGGCCGCGGTGGTGCTGTCCGCGCCTCTTCTTAGGCGGGGAGGCGTGGTGGTGAGGGCGTCTCGGGGCCTTCAACCGTGCTGGCGTAACGCGGGCTCCTCCTGGTCCTTTGACTGAGAGCAAGATCATGTCGTAGCCGGAGCCCGTAGACATGAACTCGAGACTCCCAAACCAAATCACCGTGGAGTGCGGAAACGGCGAGGCAAGAGTAGCCATCCGGAAAGGAGTGGGAAATCGATGAAAAACACGCAGGACCCCTACCTGGCGCGCCAACTGTCGGTGTTTTTCCCCCGGGGGGTCACACCAACGAGTAAATTTGTATGCATGCTCCCTTTCCCGGATGGTGATGCAAGAAGACACAGAGATTTATCCTGGTTCGGGCAAGAGAAGGCCCTACGTCCAGCGAGGGGGAGAGAGTTTGTATTATCTTGCACCTAAGCGCTCGTACAGGGGTGAATACAAGCGTGGTATGAAGTGGGGAGCTCTACGGCGTATGAGCGTGATCTTGTCCCCCGTTCTATTCCTGAGTCCCTCCTTTTATAGTCCCAAGGAGAGACCCAGGGTACATGTATAGGCGTCAGAATAGGAGTCGATAGCAGTATGGAGCGCTGACCTACTCGAGGCTTCCGTACCGGCATGGCCTCGAGTCGTCCCGTCTTAATAGCCTGGTGATGATTACGCGTGCCCTTGCATTCCGTTCTGCACGCCGTCCTGGATTGGTTTGCCTGATGTACGCTCGTACGACCCGACGGCAAATCCGGCGGTGCAGTTGGGATGTGGTCAGTCGACGCCCGACTTGTCTCCTGGATAGGTCTCTATCTGGTCGAGGGTCGGACGCCGTAAGACGTCCTGATGTTGAAGCGCTGACTTTGGCCATCTCGAGGGGTCTTGATTAGACACTCCGTCTCTGTTTCCCACGTCCTGACACGCCTTGGGCCGTTTGGTGGGGAAGGCTGCAAAAAGATCGATGGGACAGGTGCCTGTTCTCTATCACGCCCCCCGTGACCCATGTGTTAGGTGGGGAGGCACCAGGCGCATTTAATGCCCCGGCCCGCGTGCGCGCGTTAGGCGGCGGCAGCGTCCTTGCGCTCGACGCCTCCCGATTCGCGGGAGCCGGTCCCGTATTCGACGTTGACCAGATCTCGATGCCTGACTGATTCGCTCGACGCTATTTCCGTCTTCGAGGCTACGGTCGTCGATGGTCGTGCGTGTGTGCGGACGGAGCGTCGAATCGAGGCGCTAGTTTTATGTACGGATGGTTTCGTTATTCGCGTTGGTGAGGGTACCCCTTGTTGATACCCTCGACATATCTAGATTAGAGGGAGAGAGAAGAGGAGAGAGCCAAGGTGGAGCCGGATCTGTCGGATCTTCCTCAACATTGTATATTTGCAGCAACCAGTTCATCTTTGGTTGATCTCCACGTACTTCATTTCTATAATTCTTGAGTTCTTACTAAATTTCCATATTTACCTTTAAGTTATTTATTGGATTCCTGCTTGCGTCAGGTGCTCTAGTTCTTATAGTCCTAGAGTAGTAATTAATAGGTTAAGCATGGGTGCTTAGTCTTGCCATTACCTGGAATTGCATCCTATCTAGCGTATTGTTGTGGTAGCCTCAAGATCATGACAGTCCTGACGGCCGACGTATTCCACTACGTTAGGATTGGTGTTGTAGGACCGTAGTCAGAGCTTCCTAGCCCCTATCTCATCTCTTTCAGTGGTTAGTATTCTGATGCCCCAAGATAAGTAACCTTAGAGTAAATCCTAATTCCTAGATCAACCTATAGAACACTTAGGAAAATTTCTCTCTACCCTATAAAATTATAAATAGAGTTATCCTTGGGTGATCCAAATCTTAACTGGTACACTTCGCGTTCCCTGTGGAAAACCGATACCTTGGAATACTCCTAGGTGAAAGCTACATTGGTATCCATGAGCTTGCGGATTTTTCTGTGTGCGTTTAAAATACCCAACACCATGTTGACAAAATGGCAGGATGGTGGTCGAGGCAAATCTAGAATATGTAGGTGTGAAAAATGATCCTTCTTCATAGGATCCATGAATAGATGCGAGATGTAATGCGTGTATTCAGAGGCTGAATTTGCTAGGCCATGAGGAAAGGTCTGAAAGTCCTCTGTTGGTGCTTGGTGATCTAAAAAACTAAGGTCGACTACAGGGACCAGTTTAAAGCGGACAGTTCGTCCTTTAGAAGTAGCAGTAACCACTAGATCTATATTCAATCGTGCGGGGTGACTAGCCTAAGTTGGTCATGTAGATCTGTTGTGTTAGGCGGGTACCTACTTAGTGGATTGATTCTAGATTGAATATACTACAGCTAGGGTTTCGGAAAGCTTGTGACCAACTTGATCGATAGCCTCGAGAAGGTCGGTGTTGTTGATCTACCTCCCTTGATAGTGGGGAAGCAAGCGACGCGTTGTTAGTGTGATTGGAGACATTGGTGGAGTGGTCGGAGCCATAGTGAGCATGGTCGGAGCCATAGCCGATGCTAGTGCAGAAGTGATCAACACAGAATAGATTTGTGCCTCTTCGATAGTCATGGCGGTGAGGCTACCGGGGCATATGGTCCAGGTGATGGTGAATGCAAGGCCATCCACCACAGCCACAAAGCCAGTGATGATGACCATCTGATTCACCTAGGAAGTTGTACGCACACCCCCCACCTGGCACGCCATTATTGACAAAATATGGTCGATAGTCTAGCTAGGGCTATGCCTAAGGTAAGATTGTTGGCAGACACATGCACAAGCTACGAACTGGATGGTGACACAAGACAAAATAAAGATTTTATCCAGGTTCGGCCACCGTGAGGGTGTAGTACCTATGTCCTACGTCTGACTTGTTATTGTTGTATGATGATACGAGATGAGATGATGTTTGGAGAGGGTCCCCTGCCTACCTTTATATAGTCTAGGAGGTAGGGTTACAGATCTGGAAACTAATCCTAGCTAGTTACAATTGCCATAGATAGCTAGATACTGATTCCTATTCTAATCGACCACGATCTTGCTTGATCTCTAAAAGCATGAAAAATTATCTCTCGTGTAACACACTCGAAGGCCCTCAGAGACCATTCAGAAGTTAGAGTTCTTGATCTCCTATGCCTTAACACTTGAGCCGAGTTTGGTGATTTGAGTTTGCGATGTGCCAGTCAATTTGACCTGTAATTCACAAAGAGAAAAGTAAATATCAAATTGTGAAAGCTGTGGGTTGTTGCAAGACAGTTCTAAAATATATGGCTTGAAGTATCCATCAATCAATGGAAATTAATTAAAAAGTCAACTCCTAACAATACTCAGATAATAATGAGATAATTATGATATGTATTAAATATTACATTCTATTGGCCATTATCTGTCATAATGTTATATCATGAACTGAATTGTTCTTTAAGTCAAAATGTATGAATGTGCTGTTGACAGGAAATAAGACCCAGTTCTATATACTCAAAAGCCCATCAACAGTCCTTGATTGAAGGAAGATAGGCATCACATGAACATAACCTCAGATGGACGACCATGGTTTAGGCCCAACAGGGGCTCCCCTCCATGGCATGAGCCATGGCATACTCCAAGGAGTCAATCCCAACCCTTGGATCCAAGTATGCTTGCCCTCAACGATTCAAACACTTAGCACATGGATCCTTGGGCCCACATGGAAGCAAGCAAGTGTGTAACTAGACTCAGCTTTGGACAACACTTTGCATGACAAGTGGGGACACCATCGGGAGGCCAGTGGTGGGCCAAGAGCCCCAAAGGTCGGTCGGCCAACCGAACAGTTTGGTCATGCCACCTGGCCCAGCCTCCAACCAACCTAAGGACATTCCAGAAGGTCAATGGGACCCACTGTCATCTAGATGGCAGGTCGACCGACCTACAGGTGGGCCCCATCTAGAGTCAGTTCACTCCCACCAATCTTCCTCACATTTGCCATGTGTGGTAATGTCCCAACCATCCATCTAAGGCGGTTGGGAGGTCGGTGCATCCTAGGCTGGGGAAGGAAGGAGCACGTGGATCGCTGACATGGCACCCCCTCTCTCACCCCTATATAAGGAGGGGTACTCCATGTTCCCAAGACATCTTCCATCTCACATCTCCATATTTCATTTCCAAATCACACTTGGGAGATCAAGTGTAGTGTAGTCTAGTCTAGAGTGAGAGTTAGAGTCAAGTCGAGCAAAGCTCGGGTCTCTGGAACTATCTTCTTGAGAGTCTGGTATAGCTCTTGTACCTTTTCTCTTGTATTACATTCTTTATATCAATATAGTCTTTCTTTACTTTACTAAGTATTTACTTCAATTCTTTACTTTGAGTATTGCTTAGTGCATTACTATACTTGTAGTAGGGTTGTGTCGTAGTCTTATTAGTGTAGCTGCCTTAGTTAGATTAGTGTCTTCAACACCTTGTTTGTGTTTCACTACCATTAGGGGCTTTGGTTATTTACATGATAGTTGAAGTTATAAGACTAGTGTAAACGAGGTGCTTAGGCTAGTGCTTATTAGTGGATACCACCGTATCAAACGTGGTAGCGGGTGGCGGTGAAGCATGACAAGCCTCTAGTTCCCAGTAGGTTCTATTCACGTCGGGTATGGTCTGTAGGCGCCCATAAGTCAAAAGTCTGCTGGGATAGGAGTTTTGTCCTCCTATTGCAGTCGAATTCCACCACACAAGACTGTTTGGATACTAGTCTAGTTGAGTCATTTACATTGATTAGGATTAGAACATAGAAGTAGAGTTAGATACATAGGAGTCCTTACTCACTCGTTGTCCTCCGACCTAGCTAGCTCGCTACCAGTTATCTTTACTTACCTTTATCTGACTTATCTATTATTCTATCTTGCTATTCTTACCCTCCTTTTAGCACTAGTGAACTTAGATTGAGTAGACACAAACCACGGATATCCACCCATATATTTATTAGAGGGTCTTAGTCCGCTTCCCATGAGCGAACTATAAATTATGACACCGCGGATACTCACCATGGTTGAAGTGCTACAGCGGTACCTGTGCGCTTGCAGAGTTACCCTTGGTACGTCTTGCGTCACCGCTAGAGTTTAGCGTTGCTTAGTATTTCTGGAGCCGTTGATCAAGGTAGCCTAACAACCTATCCTAGTAATAGCACAGGCTCACATTTAAGTAGTGCTGGTTTGGCGCCACCATTTCTAGATACTTGTCACATCTTACTCTAGCGGTGTGCGTTAAGATTTGCCAACAAGCATTTCTAGCGCCGTTGCCGGGGAAGCATCGTACTAGGAATCTCTAATAAATTGGAATTCATGGTCTAATTTAAAATCTAAGTATCCATTAGTGTTTGGGGCTTACTCTTCATTTGTCTTGTTTCTTGTTATCATAAATCTAGACAGTGCATGAGCGGTTTTCAATTGCCGTCAAACTTCGTTGAAGATCCTGAGCAAAGGTTCATCCTGAGAACTAGATGTCGTAAGGTTCCTCCTCAAAGGTTCATCTCAGAGACCGAACCGCTCGTGGAAGGACGTCCCGCACTAGTTGTTGAGGCAGTCATGGCACAGAAGACCATCGCTGAGTTCTCGTCCCCGTCAGCTGACTTTGTCACTATGGGCCCGAACCTAAACTTGGGCGATGCGACCTTTGAGCTCAAGCCTGCACTGATGAACATGGTGCAAGCCAATCCATTTTGTGGGAAGCCACATGAGGATGCCAATGACCACCTTCAACACTTTTTGGAGGTGTGCAACACTTTCACCGTCAAGAACATCACGGCGGACGCCATCCGCCTTCACCTTTTCCCATTTTCACTCTTGGGGAAGGCAAAGCAGGGGTTCCACACCAACAAGAGTGAAGTGACAACTTGGGACAAGTGTGCCAATGCTTTCCTCAAGAAGTTCTTCCCAGTGGGCAAGACCAGCCCTACATGGGAAGATTTCGAGCTTCCAGCAACAGTCCGACGAGATGATTCCTGAAGCATGCGATCGTCTCAATGAGTACATTCACGCCTGTCCTCATCATGGGATAGACGAATGGCTCATTATTCAAGGTTTCTACCATGGGCTGACCGGTATGGCCCGTAGTCACCTTGATGCCTCAGCTGGAGGGGCATTCTTGCAGAAAAATGTCAAGGATGCCAAGGACCTCATTGAAATGATGGTCATCAACCAAGGATGGAATGAGGAGCGCCTCCAGCTCAAGAAGAGAGGTGTCCACGCCCTCAATGAGGTGGACATGCTCTCTACCAAGATGGACCTCCTTATGAAGAAAATAGAGGAATCTTCCTCTAGAAGGGAATTGAGGCCATCTAGACCCCTGCCGCTGTTCGTGCTGTGGAAACTGATCCATGGTGTGAGGTATGCGGAGAAGATGATCACTCGGGCAATAACTGCCCCGAGACCTAGGAGCAGGTGAACTACATCAACAACAACTTCAACAACGGGAACTGGCCCCAACAACAACAATGGAGTTCACACCTCTTCTACCAAGGCCAAGGTATGGGTTACCATAATAATTCTGGTAATTCCTTTGGTAACCAACCTTCTCTTAAAGATCTTGTGCTACGCCAAACTAAAATTAATGAGAAAATGGACATCAATAAGAGAATTGTGGCTAATGACAAGATCCTAGAAAGCCTTAGTGAGAAAATGGACATCTTTAATTCTGCCATTAAGAATCAATTGAGCTTTAATAAAATGTTAGAAACACAGTTAGCTTAATTACCTGTAGCTGTCCCATCATATGAGCAAGGTACGATCCCAGGGAAACCTGAGGACCCATATAGTCTCTACAAGGTATGGTAAGCCTCCGGTCTGTTCAAATTTGGGATATCTCCATGATCCCCCGTTCATCACAAAGAAGGACGACCCAGGCATGCCGACCATCACCTGTGAGATCAGACCACAGCTCTTCCACAACGTCTTCTGCGACCTTGGATCAAGCGTCAACATCATGTCCAATGTAATTTATGAAAATCTGTTAGGGGGCGCTTTGCTCCCTACCTTTATGAGATTATAGATGGCAGACCAAACCATTTGGGTCCCGAAGGGAGTCGCTAAGGACATCTTGGTTAAAATCCAAGATGAATATGCCCCTGCCGATTTCATCATCCTCGACATGGGGTCGAACATCGACGTCCCTGTCATCTTGGGATGGCCATTCCTGAACACGTTGAACGTCGTCATCTACGTCGGGTCTGGCTAGATCCATCTACAGTTCGCAGGTGAGAGGATCAAATGTCCTTTCAATGGTTATAAAACTAACATGCAGCCGAAGGACACGAAACCGAAGGAGAAACCTCGCGGAAAATCCCGTCGGAGGTACAACAAAGGTAAGTCGGCCAAAAAGGCCGAACAAAAGGAGGAACCCGCCAAGCAAGCAGAACATTCCAAAAAGGAATGGCGGGAGAAGGAGACGCCTGCACGGTCCCCGTCTCCTGGACCAACCGAGGTGTCCACAGAATGAAACCCGATGAAGAGGTCTTGCTCTATGGACCTAAAACATGGAGCCCTCCAGTAACTAGGTATATCAGTAGTTATCCCATATTTATTTTCTGCATTTAAATTTTGCTTTCCATTTGCATGCTTACTAAAAAAATATTTACATGTTTTTGCACAATTTTTTCAACCAAATAACTTAGATATAAATAATAAAACTTGAGAAGAGTGATTAGAGAAAAGGTGAGCTAGTGGGGCCACCATTGCCACGTTGGCCGACCTAGCTTTGTGGGTCCACCACCTCTCCCTCCACTCTGTCTAGAAGCAGGAATCCTAGGAGGGGCATTGGATACCCTGGGTGTCCAAAAGACAGGTCAACCGACGTGGCCTTGGTGCCACCAAGCATCCTGCTACCTCCCAATGATGATGTCAAAGGATCCCATGCTCAACACACTAGCCAGAATTTGAGGTGATGGTCCAGTGCTCATGACTTTAGCTTAGGATGCTACTTTAAGCACTTTGATGCTTTAGGGAACATACCAACAGCCAAAGCAAGCATATGGAGTAACAATGCATGCTTAAGGGTCCGCATGGTCCATGGGAATCACTTTGGTGCCTGTCCCCTCTTTTGCTTTCTCCTTTTCTCTTTCACCAAAAACACTAAACATGGGAATCTGAGGCAACTAGCAGCAACTTTAGGTTAGCACCACCACCATCTTTATCAAACAAATGAACACATCATGATTAAAGTGGTGGGGGGCAAAAGCCATGGTTGGCCGACCATGCTTTTGGTCCCACTTGGTGACTTTTTGCAAGCACCCACTTGGTGACTTTTTGCAAGCACGAGGCTAGGTTCCCTGTCCATAGTTGAAGGCATGCTTCAAAGGGGGTGAACCCTAATTGGCCGACCTTCCCTATGGGGGGTTGTTGCCATGCCATTTCACCCCTATAAATAGCACCCCAATGTGAGCTCAATACCACACCACAACCAGCAGAATCATCTCGAGCTCACTTGGCCTTCTCTCTTCTCTCTAGTGTTCCAGGCCTTCTCAAGCTTAGTGCAGTAGTAGCTATAAACCCCAAAACATTTCCCGTCTGCATAGTAGTATAGTAGGAAGCTTGGTCTTGTTTGTTTACTTGTGAATCTAGCATGAAGAAATTCATCTCCACCAAGCTCACAAAGAAGAGGAAGAGTGATGGCTCATCCTCGAGGTCTCACCACTCCGACGTAGGAGCCATGAGATAGTGGAGGAGGAACAACTGCACACACTTGTTCCCTTTATCCCCACTGATAGGATGCTAGAGCCCCACGACAACCTCTTGCTCACTCAGGAAGAGCTAGGGAAGCTCTACACCCTTTGCACTTGTGGCTTCAACCACACCACTGTCTTTGACGAGCAACTCTTGGACCAATCAGGTATGAGCACCGACTTTCCTACCGTCTTTTATGCCATTGGTTGGGGTAGATTTTGGCAAGTTCCTTAATTTGGTATAAAATTACTCTCTCAAGAATTTCTTGCCACAGTAAAATCAAACAATGAGGGAGTAACTTTTCACATGTTCAACCAAGATTACAGTTTAACTTGGAGTGAACTGAGTACATGTCTAGGCTTTGATCAAGATTGTGAGCTAGACATAGATCATGCTTTGCAAAATTTTGACTTAGCTGAGTTCTGTGTTGATGGTCCTTAAGTACCAAATATAATCATAAAATAAATAAAGAAAAGGATCCAATTGCAACCAACACCCAGACTTATGGTTTTAACTGACAGAATTCCACGAGTTTTCGTGTTTGTCTATTTCTGTAGGGGGTTATCAAGAAATACGGAAGAAAGGCCCACACGTCGGGTTTACATAGAGATATTAACGTGCCGTGTAATTTTCTATCATCTAGAAGACTCCAGAAGCCACGGGAACGAACGGGAAGGCAATCGGGCCAGGGGGCAGAGCGCCCGCCCTCCCCCCTTGGGCGCCCGCCCTGTCCCAGAGTCCAATCAGGACTCTCTTCGGGGATTACGCTCCACCAACCTAAAGGATCAAGGATAACTGTTCAATCAATGTCGGTTTGATCCGACGACCCAGATTCTCTTGAGGGGACTATATAAGCAGACCCTCTGGCCCTTGGAGGAGAACAAGTTCATCATAGAGTTGAGAGGAGCCCTCGAAGGAATACCTCTCCTCTAAATAGACTTAGGGCTTAGCATCCAATGTGAGTAGAATTAGATCTTCTAGTTTCTACTAGATTGAGAGAGATAGAGTGGAGGTGTAGATCAGAGGAAGCCCGGCCTGTCGGTGTCTACTCCGAGGTTGTACCTGTGGGATCAAGTCTTCTAACCGGAGGCTTGCTCCTAGGATTCTTCAGTAATTCGACTTCTAATTCTAGTAAGTTCTTGTTTTATTGTTCTTTGGTTTACGAGTTTACTTTAATCTCTTCTGGTTGAGTTTAGAGTAATCAATGCTAGCGTAAACGTGGTGTTTGGGCTAGGGTTCTCATAGATATCCCCTGACTAGCTGGACCATGGTAGTAGCGAGGAACGTGACATTTCCGAGTTACCTTTGTATCCCACATCTTGTTAGCAGGACGGGTAGGGTTTATAGGTGCGGGTCAAACATCCTTTGTGGTGTCTAGATTCCGTAAGCTTCCCCAATAGAACAGTAGATCATCCTTACCAAGGTTAGAACGAGACTACGGTTGCAGTCTTCTCTATATATCGCTCACATCGAGAAACATTCTTTGTAGCCTAAAGGATAGTAGCAATAGATTTGGTTAGTCAGATGCACCCTCTCTCCCAGTGGAAAAAATATAAATACGATACTCTTGATAACCTCCCAGGTGAAATGCTCACCGATATCCATGCGCTTACGGATCATTTCCTGATTGCGTTACCAAATATCAACAAGCATTTCTGGCGCCGTTGCCTGGGAGAAAGACGATTGGCTGAGATAACTTTAAGTCTTGCTATTATCTTGTATTATACTCTTATACTTTTATTCTTTTATCTTTTTATTTTTTCCATCTTTGTGGATTACTCAAATTCCACACCTATTATTTAATTTTTTGCACCTTCGGAGACCAGCCATAGACCATGGGAGTAAACAAGTCCTTTCTTTGCCCCTAATTATGATCTGTCTCCGGAGTTGATTGAAATAGGTTAAAACCAACCCTTTTCTATAGTCGAGGTCCTATCTTTTAATCAATAAGGTAATGAACTTTTAGCTACACCTAGGGAATCTTTTAATCTTTCTACAAATTCTGGTTTAAACGTAGCCCTACAAGACCATGTTTTTTCTCGATATTTTCACATTGGTCTTAATCATATAACCTTTGGTAGAGTCTTTCTTTCTTTATCTATTAGTAAAGGAAGGTATGTCTTCATTCGTGGACATCCTGCTTGTACTAGTCTTCATAGAAAAATCCTAGAGATAGAGAAGGAATCACCTCCCAGACAAGGAAATGAAGTTTCAATAGCCGATTTCCAAACATTTCAATCCCATGGTTTGGCTATCCAACCCATCCTTGAGCTTAATAATTTCTGCTATGCTCTTTCTCTTGAACCTCCCGATAATCCTATGAATCTCTCTAGACATCCCATGCATAAGAGTCACCAAGAACACAAGGAGGATCGAAAAGAGCAACATCAATGGCTAGAGGGCATTAAAAATCCATATGCTATCACCATTGAATGGATGGATAAAACAAACTTGAGAGACAATCCTAGAGGAATTTTAAGCATTCATGAAGAATCATCCTTGGAGTTTGAGAATGAGAGAAACAACAGTGAGCATGGAAGTTATTTCATAAATACCTCACCAAGTCCTTGCTCATATACAACATCTTCCCAATCTATTGGTCTCTCCAACATCACCATATTTGAGATCTCCAACCCCCTCTTCCTTTCTATTTATGAAAACTTTAAAAGGGCGGTTGTTGATGCATATGTTTATAATAAATATTGCAGATCTCGTTGAGTTGATCTTGATATAGGTCAGCGTTGGAAGGGAAACCACTTCGCTGACATAAATTGATGGTTTCCCAAGGACAAGCTTAGTGTCCTAAAACAAGCACTGATCAGATCGTAACATGAGCTGTTAATTATTTGCAACATTACCTTATGTATTGAACATATAAGAATAATTATAAAAATATTCCTTCGGGTATTCTTGTCACTAACCTTTCCAGGATTGGAGCAAGAAGATCGGATGAATGACAAGCACAAGGTATGTCCAACCAATCATCATACAATATTGAATTAAAAACTTGAATTTTGCAAAATTCAAGCTTGGGGGAAATACTTTACATAAAAACATCTTTTGCCATGTTGCTATGTTGGTTATCCCTACCTTTGAGACATGCTTGATTTGTTAAATATTAGTCACACTACTTCTCCACTTAAGTAGATCTCTATAAAAGCCATCATGTTACCTATGTTTATCCTAGTAAGTGTTAGTTTGGAAGTACTGTACATACTTCTATTGGCTTTTAAATTAAGCATGGTGCTTAGGTTAAATAGCCTTCCTTAATCTGATTAGACATGGAGTCTAGTTTGGTTACTGAACTAAAAACTGCTTGAGTAGGCATTGGTATATTTTGTCGGACTAACCCGTGCAGGAAAACTTTCAATATCAACCTGGGAAGTCTTGAGATATAAACTCATTAGAGATAAAGGAGACACATGAAGTTTAACAATTTGCACAAGAAGGACATAGCTCATTCATCATAAAGAGATGATCTATGGAGGGTGTCACAAACACGATGCACAACCGCTAAGAAGGGAAAGCTTCCACAAAGTGATACTATACCATCACTCTTCAAGTAAGGTAACATCTTAAGGTACTTGACTATCGCTTTTATAAGCTCCTCCTTGGTTCTGGCGTTCACATAAAATAAAGAGACAAACATGTATGATCTGTAACTCCAAATTAACCAACACAGTTAATTCAATATGTTTAGTCCTTTAATCTTTGTTCTTAGTACTACCTTTGTGATGCCACACTCCTAATCATATAAGCTAATATGTTGCACATTCAGTCTTTGGAAGATATAAACAAAATATAAATATAGATAGATTATCTTTCCATTAGGTTGAGCCATCTGATCTGACAAATGCTACACTCATGATCCATCAACTTTGTCTTGCTCACTATGCTTAAAGTTAGAGAAGAACAAATACACTTTTTGTTCTGTTGGTGTTTTCCACCAACAGGGCCCATGCACTTGATCTCTACCTTGTCTCTATGAACAGGTACACTTCAAACAAAACATGGAGGAGTTTTACAACTCCCAGACTCCACCAAGTGAAGGACCTGGATCTACGAGCACAAGCACACAGAGCAGGATATTGCCAACACCGCACATCGAACTGCTGGGCAAATGAAGAACATGGGTGACTCCATATCAAGAGGTGCAGACGTCAAGGTCCACACCTAATCAAATGATGCACCTAAAGGATGAAGACGGTGAGAAGTCTTGTCCAGAAGACTTGAAACATTGGATCCTTGTCGGAGGAAGTTAAGATCGTCGACTCAAGATCAAGAAGGACGACCCTTGTGTTCCAAGCATCGAGTGCACAATCAACGGATACTCTTTTCAAAGGCACTCTACGACACCGGATCTGACGACAACATAATGGCCGCAGTCACTTATCAGCTCCTGCATGGAACCATGCCCCTACAACCAATATACATTCAGCACCAGATGATTTTTAGGTTATTGATATGGGAGAAGACGAGTATGATCCACCCATCATCCTTAGGAGACTGTTCCTCGACACTATCAAAGCCATCATCTATATTGGAACCGGAGAAGTTCACATGCACTTCCTTCTGAAGAAGGTGACGCAACTGAAACCAGAGGAGGCAAAATGGGTAGACTACGAAGGAGAAGTGGTAAGGTCTGAAGACATACAGCTTGAACAAAACTGTCCTGAGGAGACCATAGCACCGAGTCGGGTGTGGAGAGAGAACATAGTTATACACGAAGAGGAGGCGCCGCCGGAACCACCGACTACGCCATCCAGCGAATCCCAGGACGACTGAGAAAATGGAGAGTCCTGTTCGACTTAAAAACACCGAACGCCTTGCCAAGAGGTAAACTTGGTAGTTATCCTTTTCCCTTCAATTATTTAAAATAGTTTGCTTAGTTAATCAGGTTCATATCATCTCGAAAAGAAAATAAAAAATGTTAAAAATAGTAAGCCCCATGTGAGTGTGTTCATGGCATAAAACCCATAGGTACATTCACTGTGGTGGCATAAAATAAATATGTTTTCATCTTACAATAAAAATATAAAAAAATAAATTTATGATCCTACTAAATAAATAACATTTATTGAGGAGGCTCAACATGATAAAGGCTAGATATTTATGCTAACACTTAACTAGTTCCACAAAGCTTTGTTGTCTATTTGAGCTCCACATAATTTAAGGATCAAAGAAGACTAGCCGGCGGAGGACATAGTAATCGCTGTCACGGTGCTGCCGACATTCAAATACACCTCTGACACCTGCTAGCTACATCAGAAGAAATTACGTCAAAATCCAGCTTGGGGGAGAACACCCCCATTTATCCAGCTAAGTGTTTCTACTCACGTTTATACTCCACTCAAATAATAAAAAGATGCATAATCATAAAAAACTAAATAAAGATTTTTGTGCTTTTATATATATCTTTGCTTAGTTTGCTAAATAAATAAATAAATAAAGTTTGCTATGAACCCTCATGATAAGCTCTCACATGGAAATGATGAATAGTTGCTCTGCCATGACTAGTTCTTCCAATTGAAATCTCTCTCAAGTTTAGGCCTAACTATTATAATTTAAACCTGCTCTAAAACTGAACTTGTGGGAAGAGTACTTGATCTAAAGTCTAAGTTGTTAACGGATATGGTATGGGAAGGTTGAGCTGCTGTTTATCTGAGATGCTAGAATTCTAGAGAATTTTATCTTTGAAAATCTTTAAAATAACACAAGATGGGTTCCTGTGTGATGAGAGTTTAAATTCCTACCACAGCCATATATACATGCTTGCTAGACTTTAAGCCATATATTTACTTTTTTCTGCTTATGAGCATTAAGTGTGGTCAAGATGTGTAGACCCTTAGGTGTTTGTCATGCGGTTAAAATCAAGATTCACTTGCACGTTCACTCATATATGCTACTTCTACTCCGGAAGTACGCATCCACATACATCCGCTCATTTCCATCTTCAGATTCACCCAAAATTATTCTACTCCTATCTAGGAGAGAATAGCCAAAAACATTATCCTATCCCTGTTATTCCCCATGAAATAAATGCTCAAGATATTTTGGTTACTACCACTTGCCACATTATTTTAGGAGGATGAGTGTTTAAAAAAAGAGAAAAAAAGAGAGAGAAAAAATACGAGGAAATAAAAAAGGGGCAAGTGCCCGGAACCTCGAAAGAAAAGAAAAAGTAAGATGAGAGGTAAAAATGGACAAGTGTCCGACAGTAGAATTAGGGGTACAAGATACCCACCTGAGAGGAAAGAAAAAGAAAATATAGAGCATCTCATTCTCCTCAAAAAGCTTCAAAGTGCAAGAAAGGTATGTATCCCCTTAAAAGAGCAAAAGTAGAATTAGACTTTCACCATTGTTATCACCATCATCACCATACACCATTCATTCGCCACACATGCACATCTTGATTTGACTTATTGACTTGTTTCTCTAGATCCATGGTTTGACTATGCAATAAATGTCTTGTAAGTATTTATTATCTGTCTCCCACCTATGAGCTCCAGATATCAAAACCTTATTAGAGTAGGGTGAGAGAGAAGGCATATACCATTACTGCCTTGGAAATGATCCAGAAATACCACAAAAGAGAGATTTGAGAGAGTCATACAAGGAATCTCTGAGTTTTATTTGAAAATCTGCAAAAACTCCAGAGCTATAGCTGATCAAGAATAAGAGACATGGCGCTTAACTAGACTGTTCTATCTTTTAACTACTCAAGACACAAGTGACGGTTGCAAGCCCCATGGTGAAAGGTAAAATGAGTAAGTTTTAAGTCTTAACAGTTTACTCTAACTCAGAGATGAGATCTTGCTTGAACGCATGTGTACTTTTAAGGCATGAAACCACTGCAGAAACTTTTGAGACTATCCTTGCTCAGGGACGAGCAAGAGGTAAGCTTGGGGGAGTTGTTGACGGTCCTTAAGTACCAAATATAATCATCAAATAAATAAAGAAAAGGATCCAAATGCAACCAACACCCAGACTTAGGGTTTTAACTGACAGAATTCCATGAGTTTTGGTGTTTGTCTATTACTGCAGGGGGTTATCAGGAAATACGGAAGAAAGGCTCACACGTCGGGTTTACATAGAGATATTAACGTGCCGCGTAATATTCTATCATCTAGAAGACTCTAGAAGCCACAGGAACAAACAGGAAGGCGATCGGGCCCGGGGGCAGGGTGCCCGCCCTCCCCCCTTGCGCGCCCGCCCTGTCCCAGAGTCCAATCAGGACTCTCTTCGGGGATCAAGGATAACCATTCAATCAGTGTCGGTTTGATCCGACGGCCCAGATTCACTTGAGGGGACTATATAAGCAGACCCCCTAGCCCCTGGAGGAGAACAAGTTCATCATAGAGTTGAGAGGAGCCCTTGAAGGAATACTTCTCCTCTAAATAGACTTAGGGCTTAGCATCCAATGTGAGTAGAATTAGATCTTCTAGTTCTACTAGATTGAGAGAGATAGAGTGGAGGTGTAGATCAGAGGAAGCCTGGCCTGTCGGTGTCTACTCCGAGGTTGTACCTGCGGGATCAAGTCTTCTAACCCGAGGCTTGCTCCTAGGATTCTTCAGTAATTCGACTTCTAATTCTAGTAAGTTCTTGTTTTATTGTTCTTTGGTTTATGAGTTTACTTTAATCTCTTCCGGTTGAGTTTAGAGTAATCATTGCTAGCGTAAACGTGGTGTTTGGGCTAGGGTACTCATAGATATCCCCTGACTAGGTAGACCATGGTAGTAGCGAGGAACGTGACATTTCCGAGTTACCTTTGTATCCCACATCTTGTTAGCAGGACGGGTAGGGTTTATAGGTGCGGGTCGAACATCCTTTGTGGTGTCTAGATTCCGTAAGCTTCCCCAATAGAACAGTAGATCATCCTTACCAATGTTAGAACGAGACTACGGTTGCAGCCTTCTCTATACATCGCTCACATCGAGAAACATTCTTTATAGCCTAAAGGGTAGTAGCAATAGATTTGGTTAGTCAGATGCACCCTTTCTCCCAGTGGTAAAAATATAAATACGATACTCTGGATAACCTCCCGGGTGAAATGCTCACCGATATCCGTGCGCTTGCGGATCATTTCCTGATTGCGTTACCAAATATCAACATTCTGGAAGTTGATTACTTGCTCCAATAATCTCTCTGTTTGTAGACCTGTCCAAATCCATAACCCAACCTTAAGATTCATGTACTTTTGGATCATGGTCACTCTCTTCCCTATTACTAGTGTGGATGATATAGGCTTTAAAGAATTGTAAATCCTTTATGCCATGGTAAATAAAATCAGATTTTCACCTGTCAAGTGGCTAGTACCTTTCTGGATTTCCTCCATTGCACCTAGCATGCCCCTATGCTTTACTTCACTTATCACCAGAATTGATGAACCTATGGGTTTGCTTGAAACAAATGAAGTAGAGTACATCCAAGATGATAGGTCTCTCTTAGGTGAGCAGATGTTTAGGAGTGCTAATTTGATTAAGAGAGATCCTAGAATTAGCCTTAAAATGATTTATGGGAACCATCCTATTGAGGTCTCTCTCCCCGATGAGGACCTTTGGTTGTATAATGCTTCATCACTAACCCTGAGGCTAGGAAGAGAGAATAGAGCCAACCCTGTTGTAGGGACGGACAGGATGACGAGAGCACGGTCCCGTGCTACTCAACAACAAGCTGGTCCCTCTTAGGCTACATCACAAGAGGAGGATGAGGTGAACTCCATGCACATGGGAACACCTCATCACTTCAGGACATCTTTAGCAGCGTGCACCCCTCTCCTTCATGGTAGGGGAAGGCACCAACCACTGTCTGAAATGGAGACACTCATTAGCGATATGGAGAACATCAACATCGGACAACAGACCACCTTGCAGCTCATGCAAGAGAACTTGGACATGGCCCAAAGCCTCCAAGCTAAGAGTGAGTGCTGATGGGACCAGTGGTTTGGGTATCAACCACCCCAGTGAACAAGAAGGCAAGCTTGGGGGAGATTCTCTCCCCCACTAAGGTAAGTTTATCCAAGGTGAGTTTGCAACCCCCTAATTTAATTCTTGTTTTATTGCATTTTATTTGTTTCCTTCTTGCATAAAAAAATCCAAAAAAATATTTATTTGCTTTATTTCCTTTTTATATATATGCTTCATGTGTGACTCTCCCAGTTGCACTGTAAATCCTAGCTTTTGCCAACAGATAAGTCCTTATGGAGGGTCTAGGACAACATGACCAATAGTCATTTGTACCGTAGCCCTAAATTCCATTAATTAGAAAAATGTTATGTCAATTAAACCATGGTTTTATAACTAAAGTATAGATCATATATGTAAGGTTAGAGCAGTAGCCTTTCTACTCATATGCAATAAAACCCTTAGGTATCAAGGTAATTGTCATCAACAACTAGGATGACTGTATAGTTTACAATATTAGACACATAGTGTGAAATACATAAAGTGAGTAGGACATCAAGGTAAGCATGCTATACTTGCCTTGGTTCACACAATCCTGCTGGTCCTGCTAGTCTTCGTAGAACTCCGGATTCCCATAGAACTCCTCACCGTCTAGACTCGATCAACACATCACAATCAACACGCATTCCAAGGCAGACATGCAAGAAAAACATTTCTAAAATTAGAATAGTACACCATTAGTAAATAAATGTAAATAAAAGGTTTGCCACAATCATCTACTCGCTGCAACGATCATATTAATGCAAAATTCACGGAAAAATGGAGTTACGACGCAAAAACTACCATTAAACGAGACTTCAAAGACAATCTACGGACTTATAATATTATAGGAAATATAATAGTGGTCAACCTAAGCAACAGTGGTACCAACATGAAGCTTACAAAATTACGAAACTAACGCAAGTTGAATGGTTCAAATTGGAGCTAAAACGACGATTTTATAAGCAAAACAGTGCAGTGGCAATTTTGTAAATATTGAAAGATTAAACAAATTAAAAGAAATAAGAAAATATAGAAATTCCCTTTCGGCCAAGGACTGCGGGTGAGATTTGTGCAAAGCTGAGGGTCGCTTTAGCAAATTGGCCCATGAATGGGGTACCAGGCGATTTCGACCGTTGATGTGGCGATGAACGGTCGAGATTAGAGATGGCGAGAGAGGGTGGTGCCGGTAGCCGGAGCCGAGTGGGAGAGTGGCGGTGCACCACTACTGGCGGTGTGAAGCTCTTCGGCTTGACTCGATAAGGCGCTACGGTGCATGGTTTTCAAATCCGAGAGCACTGGGAGAGAGATACAAGGCGAACACGTTCCGAGGTATAGCATGACCAACACGGGTAGCCACATGATGGTTCACAGCTGTGCCATGGCCGGCAGCCATGGAGCATGTGGGGAAGACACTAGAGACAACAATAATGCCAAAAATCTAGACAGTAAGATAGAGGGGAGGGAGGCTGGCTCACCAGCAAAAAGAGAGAAGGCGGAGGTGGCTCGGTTCGACGGCATGGTGTGGTGGTGGATTGGTAGTTCCAATGAGCTTTCACTTGGTGTTTTCAGTGAGAGCAGTGGCAGAAGAGAGTGAAATGAGGAGAGTGAGGGCGGCTCGAGCCTGGGCTCTCCTCGAATGCAGCTGAGGCATAGGGAAATTGTGGGGGAACGTGGGAGCGGGGGCACCAGCGGTTGTGGCTTCGAGCGCTGCTCGCGAGCATGCCAATGGGAGGGGGAGGCGGTTGGAGAAGGAATTGACAGGTAGACCCCGCCTTGCAGCAAGAGAGAAGGAGGAATGGAGGGGGCTGCCGGTTGGGCAGAGCCCAAGAGGAGAAAGGGGGAGGCGTGGGCCGAGGGAAAAGCTGGTCCAGGCAGAATCGAGAGAGGGAGAGGGAATTCCTTTTTATTTTTCAACAAATTTTCAAAGCTCATTTTCGAATTGAATTTGAATTCAAATCCCTTTTGCAAAAAACCACACATCACATAAATAAAATGCTACAGCATGAATGCATCATTAGTGACGGTCGATAACGTCAACTTTTATTAGAACTTTAAACCCAAAGGAGAACATGAAAACACAATAGTCTAGGGTTTAAACTGATAATTTCCACAAGCTTTGCATATTATGTATTTTCTAGGATCTATTTCTAGAAAAGCTAAAAAGAGGAATTCAAGTGCATATTTACCACAAAACTTATCCGCCATGAAAAAGATCATGAACGGGAGGTGGGAAGACTTTGGAAGACACCGGAAGAAACTTGGGGGCTAGAGGCCACTAGGTGGGGCCAGCTGGCCCCACCATGGCGCCGGCCGGCGCCCCCCTATTAGGGTTTCGGCCCCCTTCTAGAAGCTTCCTCTACCGCCTCCGAGGTGTCATCTTGGCCCTTGGTTAAGTCGGTTTGATCCTGCGGCGCACGTCGATCGCACCGGGCTATAAATAAAGGGGCAAACCCCCCTCCCTGAAGGAATCAAGTCATTTGGAGATCAATCCATCAAGAGCCTTCTCTAGTTCATCACAGCCTCTCTAGTTCATAGTTTTAGCCTAGTTAGATTAGACGTAGAAGAGTTCTAGTTCTTCAGCGGGATCCGAAGCCCCTCGCGTCTGTCTGGAGCACGGAGTTCAGTATAGCTCTAGTACCTTTCTCTTATTGTATTCAATATTATGATTTAGGCAACATTGTTCTTAATCTCTTATATATTCTTAATTGCAATAGTCATTGTCTACTTTGATTATATGTCTAGGATAGTTGGTTTGACCATATTGAATTCTTCTAAGTGCTCGTATAGGGTTTACCCAATCAATTGGTTGGTAGATGGTAGACAATATGTAGACGTGGTGTCTAGATATCTGGATTATCTGCGACGGTACCCTGATGTGCCGGGTTGTGTGGTAGTCCGCGCACGTGACAGCTGCATTGGTTCCTCTATAGTCCACCCCCCGTACGTAGGGGAAACTTGGGCGCGGTCGCGAAGGAGGTGACGGTTGCGTCTTAAAATCCTCATTAGTTGATGTCTCTTTACATGTGATTATGATATAGGGTTGACTTAACAATGATTTCTAGATGCAATTGCACTAATTAGAGTTATTCATTGACGTAGTTATAGAATTACCTTAGTATTTCTTCCTGAGTTTATCCAGTGGCTAGCTATTACTTTGACTAGAAGAGCTGTGATATTTATCTATTTATGATGACTGATCATTATTTATCTTATATCTTTTATCCAGTGACTTATCCCTATTATGAGTACGATTCTAGTTATGGTTTATCGTTTACACCAATAGTATATGTTATAGTTATAAGTCCTACATATAGACCTTCCCTGTCGATACGATATTTAAAACTCCTCGGGTAAAATGTGACATTGGTATGGTATCTGTGCGCTTGCGGATAATCTTACTTAAATCTTATTTAAAGGAGTGCAGTTAATTTATACCAACAATCATCATGTTTCTAAACTTATATTAAATTTTACTTTCCCAAAATTTATTTATTTATCCTATATTTTAATGCTCACAAAAGTGACTCAGTAAAATTCAACTATTTTAAAAGAAGGAATTTTACGGTGTTACAATTCTACCCCCTTAAAAATAATCTCATCCTCGAGATTGGGTGATGGCTTACTAAAACAGCTGTGGATATGACTTTCTCAAATCCTCTTCTCTTTCCCAAGTGGCTTCATCCTCTGTATAGCGGTTCCACTATACTTTGCACATCTTTATGGTTCTGCTTCTTATAACTATGTCTGCAGTTTCCAAGATCTTTATCGTGTAGTCTTCATATGTAAGATCTTCTTTAGCAGTCAACTCTTCTATAGGAATCTGCTCTTCTGGTACTTGCAAACACTTCTTCAACTAAGAAACATGGAATACATCATGTACACCTGACAAGCTCTTAAGTTCTAACTGATAGGCTACTTCTCCATGTCTCACAAGAATTCTGAAAGGTCCAACATATCTTGGTGCTAGCTTACCCTTCATGTTGAATCTCTTCGCACTCCTCATCGGTGACACTTTTAGATACACATAAGCACCCTCTTTGAACCTCAAGTCCCTTCTTCGGGTGTCGGCATAACTTTTCTGCCTGGACTGTGCCACTCTTACATTATCCCTAATCATCCTCACTTGTTCTTCAACACATCTTAGGACATCTAGTCCAAGCACTTATGTTTCACCTGTCTGATTCCAAAACAAAGGTGTTCTACACTTGCTCCCATAAGGCTTCAAACGGTGCCATCTTGAGACTTTTCTGCTGACTGTTGTTGTATGAGAATTCAGCATACGGTAGACTCTTGTCCCAACTAGTACCATACTGCAAAGCATAAGCTCTCAGCATATCCTCCAAAATCTAATTAGTTCTTTCTCTCTGTCCATCAGTCTGAGGATGGTAAGCAAAATTGAAGTTCGGTTTGGTTCCCAAGGATCTATTTACCTTGTGCCAAAAATGTGATGTAAATTGAGTTCCTCGATCGGACACGATCTTCTTTGGGACCCCATGTAAGCACACTATTCTTTCCATGTACAACTCAGCTAACCTTCCTCCATTGTAAGTGGTCTTGACTGGTAGGAAATGTGCAACCTTAGTGAGTCAGTCTACTTTACCCAAATCGAGTCATATCCACGTTGAGTACGTGGAAATCTAGTAATAAAGTCCATACCGACTTCTTTCCACTTCCACTCAGGTCTTTGGTGCTCTGCTTTCACCCTCTGACAGGTGTCGCACAAAGCTACATACTTTGCCACATCTCTTTTCAACCCATACCACCAATATCTCTCTGTTGATGCAAAAGCTGATCTGCAAACACAAAGGGCTAATACCCAATTTAAACGTTAAGGCGTGCCAGCCGATTTGACCTTACTATCGGCAAAGGTGGTAACTCGAACACTTTGATCCCGATAACAGCGATGCGACCGGATGTCATGGCCAAGAGGTGCTCACGCGAAACTTGAGAATGCGCCGAGCTTAAGTCGATGAATTCTTAAGAACTCGTAGTAAAAAGAAAATATGACGAAGACGTCGAAAAAGTAGATGCTGGAATATGAGTAAAAACTTGTATTTGATTCTTCATTACAAGGCCCTAGGGTCTACATTTATACCCTGCTCAAAGAGCTACAATCAGACACGACTAGAACTCAAATTCCAAATTAAACAGAATCTGCATATAAAACAAATTTAAATAACTAAGGAAAACATAAACCTATCCCCTTGTAACCGACCGGGACACCGCTACAGATCAATCGGCAACCTCCACACTTTCCTTCAGAGTCATCGGCCGACCTCCTGTTATGGCCATCGGCAAACACTGATACTGATCATCGGAAAGAACATGTCACCACCTCTGGACTTAGTCACATTCAATCGTCTCTTCATCGGCAACCACCCTCATCGGCAACTTCTCTGCAGACTAGTTACCGTTGCTCCGCCTCCCGATCTATACTTTACTGGTCCCTAGTCAATACATGCCCCCCAATTTTGGAGTATAAAATCATTAATGCTCCGAAATTCTCTGCAGTTATGATGCCTTTCCGCAATTAACTCTCCCAATTTGGTAACCGACCATTAACTATGAACAACCTTGGCCCGATTCTCCTGCAGATTCCTCGAACTCAACCTTCCGAACCGGATCTTTCCACTTTATGCGCCCATCGGCAATATTACCGTTAGAGGGAACCGCCGATGCACCGACCAGGAGATCCCGCACAGTGAAATATCTCCAAAATCATGACCGCTTGCTATCAAATCATCTGCACAATCCCTTGATTACCGTGCAAATAGTTACCATATCCACCTGAACACCCTCGGATTTCACGGATGCGGGAAAGAGATAAGTCAAATTTGCCCCTGCCTGTTTCGTCCTATAAATACTTCCTTGTCGGGTACTCCTTCTCCATCTTATCATTCTACAACCCAAAATCCACTTTCACGGCGGTGGCACCATCCGAGGTTTCCAAGAACTCCAACAAAAGTTTTCCTCACCAATCCCCCAAGTCTACGATCTTCTCCCTCGCGAGAAAATGGCCATCAACTTCACCGTGCCTGAGGTCAGTTCACCACCCTTCTTTTCTGCATCTTTACCGTACTCCTGTTCATCCACGATTTCTTTTACTGAATACTCCTTTTTCTTCTTGTTCTTTCTTTTATCCCCACAAACCTTTAGGATCTGGCCGATAAGATCGTTATTCCTACCGATCAACCTCACCTTCAATGTCTTGGCTCGCTAGGAAACCAGATCCCACCGATCTGATAAACGCAGAGACAAACAGAGTTCCTTTTAGAGCCAAAAATTTCTCCCTAGATCTATGGAAGGATGCCTTCCGTTCCTGGCCCAGTCCTACTAAGGGATGGAAGGATTGGTTCTTGAGAGTCAGTCATTCAAATGAGGTTCAATGGGGCAAGCGAAAGTTGGACCAGTGCATTAGGTTGTCCCTTGCCAATATGGAGAGGAATGAGTCACTCCTGATTGCCGCTTCATACTTTTGGTCAGACACACTCAATGCTTTTGTGTTTGGCCATGGCCCTACTTCTCCTACACTTGTCGGTGTACTTATGCTCACCGGCTTAGATATATCCACTGCCGATAACAGCCACCTGTTCGACACCAAACCCAGTGCTAAGGTGGAAACTCATGCTATCGGCGGTTGGTCAGGGTACATTCAGAAGTACCGAAGAACAGGTCCTGTCAATGCAAAGGAACAGATCACTTTTCTAAACATGTGGCTGGATAAATTTGTATTCTATGGCCGATCGGTAGGACCAACTTCTGTTTACTTATCGGCAGCAGAAAGATTAGCCGATGGTGGCTGATTCCCACTTGGCCGATACCTACTTGGCTCTGTCTATCACCTCCTCCACCAAGTAGCCAGGAAACTTCTGCTTGGCCAACCCATCGGCAACTTATGGGGTCCTTGGTTGTTTGTCAACATGTGGCTTAATCTCCACATGCACAAGCGCCTCAAATTCGACCTCTTTGCACAGCGCTTCCCCAGGGACATAGCCGAGGACCATGAACTGGATGAAGAAGAACCGGCAACTCGCTCTCCCTTGGACTTTGGCGAGGCTGCCATAGTCTTACCTGGCACTGGTGGTAATGAAGACTAGGTTAGCCGATTCCTTCAGACTCTGTATGAAGGTCTGACCAGAGAACAGCGGGCGTGGATGCCTTATGAAGATCCAGATACCAGATTTCCCTTAATCTTCCACCCCTTCAATGATGCCCTCAACAAGGATCATGACGTGATGATGGCAATTATCACCCCAAGAGCCATACCAGTGAACTTCTTTGGTAGTGGGAAAGCCTCCAATCTGGCCTATGAGTTTTACAACCCATCGGCACTAGCTCGCCAACTGGCTTTCGACCAACTGCCGATTGCACTTTGCTACGCCGATGTGCCCAACTCCCACCAAACACCGATACAGATGTCGTTCTATCGGCTTGGATCCCAACTCTCTTCATCACTCAGGCATACAAGCAGTGGTGGGGAGAGTGGAAAGAACACCTGTTCTACAGATCGGCTCTCACATACCTTGGCATGATCGACCCCAAGTACAAAGTCCCTGATAATACTGTAAGTACTTTAAACCGATGCTTCAATCCTTTCACTTTCACTTTCCATCGGTAACTTACTTTCTTTGTCGTATACAGGTCGATGACATGCCACCATTGGTCAGCAGGAGTGGTAAGCCGATTGAACTCCTTCCATCGGGCCCGATCTCTTTGATCGGCAACAACGCTCCAACCTTGGCCGCTATAATGCATCGGGGTGTGCGTCTTAAGAAGGTTACCACCAAGCGGACGAAGACATCCCCATCGGTAGCTGCCACTGCCTTAGCACAAGCCTTCAAGGTAAATCTTTGAATTCTTCAACTTATACCGATTCCATTCTTATACCTATTACACTTGTACTCACAAACTTTTCATTGTGGTATCAGCATACCAATACATTGGCAAAGACCAGAAGTACGACTACTGATGCCCCCCAGTCCAGTGAACCGAAGAAAAAAGGTTCCAAGAGTACCAGATCACAAGCGAAATGCCAGAGGACAGCAACGCCTCCTCCTCCCCCAAGGTCTCCGATCCCAGTAGAATCATCCCCTTCTTCTCCAGAAGCCCAGACACAGCAAGCGCCATCTCTCCCTCAACCACAAGAAGAGCCCCAGCCAGAAGAACTTCAGCCAGAAGAACCATCGGCTGATATATACAAGCAGATCACCGATCCAGTGAGCTCAATCATAGCATCGGTAGTCTCCTCGATCTAGACAAGCACTGCACCCCCTCAAGGTAACATACTTTCTATTTATTGCCGATGAACCAATTTTTTCACTTTATTAATCATTTCTGTCAATCTTTCAGCTGACATAGTCTCATCGGCCACTCCAACCGATCAGCCTGTGGTTCCATCGGCCTCAACTAGTCAAAGGCGAGAGATAGCTCTGAAACAAGTAAGTTACTTGATCTCTATTTTATTATCATCAGTATTTGATCATAAAATAACTTATTTTATCTCCCTTTTTCAGGAACAGGATTCTCCCGACAGCTTGTTCTCCTTCGCCATTGAAATCTCTGAGGATGAAGGTGAAGAAGCAAGTTCTTCTCGAGCAGTTGGAATCTCATCGGCAGAGATTACGGCAAAGTTGGAAGATTTGTCGGCCCTCCTTCATCAAGACACGGCCCAATTGGTTGATAACTCCGATCCAGCCAAGGCCCTGTTCAAGGCTCTCAGAGGCCAAATCCCTGCCGATGCCGATGAGATCCTCTTAAAGGCTGCTCACTTAGAGAGTCGACAGCTCCAGTACCAAAAAGCCGCTCAGCGCCTTGCCGATAGAGCTACTCACGCCCAGCTCTCAGAAGAGATGATGAAAGTGAAGCTCCTTGCCGATGAAAAGCATAAGAGCATCGGCATTCTGAAATCCTACGGAGACGTGCTGAAGCAAAAGATCTCTGATCTATCGGCGAAGAGGGAAGCCCTGTTAGCAGAACTGAAACAAGTAGAAGAAGCTCTGTCCCAAGCTCAACAGGAAGAAAGCCAGCTGCCTGAAGCGATCAAGACTCTTGAACAAGAGCGAAATGTCCAAGACCGCAAAGCACTGCAGATGAAGAAAAAACTGAAACCAGTGGAGGGCTCTGCCGATGATGACATGAGGGAGATAGAAGAAGCCAATCAGATTCGTCTGCGCGCCATATCAACGATCCAGGATCTGTTAAACATGTGAACTCTTCATCGGTGGCATGTTTTGCTTTTTTCTTTTAAACACTCCTAATATTTTGATCTAGAAGATAGGACTGTTATCGGCATCTCTTAAAACATCGTACTTAGTCCCAGGCACATTTCAATCCAGCCGATAGGAGTGTTATCGGCACTAAAACCTTTTATGCATCTGTAACATCTCTGATGTTACGGTTACTAACAATGGATCATGTCATCATGAGCATTGCAAAGCATAATTGTTCAAGCACATTAGTATGCATCAACTTAAAATAAGTTTACTTTGATTGCTTGAGCTTAGGGAAGTAGAGTGTGCTTCTGTGGTGTGTTGTTGCTTGTGTGATTGCTAAAACCCTAGGGTGGAAGTTTTTCCGAAAAGCTAAGGGGGGAAACCCTGATTTCTGGATCCTAGATTTGTCCCCTTTTACATAAGTCAAAAACTAAGCAAAATTTGAGGTTGAGTTTAAAAGCAAAGTTGTAGCTCTTGGCAAGATGTACAACTTTGGTGTTTTGAGTTTTTGAAGTTTCAACACAAAATTCAAAGTAATTTTGAAAATACAGATTTCCAGAAAGTGTCCCCTTTTCCAACTTAAAAGCCCAATTCAAAATCCATTTGGAATTTTGAAAAGTGGTCAACATGAAAGTTGTAGAGCACAAAAAGTTGAGCAACTTTCATGTTGGGAGTTTTTCAAGTTGTTATACAAAATCAAAAGTAATTTTGGAAATTCTGTTTTGCCCCAATTCAAAAATTTGGAATTTCTTTGGTTTGAGTTTGATTTTCAAACTGTCTGGCAAAATTAACCTATTTCCAGTGAGAATCAGCTTGGGACACCTAAATATGATTTGTAGCTTGCAAAATTTGGCACAACTTTTGTTTTGGTGGAAATTTGACTTTAGTTCAAATTTTGGTCGGATTTCACAAAAAGACAAACTGAGTGGATGAGGCCGGCTACAGTGATCGGCAGGGGGGGGTGCTCTGCCGCCGGGGCAGAGCCGCCTCCGCGCGCGCCGCCACGCAGCTGGCCACGCAGCTGCTTGCTGCTGTGCTTCGCGTGGACGTCCTCATCCGCGCACCGCCTTCCGTTGTGGGGATAAAGCCCCGAGTGGCCAGAGTCCCCTCTTCCTTTTCTTGAACCCCGACGCCGACGAGCTCCCTGCGCCTCTCCAATTCGCCTCACTCGCTGCCGTTTCAAGCCACCTGAGCACCCCAGCAGCTCCGCCGTGAACCCCGCCACCGATTGCGCCCCCAAACACACGCTCTATCCTACCGTAGCTTCCACCCGAGCCGTTTCTCCCCCAACTCCGGCCGAGCGCCACCGCAAGCACGTCACCGTGGCCAGCTTCACCCCGCGCCTCCCCGCTGCTGTTTCTTGCTTCGTTGAAGTCACGGTGAGCTTCTGGTGCTGTTGCGCCGCTTACTTCACGCTCTACTCGCCTGAAGCGGCCGGCGTTGGCTCGGCCGCGGCGGCCATCCGCCATGAGCGTGGACAGGGAGGGTAGGAGGGAATAGAGGTGGTCTCGTGTGTCCTAGAGGTTGCGTGAGACGCTGGAGATGCTAACCCACCCCGCCGCGCAGGCCGGGAGCTCACCGGCGCGGAGCCGGAGCTCACCGGAGCGGTGGTGGGAGGTTGAAGACGCCTCTGACGGGCGGGACCCGCCCGTCAGTGGCCGCGTGAGAGAGAGCGCGCGCGCGGTCCGCGCGGGAGAGCACTCTCGGGCCGACTTGGGCCGGATCCCAGCGGGCCGCCAGCGTGGCACAGTGCCCTTTTCTTTTTCTTTTTGTTTAAAAGTGCTTAATGTTTGAATTTGAATGGTGAATTCTGTGCTGATCCAAAAATAATGAGAATTTTTGTATAAACTCTCTGAAATATGTAGGATCCAAGAAAAATACTAGGTTCTGCTTTCTAATAGTTTGCAAGGATACAAAAATTGGCCCTTTTAATTAGCAAATAAAACTTGTATGATTTTTAATAATTTATTTGTATGTCCAAAAATCACCAAAAATTGTGGGGAGCCTCTGAATATTATTCCCTGGCTCCACACAAAATTTGGTGGCATTTGGATAATGTTTGAGTAAAATATTAATAAACCCTTATTTAGTACTTAAGTAATAATTCCAAAATAATTAAACAATAATTAATTAAATCCTCGTGATTAGGGTTGAATGATTTTGGGATTGTGTAATGACCTGAGGTCATTAACCCTAATGACCTTTGGCATTTGATTATTATTTAGCCTTAATGCTTAAGTACTGTCATTAGTAGTTAATTAAGAATTAATTAAGGTAAATAGGATTAATAATTAGTTAATTCAGGATAATTAGGAATTAAAAGGAGTTTTAATTTACTGATGCAATCTCTTGGGTAAAAACAGTAAATTGTAAACAACTTTATTTAGTGACAATTCTGTATTGCATTAAAAAGGCAAATCGTACTTAATTCGGTCCATCTTGCATAATTGCCATACGCATATCATAAGCATTCATCATTTTGCGTATAGTGTCCGTGACCGAAGGAGCGCCCGTTGAACCGAACCCCGAGGTCGGTGCTCCGTTCGAGGAAGTCGGATCCGAGACTTGGGAAGTCTCCGAGGGTCCCTCTCTGCCCTGCAACCAAGGCAAGCCCCGGATGCATTAACCCCTCCTTGAATGTTTTGAATCTTTTATCACTTGTAAATCGAAAATGCTGCATTATGTAGTTAAGAATTGGGTTAACCTACTTGCTGCATTTACTACCTTGATATCTGTTATCCTGTCCTTGACACCTGTTTATTTTAAAACTGCGTAGCAATGCTTAGCCCTGCTACTAGATAGGTTTTTAAACAAGAAAGTTTGAAGGGTTGTTGTGGGATACACTTATGATCAATGATGTTTTAAGTTGAGACCGGTCGGTGGACTTGCTCTAAGAATGGAGTCTTAAAGTAGTGTCTCCGACTGTGTCGATTAAGGACCGTTCCGTTGATGGCCTGCTGGGTTGAGAATTTATAGTACTAGCCACTTGCCTCCGGTAAGCCCAGTCTTGTGATCCCCCGACGCGAACAGCTACTCGCGCACTGGGAGTGGAAAGATGGCGAGAGTAGTGTGTACCCACCTTACGGATCTGAGATGACCGGAAAACATCTAGATCGGCTGTAGGATGGTGGAGTACTGTGCTCTCGGGTGCCGCGAACCTGGTCAGATTTGGGGAGAGCTTGATTTAGGTTGACATATGCAAGATTTAGTTCTACATATGTCGGGTGGTTAGGAACTCCAGCTGGATTGCTAAGCGATTCGAATCGTCGTTGCTCCCCGATTGGGAGACTCAATTCCTTCGACCCTCATCGTAGTTAAATATGCAACTAAGTGATAAAATGAGAAAAGGGAAAATGTCTCATGAGGTTCGGATCCCAATTCCCGGACTCATAGCGACATGAAGCTATGACCATCAATAAATAATACTTAATGATAGGACTAGGAACTCACGGATTCGTCTGTGGGGAACAACCAGTTAGACTATCCTCGAATTCCTCTGCCTCTGTGAGGGAGGAATTCGGGGTAAAACTTGAAAATAAGGATGCACTACTAGTAAGCTTTTACGCAAAACACTTTGGCTCCTTGCTCAGCCACCCCTTGTCTACCCTAAGCCTGCATCCCTAAATTCTCCTCTTTTCCCGTCGGATAAGTCTTGTTGAGTACTCCCGTACTCAGGGTTTCAATACCCCTGTTGCAGGTGAAGCTCAGGAGCCGACTTGTTTCGGACCCTGTTGTGTGACCGTCGTTGAGGTTGACGACGAAGAAGAGTGAGCGCGACCCATGGGCAGGGTCTGTAAATTTGTTCTGTCTGTACTAAAGTTTCAGTTGCTCCGCTGGACCAGGCTTGTAATAACACTCTACTATTTGGAAGAACTCCTTTTATAAATTAAGTTATGTAATACTTCCGCTGTTTTACTCTGAAATATTATTTTGGTCTTGTGTCGTTGAGTTACTGCTTTATCTTCGCAACGAACGATCCTGGTGTTAAGGTGGCCACTTGCTATCCTGTAAGGGCGAGAAGAAACAGTTCTCGTTGTTTGACCATTACCAGTGGTCAGGACGAGCCAGCTTGGTACGCCACAGGTAGCAGTGGAATGAGCGCCCAGCAATGCTCATCGGACTTCTAAAGTGGGAGGACTCCCGGCATCACCGTCAGAGGTCCTTAGGACAATGGCAGGTGTCGGTGGGCCCAAACACTTAGGAGGTTCTGCCACAGCATCGACCCATATGCTCGGGTAATATTTCTTTAGATATTTGCCATTCAATGGTCTGGGAAATTCAACTCCTTCGAGAGTTTCTAAGATATAGGCATTGCCAGGAGCGGATCGATTTATCCGATAGGGACCCTCCCAATTGGGAGACCACTTCCCAAATCTTGAACTTTTAGTCCCGATCGGTAAGATTAGTTTCCATACCAAGTCTCCATCGGCAAATTCCTTAGCCTTTACTTTCTTATCATACCATCTGGTAACTCTCTTTTTATTTGCTTCTATGCTTATCAAAGCCCTCAACCGATGCCCTGCTAAATCATCCAACTCGTCTTTTATCAAAGTAGCATAGTCATCGGCAGTCAATTGATCTTAAAAAGATAGCCACCTAGATCCAGTCTTAATTTCCCAGGGTAGCACTGCATCATGTCGATACACCAATTGATCAGGTGAAACCTTGGTCGACCCATGACAAGCCATCCGATATGACCATAAAGTTTCATTCAACAACGTATGCCACCTCCTAGGATTTTCTTCAATCTTCTGTTTAATAAGCTTGATAATTCCTTTGTTAGATGCCTCGGCCTGCCCATTAGCTTGAGCATAATAAGGAGAAGAATTTAATAGTTTAATTCCCATACCGATTGCAAACTCATCAAACTCCCCTGATGTAAACATAGTACCCTGATCGGTAGTAATTGTTTGAGGAATACCAAATCGGTAAATAATATGCTCTTTCACAAAATCAATCATATTGGCCGATGTGACTTTCTTCAAAGGAATAGCTTCAACCCACTTGGTGAAATAATCGGTGGCAACCAAGATGAATTTATGTCCTTTGCTTGATGGTGGGTAAATTTAGCCGATTAGATCAATAGCCCATCCTCGGAACGGCCAAGGTTTAATAATGGGATTCATGGCCGATGCGGGCGCTCTTTGAATATTGCCAAACTTCTGATATCCTTGACACCATTTGAAATACTTAAAACAATCCTCAAGTATAGTCGGCCAATAATACCCATTTCTCCCGATCATCCACTTCATCTTAAATGCCGACTGATGTGCTCCACACACTCCTTCATGGATTTCTCCCATTAAACTTTTAGCCTCATCATCACCTAAGCATTTGAGAAGAATTCCATCAATTGTTCGATAATATAATTCATCCTCGAGGAGCACATACTTGGTGGCTTGAAACCGAACACGTCTCTCAACTTTCTTGGATGGATCCTTTAAATAATCGACGATTTCTTTTCTCCAATCATCGACACTCATTGCCGATAACGTACTCAATATGGGCTGATATCCCGAGGCATGCCGAGCCAACCGATTAGCCTCTTTATTATGTAACCGAGGAACATGCTCTAATCAGAAATCTTTGAATTCCTTCAATAGCTGCATACTCTTTTCGTAATAAGTTATAAGGACTTCGCTTCGGCATTCGTAGCTCCCAGCCAATTGATTTATAACCAGCATAGAATCCCCGAAGATTTCAACAGCATCAGCATGAACTTCTTTTAATAACTCCAACCCCTTAATTAAAGCTTGATATTCGGCTTGATTATTCGTTGACGTGGCAATAATCGGCAAAGAGAACTCATACTTCCTCCCCTTAGGGGAAATTAACACTATGCCGATTCCTGCCCCCCGGTCACATGTAGATCCATCAAAGAAGAGTGTCCAAGGTACGATCTCCAAGGTATCCACTGTACCCCGATGCTGGGTCACAAAATCGGCCATGATCTGTCCTTTAACCGCCTTAGCCGATTCGTACCGTAGATTGAACTCCGATAGTGCTAAAATCCACTTACCAATTCTGCCACTCATGATCGGCATGGATAGCATATACAGGACCACATCATCTTTGCATACAACAGTGCATTCGGCCGATCGTAAATAGTGCCTCAACTTAACGCAGGAGAAATATAAGCATAAGCATAATTTTTCAATAGCCGAATACCTGGTCTCAGCATCAATTAACCTCCTACTTAAATAGTAAATCACTCGGTCCTTCCCTTCAAATTCTTGAATTAAAGCCGAACCGATGACCACCCCATCGGTAGATAAATATAATCTGAAGGGCTTTCCTTGCTGAGGTGGAATCAAAACTGGAGGATTTACCAAGTAACTCTTGATTTCATCTAAAGCCAACTATTGCTCTTTCCCCCATATAAACTCTTGATTGGCTTTCAATTTAAGCAAAGGACTGAAAGCACGAATTTTACCAGATAAATTAGATATAAACCGCCTGATAAAATTTACCTTGCCGATCAAGGATTGGAGTTCAGTCTTGTTTGTAGGAGCAACAATTTTGTTGTTAGCATAAATAGATCGCCTACAAATTTCAATTCCCCTTTGATGCACCATGAAACCAAGAAACTGTCCTACCGATACACCAAATGCACACTTATTGGGATTCATCTTTAAACCATGTTTTCTTGTGCATTCCAACACCTTTTGCAAATCGGCAAGATGCTTTGTGAAATCCCCAGACTTAACCACCACATCATCAATATAAATTTCCACCAGCTTACCAATGAACTCATGGAAGATAAAATTCATAGCCCTCTGATAGGTAGCACCAGCATTTTTCAAACCAAAGGTCATGACTATCCATTCAAACAACCCAACATGACCAGGACATCTAAATGCAGTTTTTGGAATATCTTCCTCAGCCATGAATATTAGATTATACCTAGCATTGCCATCCATAAAGCTTATGATCCGATGCCCAGCCGCAGCATCAACCAGTAGATCGGCAGCTGGCATCGGGTAACCATCCATTTATTAAGATTCCTGAAATCAATGCAAACCCGAAGCTTTCCATTTTTCTTGTAAACTGGAACAACATTGGAAATCCATTCGGCATACCGGCACTGCCGAATAAATTTAGCTTCGATAAGTTTGGTTATTTCGGCCTTAATATCAGGAAGAATATTAGGATTACATCGGTGAGCTGGCCGTTGATGTGGCCGAAATCCAGACTTGATAGGCAACCGATGTTCAACTATCGATCGGTCTAAACCAGGCATCTCAGTATAATCCCAAGCAAAGCAATCTTTATGTTCTTTTAACAAATCGGTTAATTGTTGCTTACACTCAGAATTTAACTTAGCACTAATAAAAGTAGGTCTAGGTTTATCACCACTACCTATATCTACTTCTACTAAATCATCGGCCGATGTAAACCCCTGGCCTAGCTTTCTATCATCGGCGAACCTATCCATTAAAATTCTTCATCAGAACCGACTGCTTGGATCGGTGGAATTTTATAATCGGCAACCTTGAGGAAATCCTTCTCCCAAACTTCCCCTGAGATACACCTGGTTCTTTCATAAGTATCTACCTCTGCCGATGCAATGACATAAGAAGAATCTCCCGGGACAATCTGAATCTTGTCACCTACCCACTGAACCAAGCATTGGTGCATTATAGACGGGATGCAACAATTGGCATGAATCCAATCTCTCCCTAGCAGCAAATTATAAGCACCTTTCCCACTGATCACGAAGAAAGTCGTCGGCAAGGTCTTGCTGCCGATGGTCAACTCGACGCATATTACCCCCTTAACCGGAGACACATTTCCTTCAAAGTCTTTTAGCATCATATCGGTCTTGGTCAAATCTTGATCTCCTTTTCTAAGCTTCCGATAGACTGCATACGGCATGATGTTGATAGCAGCCCCACCATCAATTAATATCTTGGTCATTGGCTGACCATCAACTCTTCCTTTGACAACAGAGCTTTAAGATGCTACCTTACATTATCGGCAGGCTTTTCAAAGATAGCTGCCATCGGATCCGGAGCCTACTGAGGTATCTGGTCGGAAAACTCCAACTCCTCATCATCACTGGATGGCACAAGGAACTCCATCGGCAACATAAATACCATGTTTACATCTGCCGATGGACATTTTCCCTTAGGATCCGGTTGCTGCTGATCTTCAGACCGGCTAGAGTTCTCGCCCTTGCTTAGCTCTTCCCGCCTTTCGCGCTGCAATCTCCTTTTCTGTGTCCTAGTCAACACCTCTGGACACCATGGAGGAAGTTGTGGCTGCCTTACCGATGGGCGACGATTTTCCTTTGACTCCATCCGATAAGTATTGGCATCCCTACAAAATATGAACTCATCGGGAACTCATGCATTAGCCATTTCGTCAAGTTCTTCTCGGTCCCTAGGAAAATATTCAACACGATCACCAAGTCTATCATGCACACTGAGCCTGCCCCCCAGTCGATCATGTACTGAAGTTCTCCCCCTAATCGGCCCATCAAATCGGCGGTCATTGTTCTGATACTGCCGATTCGATCTGTCATACCGATCAGAACCATTGCATTCAGGGCAGTCTCTGACAGTAGGAAGCTTAATATTTTGCTCCCAACAATGTATAAAGAATGGACAATTCCAATGATCCCTATGTTGATTCCACTCCTGTCGGCGTCTTTCTTCCTGATGATAATCTTCTTGCTGGCGACGATACCGATCCTCACGTTGCTGCCAAGTCTCCTGATGTCTCCTATGAGTTATCACAATGCTAGATCGGGGAGGTCTTCCTGAGTTAGATCCTTCTTGGATCAAACCTTTTCCTTTAGCATCGGCAGCGGTAATCTGATGCTGAGGATCCACCGATGCACTTCTTTCAGCTGCCTCTAACGTCAAAACCTTGGTTTTCCCCTTAGCATCCAACATGTTTGTCAGAAAAGGGTGTTGATCAATCTTCATCGGCTTCTGTGCTTTAGAACTGTCAAACTTGACCCCCCCCAGATTCTATAGCCGATTGCAGTTGTTGCCTAAAAACCTTGCATTCATTGGTGCTGTGAGAAGTTGCATTGTGCCACTTGCAGTATTTCATCTTCTTTAATTCTTCAGCCGATGGAATCACATGATTAGGAGACAATTTGATCTGCCCTTCCCGAAGCATAAAGTCAAATATCCTATCGGCTTGGTAATGTCAAATGCAAACTTTTGTGGCTCCTTATGCCCAAAAGGGCAAGACATCGGCTTCTTGTTATTCACCCACTCTGCTAAGCCGATGACTGGCTCCTCATTAGAATCTGAGGTTGCTGCCTCATCGACAAATGATACCTTTTTGTTCCATGCTCTCTTGGGTTCAAAAGGCTTAATATCTTGGTCAGAAATCCCTTGCACCAAGTGACTCAGACTTTCGAACTCTTGAGAAGCGTACTTGACTCTAATATGCGGCAACAGCCACTGAAAAGCCAAATCGGCAAGCTGCCGATCATCTAGAACCAGGCTATAACATTTATTCTTGACCTCGCACAACGTCTGCACAAAGCTTTCAACTGATTCATCATTGCGCTACTTCAACCTAACTAAATCGATAATTTTCTTCTCATGAACTCCAGAGAAGAAGTACTTGTGTAACTGCTTCTCTAGATCGGCCCAAGTGATCACCGATTTGGGAGGTAACGAAATAAACCAGGTAAAGGCCGATCCAGACAAAGATGATGAAAAAAGACGAACCCTCAATTCATCTCTGTTAGCAGCTTCCCCACATTGAATGATGAATCTGTTGACGTGCTCCATAGTTGATGTATCATCCTGCCCAGAAAACTTAGTGAAATCTGGTACCTTGTACCGATTCGGAAGTGGAATTAGATCATATACAGGAGGATACGGTGTCCGATAAGAGTAAGTGTTGACTTTGGGTTTTATCCCAAATTGGTCTCTCATTACTTCAGCTATCTTATCGGCCCAATAGGCATCAGCTTCTTGCCGATGAGGTGGTTGCGGATCTGGCACCTGCTGATACGCTTCCACGTGTCTCTGCGGTGCACGATCTGCATGGAACATTGGATTAATCATTTGACCACCAATCTGCTGTCCACCAATCTGCTGGCCAAGATTCATAGGCTGGTTGGCCAACCCTTGATTCTGACAACCAGGTTGAACTTGTCCTTGTTGGAACCCTACAGCCTGATGATTCTGCTGAGGCATCTGTGGAAAGACTGGCTGCCCTATCCATCCATTGTTAGCATTCATCGGCATAAACCCTGCCGATGACAGGAAATTGGGCATCATCATTGAATTGACATACCCTGGCTGTGTCATAAAGCTCTGCTGCGTTAGCATTGAATCTGCCGATGCGTTAGGCATTTGGAACGTTGGAGCTTGAGAATTCCCAGTGTAAGGTCTTGCAGTAGTAGTTGTAGTATACTGGGGACTTTGATTCATCGGCATATTTGGAGGTGCCGATGCCATAGGAGCCTTGCCTCTCATATCAGCCGTTTGAGATGTCCCAGGCGTCTTCAACATCATCTCAGGGGGCATCCCGTAACCCCACCAATTAGGAGGAACCAATCCCGACATTGCCGATGCCAATAGATCTGTGGCAAGCTTGATTGATTCATCTGATGTTGATGGATTGGTTGTCATCGGTGTAGATTGCACGTTAGTGACTCCTAATGTGCTTGGAGGAACTGTAGTCTCTATGCCCGCAGTGGCTGTAGTAGCTGATGGAGCTGTGACCACTGGTGATCCCGGCTGATGATAGATAGGGCCCACATAGTTTGGTAGCAATTGTCCTTCTTTGAAAGTTCTAGCCACAGCATTGAAAACCGTGTTGGACAGCACACCAGCTTGGTTGATCAAGGCACGGTTGATAGCATTGTCGACCATGTCTTGGAGTTTACCAGGATTGGCTTCAAAAGTGACCTACCGAGGTGCCAGCAGTGCTTCTTTCTGGATTACTTCGCCGCTCCTATTGATACTGAAGGACTTCAAACATTGCTGCTTGTAATCCTCCATGGCTTTTGCGATAGCTTGCTTTTGCTCATCTCTGAGATTGGCTTCTGTCACCGGGATGACGTTCTCCAGATCGAACTCGGTATTCACCATGTTGATCTTGATCTTGAATCTGTCCCACTGGGCGTGCCAAAAGATGTGTTGATGCAAAAGTTGATCTGCAAACACAAAGGGCTAATACCCGATTTAAACGTTAAGGCATCCCAGCCGATTTGACCTTACTATCGGCAAAGGTGGTAACTCGAACACTTTGGTCCCGACAACAGCCATGCGCCCGGATGTCACGGCCAAGAGGTGCTCACGCGGAACTTGAGAACGCGCTGAGCTTAAGTCAACGAATTCTTAAGAACTCGTAGTAAAAAGAAAATATGACATAGTCGTCGAAAAAGTAGATGCTGGAATATGAGTAAAAACTTGTATTTGATTGATTGATTGATCGAATCTTCATTACAAGGCCCTAGGGTCTACATTTATACCCTGCTCAAAGAGCTACAATCAGACGCGACTAGAACTCGAATTCCAAATTAAACAGAATCCGCATACAAAACAAATTTAAATAACTAAGGAAAACGTAAACCTATCCCCTTGTAACCGACCGGGACACCACCACAGATCAATCGGCAACCTCCACGCTTTCCTTCAGAGTCATCGGCAGACCTCCTGTTATGGCCATCGGCAAACACTGATACTGATCATCGATAAGAACACGTCACCACCTCTGAACTTAGTCACATTCAATCGTCTCTTCATCGGCAACCACCCTCATCGGCAACTTCTCTGCAGACTAGTTACCGTTGCTCCACCTGCCGATCTATACTTTACTGGTCCCTGGGTACGTGTCTAAAAACGGTGTCAACACTCTCTTTTAGATCCAAATACTTCTTGGTACTCCCAGGATGTATTGAATAAGTAGAGTCATGTGCCTCATGCAGAATTATGTCTCAGATAGTCTTCACTGCAGGTACACATATTCTTTTCCCAAACCATAGTGTACCATTTTAATCTATCATGAAGCCTGGGGCTTTTCTAAGCACAACATTATCTGCTATCTCTTTTAATTTCTCATCCTCCAATTAGCTCTTACGTATTTCTTATTCCAATGTAGGCTCTATCTCTAGACCCATTATATGATTGACAAACCCTAAGTTGAGGTGTTATATTTCAGCATGCAACTCGGCTGAAATAAATGTCAGCTGAAGTGCATTGACATAGCTCTTCCTACTAAGTGCATTGGCAAAAACATTTGCCTTCCTAGGGTGATAATGCACTTCCAAGTCATAATCCTTGATCAACTCTAGCCAATGCCATTGCCTGAGATTCAAATCAGACTGGGTGAAGATATACTTTAGACTCTTATGATCCATGTAGATATCGCACTTATGCCCAATCTAGTAATGTCTCTAGATTTTCATGGCATGGACCACTGCGGCTAGCTCCAGATCATGAGTAGGGTAATTCAACTCATTTTTTCTCAACTGCCTAGATGCATAGGCCATTACTCTTTCTTCTTGCATGAGCACACAACCTAAGCCTAAGCGAGAAGCATCACAATGGATAGAGAAGCTCTTGCTTAAGTCAGGTAAGGTCAACACTAGAGCTGTTGTCAACCTCTTCTTTAATTCTTCAAAGTTAGCTTGGCACTTGTCAGATCAAATAAACTTCGCACTCTTCTCTAATAAAGTTGTCATAGGCTTAGCAAGTTTAGAAAATCCTTCGATGAATCTTCTATAATACCCAGGCAATCCAAAAAAGCTACGGATCTCACTTACATTGGTCGAGGGTTTTCGGATCAACACATCTTGCACCTTGATATGGTCCACGTCTATTCCTCCATTAGAGACCACGTATCCCAAAAAGGAGACCTCCTTTAGCAAAAATTCACACTTACTTCTTTTGGTATATAGTTTATGTTCTCTGAGCTTTTGGAAGACTAGCCTCAGATGCTCAGCATTTCTTCTTTAATTTTGGAAAAGATGAGTATGTCATCAATGAACACAACTACAAACTTATCTAAGAACTCCATGAACACTTGTTCATGAGATACATGAAATATGTAGGTGCATTGGTCAACCGAAAAGACATAATTGTGTACTCATATAGGCCATATCTAGTAGTTAAGGTTGTCTTAGGTACATCCAATGCACGGCTTTTCAGTTGGTTGTTGGGTATTCTTAACATCACTACCAAAAGTAGACTTAGTTTTCTAATTCTGATAACGGTGCCAAAAATGTCAAACCTATCCCTCATACCACTTAAGCCACGTTGTCATCCCCAGCATGACATGAGAGACGCGGTATTGAAATATGCAATTGCTCTTCTAAATAAATAATGAATGGGATCTGCAAGCGCACAGATAATACCGATGTAGCATTTTAACCGGGAAGTATTCCAGGTATTGTTATTTATATTTTTACCACTGGGAAGGGATTAACAATCATCAGTGTTGATTATAGAATAGAATATGAGATTGAGTACCTATCATTGCATGTATAATTGAGAACATTTATCTAACTCTTTCATACAGGGATAAGTGTCACATAAAAGATATATGAAGTAATGAATTGTGACAAAGATAATTAATCTGATCAACTGTTGATGCAAAAGTGGATCTGCAAACACAAAGGGCTAATACCCGATTCAAACGTTAAGGCGTGCCAGCCGATTTGACCTTACTATCGGCAAAGGTGATAACTTGAATACTTTGGTCCCGACAACAGCAATGCGCCCGGATGCCACGGCCAAGAGGTATTCACGCGGAACTCGAGAATACGCCAAGCTTAATTCGACGAACTCCTAAGAACTCGTAATGAAAAGGAAAATATGACGAAGTCGTCGAAAAAGTAGATGCTGGAATATGAGTAAAAACTTGTGTTTGATTGATTGATCTATTTCATTACAAGGCCCTAGGGTCTACATTTATACCCTGCTCAAAGAGCTACAATGAGACACGACTAGGATACGAATTCCAATTTAAACAAAATCTGTATACAAAACGATTTAAATAACTAAAGAAAGCACAAAAACTATCCTCCCGTGACAAACTGGGACACCACCATGGACCAACCGGCAAACTTCATGTTCTCCTTCTGAGTCATCGGCAGACTCCTCATCGTAGCCATCAACAAGGCTAACGCTGACCATCGGCATGAACGCGTCACCACTCATAGACTTGGTCACATTCAGCCATCCCTTCATCGGCACCCACCTTCATCGGCAACTCCCTTGCAGACCAGTTATTGTTGCCCTATCTTGCCGATCTATACTCTACCGATCCTGGGTACGTGTCCAAAAACGGTGTCAACACATGCCCCCCAATTTCGGAGTATAAAATCATTAATGCTCCAAAATTCTCTGTAGTAATGATGCCTTTCCACAATTAATCCTCTCGATTTGGTAACCGACCGTTGAAATCGAACAACTCTGGCCCAATTCTTCCGTAGATCCTTCGAATTCCTCAACCTCCCAAACTGGACATCTCCAATTTATTCGCCCATCGGCAATACTAGCGTTAGAAGGAGCTGCCGATGGACCGACCAGGAAATCCCGCACAGTGAAATATCTCCAAATTATGACCGCTTTCTATCAAATCACCTGCACAATCCCTTGATTACCGTGCGAACAGTTACCATATCCACTTGACTATCCTCGGTTTTCAAGGAAACGGCGAAGAGATAAGTCAGATTTGCCCTTGCCCGTTTTGTCCTATAAATAGTTCCTTCTCGGGTACAACTTCTCCATCGCATCATTCTACAGCCCCAACTCTGCTTTTCTGGCGGCGGCGCCGTTCGAGAGCTCCGAGAACTTCAACAAGAACCTCCTACAACAACCCCCAAGTTCTCAATCTTCTCTCTTACTAGGAGATGGCCGTCAACTTCATCGTGCCTGAGGTCAGTTCTACTTCTCTCTTGCATTTTTACTGCACTCCTATTCATCCGCAGTTCATCTTACTGAATACCCCTTTTTTTTCTTTTGTTCTTCTTTTTACCCCAAAACTATTAGGATCTGTCTAATAGAATTATCATCCATACCGATCAACCACACCTCCAATGTCTCGGTCCACTAGGGAACCCAGATCCTACTGATCTGATCAACGTAGAAACAAACAGAATCCCCTTTAGAGCCGAGAACTTTTCTCTAGATCCGTGGAAAGATATCTTCCGCTCTTGGCCCAGTCCTACCAAGGGATGGAAGGATTGGTTCTTGAGAGTCATCCATTCAAATGAAGTACAATGGGCGAGCGAAAACTGGACTAGTGCATTAGACTGTCTCTTGCCGATATGCATAGGAATGAATCACTGCTGATTGCTGCATCATATTTCTGGTCAGACACACTTAATGCTTTTGTTTTCGGCCATGGCCCTGCTTCTCCCACTCTTGCCGATGTGCTCATGCTTACCGGCTTAGATGTATCCACTACCGATAGTAGTCACATATTTGACACCACACCTAGTGCTAAAGTGGAAACCCGCTCCATCGGCGGTTGGTCTGGGTACATCCAGAAATATCGTAGAACAGGGTCTATCAACATAAAGGAGCAAACCACCTTCCTGAACATGTGGTTGGACAAATTTGTATTCTGTGGCCGATCGGCAGGACCAACCTCTGTCTATTTAGCAGCAGAAGAAAGATTAGCTAATGGTGGCCGATTTCCCCTCGGCCGATACTTGCTCGGCTCGGCTTACCACCTCCTCCATCAAGTAGCCAGAAAACTCTTGCTCGGTCAATCCATCGGCAACTTAGGGGGCCCCTGGTGGTTTATCAATATGTGGCTCAGCCTCCATATGCACAAGCATCTTGAGTTCAACCTCTTCGCACAACGCTTCCCCAGGGACATAGCCGAGGATTATGAATTGGATGAAGAAGAATCGGCAACTCGTCATCCTCTGAACTTTGGCGAGGCTGTCATAGTTCTACCTGGTATAGGTGGTAACGCAGACCAGGTCAGCTAATTCTTCCAGACCCTGTACGAAGGCCTGACCAGAGAACAGCGAGCATGGATGCCTTATGAAGATCCAGACACCATGTTTCCTTTGGTCTTCCATCCATTCAATGATACTCTCAACAAGGATCATGATGTGATGATGGCAATCATCACCCCAAGAGCCATACCAGTTAACTTCTTTGGTGGTGGAAAGGCTTCCATCCAGACCTACGAATTCTACAACCCATCGGCACTAGCTCGTCAACTAGCTTTTGGTCAGCTGCCGATTGCACTTTGTTATGCCGATGTGATAAAACCCAGGGAAACCATCACAAGTCTTCTCGAGTGGACCAGAATAGCTCAACTACCACCGAATGCCGATACAGATGTCGATCTATCGGCTTGGGTTCCAGCTCTCTTCATCACTCAGGCATACAAACAATGGTGGGAAGAATGGAAAGGCCATCTGTTTTGCAGATCGGCTCTCACATACCATGGCATGATCGATCCCCAGTACAGAGTCCCTGATGATACTTTAAGTATTTCAATACCGATGTTTTAATTTCTTCACTGTCCTTTTCAATCGGTAACCCCCTTTCTTTGTCATACACAGGTTGAGGACACACCACCATCGGTCAGCTTTAGTGGCAAGCCGATTGAGCTTTTTCCATCAGGTCCGATCTCCTCGATTGGCAATAACGCTCCCACCTTGGCTGCCATAATGCATCGGGGTGTACGTCTCAAGAAAGTCATCACCAAGCGTACGAAGGCATCTCCATCGGTAGCTGCCTCTACTTTAGCACAAGCTTTCAAGGTAAATTTTCAAATTCTTTTACCCATACCGATTCCATTCTTACATCTGTTACACTTGTACTCACAAATTTTCATTGTTGTATCAGCAAACTGGCACATCGGCAAAGACTAGAGGTGTGACTGCCGATGCCCCCAGTCTAGCCAACCAAAGAGGAAAAGCTCCAAGAGTGCCAGAACCCAGGCGAAGCGCCAGAAAACAGCAATACCTTCTCCTCCTCCAAGATCACCGATCCCGGTGGAATCTTCTCCCTCTTCTCCAGAAATCTAGATACAACAAGCACCATCTCCTCTTCAGCTCCAAGAAGAACCTCATGTAGAAGAACCCCAACCAGAGGAACCTCAGCCAGAAGACACATCGGCTGACGTGCACGAGCAAACTGCCGATCCAGCGAGTTCAATTATAGCATCGCTAGTTTCCTCAATCCAAACAAGTATTGCTCCCCCTCAAGGTAACATACTCTCTACGAAATCATTGCTGATGAATCTACTTTTCCTGTATTATAATCACTTCTGTTAATCTTTCAGCTGACATAATCCCATCGGCAACCCCAGCCGATCAACCCGTGGTCCCATCGGCATCATCTAGTCAGAGGCGAGAGATAGCCCTGAAACAAGTAAGTTACCCAATCTCTATCTGTATTATTTATTAATACTTAACCATAGAATAACTTATTTCATTTCCTTTTCAGGATCAGGACTCTCCTGACAGCTTGTTCTCCTTTACCATCGACATCTCTGAGGATGAAGGCGAGGAGGCAAGTTCTTCTCAAGCAGTTGGAATCACATCGGCAGAAATCAGGGCGAAGTTAGAAGAATTATCGGCCCTCCTTCATCAAGACACAGCCCAATTGGTTGATGACTCTGATCCGACCAATGCCTTGTTCAAGACCCTCAGAGGCCAAATTCCCACCGATGCCGAAGAAATCATGTTTCAAGCTGCACATCTAGAGAGCCGCCAGCTGCAATACCAGAAGGCTGCCCAGCGTCTTGCCAATAGAGCTGCTCACGCTCACCTCTTTGAGGAGATGATGAAAGTAAAGCTCCTTGCCGATGAGAAGCACAAGAGCATCGGTATTCTGACATCCTCAGGAGATGTATTAAAGCAAAAGATTTCTGATCTTTCGTCGAGAAGGGAAGCCCTGTTGGCAGAACTCAAACAGGTAGAAGAAGCCTTGTCCCAAGCCCAACAAGAAGAAAGCCAGCTGCCTGAAATGATCAAGCTTCTTGAGCAAGAGCGAAATGTCCTGCCGATGATGACATGAAGGAGATAGAAGAAGCCAACCAGATCCGTCTGCGCCATATCGACGATCCAGGCGCTGTTGAACATGTGAACCCTTCATCGGCGACATACCCTGGTCTCTCCTTTTGAACACTCCTAATGTTTTGGTCTAGCCGATAGGATTGTTATCGGCATCTTTTAAAACATCAAGTCCGGCCCCAGACACAGTTTAATCCAGCCGATAGGAATGTTATCGGCACTTAAACTTTTATGCATCGACCCATATGCTGGGGTAATATTTCTTTAGATGTTTGCCATTTAATGCCCTGGGAAATTCAACTCCTTCCAGAGTTTCTAAGACATAGGCGTTGCCAGGAGTAGATCGATTTATCCGATAGGGACCCTCCCAATTGGGAGACCACTTCCCAAATTTTGAACTTTTAGTCCCAATCGGTAAGACTAGCTTCCACACTAAGTCTCCATCGGCAAACTCCTTAGCCTTCACCTTCGTATCATACCATCTGGCAACTCTCTTCTTATTCTCTTCTATACTCATCAAAGCCCTTAGTCGATGCCCTGCTAGATCATCCAACTCGTCGGTCATTAAAGTAGCATAATCATCGGCAGCCAATTGATTTTGAAAAGATAGTCGCCTAGACCCAGTCTTAATTTCCCAAGGTAACACTGCATCATGCCCATACACCAACTGATAAGGTGAAACCTTGGTCGATCCATGATAAGCCATCCGATACAACCATAAAGCTTCATTTAACAACGTGTGCCACCTCCTATGATTTTCTTCAATCTTTCGCTTAATAAGCTTGATAATTCCTTTGTTAGATGCCTCGGCCTGCCCATTAGCTTCAGCATAATAAGGAGAAGAGTTTAATACTTTAATTCCCATACCGATTGCAAATTCATCAAACTCCCCCGATGTGAACATAGTACCGTGATCGGTAGTAATTGTTTGAGGAATTCCAAATCAGTAAATAATATGCTCTTTCACAAAATCGATCATATTGGCCGACGTAACTTTCTTTAAAGGAATAGCTTCAACCCATTTGGTGAAATAATCGTTACCAACCAAGATAAACTTATGTCCTTTGCTGGATGGTGGATAAATCTGGCCGATTAAATCAATAGCCCATCCTCGGAACGACCAAGGCTTGATGATAGGATTCATGGCCGATGCGGGTGCTCTTTGAACATTGCCAAATTTCTGACATCCTTGACACCCCTTGAAATACTTACAGCAATCCTCAAGTATAGTCGGCCAATAATACCCATTTCTCCTGATCATCCACTTCATCTTAAATGCCGACTGATGTGCTCCACACACTCCTTCATGGATCTCTCCCATCAAACTTCTAGCCTCATCATCACCTAAGCACCTGAGAAGAATCCCATCAATAGTTCGGTAATATAATTCATCTTCGAGGAGCACATACTTAGTAGCTTGAAACCGAACACGTCCCTCAACTTTCTTGGATGGATCCTTTAAGTAATCAATGATTTCTTTTCTCCAATCATCGGCAGCGATTGACGATACTGCGTTTATCATGGGCTGATATCCCGAGGCATGCTGAGCCAACCGATTGGCCTCTTCATTATGCAACCGAGGAACATGCTCTAATCGGAAATCCTTGAATTCCTTTAACAGTTGCATACTCCTTTCATGATAAGTTATCAGGACTTCACTTCGGCATTCATAGCTCCCAGCCAATTGATTTATAACCAGCATAGAATCCCCGAAGATTTCAACAGCATCAGCACGAACTTCTCTTAGCAATTCTAATCCCTTTATTAAGGCTTGATACTCAGCTTGATTATTTGTTGACGTGGCAACAATCGGCAAGGAAAACTCATACTTTCCCCCCTTAGGGGAAATTAACACTATGCCGATCCCTGCCCCCCCGGTCACACGTGGATCCATAAAAGAAGAGTGTCCAAGGTACAATTTCCAAAGTCTCCACTGTACCGCAATGTTGAGTTACAAAATCGCCCGTAATCTGTCCCTTAACCGCTTTAGCCGATTCGTAACGCAAATCGATTTCCGACAGTGCCAAAATCTACTTACCGATCCTGCCACTCATAATCGGCATAGACAGCATATATCGGACCACATCATCTTTGCATATGACAGTGCATTTAGCCGATAACAAATAGTGTCTCAACTTAATACATGTGAAATAAAGACACAAACATAACTTTTCAATGGCCGAATACCTGGTCTCAGCATCAACCAATCTCCTGCTTAAATAGTAAATCACACGTTCCTTCCCTTTAAATTCTTGAATTAAAGCCGAACCAACGACCATCCCATCGGTAGACAAATATAACCTGAAGGGCTTTCCTTGCTGAGGTGGAATCAGAACTGGAGGATTTACCAAATAATTCTTGATTTCATCTAAGGCCAATTGTTGCTCTTTCCCCAGACGAACTCTTGATCGGCTCTCAACTTAAGTAAAGGACTGAAAGCACGAATTTTACCAGACAAATTGATATAAACCTCCTGATAAAATTTACCTTGCCGATCAAGGATTGGAGCTCAGTCTTGTTGGTAGGAGCAACTATTTTGTTGATAGCATCAATGGATCTCCGACTAATTTCAATCCCCCTTTGATGCACCATGAAACCAAGGAATTGTCCTGCCGATACACCAAATGCACACTTATTGGGATTCATCTTTAAACCATGCTTCCTTATGCATTCTAACACCTTTCGCAAATCGGCAAGATGCTTTATGAAGTCTCCAGACTTAACTACCACATCATCAATATAAATTTCTATCAACTTGCCGATGAACTCATGAAATATAAAATTCATAGCCCTCTGATAAGTAGCACCAGCATTTTTCAAGCCAAAGGTCATGACTCTCCGTTCAAACAACCCAAAATGACCAAGACATCTAAATGCAGTCTTTGAAATATCCTCTTCAGCCATGAATATCTGATTGTATCCTGCATTGCCATCCATAAAGCTGATGATCCGATGCCCAGCCGCAGCATCAAGTAGTAGATCGGCAACTGGCATTGGGTAGCCATCCATCGGTGTAGCTTTATTAAGATTTCTAAAATCAATGCAGACCCGAAGCTTCCCATTTTTCTTGTAAACCGGAACCACATTGGAAATCCACTCGGCATACCGACATTGCCGAATAAATTTAGCTTCAATAAGTTTGGTTATTTCGGCCTTAATATCAAGAAGAATATTAGGATTACATTGGCGAGCTGGCTGTTGATGTGGCCGAAATCCAGACATGATTGACAACCGATGTTCAACAATTGATCGGTCTAAACCAGGCATCTCAGTATAATCCCAAGCAAAGAAATCTTTATATTTCTTTAACAAATCAGTAAACTGCTGCTTACACTCAGAATTTAACTTAGCACTAAGAAAAGTAGGTCTAGGCTTATCACCACTACCTATATCTACTTCTATCAAATCATCGGCCGATGTGAATCCCTGGCCCAATTTTCCATCATCGGCGAACCTATCCATTAAAAACCTTCATCAGAGCCGACTGCTTGGATCGGTGGAATTTCATAATCGGCAACTTTGAGAAAATCCTTCTCCCAAATCTCTCCTGAGATACACCTAGTCCTCTCATAGGTATCTGTCTCTGCTGATGCGATAACGTAAGAAGAATCTCCCGAGACAATCTCAATCCTGTCACCTACCCACTGAACCAAGCATTGGTGCATTGTAGACGGAATGCAACAATTGGCATGAATCCAATCTCTCCCTAGTAACAGATTATAAGCGCCTTTCCCACTGATCACGAAGAAAGTTGTCGGCAAGGTTTTGCTGCCGATGGTCAACTCGACACAAATTGCCCCCTTAACCGCAGACACATTTCCTTCAAAGTCCTTTAACATCATATCGGTCTTGGTCAGATCCTGATCTCCTTTTCCAAGCTTCCGATATACTGCATATGGCATGATGTTGATAGCAGCTCCACCATCAATTAATATCTTGGTCATTGGCTGACCATCAACCCTTCCTTTGACAAACAAAGATTTAAGATGCTGCCTTTCATTGTCGGCAGGCTTTTCAAAGATAGCAGTCATTGGATCCAGAGCCAACTGAGCTATCTGGTCGGAAAACTCTAACTCCTCATCATTGCTGGACGGTGCAAGGAATTCCATTGGCAACATAAATACTATGTTGACATCTGCCGATGGCCCTTTCCCCTTAGGATCTGATTGCTACTGATCCCCCGACTGGCCAGAGTTCTCGCCCTTGCTTAGCTCTTCTCGTCTATCGCGCTGCAGTCTTCTCTTCTGTGTTTTAGTCAACCCCTCTGGACACCATGGGGGAAGTGGTGACTGCCTTGCCGATGGACGACGATATTCCCTCGACTCCATCCGATGAGTATTAGCATCTCTGCAAAATATAAATTCATCGGGAACTCGTGCATTAGCCATCTCTTCAAGCTCTTCTTGGTTCCTGGGAAAATATTCAACACAGTCACCAAGCCTATCGTGCACACTGAGTCTGCCCCCAGCCGATCATGAACGGATGCTCTCCCCCTAATCGGCCCATTAAATCGCCGATCATCATTGTAATAGCGCCGATCGGATCTGTCATACCGATCATAACCATTGCACTCGGGGCAATCCCTAACAGTAGGCAACTTAATGTTCTGCTCCCAGCAATGGATAAAGAACGGGCAATTCCAGTGATCCTTGTGCCGATTCCACTCCCGTCGGTGTCTTTCTTCTTCCCGATGATAGTCTTCTTGCTAGTGCCGATACCGATCCTCACGTTGCTGCCAGGTTTCCCGAGGCCTTCTATGAGTTATCGCAATACTAGATCGGGGAGGCCTTCTCGAATTAGTTCCCTCCTCGATCAAACCTTTTCCTTTTGCATCGGCAGTAGTGATCTGATGCTGAGGATCCACCGATGCACTTCTTTCAGCTGCTTCCGATGTCAAGACCTTGGCCTTTCCCTTAGCATCCAACATATTTGTTGGGAAAGGATGTTGATCAATCTTCATCGGCTTCTGAGTTCTGGAACTGTCAAATTTGATCCTCCCAGATTCTATAGCCGATTGCAGCTGTTATCTAAAAACTTTGCACTCATTTGTGCTGTGAGAGGTTGCATTATGCCACTTGCAGTATTTCATCTTCTTCAACTCCTCAGCCGATGGAATCACATGATTGGGCGACAACTTGATCTGACCTTCCTGAAGTAGAAAGTCAAATATCCTATCGGCTTTGGTGATATCAAATGCAAACTTCTCTGGCTCTTTATGCCCGAAAGGGCAAGACATCGGCTTCTTATTCTTCACCCATTCCGCCAAGCCGATGACTGGTTTCTCATAAGAATCTGAGCGTGCTGCCTCATCAACAAATGACACCTTTTTGTTCCAAGCCCTCTTAGGTTCAAAGGGCTTAATATCCTGGTCGGAGATCCTCTGGACCAAGTGACTCAAGCTCTCGAACTCTTGAGAAGCATATTTGTCCCTGATATGCGGCAACAAACCCTGGAAAGCCAAATCGGCTAGCTGCCGATCATCTAAAACCAGACTATAGCATTTATTCTTGACCTCCCGCAACCTCTGCACAAAACTTTCCACCGACTCATCATTACGCTGTATCAGTCTGACCAAATCAGTAATCTTCTTCTCATGGACTCCAGAAAAGATGTACTTGTGGAACTGCTTCTCTAGATCGGCCCAAGTAATCACCGAGTTAGGAGGTAATGATATAAACCAAGTAAATGCCGATCCAGACAATGATGACGAGAACAAGCGAACCCTTAACTCGTCCCTGTTAGCAGTTTCTCCACATTGGATGATGAACCTGTTGACATGTTCCATGGTTGTTGTGTCATCCTGTCCAGAAAACTTAGTGAAATCTGGTACCTTGTACCGATTTGGAAGCGGAATCAAATCATATGCGGGAGGATACGGTGTCCGATAAGAGTAAGTGTTGACTTTGGGTTTTATCCCAAATTGATCAATCATTACTTCAATAATCTTATCGGCCCAATAAGCATCGGCATCTTGCTGATGGGGTGGTTGTGGATCTGGCGCCTGCTGATACACTTCCACGTGTCTATGCGGTGCACGATCTGCATGGAACATTGGGTTAATCATTTGACCACCAATCTGCTGACCACCAATCTGTTGTCCACCAATCTGCTGCCCAAGATTCTGGTTGGGCAACCCTTGATTCTGGAACCCGGGGTAGATTTGGCCTTGTTGAAACCCTGTAGCCTGATGATTCTGTTGGGACATTTGTGAAAAGAGTTGCTGCCGGGGCCATCCACTATTAGCATTCATCGGCATAGGACCTACCGATGACTGGTAATTGGGCATCATCATTGAATTGACATACCCTGGCTGAGTCATAAACCTCTGTTGCATCGGCATTGAATCTGTCGATGCATTAGGCATCTGGAATGTTGGAGCTTGAGAATTCCCAGTGTAAGGTCTGGCAGTAGTAGTTGTAGTATACTGAGGACTTTGATTCATCGGCATATTTAGAGGTGCCGATGCCATAGGAGCCTTGCCTCTCATATCAGCCGTCTGAGATGTACTAGGTGTCTTCAACATGAGCTCTGGGGGCATACCAAAACCCCACCAGTTAGGAGGGACAGATCCTGACATCACTGATGCCAGTAGATCCGTAGTAAGCTTGATCTGTTCATCTGACGTTGAGGGATTAGTTATCATCGGCATAGATTGCGCGTTAGTGATTCCCAACGTACTTGGAGGAACAGTAGTTTCTGTGCCCGCAGCGGCCGCTACAGCCGATGGAGCTGTGACCACTGGTGATCTTGGCTGATGATGAGAAGGCCCACATAATTTGGTGGCAATTGTCCTTCTTTGAAAGTTCTAGCCACGGCATTGAAAACCGTATTGTACAGCACACCAGCTTGATTGATCAAGGCACGGTTAATAGCACTATCAACCATGTCTTGAAGTTTACCAGGATTAGCTTCAAAAGTAACCTGCCGAGGCATCGGCAGTGCTTCCTTCTGGATCACTTCGCCACTCCTGTTGATGCTAAAGGATCTCAAACATTGCTGCTTGTAGTCCTCCTTGGCTTTTGCAATAGCTTGCTTCTGCTCATCTCTGAGATTGGCTTCCGTCACAGGGATGACATTCTCCTGATCGAACTCGGTAGTCGACATGTCGATCTTGATGTTGAATCTGGTCCCACCGGGCGTGCCAAAAGAATATGTTGATGCAAAAGTGGATCTGCAAACACAAAGGGCTAATACCTGATTCAAACGTTAAGGCGTGCCAGCCGATTTGACCTTACTATTAGCAAAGGTGATAACTTGAATACTTTTGTCCCGACAACAGCGATGCGCCCGGATGCCACGGCCAAGAAGTATTCACGCGGAACTCGAGAATACGCCGAGCTTAAGTCAACGAACTCCTAAGAACTCGTAATGAAAAGGAAAATATGACGAAGTCGTCGATGAAGTAGATGCTGGAATATGAGTAAAAACTTGTGTTTGATTGATTGATCTATTTCATTACAAGGCCCTAGGGTCTACATTTATACCCTGCTCAAAGAGCTACAATCAGACACGACTAGGACTCGAATTCCAATTTAAACAGAATTCGTATACAAAATGATTTAAATAACTAAAGAAAACACAAAAACTATCCTCCCGTGACAAACTGGGACACCACCATGGACCAATCGGCAACCTTCATGTTCTCCTTCTGAGTCATCGGTAGACTCCTCATCGTAGCCATCGACAAGGCTAACACTGACCATCGGCATGAACGCGTCACCTCTCATAGACTTGGTCACATTCAGCCATCCCTTCATCGGCAACCACCTTCATCGGCAACTCCCCTGTAGACCAGTTACTGTTGCCCTATCTTGCCGATCTATACTCTACGATCCTGGGTACGTGTCCAAAAACGGTGTCAACATCATCATAACTAGCCACATATAAATATGATAAGCACCTCAATTAGATATTCTAGAAAGTCATTAGCATGGTATTAGAACGAACTATAAGAATATTTCCTAAGTTATTCTTAACTATACAGTCTAGCATTATCATAGTTAGTGCAAGTATACTTAGCAATTATTGTGAGACAAGACTACGCCCATGCATAGTGATATTAGCAAGGAATATGAGAAACATCGTAATCACTCCCTTATAATAATGTTGCTCTGCCAGCCCAATACACGAGAGGGGGACTATATAAGAATCAATGAAGCTGTCACTATCACGAACTACCCCGCGATCTGGCATATTGGGTACAATCGCAGATAAATACGGCATAAGCACCACGCCTACACAATATCTATCATTTACCCATGGATCCGATGGATAAACGCTATACGATCCTAAACATGTATATAAATCCAATCTAACTAAGCCAAGTATATAACTATGATAAACTAAGAACAATATAATCTTGAATATAAACAAGTAGAGCAAAGTCATAAGCAATATATTGAAGTAGAACAAAGTCATATTCATAATATCAAAGAACAAAGATGATTAGAAGAACAATTAGAGAATTACTGTTGATGCAAAACTGATCTGCGAACACCAAGGGCTAATACCCGATTCAAACATTAAGGCGTGCCACCCGATTTGACCTTACAATCGACAAAGGTGGTAACTCGACCACTTTGGTCCCGACAACAGCGATGCGCTCGGATGTCACAGCCAAGAGGTGATCACGCGGAACTTGAGAACACACCGAACTTAAGTCGCCGAATCCCTAAGAACTCATAGTAAAAAGAAAATATGATGAAGTCGTCGAAAAAGTAAATGCCGGAATATGAGTAAAAACTTGTGTTTGATTGATTGATAGATTCTTCATTACAAGGTCCTAGAGTCTACATTTATACCCTGCTCAAAGAGCTACAATCAGACACGACTAGGACTCAAATTCCAAATTAAATGAAATCCGTAAAATGGATTTAAATAACTAAGGAAAACTCAAAATTATCCCCTTGTAACCAAACGGGACACCGCCACAGATCAATCGGCAATCTCCACGCTTTCCTTCAGAGTCATGGGCAGACCTCCCGTTATGGCCATCGGCAAACACTAATACTGATCATCGGCACGAACACGTCACCACCTCTAGACTTAGTCACATTCAACTGTCTCTTCATCGGCAGCCACCCTCATCGGCAACTTCCCTGCAGACTAGTTACCATTGCTCCATCTGCCGATCTATACTTTACCGATCCCCGGGTACGTGTCCAAAAATGGTGTCAGCACATGCCCCCCAATTTCGGAGTATAAAACCATTAATGCTCCGAAATTCTCTGCAGTAATGATGCCTTTCCGCAATTAATTCTCCCAATTTGGTAACCGTTCATCAAATCCGAACAACCTTGGCCCGATTCTCTTGCATATTCCTCGAATTCCTCAACCTCCCGAGCCAAATCTCTCCACTTTATGCACCCATCGGCAATATTACCATTAGAGGGAACTGCCGATTGGACATACGGCGTCGTCCAAGCTCATCAATCTCGGCTCGACCCCCTCCTCGACGCCCTGAAGAAGCTTCGCCAGGAGGGTTTGACCGCCGCTCTCGTCCTCTCGGCCGTCCATCACCGGAGAGTTCTCCCATTGATGTCTCAACCATTGAGGATGGACGAGATGGGCCCTGGCGTCTCATCTCGGGACCTCGAGGCGTGCCAGATGTTCAACGAGGCTCCGGCGGACGACGAAGTCGCGGCCCGAGTCAGGGCTGCAATTGCCGGCGACTTTAAGTCGGAGCATGTCAATGGCTTCCCCATGAGGCCAGATGCAGGCTCGATCGATCTGGTACGCTTTCTTCTCGTGCGCAGCCTCGATTTTGGGTTTCCTTTCTTCCCCTTTTTTTTTCTAAGTCTGCCTTTGTTTTGGCAGGGACAGGTTGATGTCCGATCCTCGAGGCCTCCGGTAAAGGAGGACGAGGTCGATCACGACAAACGGCGCCAATCCGCCGAAAAGCTAAAGTCCGCCAAGGACTCTGCAAAGAAGGGGGAGAAGAAGAAGAACCTCGACCGCCAAGCATTAGAGGCGCGTCGAGCCAAATCCAGGCAGAGGGGGGAGCCTGAGGAAGAATCCCCCAACGACGACGATGATGACGATGAGGACAGCGACGACTCTGAGGGGATGGCATCACGCCTTGACCGAATCCTCGAGGGTCCGCCTCGAGACGACGTCGACTCCCCCCCGGGCGGAGGCTCCAAAGGAGGATCCGAGCGGATCTCACCGCCCTCGGGCCGACACCCCTCCTGCGCCCACGGCTGGTCAAGTCGCGCCGCGCCCTCCCCCGGCGCCCAGGGAGAGCGGTCATGCTAGGCCATAGGCGGCGGGGCCACTTACTCGCGGCCGCGCCGCAGCCTCCGAGAAAGGAGAGACCGGCCGCAGGAGTGCCAGTCTCGGCGTCCGCCAGGCGGGAACTGACGCGCCTAGGCCAGCGCCTGCTCTCGAGGGGCCTGGAGCCCCGACGCGGTGTAGCTCGAGGCCCACCGGTCGGGGTGGCGGGAGGCGAGCTGTTCTTCCTGTGGGGTAAGCCTTTTCGATGTTGTGGCTTTTGCCTTCCTGCTCCTCTGCATTTCCTCATATGCCGATCTTTTCTCAGGCTAAAGGGGACCCTCGAGCAGGCCCAGCCGTCCATGGCAAAGAGGCTCAAAACGGGAGCCGCCTCCAAGGAATCAGGTTCGTAGTTTATTTCTGGGATCTGTGATGCTCTTGCGCTAACCATCGTAGTCACCGGCCTTTATTCTTTATTTTGTAGGCTCCTCCGACTTCCAACCTCCAGTAGGCGCTGAGAGTGCTCCGCCTCGTTCCGAGCCTACCCCGTCGCTGCCGGCGTGTGGTGAGGCGCCCCAGACGCAAGTGCCGGAGGGAGCCCCCGAGCCTCCTCGATTGGGGGTCGAGGGGGAACCCATCACCATCAGTGATACGTCTGATGGCAACGAAACGCCTGGAGGCGCCCGCCCTATGGAGGAGGAAGCGTCGACCTCTCACGTCGCGGGACCGACTCCCTGGCCCGCCGGCCTCCGCGCCCTCGAGGAGCAGAAGAAGAAGAGGGAGGAAGATGAAGAGCGGGAGCGTGAGGCGGCGCGGCAGCCGCAGGAGCAGGGCCGCGGGCGAGAGCCGCAGGAGCATGAGGCACAACAACAGCAATAGCAGCAGCAACAGCAACAGCAGCAGCAGCAGCAGCAACAACAACAGCAGCAGCAGGGGGGCCAAGAGGAGGGACTGCTCGAGCCCCCGCCCCAAGGTCCGGCCCAGCCAGTACCGCCGGAGCCGCAAGGGCCCGGCGAGCAGGAAGAGGATCTGCCGGTGTACGGCCCCCCGACCCCAGCATGGCTCCTCCCGGGGGCACCTGCCGCGATTCGGGCAGAGCCGGGGCGAGTGGATGGAGTGGTGGCGCTCGCCTGCATGATGCGCACCCCCACCGACCCCGAGTCCGAGATCAATTGGACGATCTACGGCATGGACGGGATCGTCCCAGGGTTCCTCCGGGAGCGTCGGGCATGGGAGGACCGCTTTCCCTCCGAGGAGGATGAGATCGGGACGTCGGGGACCAAGGACGGAACCTGGAAGACGGTGGACGATGACGGGCGGTTCCCATGCCTCGTCGACCTGTTCCTGCGCCATGGGGGCTCCCTCGAGACCGTCGAGGACCTCATCCGCGGCGTCAAGGCACGGGCCGACCGGGAGATGGAGCACTGGTGCCCCGATCGGATCCGCATCCGGGCTTCCCACGACCCGTCCGAGCCTAACATCTTCCTGGACGATAGGAAGGAGGCGGAGAAGTGGGAACATGTCGAGGAGTTCCGCCTTTGGATGAAGCATGTGGTGGGGCTCCTCGCAGACGTTATCAACAACGGGCTCGGGCCGGCTTATTTCGTAAGTGTTTTTCGATCTTAAATCCTCATGGAGCCTTTCGGTTTTGTGCTCTAACCGTTCGATCCTTGGTTCGCAGGATATGAAAGAGACCTCCCGCGTCAAGTCTAGTTTCATTCATGCCATGAGAGGTGGCTGGGAGCAGCTCCCCCTCCTTAAGGATCAACTCCTCGAGTCGCAGGAGAAGCTCCTTCAGGCCTACAAAGACCTCATAGCGCTCAAGGAGGAGAAGAAAGCGAGGGAGGCTGCCTTGGTCGAGGCTCGAGAGGCCTCAAGGAGGGCGGAGGAGGAGACGACGATGTTGCGGGAGTAGGCTCTTACGGTCGAGGAGGCCGCGTCTAAAGCCCGGGAGGAGGCCCTGTCCTACAAGAGCGTCATTGCAAACCTGGACAAGGAGAAGGGCCTTCTCAAGACCGACCTGGACTCCCTCCGCGACTCCTTCCAGAAGATGAAGGTGGCGTACGTGGACAGTGAGGTCGCCAGGGGTGCCGCCTAGGACGTAAAGAAGAAGGCCCTCGAAGACCTCGAGGCGGAGCGGGCTCGATCCCGCAGTCTCTCTAAGGACGTCGAGCGTCTGAAGGGAGAATTGCTGGAGAAGAGTGGAGCCATTGCTCAGACTGGCAAGGTGATCGAAGATCTCCGCGTTGCCAATACTGAGCTGGCGCGCTCCAACAGAGAGATCGAGCATGCCAACACCAGATTGGTCGGCGAGAACACGGCCCTGGAGGAGAGCATCAGAGGTATGTTTCCTTTGTCGAATTTCTTTTTCGAGGTGTGCTTGAGTTTTTCCTAAAGCTACCTTGTATTGGCATTTACAGGGCTCAAGGACGAACTCCTAGCCGCCCAGGCCGAGGCCCGTAATGCTAAGGCCCAGCTCGAGGCGGAGGTCGCTTTGAACCGTCGCATGTGGACGGCGATAAGCGACCTCTCGACCTCGTGGGAGGTCGAGCCTATGGACGAGTCGAGGGAGGGAGCTCGAGGCGACGCACTGGTCGACCAGCTGTGCTACTTGGGCGCAACGCTGAGAGACCGAGTGCGGGATGCCCTCCACATCGGGGTGAAGCGGGCGATGGCAGTTGTCTGCTCGGGTTTCTCCTATGACATGGAGGTGGTGTCCCACGGCTTCGTCACCGACATCTCCAAGACCGACGCGGAGAACGAAGAGAGGCTCCACGCCTTGATCGACGACGCGGAGGCTCCTGGAGAGAGGCTGGCCAAGCTTTTTGAGCCTGAGGTGCTTCCTCCTGAAGCTGGCTCGGGCGGAGGCGAGGGTGGTGAGGATCGTACCGCGGACTGAGGCCTGCGAGCCTGCTCAGGGCGCCTAGGGCCCCTTGTATGATACTTTATTAATTCTGCTGTTAGGTGATACAGTATCTTTTTGTGATTGTTAAATGCTTATTTGTCTTTCCGCTCGAGGTTCTTTTGTTTCTCTTTGTTCCTACGTTTGTATCCCTTGCTCGATCTTTCATCAAAAACAACCTCGATCACCTCAAGGGTGAGGAAGTGAGTAGAGTTTCCGTAGCCCAGGGGCGTGGGAGTTCTCCGGCTCGTTATCCCTCGGCCTTTGAGGGGCTCGAGGCGCCTTAGCTACTCGAACCGTGCAAGGTTTACTAAGTAAGAAAAGAAAATTTCTTGGCTTTTTCGACGCTTGGGGGGGTCGTCCCCCTGGTAGCCCCCGAGGGGGTGTTGACTATGATGGGTCATAGTCGGCACCCCCTTCTAATGTCGAGATTATGACTTGTAAATCTTTTGGTGCAAAAAGAAGTTGCTCGAGGGAAAGACTTTATTTATTCATTCATTCGTTTACAAAGTCTTGGTACAAAATGTACGTAGGAACATAAGTTTAGAACTTCTAGGGGTAGAATCGACGTAGCTGTTCAATGTTCCATGCGTTGGTGAAGACTGCCCCCTTCTCGTCCGCCAACTTGTACGTTCCCGGCTTCAGGACCTCGGCCACCACATATGGGCCTTCCCAAGGTGGAGTCAGCTTGTGGCGTCCTTGATTGCTTTGCCGGCGTCATAGGACAAGGTCGCCCACGTTGAGGTCCCTCTTGCGCACGTGCTTGTCGTGGTAGAGTCAAAGTTTCTGCTGATATCTGGCGGAGTTGAGGAGGGCCATGTCTCGAGCCTCCTCGAGTTGGTCGACCACGTTTTCTTGAGTCTCCTTATTGGATTGCTCATTGTATGCCTTGAGTCGAGGTGACCCATACTCGAGGTCTGTGGGGAGGATAGCCTCGGAGCCGTAGACCATGAAGAATGGGGTGTACTTTGTGGCCCTGCTTGGTGTTGTCCTTAGACTCCATAGGACCGAGGAAAGCTCCTCGACCCATTTCTTGCCGAATTTCTTCAAACGATTGTAGATCCTTGGCTTGAGTCCTTGCAAAATCATGCCGTTCGCACGCTCGACCTGGCCGTTAGTTCGAGGGTGGGCTACTGCAGACCAGTTCACACGGATGTGATGCTGATCGCAGAAGTCCAAGAACTTTTTGCCGGTGAACTGAGTGCTGTTGTCGGTGATGATGACGTTGGGAATCCCAAATCGATGGATTATGTCGGTGAAGAAAAGGACGGCCTGCTCGGTGCGGATGTTGGTGATGGGTCGAGCCTCGATCCATTTGGAGAATTTGTCAATGGCCACCAGCAAGTGGGTGTACCCTCCTTTCGCCCTTTGTAGAGGTCCTACTAAATCGAGCCCCCACACCGCAAACGGCCAGGTGATGGGGATCATCTGAAGAGCGTGGGCGGGCAGTTGCGTCTGCTTGGCGTAGAACTGGCACCCGTGACATGAGCGTACGAGCTCGATGGCATCTGCCACGGCCGTCGGCCAGTAGAAACCTTGTCGAAAAGCGTTTCCTACGAGGGTCCGTGGAGCAGCATGGTGGCCGCAAGCCCCCGAGTGTAGGTCCTCGAGGAGTTTTCGGCCTTCTTCCACGGTGATGCAACGCTGTAAGACCCTGTAACACCCTAGGTGTTAAGCATGCACTTAGTCTCATCAAAGTCATGCATAAGCATTTCCATCAAGCATAAGCATCATGAGCATGACACTCTTTTCAAATTATGATTTTATGTGCTTCATTTCATGTGTTTTAAATATGTTAAAAATGTGATGCTTGTTTCTAAAATTGTGAAATATTCAAATTAGGTTGCTTTATGTGTAAGAAGAATTAAGAACATTTTTGTGCAATTTTTGGAGCTATGGAATTTGAGAAATGGAATTTATACAAAAATATCCAAAAAGAATTTATTTAAACCCTAGAACTGAGTTTTAACTTGTAATTCAAATTTTGTTTGGAATTTGGTCTTGCTTGTCAAAGCAAAGTTGTAGAGTTTTTAATTTGGAACAACTTTGTTTTTGGGAGCAAGAGGTGAAAATGATTTTAAATTGGTCCAAATGAATTTAGAAGGAATTTGAGAAAAGTTTAAAAAAAATGGAAAAGGGAAAAGGGGGCGCTAGCAGGCCGCGGCCTCGCTTCTGGCCCACTGGCCGAAGCCGGCTCGGCCCGCCCGCGCTCTCCCCTCCCCCTTCCCCGCGCTCGCGCCCGCGTCCGCGCGCGGACGGCCTCGCCGCGACGCCGTGGCACGCCGGCAGGACTCGGCCGCCGCGTGGCGGGCATGCGGCAGCGAGGACGCGCCCCGGTCGGCCACCAAAGCGCCCCGGTCGCGCTCGCCTCCGCCCCCGCTCCCATTTGCGCCCTGCAGCTCCCTCTCTCTCTCGCTCTCTCGCCCTCGCCCCGCACGCGCAGAGCGCCGCCGTCGCCATTGGAGCCTGAGCTCCGCCTCGGCTGTTCCTCCCCCGTGCGTGCGCCATTCTTCAATTAGTTCTTCCCCGAGCTTCGCCCTCACTCCGCCGTTGCGAAACGCTCATCTGAGCGCTCGGTAAGGCACGGTGAGCCCCGCTCGCCCTCGCTTTCTTCTCCGGCGAGAGCTCCGCCGCCGCACGCGTGGTCCGCGCGTCTCCATGCCTTCCGGTGCTGCGTAGTTGGCGCATCGTGTTCGCCTTGGCACCGCGATGCTCGCAAGCCCCTCCAGCCACGCTCTACCGAGCCGGCGTCCCGTACCGACGGTGAGCAGCGCCGCCGCTCCGCCATGGCCGGTGGCGAGCCTGCTCCGGTCCGTTTTAGGCCGCGCAAATGGGTGCGTTAGGTCCGCCGTGAGCCGTAGAGCGTGTAGAGCCGCTTGATTCGCCGGAAGGGGTCGCCGACGGTGAGCTCCGGCTCGCCGGAGTTCCTCCCCCTCTGCGCTCTGACCAGCGGGCCCGGCTGGCAGGCGGGTCCGCTCGTCAGCGGCCGCGGGTGCACTGCACCGGGTGCACCTAGCAGGTCTCGGGGTGGATTTGATTTGTTTTCAGAAAAATAATTTCCAGGAAATGATTTAAATGTTCAAAAATCCATATCTTAATGAATATAGCTCCAAAAATGGTGAAATAAATTATGGTGTGTTCCTTATTTCCAGATCTATAGCCTAGTATGATTGCATGTCATGTTTGAGTAACCTTCCTGTAAGAATATAATTAATCCATGTTTTCCTAAACTTGGAAAATGCATAGTAAATAAAATAGGGTTCAGAAAAATGTAAAACTTGTTTTGCTGGCTCTGCAGGTGTGTTTAATCACTGAGAAAATATTGTTACATATTATTTGGTGTATAAATGAATTTATGGTAATTTAAATGCTTGCATGGCAGTGCTTTATGATTTTTAATAATTAAATGGGTCATGCAATAAATCTGGAAAATTTTGTGGGTGTTTCTTATGATATTAGATAAATTGTAAAAATATGAAATCTGTTGTTTGACACTTATATCACAGTAGGGTGATTATACTTGCCTTATCCATTAATCTTGTGATTTTTGTGGCTCAAAATAAGTAACCAAAAATTATGAAAAATTTACAGTAGACTTTATGATTAGCTAGTAGTCTCCTGTAATTTTTCTGGAATTTATTAATAAACAGAATTGCATGTGATTTTTAATGGGCTTAGAAATGAATAAAGAAAATTATGAATGGTTGTGTATGTAGGTTGAATGGACTAAGTTGGGTTTGGTGTATCTTTGAAGCATCATGTAGGTTGCTGATTTCATTTGAAAAATAATTGTAGAAGAGAATGCAATAGATGCTTAATCCAAGTGCCTGTTCTTGGATGATGTTGCATACATTGTAATGAACATGACCAACTGTATCATCCATGCATCATCTCATGGTCCTTTGGTACTTTCTCATACAAGCATCCACTCGGGCATCTCGCACTCCACTCATGAGCATATATGCATCATACAGGCTCGCAGGAGAACGAAGTGGGACCCGAGGAACCCGAGGAGATACAGGAGCAGGAACCTCCGGAAGCACAGGAAACCAGAGAGGAACTGCAAGAGTGTCCGGATCACCGACCCAGCACCTTTGAGAAAGGCAAGCCCCGGAGCATTCTAAGTCTCCCTATTCTCGCTAACTTATGTGATGCACTATACTTGTTCTACTACTGCATTTAAGTGGTAGGAGTTGCCTGATACCGTTGCTGCATATGTACTCCTTGTTATCCCTACTCGTTTATCTACCTTGTCCTATGTAGATAGGCGCGGAGTCTATGCTTAGCTTGCTTAGTCCGGTAGAAGTCGGGTGATGTCCTGTCACCTGCGAGATATAGGTGGATACCTGCTTGATTAAGCAGTGGTTGCTTGGGGACAGGAATAACCAAGTGTGGAATGTAATGGGAGACCGGGCAGGGACTTATGGTGGGTTGACCATAGTGCCCCTGCCTGTGTCGATTAAGGACCGATCGTTGACGGCCCTCTTGTCATGTTGCACGCAAGCCCCACATTTAGCTGGAAGGATAAGTCGTTCCGACCGCGAAGCCTGAGCACTATCCGGGCCGGGAATCGGCCTGATGTACGCGCTGTATTGGTGATGATTGAGGAGAACGACGAGGGCGCGGCGCGCAACCTTGGTATACCTTGGATACCTCGGTCGCCGGAACGGTCCTCGGGTACGGGCGGTGCCTGTCGAACCCGCGAATTCGTCCTGGATAGTGCAACACGGTGACCTGTAGCGAACTTGATCAGTGAGTGTGGTTTGTGTGGGGAATAAACTCGCCAGCTGGTTAGAAATCAATTCGAATCGCCATCGCTCCTGGATAGTGAGCACTTGACATGAGCCATGTCCTCGTAGTAAGGACTATGGAACACTTGGGTTATAATGACGAATAGTTTTAAGAAATGCTATGATGAGGTACTATCATAGTCTCATACTTGCTTGTAATAGTGCAGGTGCAAACCTAGACGATAGGTAATGATACTTTCAACTTGAGCCAATTAAAAGAAGAAAGACTTATGTAGGTTATGTTAGCGAAATACTGCGGTTTTGCAAAATGGTCGTCAGCTACCCCACTATATAGCCTTCATGATCCTTGATGAGTCTTTATTTTAGGTTTATGACGGGTAAGTCTAGCTGAGTACCTTCTCGTACTCAGGGTTCTATTCCCATGTTGTTTTGCAGATGGTCAAATGTACTATGGTTATTGCATCCTCTGTCTGTACCCAGCTATGGGTGATGACTAGACCAAGGGCGATGGTCACTCCGTCTCTTCTTTTGCTTTTGTGGGAATGACCGAACTATGGCACTGTATCAGACTTATCGTGTGTGTTGTAATTTCAAACTATGAAGCTTCCGCTACTTGAAGAACTTGGTTTGTAATAACTTTAAGCACTCCGATGTATTTTATGAATGTTGTAATCTGGATGTACTTGTGGATGGCGACCGCTAAACTTATTACGATCTTGGCTGTTATGTGATGTGTGTTTTGAAATCTTTCGAGATTTCACGGACTACCGGGGTTATATGGGCTTAAGCGTGATAGTTCGACTATGCAAATGGTCACTATTAGGCTTAATCTCTTATAATTTGGTCGGTTCTGTTACAGCTGGCATCGGAGCAAGGTTTAGCGAGTTACTGTTCATAAGTACGTTTTAAACAAAAATCTAAACCAGTTTAGTAAAAGATTTTATTAATTAATTAATAATGATCAAGGTGTTAAACTAAGTTTTGGGAAAATTATCTAGTGTGCCATGGTCATATCCTTTATGCCCAGTTAAGGACTCTAAGGTGGCTAGCTAAGTACTGACTTGGGGGTTAATGCATCATATTTTTATTTCGTCGCTCATACGGCGTGCAATAGTATGAGTGCCATTCATTTGAGTGGTAATGTATGGATCAATTCTTCCTCTACGCCATGGTAAGTGGGAGTTGTGAGAGCATGATCGGATACACTGCCGGTCTAGGGGAGTGTTGTCAGGTGCTGTGCCATGCGCACATGTTGGTATGTCTTGGGAACAGTACCGCATGCTGGGAATTCCGTCCTGAGAGGCGATGCCGTCAATAGGGCGATGATGTGGGTAGTGACACATCGCATGCATGGACGGGTGTCTGTGTATGCGAAGTGCCTAGTTTTAAATTCCTATTCTGCACGATCATACTGTGGGTGGGCTGAAATGAGTTTTCTGCAGGTACCCTAACCACGTTCTCGCTTAGAACGCTAGTTACGTTAGGAGCGAACGTTGTATGCCACCGCGTATACCGCTTAGTGTTAACTTTTGTTTTCTAAGTTTGTGAGATCGTAAGTTCGTACATGCATCATGTGCATTTCATATCATTGCTTACTTTCCCCTTAATTTAATCTGTCCCAATTTTAAATGAAATAAATAAAGGTAATCCTCGCTCTTACCCACGGTATTCCATTTGCAGCAGATGGCACGCACTAGGCTCACCGCTCGCAAGTCCACTGGTGGGCGGGCCCCTTGCCGTCCGTTGGCAGCTAGGAGCTCGCGACATAAGAGCAAGTTCCTAGAGGAGTTTGGGATGCCCACTTTGCTTTGGAGGGTGCTCAGTTCGATGGGGTATCCCGAAGGAAGGGAGCCTCGCTACTATTGGGATAAGGAGCCGCTTGGTGACGAGACCCTGGTGGGGATCGAGGCAGTTGTCCCTACCAGTGGAGGAGACCCTGCTTGGGGCGGTTGGGTGTACGAGTCCCGAGGTGTCACGCCTTTCCACGGTGCCAGCAGGGCAGCTTTCGCAGTTTTGAGGGACCTCATGGAGAGGTTTCCACAGGAGCTGGCCCACGCCTTCGCTGGGGTGTTTCCCCGGGGTGACCCTTACACTTCGGTGTGGGATCAGTCCGAGGTGAATGCTCTAGAGAGGAGTGCGGATGAGGACCAGCACAGTGACAGTGCAGCTATGAGTGCCATGTACGCGTTGATGAAGACCTATGGAGGCCTGGAGCGTTGTTTGGGTCGCTTGTCCGGGTCTCTTCTCACCGTCCAGGATGAGAAGCGTCAGTTGCAGCGTGAGTTTGACTCTGAGGTTGAGAGGCTACAGGCAGAGTTGGCTCGTGTGACCAGAGAGAGAGACCAGGCAGTCCAGAAGAACAGTGAGCTGGGTCAGGACCTGCTTACAGTACGGGAGCAGAAGGACAGGGTGACTACTGCTCACAGGAACTGCGAGCGCATGCTAGTCCATGTGCTTGGACAGAGGAATGAAGCCTGGCACGAGGAGGACACTTTGAGGGCCCGACAGCTGGAGCTAGAGTAGCAGCTAGCTAATGCTGAGGAGTACAATGAGAACTTGCATGAGGAGATCCACCAACTGCATAACCAGCTCCACCCTCACCACCTGCCTGGAGCAGCGGAGCTAGACTCTGAGGACGAGATGGACGCGGATCCCGAGATAGGAGCAGCTGCTAGTGGTGATGAAGATGAGGATGGCTCCGGCATGGACAGTGACCATAGCGAGTAGATGCTAGGGTTGTAGAGCTAGTCCTTCTTCTTATGTTGTTGTATGTTGCATGGCATGTCATGTACTTTTGGATCTGGGCTGTGTAAGACTTTATGAGTTGATGCTGAAAGTCCAGTGTATGTATGCTGGCAAGTTGGATGTATGCGAACCTTGTTGCGTGAATGTTAAGTAATCTGTTAGTGATGTTGTGCGTGGATGATGAGTTGTTGTGCCTTTGTTTATTGTGTGAATTTATTCCCTCAGTAAATTCAGTATGGCACGATTTTACACATTTTCTACCGGTTGATGGCAACTCCTAACGATTGCTTATCATTGGCGTATGCAGATGGTGCAAACACGTGGCGGGGGTAACGGCAACCCGGGTCTTGGAGCAGGTACATCCGGAAATGGGGCTCAACGGAATGAGGACCGAGCGCCAACACCACCACCACCTCCCCCGTACACTGCGGATGTGTTTTTCGCGCAGTTTCTGGGAAGCCAACGCAACATGGAACAGATGCAGCGCAACATGGAAGAAGCTTTGCGCAACATAGCTGACAACACCCGTCGTGGAGATAATCAGGGTGGCCGGGAGGTCAACCAGTACAGTTCGTTCAAGGACTTCATGGATACCAAGCCACCAATCTTTAAGGAGGCCTTGGAACCGCTCGAAGCAGATGAGTGGATCAACACCATGGAGCAGAAGTTTCGTCTTCTCTGAATGACAGAAGAACTCAAGGCTGAATATGCGGCACATCAGTTACAAGGACCCGCTGGGATTTGGTGGTCCCATCACCGTACCACCTACCCAGAAGGGACCCCAATCACCTGGAACCGCTTCACCACCGCTTTCCGGGGGAATTACATTCCTCCTGGTGTGGTTGAAATGAAGGTTGGGGAGTTCATGAGGCTGTCCCAAGGGACGAAGTCTGTGAAGGAGTATCTACACGCTTTCAACAATCTCGCTCGCTATGCCCCTGAGTTTGTGAACACGGAGGCTAAGAAGATTGCTAGTTTCCAGAGAGGTTTGAATCCAAAGATGCTGAAGACCATGGGTACAGGGGCCAGGGCTACTTTCAATGCCTATATCAATGACTGTCTGACCCAAGAGAACAATAACAACAACTACAGTGCATCCAAGTCACGTAAAAGGGCTTTTGAAGCAGGATCATCCCAGTCCAGGGCACCAGTGGCAGGGCGACAACAGTATCGTCCTCCTGCCCCAGGTGCTAGGTTCCGACCGCCGCAGAGAAGGAACACCGGACATCCAACACAGCAGAAGTCGTACAAGGTGGCGATAGCTCCTGCCAAGCCAAAGGCAATTCAAGCCGCAGCACCTGCCGCCAACAATGCGCCCAAGGGTCCGTGCTATAACTGCCACAAGATGGGGCACTTTGCTAAGGAATGTCCCTACCCCAAGAGGCAGCAGCCAACCTATCCAGCTCGTGTGCACCATACCTCGATCGAGGAGATCCCGAAAGGAGAACCGGTAACAGCTGGTATGTTTTCTGTCAACCAACATCTTGCAGTTGTTTTGTTTGATTCTGGATCATCGCATTCATTCATGAGCCAAGCATTTGCACAAAAGCATGATCAGCCAGTTACTGAGTTAGGTTATGGCTATCGCATCAGCTCAGCCGGAGCCGATGTGTTGACTAATAAAACGGTAACAGGAGTTACCTTGGATATCAGTGGTCGGAGGTTCCGTGTAAATCTTGTGGTCATGCCAGGACTGGTTTTGGATGTCATCATTGGGATGAACAAAATGACTGATTGGGGCGCGGTTATAGATACCGGGAATAGAACTCTTTCCCTTAGAGACCCGCAAGGGAAGGGGGTGCTTCAGGTCAAGCTACCTAAACGGTTGGACTTCGCCAGTCTTTCATGTGCAGTACAGGTAGTCCCTCTAGAACACATACCCGTGGTATGTGAGTTCCCTGATGTGTTTCCTGAGGATTTACCAAGACTTCCCCCAGATAGGGAGGTAGAGTTTGCAATCGAGTTGATACCAGGTACAGTACCAATATCTAGAAGGCCGTATCGGATGCCCCCAAATGAGCTCGCTGAGTTGAAGAATCAACTAAAAGAGTTGCTGGATAAAGGGTTCATCCGGCCAAGCTCGTCGGAATGGGGTTGTCCAGCGTTGTTTGTGAAAAAGAAGGATCAGTCGTTGCGCATGTGCGTGGACTATCGTCCACTCAATGCCGTGACAATCAAGAATAAGTATCCTTTGCCAAGGATTGATATCCTGTTTGATCAGTTATCCAAGGCCAGAGTGTTTTCCAAGATAGATTTGAGGTCTGGGTATCACCAAATCAAAATTCGTCCGCAAGATATCCCGAAGACTGCTTTTTCCACCAGATATGGGTTGTATGAGTATCTAGTCATGTCCTTTGGGTTGACAAATGCTCCTGCGTACTTTATGTATCTAATGAATTCAGTCTTTATGCTTGAATTGGATAAGTTTGTTGTGGTGTTTATCGATGATATCCTGGTGTATTCAGAAAATGAGCAAGATCACGCCGAACATCTGAGAATCGTGCTGACACGGTTACGAGAGCATCAGTTATATGCCAAGTTCAGCAAGTGCGAGTTCTGGTTGAAGAAAGTTCCTTTCCTAGGGCACATTCTGTCTGAAGAAGGGATTGCTGTGGATCCATCAAAAGTGCAGGAAGTCATGGACTGGAAGGCACCAACTTCTGTCTCGGAAGTTAGAAGTTTTCTTGGTCTGGCCGGGTATTATCGTCGTTTCATACCTGACTTCTCCAAGATTGCTAAACCAATGACAAGTTTGCTACAAAAGGATCATAAGTTCGTCTGGACGGAAGGGTGTGAGTTAGCCTTCCGCACCTTGCGAAAGTTGCTAACCACTGCTCCCGTTCTGGCACAACCTAATATAGAGAAGCCTTTTGATGTGTTTTGTGACGCATCGAAGAGCGGCCTGGGGTGTGTGTTGATGCAAGATGGCAGGGTGATAGCTTATGCTTCCCGACAGTTGAGAAAGCATGAAGTCAACTATCCAACGCACGACCTTGAGTTAGCAGCAGTGGTACATGCTTTGAAGATCTGGAGACATTATCTGCTAGGAAATAAGTGTCACATTTACACCGATCACAAGAGTTTGAAGTACATCTTCACTCAGTCCGAGCTGAATATGAGGCAACGACGGTGGTTAGAGCTAATCAAGGATTATGACCTGGAAGTTCACTATCATCCAGGCAAAGCTAATGTGGTCGCAGATGCTTTGAGTCGCAAACCACACTATCAAATGGTTCAACCGTTGTTTGAAGATGGGTTCAATCTTATGCATCCTGAGGTCTTATGTCATATACAACTCAGTTGTTCACTCGAGAGTCAAGTCATTGAAGGTCAGAAAACGGACAAGGGTATTTTCCACATCAAAGAGAAGATCAAAGATGACCCAAAGACTCAGTTTCGGGTGGATGAGAAGGGGGTACTGTGGTTTCAACAGCGGTTAGTGGTCCCGAAAGATCGGGAGTTGAAGAATCGCATCATGGATGAAGCTCATCTCTCTAAGCTTTCTATTCATCCTGGCAGTAGCAAAATGTATCAAGATCTAAGGCCCCACTTTTGGTGGACCAAGATGAAGAAAGAAATAGCCGCTTATGTGGCCCGTTGTGACACGTGTTGCAGAGTTAAGGCCATCCATATGAAACCTGCAGGTCTGTTGCAACCGTTATTAGTTCCGGAGTGGAAATGGGAAGAGGTCAGTATGGACTTTATCACAGGTTTACCAACCACAAGGAAGGGGAATGACTCGATTTGGGTAATCATAGATCGATTGACCAAATCGGCCCATTTCATCCCTGTGAAGACTCGTTACCGACCTCCTGAGTATGCCGATATATATATGGCTGAGATTGTCAAGTTGCATGGTATTCCCAAAACCATCATATCGGATAGAGGACCGCAGTTCACTGCTCACTTCTGGGAGCGCATGCATAAGAGCTTGGGGACCAGTCTGATAAGAAGCACGGCGTATCATCCCCAGACTTCAGGCCAAACTGAGAGGCTAAATCAAGTGTTGGAAGATATGCTGAGGGCCTGTGTGCTATCATCCAGGGGATCGTGGGAATCATGGTTACCTTTGGCTGAGTTCTCATACAATAATAGTTATCAAGAGAGCATCAAGATGGCCCCGTTCGAAGCTTTGTATGGGCGGAGATGTCGAACTCCGTTAAACTGGGTGGAACCTGGTGAAAGGAGATACTATGGTATCGACTTTGTGAATGATGCCGAGAAAAAGGTGCATATCATACAGCAGCATATGCAAGCGGCACAGTCACGACAAAAGAGTTATGCGGACAAGAGGAGAAGGCCGCTTGAGTTCAAAGTAGGCGACTATGTGTATCTCAAGGTTACGCCAATGAAGAAAGTTCAACGTTTCCGAGTTCGAAGCAAGCTTGCACCCAGATATGTGGGACCGTACCAAGTGCTAGAGAGGAAAGGCCCAGTGGCCTATAAGATTCAGTTACCTGAAGAGATGAGCTCAATCTTTCCGGTCTTCCATGTGTCGCAACTGCGGAAATGTTTGAAAGTGCCTGAGCAAAGAATTGAACCTCGAGGGATCAAAATAAAAGCAGACTTAGAGTATAAAGAGCAGCCAGTGGGAATTGTGGATACCAAGGAGCGAGTAACCCGAAACAGAGTTGTTCGAACATACAAAGTGGTGTGGAGTCATCATGACGATATGGATGCCACTTAGGAAACAAAGGATTACTTAAAAACAGTTTATCCAAAATTTCATAAGAAATGGTTAGTAACCCAAAATCTCGGGACGAGATTTCCCTAAGGGGGGAAGGGCTGTAAAACCCTAGGTGTTAAGCATGCACTTAGTCTCATCAAAGTCATGCATAAGCATTTCCATCAAGCATAAGCATCATGAGCATGACACTCTTTTCAAATTATGATTTTATGTGCTTCATTTCATGTGTTTTAAATATGTTAAAAATGTGATGCTTGTTTCTAAAATTGTGAAATATTCAAATTAGGTTGCTTTATGTGTAAGAAGAATTAAGAACATTTTTGTGCAATTTTTGGAGCTATGGAATTTGAGAAATGGAATTTATACAAAAATATCCAAAAAGAATTTATTTAAACCCTAGAACTGAGTTTTAACTTGTAATTCAAATTTTGTTTGGAATTTGGTCTTGCTTGTCAAAGCAAAGTTGTAGAGTTTTAAATTTGGAACAACTTTGTTTTTGGGAGCAAGAGGTGAAAATGATTTTAAATTGGTCCAAATGAATTTAGAAGGAATTTGAGAAAAGTTTAAAAAAAATGGAAAAGGGAAAAGGGGGCGCTAGCAGGCCGCGGCCTCGCTTCTGGCCCACTGGCCGAAGCCGGCTCGGCCCGCCCGCGCTCTCCCCTCCCCCTTCCCCGCGCTCGCGCGCGGACGGCCTCGCCGCGACGCCGTGGCACGCCGGCAGGACTCGGCCGCCGCGTGGCGGGCATGCGGCAGCGAGGACGCGCCCCGGTCGGCCACCAAAGCGCCCCGGTCGCGCTCGCCTCCGCCCCCGCTCCCATTTGCGCCCCGCAGCTCCCTCTCTCTCGCTCTCTCGCCCTCGCCCCGCACGCGCAGAGCGCCGCCGTCGCCATTGGAGCCCGAGCTCCGCCTCGGCTGTTCCTCCCCCGTGCGTGCGCCATTCTTCAATTAGTTCTTCCCAAAGCTTCGCCCTCGCTCCGCCGTTGCGAAACGCTCATCTGAGCGCTCGGTAAGGCACGGTGAGCCCCGCTCGCCCTCGCTTTCTTCTCCGGCGAGAGCTCCGCCGCCGCACGCGTGGTCCGCGCGTCTCCATACCTTCCGGTGCTGCGTAGTTGGCGCATCGTGTTCGCCTTGGCACCGCGATGCTCGCAAGCCCCTCCAGCCACGCTCTACCGAGCCGGCGTCCCGTACCGACGGTGAGCAGCGCCGCCGCTCCGCCATGGCCGGTGGCGAGCCTGCTCCGGTCCGTTTTAGGCCGCGCAAATGGGTGCGTTAGGTCCGCCGTGAGCCGTAGAGCGTGTAGAGCCGCTTGATTCGCCGGAAGGGGTCGCCGACGGTGAGCTCCGGCTCGCCGGAGTTCCTCCCCCTCTGCGCTCTGACCAGCGGGCCCGGCTGGCAGGCGGGTCCGCTCGTCAGCGGCCGCGGGTGCACTGCACCGGGTGCACCTAGCAGGTCTCGGGGTGGATTTGATTTGTTTTCAGAAAAATAATTTCCAGGAAATGATTTAAATGTTCAAAAATCCATATCTTGATGAATATAGCTCCAAAAATGGTGAAATAAATTTTGGTGTGTTCCTTATTTCCAGATCTATAGCCTAGTATGATTGCATGTCATGTTTGAGTAACCTTCCTGTAAGAATATAATTAATCCATGTTTTCCTAAACTTGGAAAATGCATAGTAAATAAAATAGGGTTCAGAAAAATGTAAAACTTGTTTTGCTGGCTCTGCAGGTGTGTTTAATCACTGAGAAAATATTGTTACATATTATTTGGTGTATAAATGAATTTATGGTAATTTAAATGCTTGTATGGCAGTGCTTTATGATTTTTAATAATTAAATGGGTCATGCAATAAATCTGGAAAATTTTGTGGGTGTTTCTTATGATATTAGATAAATTGTAAAAATATGAAATCTGTTGTTTGACACTTATATCACAGTAGGGTGATTATACTTGCCTTATCCATTAATCTTGTGATTTTTGTGGCTCAAAATAAGTAACCAAAAATTATGAAAAATTTACAGTAGACTTTATGATTAGCTAGTAGTCTCCTGTAATTTTTCTGGAATTTATTGATAAACAGAATTGCATGTGATTTTTAATGGGCTTAGAAATGAATAAAGAAAATTATGAATGGTTGTGTATGTAGGTTGAATGGACTAAGTTGGGTTTGGTGTATCTTTGAAGCATCATGTAGGTTGCTGATTTCATTTGAAAAATAATTGTAGAAGAGAATGCAATAGATGCTTAATCCAAGTGCCTGTTCTTGGATGATGTTGCATACATTGTAATGAACATGACCAAGTGTATCATCCATGCATCATCTCATGGTCCTTTGGTACTTTCTCATACAAGCATCCACTCGGGCATCTCGCACTCCACTCATGAGCATATATGCATCATACAGGCTCGCAGGAGAATGAAGTGGGACCCGAGGAACCCGAGGAGATACAGGAGCAGGAACCTCCGGAAGCACAGGAAACCGGAGAGAAACTGCAAGAGTGTCTGGATCACCGACCCAGCACCTTTGAGAAAGGCAAGCCCCAGAGCATTCTAAGTCTCCCTATTCTCGCTAACTTATGTGATGCACTATACTTGTTCTACTACTGCATTTAAGTGGTAGGAGTTGCCTGATACCGTTGCTGCATATGTACTCCTTGTTATCCCTACTCGTTTATCTACCTTGTCCTATGTAGATAGGCGCGGAGTCTATGCTTAGCTTGCTTAGTCCGGTAGAAGTCGGGTGATGTCCTATCACCTGCGAGATATAGGTGGATACCTGCTTGATTAAGCAGTGGTTGCTTGGGGACAGGAATAACCAAGTGTGGAATGTAATGGGAGACCGGGCAGGGACTTATGGTGGGTTGACCATAGTGCCCCTGCCTGTGTCGATTAAGGACCGATCGTTGACGGCCCTCTTGTCATGTTGAACGCATGCCCCACATTTAGCTGGAAGGATAAGTCGTTCCGACCGCGAAGCCTGAGCACTATCCGGGCCGGGAATCGGCCCGATGTATGCGCTGTATTGGTGATGGTTGAGGAGAACGACGAGGGCGCGGCGCGCAACCTTGGTATACCTTGGATACCTCGGTCGCCGGAACGGTCCTCGGGTACGGGCGGTGCCTGTCGAACCCGCGAATTGGTCCTGGATAGTGCAACACGGTGACCTGTAGCTCACTTGATCAGTGAGTGTGGTTTGTGTGGGGAATAAACTCGCCAGCTGGTTAGAAATCGATTCGAATCGGCATCGCTCCTGGATAGTGAGCACTTGACATGAGCCCTGTCCTCGTAGTAAGGACTATGGAACACTTGGGTTATAATGACGAATAGTTTTAAGAAATGCTATGATGAGGTACTATCATAGTCTCATACTTGCTTGTAATAGTGCAGGTGCAAACCTAGACGATAGGTAATGATACTTTCAACTTGAGCCAATTAAAAGAAGAAAGACTTATGTAGGTTATGTTAGCGAAATACTGCGGTTTTGCAAAATGGTCGTCAGCTACCCCACTATATAGCCTTCATGATCCTTGATGAGTCTTTATTTTAGGTTTATGACGGGTAAGTCTAGCTGAGTACCTTCTCGTACTCAGGGTTCTATTCCCATGTTGTTTTGCAGATGGTCAAATGTACTATGGTTATTGCATCCTCTGTCTGTACCCAGCTATGGGTGATGACTAGACCAAGGGCGATGGTCACTCCGTCTCTTCTTTTGCTTTTGTGGGAATGACCGAACTATGGCACTGTATCAGACTTATCGTGTGTGTTGTAATTTCAAACTATGAAGCTTCCGCTACTTGAAGAACTTGGTTTGTAATAACTTTAAGCACTCCGATGTATTTTATGAATGTTGTAATCTGGATGTACTTGTGGATGGCGACCGCTAAACTTATTACGATCTTGGCTGTTATGTGATGTGTGTTTTGAAATCTTTCGAGATTTCACGGACTACCGGGGTTATATGGGCTTAAGCGTGATAGTTCGACAATGCAAATGGTCACTATTAGGCTTAATCTCTTATAATTTGGTCGGTTCTGTTACAGACCCCCGTCGGGCTTCGTCGATATAGCTCATTGTCTTCGCCAAAGATCACATATGACTTCGCCCGCCGAGCGATACGACGGGCCTCTGACCGATCTTCTGGCAGTTCGCCGCGGATTAGGTAGTCGAGGTATGGTGTGCGCCAGTCGAATGGTCGACCATGCTGCCGTTCTACCTCCATCACTTCAGCCGCCATCAAGAGTGTGTCGACGGTGTTGGTTGGCTGGGCAGGAGCAGCGTCGATGCCAGCCCCCGAGCCTAAGTCGACGGATGGCTCGTGGAGATCTCTCGAGAACGCGTCAGGCGGCACCGTGCCTCGAGTTGATGCGATCTTGGCGAGTTCGTCGGCTGCCTCGTTGTAGCGTCGGGCGACATGGACAAGCTCGAGACCATGGAATTTGTCCTCGAGTCGACGGACTTCTTTGCAGTACGCCTCCATTTTTGGGTCGTGGCAGCTCGAGGTTTTCATTACTTGGTCGATGACGAGTTGGGAGTCACCTCGGACGTCGAGGCGTCGGACTCCTAACTCGATGGCAATCTTGAGACCATTGACGAGGGCCTCGTATTCTGCGACATTGTTAGACGCGGCAAAATGAATCCTGATTGCATACCTCATGTGGACGCCCAAGGGTGAGATGAACAGCAGGCCGGCCCCGGCCCCTGTTTTCATGAGTGACCCATCAAAATACATCGTCCACAGCTGCGCCTGGACCTGAGTCGGGGGAAGCTGGGAGTCTGTCCATTCTGCGACGAAGTCTACCAGGGCCTGCGATTTGATGGCCTTGCGAGGCGCGTAATTGAGAGTCTCACTCATGAGCTCGACCGACCATTTTGCTATTCTTCCCGTGACCTCTTTGCTCTGGATTATTTCGCCTAAGGGGAAAGTCGAGACCACCGTGATGGGGTGGCCAAGAAAGTAGTGTTGCAGCTTATGGCGGGCAAGGATTACGGCATAGATCAGCTTCTGGATTTGGGGATAACGTGCCTTGGTCTCCGAAAGCACCTCGCTGACGAAATAGACTAGCCTCTGGACTGGTAGCGCATGTCCCTCCTCCTGCCTTTCGACTACCACCGCTGCGCTGACGACCTGGGTCGTCGACGCAACGTAGAGGAGCAGCGGTTCTGCAGGTTGAGGTGGGACCAGGACTGGTGCTGAGGTCAGCGTCTTCTTCAGCTTTTCGAGCGCTTCCTCAGCCTCGGGGGTCCAAGAAAAACGCTCGACCTTCTTCAGAAGTCGATACAATGGTAACGCCTTTTCTCCTAGTCTCGAGATGAAACGGCTTAGAGCCGCCAGGCATCCCGTGACTCTCTGCACACCCTTGATGTCCCGGATCGGCCCCATTCTCGTGATGGCCGAGACTTTCTCGGGGTTGGCCTCGATGCCGCGCTACGAAACAATGTAGCCCAAGAGCATGCCTCGAGGCACGCCGAAAACGCACTTCTCGGGATTGAGCTTGATCTGGTTGGCGTGTAAACAGCTAAAAGCGATCTCGAGGTCCTGGATCAGGTCCCCTCGCCGCTTTGACTTGACGACAATGTCGTCGACATAGGCCTCGACTGTCGACCCTATGTGTTCACCAAAAACGTGGAGCATGCAACGTTGGTATGTAGCTCCCGCGTTTCGAAGCCCAAACGGCATGGTCACATAGCAATACATCCCAAAAGGTGTGATGAAAGAGGTCGCGAGGTGGTCGGACTCCTTCATTTTTATTTGGTGGTAACCAGAATACGCATCAAGGAAAGAAAGGGTTTCACATCCCGCGGTAGAACCGACTATCTGATCAATACGTGGCAATGGAAAAGGAACTTTTGGACATGCTTTATTTAGACTAGTATAATCGACACACATCCTCATTTTCCCATTCTTTTTCTTAACTAATACAGGGTTTGCTAACCAGTCGGGATGATGAACCTCCTTGATGAAACCAGCCGTCAAAAGCTTGTGGACTTCCTCGCCAATGATCTTGCGCTTCTCCTCGTCGAATCGACGCAACCGCTGCTTCACTGGCTTGGAACTGGCTCGAATCTCCAAGGAGTGCTCGGCGACTTCCCTCGGTATGCCTGGCATGTCCGAGGGACTCCATGCAAACATGTCGGCGTTTGCACGGAGAAAGTCGACGAGCACAGCTTCCTATTTGGGGTCGAGATCGGCGCTGATCGTCAGCACCTTGCCATCGGAGTTGTTGGGGTCGAGTGGGATCTTCTTTGTTCCTTCTGCCGCCTCGAAGCGGCCCGCGTGGCGCTTGGGCTCTGGAGCCTCAGCGGCCAGGTCCTCGAGCTTCGCGACGAGCTCGGTGGAGTTTTCGACCGCCTCCCCATACTCGACGCACTCGACGTCGCACTCGTACGCGTGCTCGAAGGAGGAGCTGACGGTGATGACGCCTTTGGGACCGGGCATCTTCAGCTTCAAGTAGGTGTAGTTGGGTATAGCCATGAACTTGGCGTAGCCCGGGCGTCCGATGATGGTGTGGTACATGCCTTGGAATCCAACCACTTCAAAGGTGAGGGTCTCCTTCCTGAAGTTGGCCGCTGTGCCAAAGCAGACCGGTAAGTCGATTCGACCTACTGGCAGCGCCTTTTTCCCTGGCACGACGCCATGAAAACCGCCGGCGCTTGGTTGGAGCTTCCCTCTATCTATGCCGAGGAGGTCGAGGGTCTCGAGGTAGATGATGTTGAGGCTGCTGCCACCATCCATCAGCACTTTTGAGAGCCGTGTGTTGACGATGATCGGGTCGACGACGAGCGGGTAGACACCTGGGGCGACTACCTTGTCGGGGTGGTCCTCTCGATCGAAAGTGATGGGAGTGCTTGACCAGCTGAGGTACTGGGGCATTGCCATTCTTGCCGCGAAGACCTCGCGACGCTCCCTTTTGCGCTGCCTCGTGGTTAACTGAGTCGAGGGCCCGCCGTAGATCATGTAGCAGTCGTGGACGGCGGGGAAGCCGTCGTCGTCTTTGTTGTCCTCCTTGTTGCCGCCCTTCTCTTTCTTGGAGTCGTCACGCGCATCTTTCTTGAACCCTAGACCATCGAAATGCTTTTTCAGCATACGACAGTCCTTGAGCTTATGGTTGGTGCCTCCCTTATGGTAAGGGCACGGCTCTTCTAGCATCTTGTCGAAGACGCCTCCCTCCGGAGGGCCTCGAGGCTTCTTTCGTTCCATGGCGGCGACAAGGTTGTCGTCAGAATCCTCCCGCTGGAACTGCCGTGCTTTCTGCTTCTTTTTATTCTTCTTGAGGCCCCGACTAGGGGTTCCATCTTCATTGGCAGGCCGCTTGCCTTTCCCCCCTTCACAGCTGAAGAAGGCGCCGACTGCCTCCTCCCCTGCCGCGTAGTTTGCCACTACGTCCATCAGCTCATCGACGGTCTGAGGGCGATTTCGGCCCAGTTCCCGCACTAAGTCTCGACTGGTGGTACCAGAGACGAAAGCCAGGATGACGTCATGGTCGGGGATGTGCGGCAGCTCAGTGCGCTGCTTCGAGAAGCGTCAAGCATACTCTCGAAGAGTTTCTCCTGACTTCTGTTTGCACTTGCTGAGGTCCCACGAGTTCCCGGGCCGTATGTAGGTCCCTTTGAAATTACCCTCGAAAACCCTGACCAGATCAACCCAGTTGTGGATCTAATCAGCGGGAAGTTCCTCGAGCCATCGACGGGCGGTGTCGGAGAGGAAGAGCGGTAGCTGCCTCATGATGGCTCGATCGTCCCCTCGAGCTCCCCCCAACTGACAGGCCAACCTAAAATTAGCTAACCACAATTCTGGTTTGGTTTCACCGTTGTATTTCGCGATGCTGGTCGGGGGTCGGAACGGACTGGGCAGGGGCGTGCTGCGGATCGCCCTACTGAACACTCATGGGCCCGGTGGCTCGGGGGCCACCCGATCTTCGTTGCTGTCGTACCTCCCACCGCGATGTGTGCTGTAACCGCGTTCTTCCGCGTCTCCGTGCCGGCGGCGTCGATTCTCTTCGATGTCATGCCGCGCGTCGTGTCGACGCTGATTGTCGACGAGGAGAACGAGAGTGGTCTTTCTGCCTCGAGGTGGAGGCTGTTGATGGACTGACACCTCCTTTTCATTTTGAGGCTGCTCGTCGCGCTTTTCAGTGGCAGCTCCTCGTCGTTGAGAAGCTGAGCTTTCGGCTTGTTGAACTGCCGCCACCTGGAGCAGGGTCTGTACCTCGTCTCGAATGCGTCGAGCCTGGGAGTTCGACGGCTCTGGCATGTTGTGCAGCAGCATCGTCGCCGTCACTGCGTTTTGGCCTGCTTGAGGGAAGCGGCTGACGGGCTGCTCTGGCTCTGCGTCTCCGACGATTTGTCGATGCACCTCTCGAGCACGCCTGCGAACACTTCCGCCCGGCGGATATGGCAAGTCTTGCTCAAGGATTTGCTCAAGCAGGACGAGGCGCTCTCAGTCTTCGTCAAGCTTCATCTTGAGCTCTCGCAGCTGCGCTAGCTGTGCAGCCTTGTCTTCTTGTGGAGGGGGGTCGACCTGCCCGTCGTTCCCAGGCGTCCTGGGGTCTTCTCGTGCCATGGGTCCCGACCGCCCGCAGCAGCATCTCGCATCTCGTCGATAGTTTCTACCGCCCCGTCGATGTGATAGCATTCCCTTGTAGGGTCGTAGCTATCAGTTTCGGAGTCGGAGTCCGGTTCGGCGGCGTAGAAACATCCACGTCCCTCCTCCAGCAGCCGCTGCCTGAGTGAGGTGATCGTGTATCCTCTGGGGCCTAGACGACGGAGGCCTCGTACCCGGGAAAGATCCGGCAGCTCGGACGCCGGCCGCTGCGCTTCAGTGTCATGTGGGAGGACCATTGGTCTTTCCACGTACGTCTGGGCGTTTGGGCATATCGCCCTGGCGAGCGACGCCACGGCGTTGTCCAATCCGAATGGCAGTGCCCTTCTTGGAGTGAACAACCCGTGTGGAAGCAGCCTGCTAGCAGCGGTGCGGGAGAGCGCGTGGGATGCGTCCCCTCTCGTTGTTGTGCGGTGCTGAGCCGTCGCGCTCGTTGCTTCGACACATGGTGCTGCCGACTTGTGGCCCGCTTCCTGCTTCGCACGAGTTGTTGGTCATGATGAAGCAGAGGGGCCGCGGTGGTGCTGTCCGCGCCTCTTCTTAGGCGGGGAGGCGTGGTGGTGAGGGCGTCTCAGGGCCCTCAACCGTGCTGGCGCAACGCGGGCTCCTCCTGGTCCTCTGACTGAGAGCAAGATCATGTCATAGCCGGAGCCCGTAGACATGAACTCGAGACTCCCAAACCAAATCACCGTGGAGCGCGGAATCGGCGAGGCGAGAGTAGCCATCTAGAAAGGAGTGGGAAATCGGTGAAAAACACGCAGGACCCCTACCTGGCGCGCCAACTGTCGGTGTTTTCCCCACGGGGGGTCACACCAACGAGTAAATTTGTATGCGTGCTCCCTTTCCTAGATGGTGATGCAAGAATACACAGAGATTTATCCTGGTTCGGGCAAGAGAAGGCCCTACGTCCAGCGGGGGGAGAGAGTTTGTATTATCTTGCACCTAAGTGCTTGTACAGTGGTGAATACAAGCGTGGTATGAAATGTGGAGTTCTACTGCGTATGAGCGTGGTGTTGTCTCGTGTGTTCTATTCCTGAGTCCCTCCTTTTATAGTTCCAAGGAGAGACCCAGGGTACATGTATAGGCGTCAGAATAGGAGTCGATAGCAGTATGGAACGCTGACCTACTCGAGGCTTCCGTACCGGCATGGCCTCGAGCCGTCCCGTCTTAATAGCTTGGTGATGATTACGCGTGCCCCTGCATTCTGCTCTGCGCGCTGTCTTGTACTGGTTGAACGGTCGCATGCTCGTACGGTTTGGCGGCAAATCCGGCGGAGTGGTTGCGGCGTGGCCAGTCGACGTCCGACCCGTCCCCATGTCGGAGGCCGTACGACGTCCTGATGTCGGAGCGCTGACCTTGGCTACCTCGAGGGGGTCTTGATTAGACGTGCCATCTCTGTTTCCCACGTCCTGACACGCCCTGGGCCGTTTGGTGGGGAAGGCTGCAAAAAGATCGATGGGACGGATGCATGTTCCCTATCACGCCTCCCGTGACCCGTGTGTTAGGTGGGGAAGCATCAGGCGCATTTAATGCCCCGGCTCGCGTGCGCGCGTCAGGCGGCGGGCGGCGTCCTTGCGCTCAGCGCCTCCCGGTTCGCGTGAGCCTGGTCCGTATTCGACGTTAACCAGAGCTCGACGCCTGGTTGATTCGCTCGACGCTATTTCCGTCTTCGAGGCTGTGGCCGTCGATGGCTGCGCATACGTACGGATGGAGCGTAGAATCGAGGGCCTCGTCCTACGTACGGATAACCTTGTTATATGCATTGGTGAGGGTACCCCTTGTTGATACCCTCGACAGTCAGTAACCTTTATCATTTTAATCAAAACCTCATCAATACTCTGTTACACTTGTACTCATAAAACTTTCATTGTTGTATCCGCATACTGGCACATCGGCAAAGACTAGAAGTACGACTGCCGATGCCCCCCAGTCTAGCCAACAAAAGAGAAAAGGTTCCAAGAGTACCAGAACGCAAGCGAAGCGTTAGAGGACAGCAACGCCTCCTCCTCCTCCTCCAAGATCGCCGATCCCGGTGGAATCATCTCCCTCTTCTCTAGAAGCTCAGACACAACAAGCATCATCTCCCCCTCAGCTACAAGAAGAACCCCAACCAGAAGAACTCCAGCCAGAAGAAACTCAGCCAGAAGAAACATAGGATGAAGTACACGAGCAGACCGCCGATCCAGCAAGCTTGATCATAGCATCGGTAGTCTCCTCGATTCAGACAAGTACTGTACCCCCTCAAGTTAACATACTCTCTATGAAATTATTGCCGATGAACCTACTTTTTCCATTTTATAATTACCTCTATTAATCTTTCAGCTGACATAATCTCATCGGCAATTCCAGCCGACCAACCTGTGGTTCTATCGGCTTCAACTAGTCAGAGGCGAGAGATAGCTCTGAAACAAGTAAGTTACCCGATCTTAATTATTATCATCACTAGTACTTAATCATAAAAATAACTTATTTTATCTTCCTTTTTAGGAACAGGATTCTCCCGACAGCTTGTTCTCCTTCGCCATCGAAATCTCTGAGGATGAAGGTAAGGAGGCAAGTTCTTCTCAAGCGGTTGGAATCTCATCGGCAGAGATTAGAGCAAAGTTGGAAGATTTGTTGGCCCTCCTGCATCAAGAGACAGCCCAATTGGTTGATGATTCCGATTCGACCAAGGCCCTGTTCAAGGCTCTCAGAGGTCAAATTCCTGCTGATGCCGAGGAGATCATCTTCAAGGTTGCTCACTTGGAGAGTCGACAGTTTCAGTATCAAAAGGCTGTTCAGCGCCTTGCCGATAGAGCTACTGACGCCCAGCTCTCAGAAGAGATGATGAAAGTAAACCTCCTTGCCGATGAAAAGCATAAGAGCATCGGCATTTTGAAATCCTCAGGAGATGTGCTGAAGCAAAAGATCTCTGACCTATCGGCAAAGATAGAAGCCTTGCTGGCAGAACTCAAACAAGTGGAAGAAGCTCTGTCCCAAGCTCAACAGGAATAAAGCCAGCTGCCTGAAGTAATCAAGACCCTTGAACAGGAGCGAAACATCCAAGCTCGCAAGGCACTACAGATGAAGAAGAAACTGCAGCCAGTAGAGGGCTCTGTCGATGAAGACATGAAGGAGATATAAGAAGCCGATCAGATTCGTCTGCGCGCCATATCGATGATCCAGGCTCTACTAAACATATAAACTCTTCGTCGGTGGTGTGTCCTGTTCTTTTCTTTTAAACACTCCTGATTATTTTGGTCTAGCCGATAGGACTGTTATCGGCACTCTTTTAAGACATTAAGTCCGGCCCCAGATACACTTTAATCCAGCCGATAGGAGTGTTATCGGCACTTAAACTTTTATGCATCGACCCATATGCTTGGGTAATATTTCTTTAGATACTTGACATTCAATGCTCTTTGAAATTCAACCCCTTCGAGAGTTTCTAAAATATAGGCATTGCCAGGAGCAGATCGATTTATCTGATAGGGACCTTCCCAATTAGGAGACCACTTCCCAAATTTTGAACTTTTAGTCCCGATCGGTAAAATCAGTTTCCACACCAAGTCTCCATCGGCAAACTCCTTAGCCTTTACTTTCTTATCATACCATCTAGCAACTCTCCTTTTATTTCCTTCTATGCTTATCAAAGCCCTCAGCCGATGCTCTGCTAAATCATCCAACTCGTCTTTCATCAACGTAGCATAGTCATCGGCAGTCAATTGATCTTGAAAAGATAGTCGCCTAGATCCAGTCTTAATTTCCCAAGGTAGCACTGCATCATGTCCATACACCAACTGATAAGGTGAAACTTTAGTTGACCCATGACAAGCCATCCGATATGACCATAAAGCTTCACTTAACAATGTATGCCACCTCCTAGGATTCTCTTCAAACTTCCGTTTAATAAGTTTGATGACTCCTTTGTTAGACGCTTCGGCCTGCCCATTAGCTTGAGCATAATAAGGAGAAGAATTCAACACCTTAATTCCCATACCGATTGCAAATTCATCAAACTCGCCCGATGTGAACATAGTACCCTGGTCGGTAGTAATCGTTTGAGGAATACCAAATCGGTAAATAATATGCTCCTTTACGAAATCAATCATATTGGCCGATGTGACTTTCTTCAAAGGAATAGATTCAACCCACTTGGTGAAATAATCAGTAGCAACCAAGATGAACTTGTGCCCTTTGCTAGAAGGTGGATAAATCTGGCCGATCAAATCAATAGCCCATCCCTGGAACGGCCAAGGTTTAATAATGGGATTCATGGCTGATGCGGGTGCCCTTTGAATATTGCCGAATTTCTGACATCCTTGACACCCCTTGAAATATTTAAAGCAATCTTCAAGTATGGTTGGCCAATAACACCCATTCCTCCTAATCATCCATTTCATCTTAAAAGTCGACTAATGTGCTCCACACACTCCTTCATGGATCTCTCCCATCAAGCTTTTAGCTTCATCATCACCTAAGCACTTGAGAAGAACTCCATCGATTGTTCGATAATATAATTCATCCTCGAGGAGCACATACTTGGTAGCTTGAAACTGAACACGCCTTTCAACCTTCTTAGATGGATCCTTTAAATAATCAATGATTTCTCTTCTCCAATCATCGGCATTCATTGCCGATAACGTATTCAATATGGGTTGATATCACGAGGCATGCTGAGCCAACCGATTAGCCTCTTCATTATGTAACCGAGGAACATGCTCTAATCGGAAATCTTTGAATTCCCTTAACAGTTGCATACTCTTTTCGTAATAAGTTATCAAGACTTCACTTCGACATTCATAACTTCCAGCTAATTGATTTATAACCAGCATAGAATCCCTAAAGATTTCAACAGCATCAGCATGAACTTCTTTTAACAACTCCAATCCCTTGATTAAAGCTTGATACTCAGCTTGATTATTTGTCGACGTGGCAACAATCGGCAAAGAGAACTCATATCTCCTTCCCTGAGGGGAAATTAACACTATGCCGATTCCTGCCCCCCGGTCACACGTGGATCCATCGAAGAAGAGTGTCCAAGGCACAATTTCCAAAGTTTCCACTGCACCGCGATGTTGAGTCACAAAATCGGCCATAATCTGTCCTTTAACCGCTTTAGCCGATTCGTAACGCAGATCGAACTCTGACAATGCCAAAGTCCACTTACCGATCCTGCCACTCATGATCGGCATAGATACCATATACCGGACCACATCATCTTTGCATATAACAGTGCATTCGGCCGATAGTAAATAGTGCCTCAACTTAATGCAGGAGAAATATAGGCATAAACATAATTTTTCAACAGCCGAATACCTGGTCTCAGCATCAATCAATCTTCTGCTTAAATAGTAAATGACACGCTCCTTCCCTTCAAATTCTTGAATTAAAGCCGAACCGATGACCATCCCATCGGTAGATAAATATAATCTGAAGGGCTTTCCTTGCTGAGGTGGAATCAAAACTGGAGGATTCACCAAGTAATTCTTGATTTCATCTAAAGCCAACTATTGCTCTTTCCCCCATATGAATTCTTGATCGGCTTTCAATTTAAGTAAAGGAGTGAAAGCACGAATTTTACCAGACAAATTAGATATAAACCGCCTGATAAAATTCACCATGCCGATCAAGGATTGGAGCTCAGTCTTGTTAGTAGGGGCAACAATTTTGTTGATAGCATCAATAGATCGTCTACTAATTTCAATTCCCCTCTGATGCACCATGAAACCAAGAAACTGTCATGCCGATGCACCAAATGCACACTTATTGGGATTCATCTTTAAACCATGTTTCCTTGTGCATTCCAACACCTTTCGCAAATCGGCAAGATGCTTTGTGAAATCTCCAGACTTAACCACCACGTCATCAATATAAATTTCCACCAGCTTGCCGATGAATTCATGGAAGATAAAATTCATAGCCCTCTGATAGGTAGCACCAGCATTTTTAAGCCAAAGGTCATGACTATCCATTCAAACAACCCAACATGACCAAGACATCTAAATGCAGTCTTTGGAATATCTTCCTCAGCCATGAATATTTGATTATATCCTGCATTGCCATCCATGAAGCTAATAATCCGATGCCTAGCCGCAGCATCAACCAATAAATCGGCAACCGGCATCGGGTAACCATCCATCGGCATAGCTTTGTTAAGATTCCTGAAATCAATGCAAACTCGAATCTTTCCATTTTTCTTGTAAACTGGGACGACATTGGAAATCCATTCGGCATACCGACACTACCGAATAAACTTAGCTTCAATAAGTTTAGTTATTTCGGCTTTGATATCAAGAAGAATATTAGGATTACATCGGCGAGCTGGCTGTTGATGTGGCCAACAATCGATCGGTCTAAACCAGGCATCTCAGTATAATCCCAAGCAATGCAATATTTATATTCCTTTAACAAATCGGTTAACTGCTGCTTACACTCAAAATTTAACTTAGCACTAATAAAAGTAGGTCTAGGTTTATCGCCACTACCTATATCTACCTCTACTAAATCATCGGCCGATGTGAACCCCTGGCCTAGCTTTCTATCATCGGCGAACCTATCCATTCAAACTCTTCATCAGAACCGACTGCTTGGATCGGTGGAATTTCATAATCGGCAACTTTGAGGAAATCCTTCTCCCAAACTTCCCCTGAGATACACCTGGTTCTTTCATAAGTATCTGCCTCTGCCGATGCAATGACATAAGAAGAATCTCCCGGGACAATCTCAATCTTGTCACCTACCCACTGAACCAAGCATTGGTGCATTGTAGACGGGATGCAACAATTGGCATGAATCCAATCTCTCCCTAGCAGCAGATTGTACGCAGAATGTTGTCGGCAAAGTTTTGTTGCCGATGGTCAACTCGACACATATTGCTCCTTTAACCGGAGACACATTCCCTTCAAAGTCCTTTAGCATCATATCGGTCTTGGTCAAATCTTGATCTCCTTTCCCAAGTTTCCGATATACTGCATATGGCATAATATTGATAGCAGCTCCACCATCAACAAGTATCTTGGTCATCGGCTACCCATCAACTCTTCCTTTGACAAATAGGGCTTTAAGATGCTGCCTTTCATTGTCAGCTGACTTTCAAAGATAGCCATCATCGGATCTAGAGCCAACTGAGTTATTTGGTCAGAAAAATCTAGTTCCTCATCATCACTGGATGGTGCAATGAACTCCATCAGCAACATAAATACCATGTTAACATCTGGCGATGGCCCTTTCGCCTTAGGATCCGGTTGTTGCTGATCCCTAGATTGGCCAGAGTTCTCGCCCTTACTTAGCTCTTCTCGTCTTTCGCGCTGCAACCTCCTTTTCTATGTCCTAGTCAACCCGTCTAGACACCATGGAGGAAGTTGAGGTTCCCTTGCCGATGGGCGACGACTTTCCCTTGACTCCATCCGATAAGTATTAGCGTCCCTACAAAATATGAACTCATCGGGAACTCGTGCATTAGCCATCTCTTCAAGCTCTTCCTAATTCCTGGGAAAATATTCAACACGATCACCAAGCCTATCATGTACACTGAGCCTGCCCCCTAGCCGATCATGAACTGAAGCTCCACCCCTAATCGGCCCATCAAATCGGCGGTCACTTTTCTGATACTGCCGATCCGATCTGTCATACCGATCATAACCATTGCATTCAGGGCAGTCTCTGATAGTAGGAAGTTTAATATTTTGCTCCCAACAATGGATAAAGAAAGGACAATTCCAATGATCCCTATGCCGATTCCACTCCTGTCGGCGTCTTTCTTCTTCCCGACGATAATCTTCTTGCTGGCGCCGATACCGATCCTCATGTTGTTGCCAAGTCTCTCGAGGCCTTCTATGAGTTATCACGATACCAGATCAGGGAGGCCATCCTGAGTTAGTTCCCTCCTGGATCAAACCTTTTCCTTTAGCATCGGCAGCAGTGATCTGATGCTGAGGATCCACCGATGCACTTCTTTCAGCTGCTTCTGATGTCAAGACCTTGGTCTTTGCCTTAGCATCCAACATATTTGTTGGGAAAGGATGTTGATCGATTTTCATCGGCTTCTGAGCTTTGGAATTGTTAAACTTGATTCTCCCAGATTCTATAGCCGATTGCAGCTGTTGCCTAAAAACCTTGCACTCATTGGTGCTGTGAGAGGTTGCATTGTGCCACTTGCAGTATTTCATCTTCTTTAATTCTTCAGCCGACAATTTGATTTGCCCTTCCTGAAGTAGAAAGTCAAATATCCTATCGGCCTTGGTAATGTCGAATGCGAACTTTTCTGGTTCTTTATGCCCAAAAGGGCAAGACATCGGCTTTTTGTTCTTCACCCACTCTGCTAAGCGGATGACTGGCTCCTCATCAGAATCCGAGCTTGATGCTTCATCGACAAATGATACCTTTTTGTTCCATGCTCTCTTAGGTTCAAAAGGCGTAATATCTTGGTCGGAAATCCTTTGCACCAAGTGACTCAGACTTTCAAACTCTTGAGAAGCGTACTTGTCTTTGATATGTGGCAACAGCCCCTGAAAAGCCAAATCGGCAAGCTGCCGATCATCAAGAACCAGGCTATAACATTTATTCTTGACTTCCCGTAACCTCTGCACAAAGCTTTCAACCGATTCATCATTGTGCTGCTTCAACCTGACTAAATCGGTAATTTTCTTCTCATGAACTCCAGAGAAGAAGTACTTGTGGAACTGCTTCTCTAGATCGGCCCAAGTGATCACTGAGTTGGGAGGTAACGAAACCAGGTAAAAGCCGATCCAGACAAAGATGATGAAAACAGATGAACCCTCAATTCATCTCTGTTAGGAGCTTCCCCACATTGACGGATGAACCTGTTGACATGCTCCATAGTTGATGTATCATCCTGCCCAGAAAACTTAGTGAAATCTGGTACCTTATACCGGTTTGGAAGTGGAATTAAATCATATACAGGAGGATACGGTGTCCGATAAGAGTACCAAATTGGTCTCTCATTACTTCAGCTATCTTGTCGGCCCAATAAGCATCGGCATCTTGCCGATGAGGCGGTTGTGGATCTAGCACCTGCTGATATGCTTCCATGTGTCGCTGAGGTGCACGATCTGCATGGAACATTGGGTTAACCATCTGACCACCAATCTGCTGACCAAGATTCATCGGCTGATTGACCAACCCTTGATTCTGAAACCCAGGTTGGATTTGTCCTTGTGGAAACCCTACAGCTTGATGATTCTGCTGAGGCATCTGTGGAAAGACTAGCTGCCCTGTCCATCCATTGTTAGCATTCATCGGCAGGCCCTGCCGATGACTGGTAATTGGGCATCATCATTGAATTAACAAACCCTGGTTGTGTCATAAACCTCTGCTACGTCGACATTGAGTCTGCTGATGCGTTAGGCATCTGGAACGTTGGAGCTTGAGAATTCCCAGTGTAAGGTCTTGCAGTAGTAGTTGTACTATACTGGGACTCTGATTCATCGGCAGATTTGGAGGAGCCAATGCCATAGGAGCCTTGCCTCTCATATCAGCCGTTTGAGATGTGCCAGGCGTCTTCAACATCATCTCTGGGGCATACCATAACCCCACCAGTTAGCAGGAATAGATCATGACATTGCCGATGCGAGTAGATCTGTAGCAAGCTGTTGGTGCAAAAGCAGGTCTGCAAACACAAAGGGCTAATACCCGATTCAAACGTTAAGGCGTGCCAGCCGATTTAACCTTGCTATCGGCAAAGGTGATAACTCGAATACTTTAGTCCTGACAACAGCGATGCGCCCGGATGTCACAGCTAAGAGGTACTCACACGGAACTTGAGAATGCGCCGAGCTTAAGTCGACGAATTCCTAAGAACTCGTAATAAAAAGAAAAAAAGTATGACGAAGTCGCTGAAAAAGTAGATGCTGGAATATGAGTAAAAACGTGTGTTTGATTGATTGATAGATGTCTCATTACAAGGTCCTAGGGTCTATATTTATACCCTGCTCAAAGAGCTACAGCCAGACACGATTAGAATTCGAATTCCAAATTACACGGAATCCGTATACAAAACGATTTAAATAATTAAGGAAATAACAAAACTATCTCCCGTAACAAACTGAAACTCTGCCACAAACCATTGGCGGCTTCCAAACTCTCCCTTCGTATCATCGGCAGACTCCCTTGCCATAGTCATCTGCAGACTTCCTCATCATAGCAATCGGCACAGACACATCACCGCCTGTAGACTTAGTCACGTTCAACCTCTCCTTCATCGGCAACCATCCTCATCGGCAACTCTTCCTGTAAACAAAACACTGCCGTCTTATCCTGCCGGCCTGGACACGTGCCCAAAAACGGTGTCAACACATGCCCCCCAATTTCGGAGTATGAAATCATCAATGCTCCGAAATTCTCTGCAGTAATGATGCCTTTTCCCGCAATTAATGCTCCTAATCTAGTAACCGACAACCTCAATCTGAACAACTATGATCCTATTCTTCTGTATATTCCTCGAAATCTTCAACTTCCTAAACGGGCATTTCCTTCTCAACCGTACATCGGCAATATTACCGTTACAAAGATCTGCCGATGAATTGATCAGGACGTTCGTACAAACGGCTATCTTCACTTTACTCGCCCATCGGTAATATGACCGTTACAGGACGCTGCCGATGGACCGACCAGGAGATCCCGCACAGTAAAATATCTCCAGATAATGACCGCTTCCCGTCAAATCACCTGCACAATCCCTCGATTATCGTGCGAACAGTTACCATATCTACCTGAGCACCCTCGGATTTCTCGGATGCGGCAAGGAGATAAGTCAGATTTGCCCTTGCCCATTTTGTCCTATAAATAGTTCCTTCTCGGGTACTCCTTGTCCATCACATCATTCCACCATCCCAACTTTACTTTCCTAGCGGCGGCGCCATTCAAAATCTCCAAGACCTCCGACAAAGACTCTTCCTCACCAACCCCGGAGCCCTCAGAGATCCTCCTCTTTGCAAGATGGCTATTAGCTTCATCGTCCCTGAGGTCAGTTCTTCATTCCATCTCCAATACTTTTCCTCACATCCCCGTTCATCCGCAATCCATTTTACTGAATATTTTTTCTTTTCTTTTCTTTGTGTTCTTTTTCTTTATTTCCAAAACCACCAGGAATTGTCCAACAAAATTGTCATCCCTACCGATCAACCACACCTCCAATGCCTCGGCCCTCTAGGGGATCCAGATCCAACCGATCTTATTAACGCAGAAACCAACAGGATCCCTTTCAGAACCGAAAATTTTTCTTTAGATCTGTGGAAAGACACCTTCCGTTCTAGGCCCAGCCCTACTGTAGGGTGGAAAGACTGGTTCTTGAGGGTCAGCAACTCCAATGAAGTCCAGTGGGGTGAGAGAAAGCTAGATCAATGCATTAGATTGTCCATTGCCGATATGCACAGGAATGAGTCACTGTTGATAGCTGCATCTTACTTTTGGTCAGACACCCTCAACGCTTTTGTCTTTGGCCACGGCCCTGCTTCTCCTACTCTTGCCGATGTAGCCATGCTCACCGGTCTAGATATATCTTCTGCCGATAGCACCCACTTTTTTGACACCGCTCCTAGTGCCAAAGTGGAAACTTGTGCCATCGGCGGCTGGTCAGGGTACATTCAGAAGTATCGTGGGACGGGGTCTGTCAGCATAAAGGAACAAACCACCTTTCTGAACATGTGGCTGGACAAGTTTGTGTTCTGTGGTCGATCGGCAGGACCGACTTCCATCTATCTATCGGCAGCAGAGAGACTGGCTAACGGTGGCCGATTCCCTCTCGGCCGATACTGGCTTGGCGCTGCTTACCATCTCCTCCATCAGGTGGGCAAGAAACTCCTGCTCGGCCAGTCCACTGGCAACTTAGGCGGCCCCTGGTGGTTCATCAATATGTGGCTTAATCTGCATTTGCACAAGCGCCTCAACTTTAACTTATTTACACAGCGTTTCCCAAGAGATATAACTGAAAATCATGTATTGGGTGAAGAAGAATCGGCAACACGCGCTCCCCTAAACTTTGGCGAAGCCGTCATAGTCTTGCCTGGTTCAGGGGGTAATCCAGATCAGATCGGCCGATTCTTCCAGACTTTGTATGAGGGCTTGGCCAGAGATGAACGACCATGGTTGGCCTATGATGACCCAGACAGTATGCTCCCTCTGGTTTTCAATCCATTTGATGAAGCTCTTGACAGGGATAATGAGGTGATGATGGCAATTGTGACTCCTAGAGCCATACCAGTGAATTTCTTTGGTAGCACAAAAACCTCTCCCCAGACTTATGAATTCTACAACCCATCGGCATTAGCTCGTCAATTAGCTTTCGGCTAGCTGCCGATTGCACTCTGTTATGCCGATGTGATAAAACCCAGGGAACCCATCACCAACTTTCTTGAGTGGATTCGAATAGCTCAACTTCCACCGAATGCCGATACAGATGCAGATTTGTCAGAGTGGGTTCCAGCCGCTTTCATTACTCAAGCATACAAGCTATGGTGGGCAGAATGGAAGGAGCATCTATTCTGCAAGTCAGCCCTTTCATATCGCGGTATGATCGACCCCGAGTACAAAGTACCCGATGATGCTGTAAATATTTCAAACTGGTGTTCCGATTTTTCAATCTTATTTTCATCGGTAACTCACCTTTGTATCCCTTTTGCAGATTGACAACATCCCTCCATCGGTTAGCTGAAGTGGTAAGCCGATCGACCTGTTTCCACCAGGCCCAATTTCTTCAATCGGCCACAATGCTCCCACTCTGGCTACCATTGTGCATCGAGGTGTGCGCCTTAAGAAAGTCATCACCAAGAGAACTCAGACACCACCATCGGTAGCCGCTTCCACTCTGGCACAAGCTTTCAAGGCAATTTGTCAACCCTTTTTCATTTATACCGATTACCTTTACATCGGCTACATTTGTATTTATAAACTCCTTCTTATTGCTGCAGCAAACCGGTGCATCGGCAAAAGCCAAACGTCAAGGTGCCGATGCCCCCCAGTCCAGCCAGCCAAAGAGGAAGGGCGCCAAGGGTACCAGGGCTGGAACAAAACGCCAGAAAGTGGCGACTCCTCCTCCTCCTCCTCCAGCATCTCCTATTCCGGTGGAATCTTCTCCCTCCCCTCCAGATGTAGAGATCCAGCAAGCATCATCTCCCCCTCATCCGCAGGAAGCACCAGAAGCAGACGAACCCCAGCAGGAAGAACCCCAAGCAGAAGGTAAATCAGCTGACGTGGGTGAACAAACAACTGGCTCGGCAGGTCCAATTACATCATCGGCAGTTCCCCCAACTCAAACAATCATCGTTCCTCCTCCGGGTAACATATTTTAATAATACTGCCACCGATGAACTTATTCTCATTCAGCCTCATAACTCTTCCTGTCTTCTTTCAGTTGATGTCGTTCCATCGGCAACTCTGGCCGATCAACCTACGGCTCCATCGGCATCTTCCAGTCAAAGGCAGGAAATAGCCTTGAAACAAGTAAGTCACCCAACCTTTATCAGCATTACTTGCCGATTCTCCGAATATGAACTAACTTTGCTCTCCCTCCCAGGAACAAGATTCCCCCGACAGCCTATTCTCCTTCGCTATCGACCTCTCTGAAGAAGAAGGTGAAGAAGCAAGCTCTTCCCAGACAGTTGGCATTACATCGGCAGAGATCAGGGCCAGGCTGGAAGAACTGTCGGCCCTCCTTCACCAAGACACGGCGCAATTGGTCGATGACTCCGACCCAGCCAAGATTCTGTTCAGAGCTCTCAGAGGCCAAATCCCAGCCGATGTCGAAGAAATTCTCTTCCAAGCCGCACATTTGGAGAGTCGTCAGTTGCAGTATCAGAGGGCTTCTTGGCGCCTTGCCGATAGAGCTGCTCAGACTCAGCTCTCTGAAGAAATGAGGAAAGAGAAGCTCCTGACCGACGAAAAGCACAAGAGCATTGGCATCTTGAGATCTTCAGGAGACGCGCTGAAGTCGAAAATATCTGACCTATCGGCAAGAAGGGAATCCCTGTTGGCAGAACTCAAGCAAGTGGAGGACGCCTTATCCCAAGCCCAACAGGAAGAGAGCCAACTGCCAGAGACCATCAAGCTTCTTGAGCACGAGCGAAACGTCCACGATCGCAAGGCACTACAATTGAAGAAGAAGCTGAAGCCGATAGAAGGCTCTGCCGATGACGATATCAAGGATATAGAAGCAGCCAACCAAATCCGGCTACGCGCCATATCGGCGATCCAGGCGCTGCTGAACACATGAAGCTCTCATCGGCGACACATCTGTGTTTTCCTGCTCTTTTAGCTTTTAGTCTAGCCGATAGGACTGTTATCGGCATCTTTTGAAACATTAAGTCCTGTCCCCAAACATTTAAATCCAGCCGATAGGAGTGTTATCGGCACTTAAACTTTTATGCATCGACCCATATGCTGGGGTAGTACTTCTTTAAATATTTGCCATTTAATGCTCTGGGGAATTCAACTCCTTCGAGAGTTTCTAGAATATAGGCATTTCTAGGAGCCGATCGACTTATCCGATAAGGACCTTCCCAATTAGGAGACCACTTTCCAAACTTCGAACTTTTAGTCCCGATCGGTAAAATTAATTTCCATACCAAGTCCCCATCGGCAAACTCCTTAGCCTTTACTTTCTTGTCATACCATCTAGCAACTCTCTTCTTATTTTCTTCTATACTCATTAAAGCCTTTAACCGATGTCCCGCTAGATCATCTAACTCATCGGTCATCAAAGTGGCATAATCATCGGCAGCTAATTGATCTTGAAAAGATAATCGCCTAGATCCAGCCTTAATCTCCCAACGTAACACTGCATCATGTCCATATACCAATTGATAGGGTGACACCTTGGTTGATCCATGACAAGCCATCCGATAGGACCACAACGCTTCATTTAATAATGTATGCCACCGCCTAGGATTTTCTTCAATCTTTCGTTTGATAAGCTTGATAATTCCTTTGTTAGACGCCTCGGCCTGCCCATTGGCTTGAGCATAATAAGGAGAAGAATTCAACACTTTAATCCCCAAACCGATTGCAAATTCATCAAACTCCCCTGATGTAAACATAGTGCCCTGATCGGTAGTAATTGTTTGAGGAATTCCAAATCGGTAAATGTTATGCTCCTTCACAAAATCAATCATATTGGTCGATGTGACTTTCTTTAAAGGAATAGCCTCGACCCACTTAGTGAAATAATCAGTGGCAACTAGAATAAACTTATGCCCTTTGCTATATGGTGGATAAATCTGGCCGATCAGATCAATAGCCCATCCTCGGAACGGCCAAGGCTTTATGATAGGATTCATAGCCGATGCAGGTGCCCTTTGAATGTTACCAAACTTCTGACACCCTTGACACCCTTTGAAATACTTAAAGCAATTCTCAAGTATAGTCGGCTAATAATATCCATTCCTCCTAATCATCCACTTCATCTTAAAAGCTGACTGATGCGCTCCACACACCCCTTCATGAATTTCTCCAACCAAACTCCTAGCTTCATCATCACCTAAGCATCGGAGAAGAATTCCATCAATAGTTCGATAGTATAATTCATTGTCAAGGAGCACATACTTGGTCGCTTGAAATCTAACTCGTCTTTCAACTTTCTTAGATGGATCTTTCAAATAATCAATAATTTCTTTCCTCCAATCATCGGCATCGATTGCCGATACTCTATTAATTATAGGCTGATATCCTGAGGCATGCTGAGCTAACTGATTGGCCTCTTCATTATGCAATCGGGGAACATGCTCTAAACGGAAATCTTTGAATTCCTTTAACAGTTGCATACTCCTCTCGTAATAAGTTATGAGAACTTCACTTCGGCATTCATAGTTCCCGGCCAATTGATTTATAACCAACATAGAATCCCCGAAGATTTCGACAGCGTCAGCACGAACTTCTCTTAACAACTCCAATCCCTTGATCAAAGCCTGATACTTAGCCTAATTATTTGTTGATGTAGCAACAATCGGCAAGGAAAATTTCATACTTCCTCCCCTTAGGGGAAACTAATACTACGCTGATCCCTGCCCCCCGGTCACATGTAGATCCATCAAAGAAAAGCGTCCAGGGCACAATTTCCAAAGCCTCCACTGCACCGCAATGTTGAGTCACAAAATCGGCCATAATCTGCCCTTTAACTGCCTTAGCCGATTCATAACGCAGATCGAATTCCGACAGCGCCAAAATCCATTTACCGATCCTGCCACTCATAATCGGCATAGATAGCATGTACCGGATCACATCATCTTTGCAAACAACAGTGCATTCGGCCGATAACAAGTAATGCCTTAACTTGATACATGAAAAATATAAGCATAGGCATAGTTTTTCAATGGCCGAATACCTGGTCTCAGCATCAATCAACTTCCTGCTTAAGTAATAAATTACACGCTCTTTCCCTTCAAATTCTTGAATTAAAGCTGAACCGATAACTATCCCATTGGTAGATAAATACAATCTGAAGGGGTTTCCTTGCTGAGGTGGAATTAGAACTGGAGGATTTACTAGATACTCCTTGATTTCATCTAGAGCTAACTGCTGTTCTTTCCCCCAAATAAATTCTTGATCGGCTTTTAGCTTAAGAAGAGGACTGAAAGCACGAATTTTACCAGACAAATTAGATATAAATCTCCTGATAAAATTTACCTTGCCGATCAAGGACTGGAGCTCAGTCTTGTTGGTAGGGGCTACTATTTTATTGATGGCATCAATAGATCTTCGACTAATTTCAATCCCCCTTTGATGCACCATGAAACCGAGAAACTGCCCTGCCGATACACCAAATGCACACTTATTGGGATTCATCTTCAATCCGTGCTTCCTTGTGCATTCCAATACATTTCGTAGATCGGCAAGATGCTCTGTGAAGCCCCCGGACTTGACCACCACATCATCAATATAAATTTCTACCAGTTTGCCGAAGAACTCATGAAATATAAAATTCATGGCTCTCTGATAAGTAGCACCAGCATTCTTGAGACCAAAAGTCATAACTATCCACTCGAACAATCCAACATGACCAGGGCATCTGAACGCAGTCTTTGGAATATCTTCTTCAGCCATGAATATTTGATTGTACCCAGCATTACCATCCATAAAGCTAATAATTCGATGCCCAGCTGCAGCGTCAACCAACAGATCAGCAACTGGCATTGGGTATCCATCCATCGGCGTAGCTTTGTTAAGGTTCCTAAAATCAATGCAGACCCGAAATTTCCCGTTCTTCTTGTAGACCGGAACAACATTGGAAATCCATTCGGCATACCGACACTGCCGAATAAATTTAGCTTCAATAAGTTTGGTTATTTCGGCTTTGATGTCAGGAAGAATATTAGGATTACATCGGCGAGCTGGTTGCTGATGTGGCCGAAATCCAGACTTGATGGGCAACCGATGTTCAACAATTGATCGGTCTAAACCAGGCATCTCGGTATAATCCCAAGCAAAGCAATCTTTATATTCCTTTAACAAATTGGTTAATTGCTGCTTACACTCAGAATTTAACTTAGCACTAATAAAAGTAGGTCTAGGCTTATCACCACTACCGATATCTACTTCTACCAAATCATCGGCCGATGTGAATCCCTGGCCTAACTTTCCATCATCGGCGAACCTATCCATTAAAAACCTTCGTCAGAACCGACTGCTTGGATCGGTGGAATCTCATAATCGGCAACCTTGAGAAAATCTTTCTCCCAAACTTCTCCTGAAATGCACCTGGTCCTCTCATAGGTATCCGCCTCTGCCGACGCAATAACATAAGAAGAATCCCCCGGGACAATCTCAATTTTGTCACCTACCCACTGAACCAAACATTGGTGCATTGTAGATGGGATGCAACAATTAGCATGAATCCAATCTCTTCCCAATAGCAAGTTGTAAGCACCCTTTCCACTGATCACGAAGAAGGTTGTCGGCAAGGTTTTGCTGCCGATAGTCAACTCTACGCATATTGCCCCCTTGACCGGAGACACATTCCCTTCGAAGTCTTTGAGCATCATATCGGTCTTGGTTAAATCTTGATCTCCTTTTCCAAGCTTCCGATACACCGTATATGGCATGATATTGATAGCAGCTCCTCCATCAATTAAGATCTTAGTCATCGGCTGCCCATCAACCCTTCCTTTGACAAACAGAGCCTTGAGATGCTGTCTTTCATCATCGGCAGGCTTCTCGAAGATAGCCGTCATCGGATCTAGAGCCAACTGAGCTATTTGATCGGAAAACTCCACCTCATCATCACTGGATGGCGCAAGGAATTCCATCGGCAACATAAAGACCATGTTGACACCTGCCGATGGACCTTCCCCCTTAGGATCTGGTTGTTGTCGATCCTCAGGTTTTCCAGAGCTTTCGCCCTTGCTTAGCTCCTCTTGCCTTTCACGTTGCAATCTCCTTTTCTGTGTCTTGGTCAACCCTTCTGGACACCATGGAGGAAGTGGCTTCTGCCTTGCTGTTGGGCGTCGATTCTCTCTTGACTCCATCCGATGCGTGTTAGCATCCCTGCAAAATATGAACTCATCGGGAACTCGTGCATTAGCCATCTCCTCGAGCTCTTCCTGGTTCCTGGGAAAATATTGGACACGATCACCAAGCCTATCGTGCACGCTGAGCCTGCCCCCCAGCCGATCATGTACTGATGCTCTTCCTCTGATCGGCCCATCAAATCGCCGATTGTCATCATGATAACGCCGATCGGTCCTATCATACCGATCATAACCATTGCACTCAGGGCAGTCTCTCACAGTGGGAAGCTTAATATTCTCCTCCCAACAATGGATGAAGAACGGACAGTTCTAATGATCTCTATGCCGATTCCACTCCTGTCGGCGTCTCTCTTCCTCCCGACGATAATCTTCTTGCTGGCGCCGATACCGATCTTCCTGTTGCTGCCAGTTCTCTCGAGGCCTTCTATGAGTTATAACGATGCCAGACCGAGGAGGCCTACCTGAGCCGGTTCCTTCCTGAACCAAGCCCCTACCTCTTGCATCGGCAGTAGTAACTTGATGCTGAGGATCTACCGATGCACTTCTCTCGGCTGCTTCTGACGTTAAGACCTTAGCCTTTCCCTTAGCATCCAACATGTTTGTTGGGAAAGGATGTTGGTCTATCTTCATCGGCTTCTGAGTCTTGGAACTGTCAAACTTGATTCTCCCAGACTCTATAGCCGATTGCAGCTGCTGCCTGAAAACCTTACACTCATTGGTGTCATGAGAAGTTGCATTATGCCACTTGCAATATTTCATCCTCTTTAACTCCTCAGCCGATGGGATCATGTGATTAGGAGACAGCTTGATCTGACCTTCCTGAAGTAGAAAATCAAATATCCTATCGGCCTTAGCGGTGTCAAAAGCGAACTTTTCTGGTTCCTTCTGCCCAAAAGGGCAAGACATCGGCTTCTTGTTCTTTACCCACTCTGCCAAGCCGATGACTGGTTCCTCATCAGAATCTGAGCTCGTTGCCTCATCAACAAATGATACCTTCTTGTTCCATGCTCTTTTGGGCTCGAAAGGCTTGATGTCTTGATCAGAAATCCTCTGTACCAAATGACTTAAGCTTTCAAACTCCTGAGATGCATATTTGTCCCTGATGTGCGGCAACAAACCCTGGAAAGCCAAATCAGCTAGCTGCCGATCGTCCAGAACTAGACTATAGCACTTGTTCTTGACTTCCCGTATCCTCTGTACAAAACCCTCAACCGATTCATCATTGCGTTGTCTCAATTTGACCAAATCGGTGATCTTCTTCTCATGAACCCCGGAAAAGAAGTATTTGTGGAATTGTTTCTCCAGATCGGCCCAAGTAATCACTGAGTTGGGAGGTAGTGATATGAACCAGGTGAAGACTGATCCAGACAATGATGATGAAAATAGACGAACCCTCAATTCGTCCCTGTTACCGGCTTCTCCGCATTGAATGATGAACCTGTTGACATGCTCCATGGTTGACGTGTCGTCTTGCCCAGAAAACTTAGTAAAATCTGGCACCTTGTACCGATGCGGAAGCGGGATCAAATCATATGCGGGAGGATACGGTGTCCGATAAGAGTAAGTATTGACTTTGGGTTTTATCCCAAATTGGTCTCTCATTACTTCAGCGATCTTATCGGCCTAGTACGCATCGGCATCTTGCCGATGGGGTGGTTGTGGATCCGGCACCTGCTGGTAAGCCTCCACGTGTCTGTTCGGTGCACGATCTGCACGGAACATTGGGTTGATTATCTGGCCTCCCACCTGTGGGCCACCAAGCTGTTGCCCGCCAATCTGCTGTCCGCCGACTTGTTGGCCGAAATTCATTGGCTGGTTAGGGATCCCCTGATTCTGGAACCCAGGATAGATCTGTCCTTGCTGGAACCCTGTAGCCTGGTAACTCTGTTGGGGCATTTGCGGAAAGGCTTGCTGCCCAAGCCATCCATTATTAGCGTTCATCGGCATAGGCCCTGCCGATGACTGGTAATTGGGCATCATCGTTGAATTGACATACCCTGATTGAGCCATAGACCTCTGTTGCATCAGCATCGAGTGTGCCGATGTGTTAGGCATCTGAAACATTGGAGCTTGAGAATTCCCAGTGTAAGGTCTTGCAGTAGTAGTTGTAGTAGTATACTGGGGACTCTGGTTCATCGGCATATTGGGAGGTGCCGATGTCATAGGAGTCTTGCCTCTCATGTCAGTCGTCTGCGATGTACCCGGCGTTAATTCTGGAGGCATGCCATAACCCCACCAGTTGGGAGGAGTTAACCCTGTCATTGCCGATGCTAACAGATCTGTGGCAAGTTTAATCTGCCCATCTGAAGTCTGTGGATTAGTTGTCATCGGCATAGATTGTCCATTGGTGACTCCCAACGTACTTGGCGGAACAGGAATCTCCATACCCGCAGCGGCCGTAGCAGCCGATGGAGCTGTGACCACTGGTGACTTTGGCTGGTGATAAGTGGGGCCCACATAATCTGGTGGCAATTGTCCCTCCTTGAAAGTTCTTGCCACGGCATTGAAAACCGTATTAGACAGTACACCAGCTTGGTTGATCAAAGCACGGTTGATAGCGCTGTCAACCATGTCTTGAAGTTTGCCAGGATTGGACTCAAAAGTAACCTGCCGAGGGGCCGGCAGTGCTTCTTTCTGAATCACCTCACTGCTCCTGTTCATGCTGAAGGACCTCAGGCATTGCTGCTTGTAATCCTCCATGGCTTTAGCAATAGCTTGCTTCTGCTCATCCTTGAGATTGGCTTCCGTCACGGGGATGACGTTCTCTTGATCAAACTCAGAAGTCGACATGTTGATCTTGATCTTGGATTTGTCCCACCGGGCGTGCCAAAAGATGTGTTGGTGCAAAAGCTGGTCTGCAAACACAAAGGGCTAATACCCGATTCAAACGTTAAGGCGTGCCACCGATTTAACCTTGCTATCGGCAAAGGTGATAACTCGAATACTTTAGTCCTGACAACAGCGATGCGCCCGGATGTCACGGCTAAGAGGTACTCACACGGAACTTGAGAACGCGCCGAGCTTAAGTCGACGAATTCCTAAGAACTCGTAATAAAAAGAAAAAAAGTATGACGAAGTCGCCGAAAAAGTAGATGCTGGAATATGAGTAAAAACGTGTGTTTGATTGATTGATAGATGTCTCATTACAAGGTCCTAGGGTCTATATTTATACCCTGCTCAAAGAGCTACAGCTAGACACGATTAGAATTCGAATTCCAAATTACACGGAATCCGTATACAAAACGATTTAAATAATTAAGGAAATAACAAAACTATCTCCCGTAACAAACTGAAACTCTGCCACAAACCATCGGCGGCTTCCGAACTCTCCCTTCGTATCATCGGCAGACTCCCTTGCCATAGTCATCGGCAGACTTCCTCATCATAGCAATCGGCACAGACACATCACCGCCTGTAGACTTAGTCACGTTCAACCTCTCCTGAATCGGCAACCATCCTCATCGGCAACTCTTCCTGTAAACAAAACACTACCGTCTTATTCTGCCGGCCTGGACACATGCCCAAAAATGGTGTCAACACAAGCTTAACCGACTCATCTGATGTTGATGGATTGGTCGTCATCGGTGTAGATTGCGCGTTAGTGACTCCTAATGTGCTTGGAGGAACGGTAGTTTCTGTGCCCGCAGTGGCTGTAGAAGCCGATGGAGCTATGACCACTGGTGATCCTAGCTAATGATAGATAGGGCCCACATAATTTGGTGGCAATTGTCCTTCTTGGAAAGTTCTTGCCGCGGCATTGAAAACCGTATTGGACAGCACACCAGCTTGATTGATCAAGGCACGGTTAATAGCATTATCAACCATGTCTTGAAGTTTACCAGGATTGGCTTCAAAAGTAACCTGTCGAGGTGTCGGCAGTGCTTCTTTCTGGATGACTTCGCCACTCCTATTGATGCTGAAGGATTTCAAACATTGCTGCTTGTAGTCCTCCATGGCTTTTGCAATAGCTTGATTTTGCTCAACTCTGAGATTGGCTTCCGTCACCGGGATGACGTTCTCCAGATCGAACTCGGTATTCGCCATGTTGATCCTGATCTTGAATCTTGTCCCACTGGGTGTGCCAAAAGATGTGTTGATGCAAAACTGATCTGCAAACACAAAGGGCTAATACCCGATTCAAACGTTAAGGCGTGCCAGCCGATTTGACCTTACAATCGACAAAGGTGGTAACTCGACCACTTTGGTCCTGACAACAGCGACGAGCTCGGATGTCACGGCCAAGAGGTGATCACGCGGAACTTGAGAACACGCCGAGCTTAAGTTGATAAATCCCTAAGAACTCGTAGTAAAAAGAAAATATGACGAAGTCATCGAAAAAGTAGATGCTGGAATATGAGTAAAAACTTGTGTTTGATTGATTGATAGATTCTTCATTACAAGGCCCTAGGGTCTACATTTATACCCTGCTCAAAGAGCTACAATCACACACGACTAGGACTCAAATTCCAAATTAAACGGAATCTGTAAAACGAATTTAAATAACTAAGGAAAACACAAAATTATCCCCTTGTAACCGAACGGGACACCGCCACAGATCAATCTGCAATCTCCACGCTTTCCTTCAGAGTCATCGGCAGACCTCCCGTTATGGCCATCGGCAAACACTAATACTGATCATCGGCACGAACACGTCACCACCTCTAGACTTAGTCACATTCAACTGTCTCTTCTTCGGCAACCACCCTCATCGGCAACTTCCCTGCAGACTAGTTACCGTTGCTCTGTCGATCTATACTTTACCGATCCCCGGGTACGTTTCCAAAAACGGTGTCAACAATTACCAAGAATCCTGTTGACAGATCTAGAAACCAATCGAAGATTGACTCCTTCTAGTTCTAATCCTATGTAGCTATGCTAATCTAGATGTCTAATTGATGTGGTGGCTCTAATCTTGATCAGAGGATTCTTCTCCCTTGAAGAATAATGAATTAGGGTTGAGAGGCTCTCTCCTCCAGGGGCCAGGGGGTCTGGTTTTATAGTCCCTTCAAGTGAATATGGGCCGTTGGATCAAACCGACATTGATTGAACGGTTATCCTTGATCCTTTAGGTCGGTGGAGATTAGTCCCGAAAGAGAGTCCTGATCCAACTCTGTGAGGGGGCGGGCGCCCAGATCAACTGGGCGAGCGCCCTGTGCCTGGCCCCGTTCGGCCTCCGCTTCCTTCCCGTGGCTTCTGGAGTCTTCTAGATGTAAGATAATTGCGCGACATGTTGATATCTCTATGTAATCCCGACGTGTGGGCCTTTCTTCTGTATTTCCTGATAACCCCCTGCAGAAATAGACAAACACCAAAACTCGTGGAATTCTGTCAGATAAAACCCTAAGTCTAGATGTTGATTTCATTTGGATCCTTTTCTTTGTTTATTTGATAATTGAATTTGATACTTAAGGACCGTCAACAAACTCCCCCAAGCTTACCTATTGCTCGTCCCTGAGCAAGGATAGACTCAGTGATAGATCAGAAGTTGTTGCAATATCTTTAAAAATTGACGGTACACATGCTTTTAAATAAGATCTCATCTCTGAGTTAGAGTAAACTGTCAAGACTTAAAACTTACTTACTTTACCTTTCACCATGGGACTTGTAACCGTCTCTTCTGTCTTGAGTAGTTAAAAGATAGAACAGTCTAGTCAAGTGCCATGTCTCTTATTCTTGATCAGCTATAGCTCTGGAGTTTTTGCAGATTTTCAAATAAAACTTAGAGATTCCTTGTATGACTCTCTCAGATCTCTCTTTTGTGGTCTTTCTGGATCCTTATCAAGGCAGTGATGGTATATGCCTTCTCTCAAAATATATATGGTATTTGTGGTATAAGGCATAGTGACATTGCCTTCTCTCTCACCCTACTCTAATAAGGTTTTAATATCTAGAGCTCATAGGTGGGAGATAAAATATACATACTTACAAGACATTTATTGTATAGTCAAACCATGGATCCAAAGAAACAAATCAATAAGTCAAATCAAGATGTGCATGTGTGGCGAATGAATGGTGTATGGTGACGATGGTGATAGTCTAAATCTTTTGCTCTTTGAGGGGATACATACCTTCCTTGCTTTTTGAAACTTTATGAGGAGAATGAGATGCTCTTATTTTTCTTTTTCTTTCCTCTCAGGTGGGTATCTTATACCCCTAATTCTACTGTCGGACACTTGTCCATTTTTACCTCTCGTCTCACTTTTTCTTTCTTTCGAAGTTCCGGGCACTTGCCCCTTTTTATTTCCTCGTATCTTTTCTTCTTTTTTAGAGCACTCATCTCATGAGATAATATAGCAAGTGGTAGTAACAAGATAACTTGAGCATTTGTTTCACAAGGGAAAAATAGAAATGTTTTTGGCTATTCTCTCCCGGATTAGGAGTATAATATTTTTGGGTGGTTCTCGAGATGGAAATTGGTGGATATATGTAGATGGTACTTCCGGAGTAGAAGTAGCATATGTGAGTGAACGTGCAAGTGAATCTTGATTTAACCACATGACAAGCTCCTAATGGTCTACACAGCTTGACCACACTCAATGCTTATAAGTAGTAAAGTAAATGTGTGGCTCAAATTCTAGCAAGAATGTATATATGGCTGTGGTAGGAATTTAAACTCTCATCATACAGGAACTCATCATGCAATATTTTAAAGATTTTCAAAGATAAAATTCTCCAGAATTCTAGCATCTCTAGGAACAGATAAACAGCAGCTCAACCTTCCCATATCATATCCGTTAACAACTTAGACTTCAGATCAAGTTTTCTTCCCACAAGTTTAGGTTTAGAGCAAGCTTTAAATTATAACAGTTATATCTAAACTTGAGAGAGAACTTCAAATTTAAAAAATAGGCAGAGCAACTATTCATCATATCCATGCTAGAGTTTTATTATTAAGATTCAGATTAGCATAGCCACTTTATTTATTTATTAAACTGAGCAAAAGATATATATACATATATAAGGATAAAATCTTTATTTGGTTTTTCATAGTTATGTATATTTAATATAGTAAAAGTATAAAGATAGATAGAAATAATTAGCGAGATAAATGGGGGTGCTCTCCCCCAAGCTGAATTTTGACGTAATTTCTCTTGATGTAGCTAGCAGGTGGCAGAGGTGTATTTGAAAGTCGGCAGTATTCTGACAGCGATTAGAATATCCTCCGTCTGCTAGTCTTCTTGATTCTTAAATTCTGTGGAGCTCAAATAGACAACAAAGCTTTGTGGAACTGATTAAGTGTTAGCATAAATATCTAGCCTTTATCATGTTGAGTCTCCTTATATGTTACTCCCTATTTTTATATTTTCATTTTATAAAGCAGAAAAATATTTATTTTATTTTTATGCCTCCACAGTGAATGTACTTATGGGTTTTATGCCACTCGTATACTCACATGGGGCTTACTATTTTTTAACATTTTTATTTTCTTTTTAAGATAGTATGAACATGATTAACTAAGCAAACTGTTTGAAATAATTGAAAGGGAAAAGATAACTACCAAGTTTACCTCTTGGCAAGGCGTTCGGTGTTTTTAAGTCCTCCGAACGGGACTCTCCGTTTTCTAGTTGTCCTGGGATTCGTTGGATGGCATAGTCGATACTTCCAGCGGCGCCTCCTCTTCATGTATAGTTATCTTCTCTCTCCATACCTGACTCGGTGCTACGGTCTCCTTAGGATAATTCTGTTTAAATTGTATGTCTTCTGACCTTACAACTTCTCCTTCATAGTCTGCCCATCCGTCCTTGATGATTTCCCTCCTCTGATTGCGGTCGCGTCGTTTTCTGACCTGCTTAGAGTCTTCAACAATATAGTTAGGGTTAGTGCAATAGTGGCGTACCTTCTCTGAGGGGAAGTGCATATGGACTTCTCCAGTTCCAATGTAGATGATTGCTTTAACGGTGCTGAGGAACGGTCTTCCAAGGATGATGGGTGGATCGTATTCATCTTCTCCCATGTCAATAACCTGAAAGTCTATGTAGACAAAATTATCGTCTATTTTGATAGGGACATCAGTTACTATTCCTTTTGAAAACCCTAGTTTGGTTTTGGATAATTGATGAAACCCTAGTACTAACCTCTATACTTAATGTGTGTAGACTTAATAAGGTCGGTACATGCCAAGTGATGGAGCAAGTGATGATCATGGTGATGAAGGTGATGACCACAAGATGATCAAGTGCTCAACTTGGAAAAGAAGAAAGAGAAAAATAAAACCCTATGGAGATCAAGGCAAAGGTATTGCTTAGGGTTTTGGTGATAAAGACACCATAGAGGGTGTTATCACATTTAGGATAAATAGCCGTACTATAAAGAGGTGAATTCTTTGGCTAAGTGGTTGTCAAGTGCCACTAGGTGTCTTTGTTCATGTGCATGTATTTAGAACCTAGTGAGATAACTTAACTCCTTCAAAGAAAATGATTGTGTAAATGCTAACACAAGTGCACACGTTGGTTTACACTTTGTGGTGTTGGCACACTTTGAGAAGGAGGTGGAGTTTGAAGGGTAGAGAGAGGATGAGTTCGGCGCTTTTCGAGAAAATGAAGTGCTTATTTTCTATTGCGCCGGTGGGAAAGTTGGACTAGTCGCGGGAGTGTTTCTCGCTGAGGAACCCTCACCGGACGCTGGCTTCTGGAGCACCGGACGCTGCGTCTGAGCGTCCGGTGCAGACAGTGTCTGGCCCAGCTAGGGTAAGGCACCGGACGACAGGCACCGGACGCAGGCCTGTGCGTCCGGTGGTCCGTGTCTGGTGTGAGGTCCGTTTTGCAGAGCACTCTGAGTTTAAGTCCGGTGAGCACCGGACGCTTAGGGTGTGTCTGGTGGCTCGCGTCCGGTGACCCTGCGAGTTTGCAGAGCTCTCTGCGCACGGGTCCGGTGTGCACCGGACGTGTCCGGTGCCAACTTGCTCAGCGTCCGGTGCTCTGCAGGTTACCATTGGTTTCTAACATGTGGCTGTTGTTGGAGCACCGGACGCAGGTGTTGAGCGTCCGGTGCCCCTTTAAGAACGTCCGGTGACCCCGTATTCCGCCCAGTCAAAGAGCCAACGGCTCTATTTGTTTGAGGGGCTATAAATACGTGTTTGGCTGGCTTAGGGCTCACTCTCTTGGTATTCTAACATACTTGACATCCTTGTGAGCCTAAGCAAACACCTCCCACTCATCTCCTTCATAGATTATACATCTTTGTGAGATTGGGAGTGATTCCAAGTGCATTTGCTTGAGTGATTGCATCTAGTGGCACTTGGGGATCGTTCTAGCTGCGGTTTTCTTGTTACTCTTGGTGGTTGCCGCCACCTAGACGGCTTGGAGCAGCGGAGGAGCTTTGGCACGAGTTGGTGATTGTTTGTGGCCATCTCCCGGTGTTTATGAGAGGTTTGTGCCTACCTCGGCGGAGTGCCAAAGGCTCATGTCATTGAGCTACCTCACTTGTGGGTAGGTTCTTGTGGTGTCCTAGTGAGGACGAGGTTCGTGCTACACCTCTTAGCCACCGAACCACCAAGTGTTGGTCGACACAACAGGGACGTAGCGTGCCGGCAAGCACGTGAACCTCGGGAGAAAATCATGTGTCTTCATTGTGATTGTACTTTGGATTTCTCCGGATGATTTGACTTCACATCATTGATTGGTTCATCCCCTCTACGTGGTGGTATAAAGATCAAACCTTCTCTCTTACTTTCTTGCAAACTAGAGTAGCTTACATACTTGTATAGAAACTTTAGGTAGCTCTATAGTGTAAGTAGAGACATAGCTCTTGTGTGCCTAGTGATCACATCAACTAGATTTGTTGGATAGGTGGCTTGCAAACCCCCTTTAGAGCTAGAGCAAAAAGCTTCGCTTTGTTATTTACTAACCTCTTGCTCTAGTGATTTTGTAGAATTTTTAAATAGGCTATTCACCCCCCTCTAGCCATATTAGGACCTTTCACCTTTAACCTCTTGAAATGTCTGATTTGCCATCTGGAGCTGAATGTATGTTGGTTTTAGGGGCATGGTTCCGCACAAGAGTCGATAGGTGACTGCGGCCATTATGTTGACGCCCAATCCTGTGTCGCAAGTCGTCTTGTAGAAGTTGTATCCATTTATGGAGCAATAGATGCTTGGCATTCCTGGGTCATCCTTCTTGGTCAAAAATAGTGACTTGAGTTGATGATCTTGACCTCCATGAACTGCAGTGACCATCTTAGCTGACTCGGTCCACTCTTGCTTGTTCCTGTTCCTCCTGTTGGTCCTCTTCCTTGATTCACGTCTGGATTGATCTGGGATTTGTGTAGTCTTGTTCTTGAACGAAAATGTCTCCTTCTTCCCTTTGATGTAGAAACTGATCTTGGCAGCACTAGCGTAGATGACAGCTCCCGAGGTTTTTAAGAATGGCCTCCCTAAGATGATGGGTGCCCTCTCATCATTACCGGTCTCTATCACCACGAAGTCTGTTGGGGCATACAAGGTACCAACTCGGACACAAAGGTTCTTCAATATTCCTTTTGGAAAACTTAATGCCTGACCTGCAAACTGCAAACACATGGTTGTTTCTGATAAAGGATATGTAAAGAATTTTTCATAGAGTACCCTGGGTATAATGTTGACGCTAGAGCCAAAGTCGCAGAGTGCTTCTGGGACATCCACCATGCTGATGGAGATCGGGATGACGGGGCGTCCTGGATCGCCTCTCTTGACCGGCAGAAGGTCAGTATTGAATTCAATGACGGAGTTACTCCAGTTATTAACTGCATCAAACATGTCTACAAGATTTGCAGATTCTAATCCTTCCGATTGTGATGGTATACCGGGGTTAGTAGCAGGAACAGCAGCAGCTATTTTATTTAACTGAGATTCAATCATTTTATTAAAGCTAATTTGATTCTTGATGGCAGTAGAGAAACTATCCATTCTATTATTTATATTTTCTAGCATTTTATCATTAGATGCCAGTTTCTTAGATAGGTTATCCATTAGCTTGCCTTGATTAGACACTAACTCTCTCAGAGATGGAAAATTATTATTATTGTTGTAAGAATTGTTACCGTGATAATTACCTGAGTAGTTAGGCCTCTGTTGATTCCAACCTTGATTTTGTTGAGGACGGTTGTAGTAGTTGTTGTTATTGTTGATGTAGTTCACATCCTCAAGCATCTCAGGGCAGTGATTGCCTGAGTGTCCAGTGTCTCCACACTCCTCACAAGTCATGTGGGAGTCGTAGATGTGCATAACTTCTTTCTTATCTCCAGCTCTATCATCGAGCTTCTGCATGAGCAGGTCTAGCTTTGCAGACAGCATGTCTACCTCCTTGAGCTGATGCATACCTCCACCTCCCTTGCGTGTCTGGGTCCTCTCTTCATTCCAGCCTTGGTTGGACGCCATCTTCTCCACAAAAGCTGTGGCTTGTGATATGGTGAGTGATAGGAATGCTCCTCCGGCTGCAGCATCCATGGTTTCTCGGCACTATTGCCGAGCCCAGGATAAAATGTCTGCATCAATAGCCAGCTCTCCATTCCATGATGGGGACACTCTAGGATGTAGTCTTGGAAGCGCTCCCATGCTTTTGGAACGAATTCATCATGTTGTTGCTGAAAACTTGTAATTTTCCCACGGAGAGCATTGGTCTTGCCCATGGGAAAGAACTTAGCCAGGAAGTTTGTTGAGCAGAGTGCCCACGTAGTATTCTTCTCCTTTGTAGCGGAGAACCACTGCTTCGCTCTTCCTAACAGTGAGAATGGGAAGAGGCAAAGTAGTATAGCATCTCTTGGGACTCCTGATATGGTGAATGTGCTGCAAATCTCCAGGAAGTGTTGGAGATGAGCACTAGCATCTTCGTGTGCCTTCCCACAGAACTGGTTGGATTGCACCATGTTGATAAGTCTAGGCTTGAGCTCAAAGTTGCCATCGATCTCTACAGCAGGTCCAGTGCGGATGTTGCCGTAGTGGGAGCTGAGAACTCGCGGATTGATTTGTTCGCCATGGCTTCGAACTCTGAAGACAAGTTCCGGTGATCTTCTTGATTGGATGAAGCTTCTAGCTGAAGTGTTGATGATCTCTTCTTGAGCTTGGCTCTTGTTTTTCTGAATAATGCTTCGGGATTATCAACAAAATTTCCTGGAAGATGTCTTTTATTCATACATTCCCCTGCATAAAATAAAATAGAGAAATATCAGGGTAAAACTGTATGAGAGAATTGATAAGCTCAATCATATTAGTGATGCGAATGATAACTCAAAATCATATATTCCATTCCTGATTAGTAATCAACCTTCCCCGGCAACGGCGCCAAAAATGCTTGTTGGGTATTCTTAACATCACTACCAAAAGTAGACTTAGTTTTCTAATTCTGATAACGGTGCCAAAAATGCCAAACCTATCTCTCATACCACTTAAGCCAAGTTGTCATCCCCAGCATGACATGAGAGACGCGGTATTGAAATATGCAATTACTCTTCTAAATAAATAATGAATGGGATCTGCATGCGCACAGATTAATACTGATGTAGCATTTTAACCGGAAAGTATTCCAGGTATCGTTATTTATATTTTTACCACTGGAAAGGGATTAACAATCATCAGTGTTGATTATAGAATAGAATATGAGATTGATTACCTATCATTGCATGTATAATTGAGAACATTTATCAAACTCTTTCATACAGGGATAAGTGTCACATAAAAGATATATGAAGTAATGAATAGTGACAAAGATAATTAATCTGATCAGCATAACTAGCCACATATAAATATGATAAGCACCTCAATTAGATATTCTAGAAAGTCATTAGCATGGTATTAGAATGAACTACAAGAATATTTCCTAAGCTATTCTTAACTATACAGTCTAGCATTATCATAGTTAGTGCAAGTATACTTAGCCATCATTGTGAGACAAGACTACGCCCATGCATAGTAATATTAGCAAGGAATATGAGAAACATCGTAATCACTACCCTGTAATAATGTTGCTCTGCCAGCCCAATACACGAGAGGGGGACTATATAAGAATCAATGAAGCTGTCACTATCACGAACTACCCCGCGATCTGGCATATTGGGTACAATTGCAGATAAATACGGTATAAGCGCCACACCTACACAATATCTATCATTTACCCATGGATCCGATGGATAAACGCTATACGATCCTAAACATGTATATAAATCCAATCTAACTAAGCCAAGTATATAACTATGATAAACTAAGAACAATATAATCTTGAATATAAACAAGTAGAGCAAAGTCATAAGCAATATATTGAAGTAGAACAAAGTCATATTCATAATATTGAAGAACAAAGATGATTAGAAGAATAATTAGAAGAACAATTAGAGAATTACCAAGAATCCTCTTGACAGATCTGGAAACCAATCGAAGATTGACTCCTAGTTCTAATCCTATGTAGCTATGCTAATCTAGATGTCTAATTGAGGTGGTGGCTCTAATCTTGATCAGAGGCTTCTTCTCCCTTGAAGAATAATGAATTAGGGTTGAGAGGCTCTCTCCTCCAGGGGCCAGGGGGTCTAGTTTTATAGTCCCTTCAAGTGAATATGGGCTGTTGGATCAAACCGACATTGATTGAACGGTTATCCTTGATCCTTTAGGTCGGTGGAGATTAGTCCCGAAAGAGAGTCCTGATCCAACTCTGTGAGGGGGCGGGCGCCCAAGTCAACTGGGCGGGCGCCCAGTGCCTGGCCCCGTTCGGCCTCCGCTTCCTTCCCATGGCTTCTAGAGTCTTATAGATGTAAGATAATTACGCGGCACGTTGATATCTCTATGTAATCCCGACGTGTGGGCCTTTCTTCCGTATTTCCTCATAACCCCCTGCAGAAATAGACAAACACCAAAACTCATGGAATTCTGTCTGATAAAACCCTAAGTCTAGATGTTGATTTCATTTGGATCCTTTTCTTTGTTTATTTGATAATTAAATTTGATACTTAAGGACCGTCAACATTGGTGATAACCGGAATGATGATCAATTTTTGAGAACACACAAGCACCTTTTAACTGATCAAACAAGTCATCAATTCTAGGAAAAGGGTACTTGTTTTGATGGTTACTTCATTTAATGACCGGTAGTCCACACACATCCTCCTAGTACCATCTTTCTTATCCACAAAGATAACAGGTGCTCCCCAAGGTGAAGAACTAGGACGAATAAAACCTTTCTCTAACAACTCCTTAATTTGTTTCTTAAGTTCCTCTAGTAAATTCACTCCCATTCTGTAGGGTCTCTAAGCTATGGGTGCAGTTCCAGGTAAAAGTTCAATAAGGAATTCAATGTCACGATCAGGTGGCATACCTGGCAATTCATCAGGGAACACATCTAGGGATTCATTGACCACTTGGTCCTCCTAGTTGACCTCGTCAGTCATCTGGTTCAAAGTAGCCGTCAGTGGTGCTTGCACTACCACTTCCACACAAATTCTATCTCCTTTCAGTGTTGTCACCACCACGGACTTCTCCTGGCACTGTATCACTGCCTGATGTTGCTTCATCCACTCCATTCCCAAAATGAGGTCAGTTAGCTAGCATGGTACCTCTCGGTGAATTCACTAGGATGGAGTTTTTCATGGCACACAAAGCTATGCTATGTACTCTAACAAAAGCTTGCTAGATGAAAGAATGCGAAGCTCCATAATCAAAAAGTATAGTAGCAGGGATAGAGTTGATATTGAACATACCCAACATGACCTCAGGTGCCTCCTGAGCTGATACTGTAGGCACGTGATTCACCCTTCCAGTGTGGGGTGGTGGAGCACTGGTCCTCTGGTTGTTGTTCTATTTATGCGGGGCTAGAGGGTTCTGCTTCTTTGGGCACTCATGGGCATAGTGACCCACCTCAGCACAATGGTAACAAGCATTGGGATTGTTGGTCATGACATTCTTCACAGGCCTGAGGGTTAGCCTGCTGCTAGGGTCGCTGGTTGGCATACTGCTGCTGGTATTGAGGGTGCTACTAGTTCTAGTTCTGGTTGCACCGAGGGTACTGGCCCTGATTCCACTAAACTAGGGGGCCTCTGTTTCCTTTGAGGGAAGCCCTACTGATGAAAAACATGTGGGCATGTGTTGCTACTAGATGCCTGCCCCTGAAGCTTCCTCTTCTTGGCATCCATTTCCTTGCGCTTATTGTCGATCAGAATAGCGTGGTTCACTAGTTCCTAGAAACTAGGGTAGACATTGGACATCAACGGCAACTGTAGGCCATCATACAGACCTTTAGTAAATGACGTTGCTTGTCAGAATCCTTTGCTACTTCACCTGGAGCATAACATGACAACTAAGCAAACTTGACAGGTGGTGCATTGTTTGGGCATCCATATTGGTAGGACTCCCATCATTCCTATGCGGCCCCTTGCAGTTGACCGGATGCATACAAGACTTTCTCAACTTCATTGCACTGGGCAATGTTCAGCTGTTTATCCATAGCTCTTAACCAGTCATCAGCTTCTAATGGGTCAGAAGCATGTTAAAGATAGGGGGATGTCCCTTCATGAACTCTCCCCTCTTATCACGAACCTGAACATGGGGTGGTACGACCACAGGCTGATTATCCACGTGGTCCGTCATGGCTTGCATCAACTGGGCTTGCATCCACATGAGCTGCTCAACTGTCACCGGCTGTATGGGTGGTGGTGGTGGAGGATCCATCGGTGCGCCATGGCCACGTCCATGGCCACAGCCATGACCACGACCATGGCCGCTTCCTCCTTCATCAGCCTTTTGTTTCCAACAAAGGAGTAAGCTTTTTAGAGACTTTTCAATATTTATAAACCGGTTACAATATTAAATAAGCATTGCTGAAATTTTCTGGGCAGGATGCAAAAACAGTAGTGCAGTTTTTAGCTCATCACTCGAGTTGCTGACATCCAACAGAGGCACACCATATATCAATGGAAAGCGTATGAATTTTTTTACAACTTTTATTCAGATCACGTTTACAGATTCTGAAATTATCGTAACCAAAAACAGTGTTTAAGCGAATCTGTTATGAGTTCCAGTCTGTGCAGCAGTCTTAGATTGTAACAAGGATATCTCCAAGATCCAAACAGTTATTGACATGGTTCCAGTTGCAAATGAGAGATACACCAGTCTAGTATTCTCCACAGAAATTTCAGAATTTTTGGACGTACCACTTTTGAGATATGAGTCAAACATCACAGGCTGCTCCAGAAAACAGCACAGCAACAGCAGGATAGAACCAACCCAAACTAAGCTTTCATTAATTAAAACTTAAAATATAAGATAGCAAAAGTTTGTGGACAAGTCCACAACCTTCCAGCAATCATTACAAAGATCTAACTCATACAAAGACATAAATAAGTTCAACTGGCACATCAATTGTTCACAATCACATAAGACACGACTGACACAGCGAGACTTCGAAATAGAACAAATATGGCATCCTAGACCTATGGTGCGTCGTCGGAGATGCAAGGCGGTGGAGTATTCTTCTTGTAGAGTGGTGGCAAACCAAGCTGCTCTCTAAGGTTGTCAGTTATTTCCTGGAAACAATCCAGGGACTCCTGCTTGTCGCGCAGCTCAACTCCTGCTTGTCACGTAGCTCCTCCTGCAGGTCCTCATTGGCCATCAGTAAGACATGCATATGCCTAACAGTAGCATCTGTTGGGCATTCTTAACGTCACTACTAAAAATAGACTTAGTTTTCTAATTCTGATAATGGCACCAAAAATCCCGAACCTATCCCTCATGCCACTTAAGCCAAGTTGTCATCCCCAGCATGACATGAGAGACGCGGTATTGAAATATGCAATTGCTCTTCTGAATAAATAATAAATGAGATCTGCAAGCGCACAGATTAATACCGATGTAGCATTTTAACCGGGAAGTATTCCAGTATCGTTATTTATATTTTTACCACTAGAAAGGGATTGCTAAACATCAATGTTGATTATGGAATGGAATATAGAATTGAGTATCTATCATTGCATGTATAATTGAGATCATTTATCTATCTCTTTCATACAGGGATAAATGTCACATAAAAGATATAGATAAAGTATGAATGGTGACAAAGATAATTAACCTGATCAGCATAACTTAGCCACATATAATAATGATAAGCACCTCAATAGATATTCTAGCAAGTCATTAGCATGGAATTAGGACGAACTACAAGAATGTTTCCTAAGTTATTCTTAACTATAAAGTCTAGCATATCATAATTAGTGCAATTATACTTGGCAATCATTGCGAGACAGGACTACACCCATGCATAGTGATATTATCAAGGAAGATGAGAAACATAGCAATCACTCCCCTATAATAATGTTGCTCTGCCAGCCCTATACACGAGAGGGGGACTATATAAGAATCAATGGAGCTGTCACTACCACGAACTACCCTGCGATCTGGCATATAGGGTACAATCGCAGATAAATACGGTATAGGCACCACGCCTACACAATACTTATCATTTACCCACTGTACATATGGATAAACGGTATACGATCCTAAACATGTATATAATTCCAATCTAACTAAGCCAAGCATATAACTATGATAAACTAAGAACAGTATAATTGCAAATATAAACAAGTAGAGCAAAGTCATAATCAATATATTGAAGTAGAACAAAGTCATATTCATAATATTGAAGAACAAAGATGAACAATTGAAGAACAATAGAGGAATTACCAAGAATCCTGTTGATAGATCCGGAAACCAATCGAAGATTGACTCCTTCTAGTTCTAATCCTATGTAGCTATGCTAAACTAGAGATCTATTGATGTGGTGGCTCCAGGGCTTGATCAGAGGCTTCTTCTCCCAAGATGGATAATGAATTAGGGTTTCTGAGAGATAGAGGTCCTCTCCTCCAGGGGCCAGGGGGTCTGCTTATATAGTCCTTCCAAATGAATGTGAGCCATCGGATCAAACCGACATTAATCGCACGGTTTTCCTTGATCCTTTAGGTCGGTGGAGCATGATCCGCAAAGTTGGTTCTGATTGGCCCTCAGGCCAGGGCGGGCGCCCAAGGGGGGAAGGCGGGCGCCCTGCCCCCAGGCCCGATCGGCCTCCCGTTCGTTCCCGTGGCTTCTGGACTCTTCTAGATGTTAGATAATTGCGTGGCACGTTAATATCTCTATGTAAACCCGACGTGTGGGCCTTTCCTCCATATTTCCTGATAACCCCCTGCAGAAATAGACAAACACCAAAACTCGTGGAATTCTATCAGATAAAACCCTAAGTCTAGGTGTCGGTTGCATTTGGATCCTTTTGTCTATTTATTTGTTGATTATATTTGATACTTAAGGACCGTCAACAGCATCCAGGGGCGTATCCACCTCATGCAGGTTCTCGATGGACTAGGTACCAATGGTGGAGTCATGGAAAGGGAGGAACTTGTACTTATCTGCTCTTGTGGCCTCATAGCGATAGCCATGGCAGTAAGTGTAAGACATTTGAGCGGCGTCCTCTTTGATGTCCTGAGACTCAGCACATCTAGCAATGTGACCATGGATGCTCTCTATCTTCTGGCTGTCATGTGTCTCATTCCACACCATTATGGTAATATCAGACTTCCAATAAGTGGCCACATACGGGTGTGTATACTCTGCACAACAGTACCTAATGCTAATCTCCTTATTTGCATAGTATGTGTCCAGCATCTCCCGAAGTAAGTTGTGGAAGTGAGCTGTCTAAGAAGGGTACTTATAGTAAATAGTGGTGGTCCATCCTAGATCTTCCTCCTCAAGACCATCTGGGGACACAATCTCTAGCACCACAGGAGCAGCGGGTGCAGCTGGTGAAGCAGGTGGAGTCGGTGCAGCAGGTGCAGCTGGTACAATAGGTGGAACAGGTGCAGTAGGTGGAGCAGGTGCGGGTAGTGCGGGAGAGTCCATCCAGTTTTCATCATCCTCATCAACCTCTATCACTATCACTTCTAGATCTTCCTCATCCATGGGGACAGTCTCGTCGTCAGAGATGTCCACCACCGGCTGGGACAACTGGGGCGTGAACTAGGAGAGGTAACCCCTGGTGCTGGTGCGGCAAGACCTCGTGATAGGCGACATCTATAAATTTTATTTTGAGATTAGATTAGAATCAACATTTTCACAATTGAATAAGTGATATAAGTATAATAAATTTTATAAAATAACAAAAGTAATGTAGAAAGCACTAAATGAATAAAACAAAGGTACCAAATCGACCATTGCTACCTAGGCTTGCATCCTACAGTCAACACAACTTTGATACCAATGGTCACACCCATTTTCAAGGATGAAACTGAATGCATAAACTCATGTGTGCCTAGGGATCAATCACACACATAAATCACAAATTACATATCGTCATTGTAGTGTTTAATACAAATGTAGACATAATATCTCAAAGTCTGGTACAACAGTGAAATTGGTAAGATAACTCTCTCAGCAGCCCTCACACAGGGAAGGTCGACTGGTGAAGCACAATCCTAATAGTCTTCCGGATAGTGCTCATAGCTACCATCATCTGTTGCCCATCTGAGATTTTTATCCAAAAAGAAATACAAAGAAGCGTGAGTAGATCTTGTACTCCATAAGCATAGCATGAGGATTCATGAAGCTCAAAAAGGCTAGACTAGGTTTACAGCATCAGCATTTTAGTAGGTCAATATTTTAACATTAATCAATATTAAGTTATGCTTAAGCTCCCAAACAACCCATATGATCAGTTGTCAGAACCATAGCGAATCATCAAGTTACATTATAACATAATTATGAATCATCATGTACCACATCAACTTCGGTAACTAGTTATTCTGTGAGGTTTTCGAGCCGTTCATGACCGTGAGCATGGCTATTATAATAGTTATACACTCTGCAGAGGTGGTGCACTTTCACCATGAGTCATGTTGCCAATTTGCCCAAGGTCTGTCGACCCCCAAACACTTCCAAGGTGAGTGGGCAGGGTACACTATGAAGCCCTCCATAGGCCTATTCCAACCAGTTAGGGTTGTAAGGTTTCCTCGGCAGGCAGATGTAGAAAACCCCCCTTTTCTATGGCACATATCCATCATAGCTATACTCATAGAAAAAGGGGCAGCACTACACCCAAAGTGGAAAGCTCATCTTGCACCCTTTCGGGTAACCTCTAACGAGTTAGAAAAGATCCTATTACTGAGCTAAAGTCAGAGCCATGTGACTCTTCCGGTTGCACTGCCAGCTTTTGCTAACATATAAGTCCTTACTGAGGGTCTAGGACAACATGACCAACAGTCATTTGTACCATAGCCCTAAATTCCATTAATTATAATCATGTTATATCAATTAAACCATAGTTCAGTAATTGAAGTATAGATCATATATGTAAGGTTAGAGCACTAGCATTTCTACCCATATGCAATAAAACCCTTAGGTATCAAGGTAATTGTCATCAACAACTACGATGTCCTTATAGTTTACAATATTAGACACATGCAGTGTGAAATGCTTAAAGTGAGTAGGACATCAAGGTAAGCCTATGCTATACTTGCCTTGGTTAACACAATCCTACTGGTCCTGTTGGTCTTCATAGAACTCTGGATTCCTATAGAACTCCTCACCGTCTGGACTCGATCAACACATTACAATCAACACGCATTCTAATGCAGACATGCAAGAAAATCATTCCTAAAGTTAGAACAGTATACCAACAGTAAATAAATTTAAATAAAAGTTTTCCATAATCATCTACTCGCTGCAACGATCACGTCAACACAAAATTCATGGAAAACAGAGTTACGACGCGAAAACTACGCATTAAACGAGACTTCAAGACAATCTACGGACTTGTAATATTCTAGGAAATCTAACAATGGTGAACCTAAGCAACGGTGCTTCAAATGCGCAGCTTACAAAATTACAAAACTAACGCAAGTTGAATGGTTCAAATCGGAGCAAAAATGATGATTTTATAAGCAAAATAGTGCAGTGGCAATTATGTAAATATTGCAAAGATTAAACAAATTAAAATAAATACGAACATCCAGAATTTCTTTTCCGGCCGAGGACTGCAGGTGATATTTGTGGAAAGCTAGGTGTCTCTTTAGAAAATTGCCCCGTGAAGGGGTATGGGGCGATTTCGACTGTTGATCTGGCGATGAACGGTCGAGATTAGATATAGGGGAGAGAGGGCGGCGCCGGTAGCCGGTGGCGCACCATTACTGGCGGTGTGAAGGTCTCTGGCGTGACTCAATAAGGCGCTACAGTGTGCGGTTTTCAAATCCGAGAGCACCGGGAGAGAGAGAGAGAGACAAGGCAAACACGTTCTGAGGTATAGCGCGGCCAACGCGGGCGGTCACATGATGGTTCATGGCGGCGCCATGGCCGGCGGCCTCAGAGCACGCAGGGAAGACTCTAGAGACTGTAAGAGCGCCCAAAAACTGGATAGGAAGATAGAGGGGAGGGAGGCGGGCTCACCAGCGTGAAGAGAGAAGGTAGAGGTGGCTCGTTTTGACGATGTGGTGCGCGGCGGATCGGTGGTTCCGACGAGCTTTCACTAGGCATTTTGAGCGAGAGCAGTGGCGGAAGAGAGAGCAAAGTGAGGAGAGTGATGGTGGCTCGGGCTCAGGCTCTCCTCAAATGTGGCTGAGGCGCAGGGAAATCGTGGGGGAACGTGGGAGCGGGGGCACCGGCAATTGCGGCTCCGAGCACTGCTCACGAGCGTGCGAAGGGGAGGGAAAGGCGGTTGGAGAAGGAATTGATAGGCGGGCCCCGCCTGGCAGCGAGAGAGAAGGGGGAATAGAGGGGGCTGCCAGTTGGGTCGAGCCCAAGAGGATAAAGGGGGAAGAGCGGGCCAAGGGAAAAGCTAGGCCAGGCCGAATTGAGAGAGGGAGAGGGAATTCTTTTTTATTTTTCAACAAATTTTCCAAGCTCATTTTCAAATTGAATTTAGATTCAAATCCCTTTTACACAAAACCACACATCACATAAATGAAATGCTACAGCATGAATGCATCATCGTGTTTCTAAACTTATATTAAATTTTACTTTCCCAAAATTTATTTATTTTTCCTATATTTTAATGCTCACAAAATTGACTCTTTCAAAAGAAGGAAATTTTAGGGTGTTACAGCATCAGTCCCTCCTTAAGAGCAAAAGCTTTGGCCATATTGGTGCATCAACAAGATAGGAAATAAAAGTATTTGAAGCTACAATCATACCGCCAGAACTACCCCGAATAATAGCACCCGTATTGCCGCAGCCATTATCTTCATCAAACGAAGCATCAATATGCAGTGAGATATAACCCTCACTTGGTTTTTTCCATCCCTGTCTTATCTTAACATCTTTGTTCATTGCCAACTTGTAATTAAAGAAACAATCGCTAATCCTGATCTTGATGGTGGCTGTACTATTTCTCCATGAGTTAGCTATCTGCGTTCCCACCACAGGTACAATCCACCAGTCAAGAGTAGTTCAGCAAAACCTAGCTTTAGGTCATAAATCTGTTCACCTCTATTAATTATTTATTCCAACACAATAGATTCCAATTGGTCAGCCTCCAGCAGATCTCGAATTTTCTCCCAATTCCTATCGATCTCCATAATGCTTTGGCTCGATCACAGGTAAAGAACAAGTGCTTAATATTTTCTGCTCCATTCTGACAGACCATGCATCCTCCATTGGGAACAATATGCCTATTAGCTAATATAGAATTGCACGGCATCAAATCCTTAACAGCTCTCCAAGCAAAAAATTTTATTTACCCTGAGAAATCGAGCTTCCAAAGATTCTTCCAAACCTGGTGATTGCTAGTACCACTATCCTACATAGTAGCCATTCTAACTCCAAATTTTCTTTTCCATTGGACATGATAAGCTGATCTGACTGAGAACATACCATTTATATTATAATGCCAAGCAACACAATCATCTCTCCCGGAAGTAATAGGTATCCGTAAAATGCGATTGGCATCATCCTCCAGGATAGAGCGTACCAGATCCTTATCCCATAAGCTCAATCACCGTACTGACTAGATTGTTCTCTCTACATGTCTGAACTTTCATGTTATGGCTGTCAAGTATCCAATTGTCCTCCTAGATTTTTATCTGTGTTCCATCACTAACCCTCCAGATATATCCCAATTTGAAACAATCAAGGCTGGCTAAAATACTTTGCCAAGTATAAGAACTACCACTTTCATTTTTGCATTTGGCAATTTACCATCAGAATAATAATGTGCTCTCAATACTTTAGCACATAATGAATCAGGCTCTCTTAACAGTTTCCATACTTGCTTTGCCAACATTGCCAAATTGAATGATTGTATATCTCTGAACCCCATACCTCCTGATCCCTTTGGCATACACATTTTTCACCATTCTTGCCAATGGGTCCTCTTATGATTATTGCCACCCCACTAGTACTACAAAATAGCATTTGTTATTCCTTTGCACATTTTATTAGCATCACATACACTAGTATAGCTTGAGCAATAGATTTTATTAGGATCTTCTTTCCTCCCAGACTCAGAAGCTTCTCCTTCCACCCATTGATTCTAGAATTCACTCGATCTATAAGATGCCGGAAGCAGTCACTTTGATCAGTCCCCACCATCGCTGGTAAGCCCAAATATTTATCACCAAGAGATTCAGTCATGATATTCAGGGCTTCACAAACCTCCACTTTTGCATCAACATTAGTGCTACTGGAAAAAATACTTGACTTTGCTTCACTAACCTTTTGCCTCGAATTAACACAATATCTATTCAATATATCAATCAAGCATTCCTTATTCTTCTTATCAGCATGCATTAAAATGAAAGAGTCATCTGCAAATAGCAAGTGTGAGATAACTGGAGCTGCCCTACACACCTTGACACCCTCCAATTCCCCTCTTTCCTCAGCACCCTTTAACATAGCAGATAGGCCTTCTGCAACTAAAAGGAAGAGGTCTGGTGATAATGGATCTCCCTGCCTCAGACCCCTTATTGGAACGATGGTGCCAATTTCCACAGAATTGAAATGAATTGTATGTTTGACCGATTTTACACAAGCCATAATAAGCTGAGCCATCTTTGGTCAAAACCAAGCTTCATCGTACATTTTTCAAGGAAACCCCATTCAACCCTATCATAAGCCTTCTGCATATCCAGCTGAACAGAACATAAACCTCTATTTCCCTTTTTCTTTTTCATGGTATTTATGCATTCATATGCCAATAAAATATTGTTTGTAATCAGTCTCCCTGAAATAAAGGCACATTGACGGTGGCTTATGATATTTGGTAAAATAACTTTTAGACTACTTGATAAGATCTTTGAGATTACCTTGTAAACCACATTGCAAAGAGAAATTAGTCTGAACTGAGCAACTTTATCTGGATTATCCACTTTAGGAATCATGACAATAGTAGTGTCATTCCGCCCCTGTGGGATAGTAGAAGAGTTTAAGGCCTGTAGCACCTCATCAGTCAACTCTCCCAACATGTTCCAAAACTGCTTAAATAAAATTGCATGGAGCCCATCAGGTCGTGGGGCTTTAAGATCCCCAATGCTAACCAAAGCTTTGTTCACATCCTCCCTAGAAAAAGGAGCTAGGAGTTGATGACTCATATCACTGGTGACCCTGCAATTTATATCTCTGAAGACTTTCTGATCGACTTCGTGCACTTCAGATGTAAAGAGATTTTAAAAATAATCCCTCACCATCACCTTCATCTCCCAATATTCTCATGTCTTACCCCAAACTCATCTACCAACCCCTTAATCATGTTCCTCCTCCTTCAGATCAATGCATAGTGATGGAAAAAGCTAGTGTTTCGGTCCCCATGTTTGAGCCAATTTGCTCTAGCTCGTTGAACCCAGAAAATTTCTTCCTGCTCCAGTAATAATTGCAGTTGCAGAAAAATCTCTTTTTGTGCTGCTAGCGTTTCATCTGTTAGTGGTCCACGTCTCAACCTCTCAAGTTCCCTTTTCAGTTTTTTCATTTTCTGAACAGGTTTTTTTTTCAAAACCTCTCTATCCCAATCATGTAAATTATGCTGCCCTGTGCTACAACACGTGCCTAGGCTGCCTGTACAATCTCCTCTATTGTCTCCTCTTTCAGCCATCTAGCTTCAATTTTTCTTTGCCCTTCCCTTTGGTGATGTTGCCCACAAGAACCCTCCGTATTGATAATGAGAGGACGGTGGTCAGATTTCACCATCTCCCCATTAAATTAGCTGAGCTTCTAGAAATAATATATTCCACTGTGTATTAGCAACTGCCCGATTTAATATTTCTCTGATCTTCCCTCGCTGCCATGTAAAAACATCACCCAAAAATCCAACATCAGCTAATTCATAGTCCATAAGTGCATCCTAGAATGATTGCAGTTGTGCTTGTGATCTCACTCTACCTCCCTCCTTTTCATGATGATATAGAATCTCATTAAAATCTGCTACCGCCAACCATGGGAGATTCAAGTTGCCTTGCAAAGCCCGCAGAGCATCCTAGGTCAAATGTTTATGATCCCATCTCGGCTCTCCATATATACCAGTCAACCTCCAGTCCTCGGAACCCCGAATTAGCACTTCAATAAAATATTGTGATACATTGGCACTGGATCACAGTCTCCTTTCTCCACAACATAAGTAGACCTCCACTTCGACCATCACTTTCATGTATGAAAAAGTGACCACAACCCAACTTTCTTTTCAAAATCTTTGCCTTTACATTACCCAGATGTGTCTCAGACAGAAAAACACATATGGTCCTCCCGCTTCTGGATTTCCAGAAGCACTTAAACTTTCCGGGCACTTGCAAGGCCCTGGCAGTTCCAACAAAGATTTTCATTGCGCCCGGCCACTCTCCTCAAAGGAGAGCGCAGATCTCACGTTTGTATTTTTTGAACCTCCTCCCCCTCTCCATCCCTTCTCGGTCTCTTTTTCTCCTGTTCCTTTAGAGGACTAATAGAGGTATTTGGATCAGCCAACACAACTTGCATATCTTTTGCTCCTCCTCCACATGAGGTGTCCTTATTATTAGTCAGAGATTTCTCTAAATTTTCTTCCTCACCCACAGAAGTTTCCATCTCTTCAGTATCCTCATCAAACCACTGACACCTTCCACCACCTCTTCCTCTTGCACTGCTAAAATCCTCTCGCCCTGGGACCATCGCCTAGAATGGAATCCATAGCCAATTGCTCATTGACAACTGGCTTTGCTGTGCACTCCGTCTTCATATTCCATTACTTCATGCCCCATGCAACCACAAAAGAAACAAAAACTTGGGAGTTTTTCATATTGCACCAAGTATTGTTTCCTTTCCTTCAATGTGGTTGGCACCACCCGCAATAGAGGTTTGTTCAAGTCAAGACACACCTTTGCACGCAGATATGGTGTAGAGTTAATTTGGTCCTCCTTTACCACCATCGTGATAATATTTCCAACCTTCTTTGCTACCTTCTCCACTAACTCTCTTCTCTTCATCAACACCTCTATTACTCCTTGAATTCTAGTCCACAAGGGATCATGTTCAGCTTGTACTAAAAAAACATTGGAGAAACCATCATATTCCTCAAGCACAATTGCTGCTCCACGAAATAGCCAAGGACTCCCTTCCATCACCCTCGTCCAATCACCAAGATAGTTCAATTGACTAGAAATAGATTCGGCCCTAAGTCTTCAAAGTCATCTCTTTTGCCACGGACCATGCCACTAGTACAGGGGCATACCAAAAAAATTTAATTACAGGGAAGGCCCACTGGCTAATCGCGCATTTTTTCTTGTAAAATCGCGTGCTACGCGGCTAGTGGGATTCAAACCTGAGACTTTGCTCTCACGCGAAACCTTCTCTACCACTCCACCTATCACCCAGATGTGTCTATATTAGAGTTTAGTTCCCCACATATTATCCTATACTGAACATACATTGATTATTTGAGGCCCTAAACAGATTTAAATGGAAAAGTTGTCAACTACAAAGTTTCATAACTTTTCAAGATCTACAACTTTTATATTGGTAGTTTCTGCATCCGAGGTCATTTACAAAATTTGAATTTCAAATTTGAGAAATTCAAATGTTGTTTCCGACGACAAGATGATCCCAATGAAAAAAATTATCAACTACAAAATTTCATAACTTTTCGAGATCTACAACTTTCATTTTGACAGTTTTTTCAAACAAGGTCATTTGAAAAGCTCAAAATTCAATTTCAAATTATTTTTACAGGCGGTTTTCTTAAGCAACCGCGTGTAGAAATATGATTTTAGTGGCGGTTCCTTAGGAAAACCGCCTATAGAAATACATGATTTCTACAGGCGGTTTTCTTAAGCAACCGCCTGTAGAAATATGATTTTTAGTGGTGGTTTGTTAGGACAACCACCTGTAGAAATGCATGATTTCTACAGGCGGTTTTGTTAGGAAAACCGCCTGTGAAAATGCATCTTCACAAAAGGTTGGTAGTTCTAACACCGCCCTTTTTATACCACAGGCGCGTGATAACTACAACTGCATGTGTTATAAAAAGGGGGCGTTGGCGTTGTACTCTTTTCTACTAGTGTGCGTTCCTCATGACGCTAAATAACGCTGCGTGACTAAAGGGCTTCAGGGTGTTAACCCTAAACAAAGAAATTCAGCGAACAACCTTCACAAGTTCATCAAGTTCCCCCGAGAAATTGAGGTCTTCATCTTCCTTTCCTTGTAGATTCAGCCCCTCCAAATGATCTTCTAGGCTCGGCACATCGCCATCATCACCCATCTACACACCCTTCCCCTTCTCCTTCTTTGAACTCCCAGCCATGCAAACCGCGTCGATGACTCCATGGCTCCTTGCGGAGGAGAGGACGTCCTAGACGCAGGGATCGGATGGAGTGATCACATAGATCACTTGCTTTCGGTGGACCTCGATGGTGCCGCCGGAGAAAAGCAAAACCCTAATTTAGGGGAACAGGCTTACACACATCAACTTGCATACAGTTCTTTATTGCTCTTCTTAATAGCAGCCTTGTGTGAATTAGGGGCAGGGCTTGGACGGTCTTAGCGTATCTACTAGGTATGGGTGAACATACTTGGATCTGCAAGTATAGAGTGTTTTAATTACATTTACATGGTGCATTTTACTTAGTTGACCCCATTATTTAAGTACATGGACACCAATATATACCTGCAGTCCTACGCTTCAATTTCGGCTTCAATAGTAGAATTATTAGATGTAGACTGAGTTGCATTCAGAATGTATGATACTATACTCGCTTAGACACACTGTTGTCGCTATCCACACAAGACTTAGAGCAGGTACAATAAGGCCGCGTCATTTGGCTTATAGCCAAGATATGTCAGCATAATCCTAAGAGAGAGAAAGGGGAAGAAATCCTCAGCTTGGCGCAACATATAGCGCCGAGTGCTTGCCCAGATGCCCAGGCTATGGGTCCTGCCACTACCGTGTGCTCCCTCATCCACAAGGCCACAAGACAGCGAGATGGCTGCTTGGGTGGCGTTTGGGACAAACAAAAACGGAGAGAGTAAGAAAAGTGAAGATAAGGTGGGTCCCACGGAAATAAAAAATATGGTTTATGATACAAGAAGGGACTAGCTTATTGTATGTCTTGGCTATTAAGTTTTTCTGCTAATTACGTGACTTCGCTTGTAGCCAAGCTTATTAGCTATTGGGAACCGCCACCGTCCCTAACAGCACGATGAGAGAATGGCCTGCTCGCACGCTGCTGCGAGTGGCACGCGTGTTACGACCTACGAGCTCTCTGCCCCAAGACAATGGGTATCACAATAAATGACTGCTAATGTGTCTCTCTCCTTCATGAGCATTTACATTTCCATTATATAGGGCGCGGATCTCGACCTAGATTCGTTACAAAAATGCCCCGTGAGGTGGTGGAATATCGTGGCATATTCCACCACTGCAATCTGTCGCATATAGGACCACTTGAGTAATTTCAAACGACGAGCTCCATGCGTGCCGTCTGCTCGGGCCTGAACCTCCGGTCGACCGGCAAACCTCTGCCGCAGGGGCGCTGAAGGTTATCTGCCCCCTCCTTGAGTCCTGTGTTGCTCTAGGACGCACTTTGGTGCATCCTCTGTCGTGAGGAATCCGAAGGATACGTCCTTCATCCTCCGTCGTCTCCGATGTTGGCCCGGCTCCTGCATGCATAACACGTCACATGAGTCGCATTAATGTCAGGTTCGCCCGAAACCTTCGTCCTTCAACGTCCAAAGGTACGGGACGTGGTGGTTTTTTTGGTAAAGGTAGATCCTTGATGCAGCTAGGTGGGGGGAAGGCACGGCTAAGCCCCTAATAGTTCCCACCTTTTGATCGTAGTGGCACTCCTGCGGGCCATATGCTCAATGGCTTGTTTGGAGGCAAAGGCCCCGGGCGGGAGTGCTTCCTTCCCCCCTGGTGCGCAGGATGTGTCTCTTTGCCATTTAACGTAGTGGTTTATTTGCTTTCCTCGATTTTTTCTCTTTGATTTTAATGTTTCAAAGTTTGACGATGTTGTCTTCCTTCGGTACAGATAGCCGTTGCGCTTTCCTCCACTGATTGAGCCCTGCAGTTGCTGTAGATAGCTGTTGGCGCTTTCCTCCACTGATTGAGCCCTGCAGTTGTTGCAGATAGCCGTTATGCTCCGGGAATCGCAACCGTCGCAGGCTCCCCGTATAAAGGGGGGCGCTGCTCGCTTTCTCACGCTGTCTCATTGACATTTCTGCCTTCTAGCCTTCGCATTCCTTTTGCGCTTAGAGTGTGCTTCTGCAGTGGCTTCCTCTCCTTCGTCCCATCCTGCTCAGGCTAGCTTCACTGGTCCTTTCTATGAGCTTCTGAGGGTGAGGTTTGGTGGTTGGTTTCAGCATTACAAAGCCTGTATGCTAGAAGCTACTGTTGCTCAGGGGCTAGAGGAGAGCTTGTCCGACGTAGAGGTTTTTGTAGGCGATTTAGTGAGCGCGGAGGATTTCACTGCCATGGCTAGGCCGACGTTTGAGTTCGGTGAATCCATTATCATAGCAGAGGATATTGCTGAAATGGTGGAAGCTGCGTTCTTCAAGGATCGCCAAGCTAAGGTTCCTCCCACTAGATAGACGGTTCCCGATCCTGAGCTGGGGTATGCGGTGGTTTTTAGAGATTTTTTTACCTGCGGCTTACGGATGCCCATATGCTTTCCTCTGCCCGGTGATGGAAGCCTTCAACTTAGAGCTGTACCACTTTAGCCCTAATGGGATACTTACACTCAGTAAGTTCTGCTGGGCCTACGAGTCTTATGGGGCTACACCGCATATCGATACCTTTTGTACTTATTTTGAGCTACAGAGGCAGCCGAAGAAGATCTAGACGGCCGAAGGAGATTTCATAGCGCAGTTTGGGAGTTGTGCCTTTATGCCCCAAAGGACGCATCCTGGTGAACGGCTGGAGATGTCGTATTGCTAGAAGAACAAATGGCAAAATGATTGGATGAAGATGTGGTTCTATGTGAAGACTCCCGGTGTTGTGCGCACCTTAGAAGATGGGAGCACGGAGAAGGTGCACTCGTATGCGTCACGGATGAGGGAGATGAAACCTTTATCCAAGGTGGAACCTTCGGCGGAGATGTTGGAGGATCGCGATAAAGCTTTTACACTCGCGTGCCGCTACTTAGGAGGGCACGATCTTGTGGAGGAGATGGTAGCCTTCGACTTCTGGAAGCTTGGATTCCAGAATGAGGACTTTAAGATTGAGATGGTGCAAGTCCCAGTTTTCGGGCCTCCGGAGGGACTTCCTTTTTCTTGGGTTGGTAAGAGTCTTGAAGAAGGTGAAACTGGAGAGTCCTTCTTGGAGCGGGTTGAATCCTCCGCTCGGAGGATTGTCGGTAAAATCTTGGCGTGGGAATATGTTGCACGGCGGAGTGCGCTAGGCATTATGCCACAATTCAACCCCGTATTTGAGGAATTGGGGATCAAGCACGAGGAATACATGATTCCTTTGGAGGTCCTTCTGAGCCTCGAGAAGAAGAAGGATGCTACTACGAAGAACACTATTGTGGCAGCAGATGCCAAGAACCGCAAGGGCGGTGGGGCACCTAAGGTTTTGGCCAAGAAGGCCCGTGTTGATGTCCTAGAGAAGGTTTCTACCGGTTCTTCCTCTGATGGTAGTTCTTCCAGCGCTGGTTATGGTACGCCAGATCCTACTAGAGGTTTTGCTGCTCTAGAACCTGCGCTGCTGGCTAAAACTCCTACCTATGCGGAGCCTTCAACTGCTACTCCACTTCCCTCGCTGCTTGTGGAGGATTCTTCCAATGCGGAGGCTCCTGCCGAGGAGCATGTGGCTCTCGAGGCGTCAGCCCCTAACCTAGAGGTGGATTCTGGGGAGGCGAAGTCTGCACCCATTGTTGGAGGCTCTCCCTTGTAGAAGCTGAGATTAGGCCGCTGGGCCTTTTCATGGGTACTTGATGCTGGTTCCCCCCTTTTTTGATGTCCTTTGCTTTACTTGGTATGTGACATGAAACTCTTGTCTTTCTTGTGTAGGTTTCTCCAAATTGGCTAGTGTGGTGGAGCTGGCCGGAGGTGCGAGCATTGCTAGCGAAGGCCTTGAGGAGCCCCCATCGCGCCTTCCTCTGCCAAAGGCTTCTAGTTTGGCACCTGTGGGTGGAGTCAGTGCTTGTACGTGCTTGTTTCTTTTCTTTTTTCTTTTGGTTAGTTGTCTTTGCTTGTCGTCATTGGCTGACATGCTTGTTGATATAATTTCCAGGAAGCTCCGATTCTATGATCTCATGTTGGGCCAATGCTATTCATGAAGTTCATAGCTTTATCGGAGGTTTGTTTTTTGTCATGCCTCTTTTTTGTTTGATTACGCTTAGTGTGTTTTAACGCTGTTTGTTTGTTGGTGCAGTCTTCGTATCTGATTCTGCGTACCTTTGGTGAAGACAAGCAGGTGGCTACAGAGCTTAGAGCAACTGAAGTTGGTTTGGTGGGGGTAGTAACGCTTTGAGCTTACTCATTTGCTAGTGAGGCTGTGTGGTTTCAATGTATGTTATTTTTGGGGGTTTGGGGTTTGTGTAGGTGGGTGTGGCTTCTTGGTGGTGGGAGCTTTGTTCTGCTGGTAGCTGCATTGAGCACTAGGCTGGTAAGAAGCTTGGGTAGTAGGAGGAGGCTGTGGTGGTGGGTTGGATTTGAGCTTAGAATTGCTAGGGTGGCCCTCCTATGTATGAAGGGTAGATGGGTTGCTGGAAGGTGTGGTTTACTTCCCTCGGTTGGCTGAGTGGCTGTGGAGGTTGTGGGGTGGTTCTGTTTTTTATTCTCTCCTAGGTTTCTTTCGCCTCTGGGCAGTCCCTGGTTGAGTGTCCCTTCTCTTCCCCATGAAAGGAACAATATTGTTTTCATTGTCATGGCTTTTGATTTTTTTTCCCCATCCCCTGTTCTGGCTCCCTCCTTCTGCCTGGATGAACCTTCGCATCGTGTTTGGCGCCTCCGATGGAGGGGGCATTCTTCCTGGTTTGTCATTTTTTGGCTGCTCGATGTTCAACATCTGTCCGTCGGGCTCTTGTTGTGGTCGACGCCCATCTCGGCTTGAGTTGTTGTTTGTGAGTTTCTGTTATTGTTTTGATTTTTCTGTAAATTCTACTCTTCCAACCGCTTGCGGAAGTCGTTATCTAATTTACAGTACTTCTCAAACTCATGGTACAGCTCGTGCATAGATGCAGGCTTTTCCCTGGCCAAGTGGGCTGCGAAGGGTCCTATGCGGAGGCCCTTGATGGCTGCCTCAATGGCGACCTCTTTCGGTACGCTGGGTGCCCTTGCCTTGGTTTCCACAAATCTTTGGAAGTAATCTCGCAAAGCTTCCCCCTGACCTTGCCGGCACTGGAACAGGTCTGTGGAGGTTAGTAATTCAGTGGTGAACCCCTGAAAATTCGCTAGAATCTTATCACGGAGGTTCTCCCATGAGTAGATTGAACCTGGTCTGAGCATTGAATACCAGGCCAATGCATCTCCTTCCATCGCGATCACAAAATACTTGGCCATGACAGTCTCATTTCTCCCCGCATAAGCCACTGCTGCTTCAAAGCTCATTAAGAATTGGCGCGGGTGTTGACACTTGCTAACACCACTTGAATACTAGGTTGTCATCCCTAACATGGCACTAGAGTGTACTATGGTATTTATACGCACACAGATAATCCACAAGCGCACGGATACCGTTATAGCTTTTACCCGGTTAAAGGTTTTATCGTATCCACAGGGAAACGGGAGAACCAACTATGCTCTAACTTAACCAAGATAGATAGATAAGTGTAAATAGGAAAGATGGTATAATTGAATAAGAACAATATTAAAGGTAAGATAACAACGGGTGATAATATGGGAATAGAGAGTAGAGCAATCTAGTATATGGGCGATGGTAGCAGAATAGAGAGAATAACTATGGTTTCTCTACTTCAAAAGGGTATGTCTATGTCTGGGATGAACCACGTGATAAGAATACACCACAAAGGATGCTTATCCATAGGCCGATAAACCCTACCCATCCTGCTAACAAGAGCTAGACTACAGGGGACCAACGTAACTGACACCTACACGGCCTACCACACGATCCAGCTAGACAGGGGATATCCACAAGTAATCTAGGTCTAAGCACCACGCTTACACCTATACTACACTCTAACCTATAGGGTCCTATAGATTAGAAGTACTCAAAAGAGTTGTGAACCAGAACATACATGATTAGTAATTGCATAATGAATTAGAAGTAGATTACCAGAGTCATCCTATGAGCAAGCTTGATTAGAGCTTGATCATGGCGACGTACAACCGGAGGAAGAACCGACAGGCCGGCCTCTGTAACACTCCTAATGTTAGCTTGCATTTTAACCATGAGCATTGCATCAACATAAGCATCATCATGCTCATTCATAAGCATCCATCGTGTTCACATGTCATCTTATGTATACCATGTATGATTAAATTGCTTGTGTGAATTGATTTGAGTGACTTTAGTGGGTGACCAATGCATGTAAGTGTACAATCTTTTCCAAAATACTTTAATCATGTTTAGAATAACATTTTGAACAAAGTTTGTGTTGGGGGTTTTGTCCAAAAATACCCCTAAGTCATGGTTAGCCCTAGGTTGACCTAGTTGACCCACTAGACCTCTTTTCAAAGATGTTTTATGAAACTGGTGTTAGAAACCTTGCATGTAAATGACACCTAAAACAAAGTTGTAGTAAATTTCATGAGCCACAAAAGTTTGGGGGCTTTGCAGTTTGAAATCCAGGCCGAATTAGACTTGGATCATGTAAGCAAACTTGTAGATCTCCTGTAGCTCTGTCCAAAGGATCAAATTTGAGCCAAAACCATCGAGTGAGCTGAGAGTAAAACGTTGTCAAAGATCGAGTTTCAGTCTCTGTGATTGAGCGATTCAGAAAACGTTTCAGTTTGGACAGTCGCCGTCCGCCGCCGCGTGTCCGGCCAGGTGTCGGCCGTACACCGTCGACGGCCCCTCCTGTCAGCCCCGACATCGTCCACAAGACGCCACGCACCGAGTGGACGCCTCAGACGCGCCATTCGCCCCTCCAGAGCGCCACATTGCGTCCGCCTTCGTCCTCGGCGAGCTCCGCCGCGCTTCGGCGAGCTCTTCCGGCCGCTCCTCCGCGTCTCTGGCCATGCCAGTCCACCCAGAGCAACGCCTCGACGTTCTCTACCTCGACGTCCACTCCTTTCCCTTAGCCGAGCACTGGTGAGGCCGCATTGCCACCTCTGTCGCGAGCTCCACCTTGCCGGAGTTTGCAGAGATCACCGGCAACGTGGCCAGACCTCTCTGGTCCACCTCTGGCCGTGATTCTTCTTCCTATAGCTTCGCCATGAGTCACTCTTGCTCGTCCGCAACCTCTACCGCGTTGCCGTTGCCTAGGTTCGCCTGCGTAACGCCGTGCAGCACCGCCGCTCCGCCATTCGCGACGGCAAGCACCCTAGGGTCCAGTAGAGTGTGAGTGAAGTAGGTCAACAGATTCGCCTTGAGGAGAGGAACACGTAGATGCCCTTGGATCCGACCGAGACCTCGCCGTCGTCGAGTTTCGTCGGCGATGAGCGTCTCCCCTATCTCTGTCTCTCTGCCACGTGGGTCCCGTGTGTCAGCGGATCCCACCTGTCAGTCACTCACTCTCACGTCCCTGGTTCACTGTTCTGCATATCCTGTGTTGATTTTGTAAAATTCATATCTTGAGTTTTACAGATGGAAATGATGTGGTTCCAATTTTGCTAGGTTCTTATGTTAATCTATTTTTATTAAAAATATGAAACATGCCATGTTTTTGCAGAAATAAATAGATATGATTTAATCATGATTTTATAGGAGGTAATTATATCTTGAGATCAGTTGATCTGGTGGCCATGCAAATTTAGGGTGTTGTCACTTATGACATGAATAGGCTCTGATAAATTTATCATGATTTTTAGAAGTTTGATTGTGAAGTTAAAAATATTTTTTGCTTAAATAGGAGTTTCTTGTGGTATTTTTAGTAGATAGAGTATAGCTCCTTTTATGGTGAAACTTGTTGAGTGTTGTACTCATATGTAAACAAGCTAGGAAAAATCTGAAATCTGTTGTTTGACACTTTTTGATAGGGTTTCACATTTATGCCTTGCATGCCCTTGCTAGCTTGTTATTTTTGTAGCTCACAACCTGCATGTGCAAGTGCCCTAAAAATTTTACAGTAACCTTATGATAGTGTAGATAGCTTGCTGTAATTTTCTTAGGATTTTTGGAGCACTTGTGGTATATGCTCATTAAATCACCTTAATAATTAAATAAATAGAAAATGTGATGATAGAAATAAGTTTAGACCTTGCCATGATGTTTTCTGGTGTTCCTTAGACATGTTCTATGCACTGGTGCATTTGGTTTCAGCCAATGTTACATTCTTGGTATGTGTAAAATATTATTTTTGCTATTTATGCCTTTCCTAGAGCATTCCTGAGCAGCTGATAGCTTTTGCTTAAGAACTAATTGAAGATAATGTTTTCTGGGAAACTTGTCTATAACAAACTTGTATCTAACTTTCTCATCTACTTCGTGTCCAAATTTCATGACATTTGGTTGAGTAGTTTAAAAGTTATGAAGGTTACAAGTAGCTGCTGTAAAGTGCTTGCTCTCTGGATTTTCCAGGACAGCCAGCCAACTTTGTATGTTTTAGCATATTTCGGTTGGGAATCATTCTGGGATGTCTAAAAGTGAATTGTAGACAATGTGCTAAGCTTTTCAGAAAGTATCTATTTGCTTAGTATGGCCAAATGATGCTTAAGATATAGCTGAAACTTGTGACAAGTTGGTCTGTCTATGAAACCAGTGACTGAGTAGGAGTAGCTAAGGTTGATTAACTTGTCCAGTTAGCCTCTCTACCAGAGAAGAAGTATGCACTTACTTGTTATTCTATGATTCACTTAATTTTAGGAGTTTATGCCCATGTTTATACTTTGTTGTGTGTTCCTTGGCTCAGCATCATGACATATTGCATTTTTATGTGCATTCCCTATGTTTATCACCTTGTCATGCATACATAGGTGTACCCAAGGGAGTGACGGTACTGGAGTACGAACTGCCCGAGCCGGAGGAACAGCAAGAGGAGCCACCACGAGGAGCTGAGGAGGAGGATCTGCCAGAGTGCCCTGACCACCGTCCCTCTACTTACATTGAGGCCTTGTTTAGTTCCAAAAATTTTTGCAAAACAGGCACTGTAGCACTTTCGTTTGTATTTGACAAATATTGTCTAATCATGGACTAACTAGGCTCAAAAGATTCGTCTCGTCAATTTCGACCAAACTATGCAATTAGTTTTTATTTTCGTTTATATTTAATACTTCATGCATGCGTCTAAAGATTCGATGTGACGGGGAATCTGAAAAATTTTGCAAAACCTTTTGGGAGCTAAACAAGGCCTGAAGGCAAGCCCCGGAGCATTATAAGCCTCCTACTATTTTATTATCATGTCCAGCTATCAACTGATTATGGTTATGTATTGTTGCATTAAGTGTTAGGCGTTGATATGATACCCTTGCTGCATAATTAACTACCTTGTCCACCTCCTACCTTACCTAATTAGGTCCAGCATCGAAATGATGCTTAGTCATGCTTAGCTCGGTAGAAGCCGGGTGATTTCCTGTCACCTGCGAGAAATAGGTGGATGCTGATCACGGTTGGCTATATTTGCTATCGTGGAAATAACCATGTGCCAATAATGAACTTGAGACCGGGCGGGATGATGATAGTGCAGCAACAAGGCATGTAGGTCTTGGGTGTGAATCTATCCCTGTCTGTGTCGTTTAAGGACTGAATCGCTGTACGTCCCCGTGTCATGTTGAACGTATGCCTAACATTTAGTTGGCCGGATAAGTCATTCCGACCGCGAAGCCTATGAGTGCAACTCCGGCCGAATACCCCGTTCTGTATGAGTGCGCACCCCGGTTGGTAGTAAGTATGTGCGGGGAGTCAATGGCGTAAGTCCGAGGAGTCAGGTTAGAGTCCTGACCCTGGCAGATTGGCGGTCCCTGGGGGTGCGGCGCTGGGCGGACCCGCGAATTGGTCCGGTGTTGTGCTAAAGGTGATCCGAGCTGCCGTCATAAAGTATGCTTAGGTGAGTGTTAGGAATACCCCTCCAGCTGGATAGGAATCGATTCGAATCGCCGTCTCTCCCGGATAGTGAGAACTTGACTTGGGCAGCGGCAACGTAGAATTCACTAAGTAAACTTAATGGTTATGATGAGGATGTTGATAGCAAAGTGATAATCCGGATATGTGATGCTTAAAGTACTCAAGTGTGTGCTTAGAACAGGTGCTAACCTAGTGGATAGTTGTTAAATAATGAACCTGCTGCTGAGATGCCATAAATATGATACTACAACTAATGCTTTTTAAGCAAAAAGGTGAGTCAAACCAGTCCACAAATATGAGCCTTGCATACTCCTTGGTGTCACTTTATTTCTAGTTTATGACGGGTAAGTCTAGCTGAGTACATTCTCGTACTCAGGGTTTTATTTACCCTTGTTGCAGATGATTTTGTTTATCACGGCTATTGTGCTAACTGTCATCATCCGGCTGCGGAGGATGAGTAGATCATGGGCATGATCACCTCCGAGTTGTGCTTTTGTTGGGATGACTATGGAACTGGCATGTAATTAAACTGAGTATGTGTGTGGTTTGAAAAATACTTTGCTTCCGCTACTAAACTGGTTTGTAATAACTTTGTTCAAACTCCGAGGTGTTGTAAAACTATGTTCTGTGATGAATGTATGTAATCTGTGATGGCGATGCTTGATCATGTACGATCTTGGTTGTATGTTGGTTGAATCGAGGTCTTTTTGAGATTTCGTTGGACTACTGGATTTATATGGGTTCAAGTCCATTGGCTCGACTGCTTTGTGGTCGCTAATTCACTTGAATTCTTATAAATTAGACGGTTGTGGGGGTATAAACCCCTATACCCTCATGGCTAGACTTGGGCCAGGAGGCTTGGCCCATTACGAGACGAGTTCGATGCTTGATCTGACTGCTCGGAGTTTCGCACAAAGAAACAAGACGTGGAGATCGAGCAGGATTCTAGTCGGTTAGAATAGGAATTGATATCGAACTATCTATGGCAATTGTAACCGACTAGGATTAGTTTCCAGAACTGTAACCCTGCCCTCCGGACTATATAAGGAGGAGCAAGGGACCCCCCTAGGACAGATTATTCTCTCAATCCAATACAATCAGACGCAGGACGTAGGTATTACGCCCACACGGCAGCCGAACCTAGATAAAAATCTTGTCTGTGTCTTGCGTCACCATCGAGTTCATAGCTTGCGCACCGTCTACCGATAAACTACTACCGTGGGTATACCCCAAGTAGACTGCCGACTAGCTTTCGTCGACAGTGGCGCGCCAGGTAGGGGGTGTGCGTACAGCTCTTCCAACGAACAAGATGGTCATCATTCCAGCATCCGCGGCCGTGCCTGAAGGCCTCACGTTCACCGTCGGCCAGACTACGTGGACGACTCACGGCGGTGGCCTCACGGCCACGGTTTCGGAAGAAACCCAGATCCAATCTGGGGCGACGGCGGCACCGAGCACCCGACCACCGCTTCCGTGCTACAAGGGAAAGAAGATCGATGGCTCGGACCTTTTCCGAGCTCTCGATCGCGCCGATCTCAAGCTTCTCGAAGCTTCCCGGCTCGTAGATGGGATCTCGCGCCAGCCTGATCAAGCCTCACCAACGGATTTTTTCAACTCCTACCGGCCAACTCGTGTCGTCACACATGAACGGCTAGGAACGTCTCTGACGATAACCTCCACCCTCTCAGAATTGTCCGTCAAACTCGAGGCTGATCCAGATCGAGGCTCTCCTTACGGGCTGAACAACTCGGCCGTTCACTACTCACGGCACATCCAATCCCTCTTCAACGGGGCTGGTTGGTTGCCAAAGCGGAGCAATCGACTAGCTCGTCACTACGTCAACATGGTGACGATCCGAGAACTACGGGACGGCCAGGCTTCCAGCACAAACTCTAGCACTGGCTCCGTTCCTACCGAAGTCATAATCGCCGAGGACGAAGACTACGACCTGGATTTACCACCGTATCCTCTGGGTTTCTCTCACTTCCCGGTCTTTTCACCTTGGCGTGGAGACCTCGTCTTCAATGTCACCGGAGATGAGCCGGTCGTCGATGGAGAGACAGACGAGCAGAGGCAGCTCTGCGAGCAGCGCAACGCCGACCGTGCCCGACGATGCGCGGACAAGGAACGACAACTCCCGCCGCATAACCTCACCGACGCTTTTGACATGGTCGGGGATCAGCAAGTCTACAAAACGCCAAGCGCTAACGTGGCTGTTGCTATGGGCAATTTAGATCGACTCCCTGATACACCCGAGTGCCAGGGTGTCCGATCCAGCGTACGCGCGCATCTGATCGCCACGATGGGACAGACAGCCACTCTGCTCAAAAGAGTCCAAGCTATCTCCTATGCGGAAGTCTCCTCCGACCATACCCATCGCAGCTGAACCTCACCACAACCAAGTGAGCACCACCGCAGCCGTTCCCCCAACAACCAGCAAAATGATTCACGGCGTGACGATGGTGGTCGGAACGCCGGCAGCTACCGCGAGCAGAATCGCGGGCGTGGTCAGGAAGTAAACCAGCACAGGGATCTTCGATACAACATCCCTCCCAAAGACGCCCGGGACCGCATCAACAGGCGCGCCATGGAGAGAGCAGTTCACGAAAATTTGCGTTGCATTGAGTATGATGCAACACACGGTCCCCCGGGCCTGAGACAGTTCTCTTCACACCTCCGCCAGGTCATGTGGCCCCACAATTTCAAGCTCGAGAAACTCAAAAAATACGACGGCAAGGAAAACCCAGAGAACTGGATCACTCTTTATGAGATCGTCGTCCGATCAGCAGCAGGAGATGAGCACGTCATGGCCAACTACTTCCCAGTAGTCCTCGACCAGGCTGGTCACCAGTGGCTCCTAGGCCTGCCCGAGGACTCTTTCGACTCTTGGGAAGAACTACGCCAAGCTTTCATCGACAACTTCATCGCCACCTGCGAGCAGCCTGGGAACAAGTACGACCTCGAAAGGATAAGGGACAGGAAAAACGAGCCTCTGCACGATTACATCCGATGATTCTCGGATATGCGCCTTAAGATCCCGAAAATTTCCCACGACGAGGCCATATCTGCTTTCATCAAGGGGGTGCGCTTCCATGAAGCACTGAGGAACAAGCTGCTACGCAAAAGACCAACAACGATGGCCGAGCTTCTTGCCACGGCTAAAAACTACGCCGACGGCGACGACACAGAAAAACTCATTCGGGATGATGCGAGAGGACCCGACCAGCCTCCTCGACGAGACGACAGTCGAGGTCGTTTTGACAACAGGAACCATCGTCGCCCCGACAACCGGGACCACAGAGAAGGCTGGCAGCGTGACAATCGCGATGACTTCAGAGGCAAACGCCCTCGCGACCACGACCATGAGGTGAATACAGTCAAGCGTCCCAACGGGCGGCGTGCCTACCAGGAAGACTACAACAAGACGTTGAAGGGGCCATGCCAGCTACACCCAAAATCTAACCACACGATGGAGGAATGTCGCGTCCTCAAAAACATCTACACGCGGCGGGCTGCTCAAGACGACCCTGCCAAGAAAGGCGGGAAACAAGACGGACGCGATCACGAAGACGAGGACGAGGACCAGGATAGGGACCCACGACACCAGTATGTCAGTCCTACCGACGTCGTCCACTCCATCTTCGGGGGCAAGGTCTCCATCAAGTCTAAGCGAGAAAGAAAGCTCTTAAAGAGAGCCTGCCTCAACATAGACAGCACGGTTGGCCTGATTGCCGATCCAAAATTTCCTCCCTGGTCGCACAGGGAAATCTCCTTCAGCAGGAAGGATCAGTGGGCCGCTATCCCGGAGCCAGGTCGCTTCTCTCTAATCTTGGATCCTTGCATCAACAGCATCAGATTCGAGCGCGTGCTCGTGGACGGAGGAAGTTCCATTGACATCCTCTTTCGCAACAGCTTGCCCGCCCTCAAGATATCTCCGGCACAGCTAAAACCCTACGACGCTCAATTCTGGGGAGTCCTACCAGGTCAAAGTTCAGTACCCCTCGGAGAGATAACGCTACCTGTCCAGTTCGGAACATCCGACCACTTTCGAACAGAGTTCGTCAACTTTGTGGTCGCCGACTTTGACGGAACTTACCATGCTATACTGGGCCGACCATCGCTGACAAAGTTCATGGCAGTCCCACATTACTCATACCTGGTCCTCAAAATGCCTACAGAGAAGGGCGTCCTAACTATCAGGGGCAATGTCTACACCGCATACACTTGCGAGGAGGAAAGCTTTAAGATCACCGAAGCAATCGATCTTTCAATCCGCATGGCAGAAACAGCGGCTCAAGCTGCACAGCTTCCTCCCGACCAGCTCCGACTACCTGAGCAGGAGACCTTTAGGAAGAATTCAAAGTCCAAGGAATACAAGGAGGTGCAGCTGGTCGACGGAAGCCCCGAGAAGACGGCCCTCATCGGGGCCAACCTGGATCCTAAATAGGAAGATGCGCTCATCAGGTTTCTAAGGGACAACGTGAGCGTTTTCGCATGGAAACCCGTAGACATGCCCGACGTCCCCCGAAACCTGATCGAGCACTCCTTAAACATCTCGAAGACCGCAAGACCCATCAAACAAAAGCTGCGACGGTTCGCTCGTGACAAAAAGGAGGCTATTAGGACAGAAATAACACGGCTTCTAGCAGCCGGATTAATAAAAGAAGTGTATCATCTCGATTGGCTGGCCAATCCGGTTCTTGTACGCAAAAAGAATAATGAATGGAGAATGTGCGTTGATTACACTGATCTCAATAAACACTGTCCTAAAGATCCTTTTGGTCTCCCTCGCATCGACGAGGTGGTCGACTCAATGGTCGGATGCGAACTTCTTTCTTCTCTAGACTGCTCCTCTGGTTAACACCAGATCTCGCTAAAGGAAGATGATCAGATCAAAACGTCTTTCATTACTCCTTTCGGCGCATACTGCTACACGACCATATCCTTCGGACTCAAAAACGCCGAAGCCACCTATCAACGGGCCATCCAGTAATGCCTCCACGACGAGATTCGTGATGACCTCGTCGAGGCTTATGTAGACGACATCGTCGTCAAAACAAGGGATGCAAGCACCCTAATTGACAACTTAGACCGAACCTTTAAGGCACTAAACAAGTACAAGTGGAAGCTTAACCCCAAAAAGTGCATCTTTGGGGTCCCTTCTGGTCTACTACTCGGTAACGTCGTCAGCCGCGACAGCATACGACCGAATCCTACAAAAGTAAAAGCATTGCTCGACATGCGACCACCTAAGAATGTCAAGGATATTCAGAAGCTTACCGGATGTATGGCCGCTCTCAGCCGCTTCATCTCAAGACTAGGAGAAAAAGGCCTCCCTTTCTTCAAACTCTTGAAGGCATCGGAAAAATTTTCCTGGACAGAGGAAGCTGACGCTGCGTTCACCCAGCTCAAGACTTTCCTCACCTCACCGCCTGTTCTCATAGCGCCTCAGCCCAATGAAGACCTACTCCTTTACATTGCAGCAACCGACAGGGTTGTCTCCACAGCAATAGTGGTCGAGCGAGACGAGCCAGGTCAAGTCTACAAGGTCTAGAGACCCGTTTATTTCATAAGTGAAGTCTTAAACGAGTCCAAGGCCAGATACCCACAAATACAGAAGCTCATATACGCCATTCTAATAACGTCGAGGAAGCTAAAGCACTACTTCGACGGCCATCAGGTCTTGGTAAGCACCAGTTTCCCTCTTGGGGATATTCTGCGCAATAAAGATGCCAACGGCAGAATTGTAAAATGGGCAATGGAATTATGCCCATTCTCCTTGGATTTCCAGAGCCACACCACAATCAAGTCTCAGGCCCTGGTTGATTTCATTGCAGAATGGACGGATCTCAACGAGCCTCCCGTTTCTGACGTCTCCGACCACTGGTCAATGTTCTTCGACGGGTCCTTGAACATCAACAGCGCCGGCGCTGGGATACTTTTCGTGTCGCCTAACAAGGACAAACTGCGCTACGTCCTTAGGATCCTCTTTCCAGCGTCAAACAACGTCGCTGAGTATGAAGCATGCCTGCATGGCATTCGATTAGCCGTTGAGTTGGGAGTCAAACGCCTCTACATCCATGGTGACTTCGCTTTAGTTATTAACCAGCTCAACAAGGAATGGGACGCAACCCACAAGAAGATGGACCTCTACTACAAAGAAATCTGCAAATGGGAGTCCAACTTCTATGGCATAGAGTACATCCACGTGGTCCGGGATAAGAACCAGGCAACGGATGCGCTGTCAAAGTTAGGGTCATCTCGGGCCCAGATCCCGCGAGGTGTTTTCGTCCAGGACATCCATGAGCCAAGTATAGGCACAGACCGGGTCGAAAAGCAACCTAATGAGGCAATGCTCATAGACGACGCTACTCCGACAACCAGCAGCCGTGATTGGCGCACCCCGTTCATCAGGTATATATCGGACGGGTCGGGCTTTCAGGATAAAACAGAGAACGAGCGCCTCATTCGATGATCAAAGAATTACATACTAGTGGACGGCAAACTTATGTGGAAAAATGCAAGCTCTGAAGTGCTACTCAAATGCATATCCCAAGACGATGGCATCAAGCTCTTGGACGACATACACGCCGGATCCTGCGGCAACCACGCGCCCTCCAGAACACTGGTCGGGAAGGCTTTCTGAGCAGGTTTTTACTGGCCAACCGCGGCCGCCGACGCAGAAAAACTGGTCCGACATTGTGAAGGATGCCAGTTCTTCGCCAAGAGGACCCACGTACCTGCTCACGAGATTCAAACTATTCTGTCATCCTGGCCTTTCGCCTGCTGGGGCCTCGACATGATCGGGCCATTTAAACCGGCCCCCGGCAACTTCAAGTTCGTCTTCGTGTTAATCGACAAATTCTCGAAGTGGATCGAATACATGCCACTGGTCAAAGCAACCTCCAAGAAAGCTGTTGAGTTCCTCAATCAAATCATACACAGATTCGGGATCCCCAACAGTATAATCACCGACCTGGGCACTCAGTTCACTGGCACCACGTTCTGAGACTTCTGCGATGACAGAGGCATAGTCATAAAATACGTGTCAGTAGCTCACCCACGAGCAAATGGTCAAGTAGAACGCGTGAATGGGATGATTATTGATGCCCTAAAGAAAAGGTTGTACACCGAGAACGACAGAGCGCCTGGTCGATGGATGAAAGAGCTACCGGCCGTGGTCTGGGGTCTCCGAACACAGGCCAGTCGCAATACAGGCGTATCACCCTACTTCATGGTTTGTGGCTCTGAGGCAGTGCTCCCGTCTGATGTAACCTTCAGATCTCCAAGAGTCGAAAACTTCGACCAATCAACGGCTGACAACGCCAGGGAGCTCGAAGTCAACTGCATGGAGGAAAAGCGTCTAATTTCATGTCTTCGAACAGCAAAGTATCTCGAAGCCATCAGGCGATACCACAACAGGAATGTCAAAGACCGTTCTTTCGTGGTCGGTGATCTGGTACTCAAGTGGAAAACAAGCTAGGAAGGAACGCACAAGTTATACACGCCTTGGGAAGGACCCTTTGTGGTCGCCAAAGTCACACGCCCTACATCCTACAAACTAGCGTATCCAGACGGAACATGCGTGCCTAATTCTTGGCACATAGACAAACTGTGCTGTTTTTATCCATAAGTTCCAGTACCTTTTGCTTGTAAGTTTCTTATAATTAGCAATAATAAAAGTTTTCCTTTTTTTGCTATACATTGTTTACACGCTGAGCTTTCGACGAGCACAACCATCTTCCTCTGCGGCGAAGATTCTTAACGACTACCAATCAAAAACAGTGATACATCACTCAGATAACATTACAGCACTCAAAATCATGGTCACGACAAAATCAAACTTTATTACAAACTTTACATACAGAGTTTACAATAAACACCCCGCCGGGCGGTTACTAGTCTACCCCTACAGACTATTCTACAGGCCTACTGCTCGGGCTGATCACCCGCTTGGCCTTGCTGCCTAGAGAAAGGGGTCGGGGCCACTGGCGCCTGGCTAGTCGAGACCGCAGGCGTCGACCGCCCATCTCCGGCAATGGACACCCCCGACAACTCCCTGGCCGATCTATCTGACCCCGGCTGGTCGGGGGGAGTGGCTGTCCCGCATAGGTTGATGTCGCCGATCACCGTCGACGACAAGTCAAGCAGGCCAGCTCGAAGGTCGTCTGCCTCTTGCGGGCCAACTTCCTTGGGGTAGCCCCACTCCAGCCTGGACAGGTCGACCAGGGGATAGTGGGCGCGCACCATGCTGAGGACATGCGCGCCGGCGAACTCCCCGGCGTCCTTGATGAACTGCTGGAGCCAGTCCCACGCCCGTTGCACCTTCTCGACGGGCCTCAGTCTCGGCGCGCAGGACTAGTCTTCAGGAAGCTCGGGGCTGATCAAGTCCAGAACCAGGGCTACTCCTTTCCAAAGTTTAATGCAGTTGGTCTTCCAGGAGTCCCGATCCTTGACAAGATCGTCTAAATGCTTCTTGGTATTCACCTTGAGCACAGCAAATCAAGCAGGGGGTCAGTTCAAGAACAAGGAAAGGAACGTTGAACAACCAAATAAAAAAGGGAGTGGCACAGTTATTACCAGACAACTCCCGATTCCTATGGCTTAGCTCCTCGCCTGCTCGGCGCCCGGCCTCCAGCGCCCCGGCAGGCTCTTGGCCGAGCTGCTCCTTCTCTTTCCGGAGGCGCGCAACCTCCTCCTCCAAGTCTACAGGAACAATGCCCTGGTCAACAAAACTAACCACGCGGCTACATACAGCTGCTCGGAGTACGCGACTGACCTGTCCTTTGCCGATACTGGTCGGCTAAACGCCGAGTGAGGTAGAGACGACGCTCTTCCTGAGCACTCATCTCGGCCACCTTCTCCCCAACTTCCGACCGAAGCCGATCCACCTCCGCAGACAGGGCCTTGTTCTCGGCCACAATGCCCTCAATTTGGTCGAAGCACCTCTTCCAGTACTTCGCCGTTTTCATTGCGCCCTGCAAGAAGAACACATGTCGAACACAGGAACATAGCGCATAAGTGTCGAGCAGCACAGGGAACCACTTACCTTAACTTCATCCACGAGACGTTTTGCCGCACGCTCCACCCTTGCGGCCTCCTCCGTCTCTGCGAGCTCCTCATGACCGATGAAGTGGTCCCCGCGTTGGCGCCACACGTAGACGTGCTGGCGACCATCACGGGGACGACCCTAGATCTCCTCCACGTCGTCGTCAGAGGCCGTCCGGGTCTCCTCGTCCGCCGCACTACCACCGGCTGTGGTTGTAGGCATCATTGGCCCCTGGTCCAGGCCAGGGGAGCCTACGAGTGACGAGGCTCCTCCTCGGGGCGGCGTTCGGACTCCCCTTTCTTCGACTGGAGGAGTCGCCTCCACATCGTTGCTCCAGGGAGGCATCCTCGCAGCCTCTTCGTCCCTTGTCGGGGCGCTCGCCGTGGCATTCGCCGGGGCCGGATGCTCCTCGGCGCTCGTAGCAGCGGCTGTCGCCGCGGGGTGCTCCGTGGCCTGCGGCGCGGCATCCCCAACGGCGGCTACAGGCTCGGCCGTCCTTTGGGTAGCAACATGGTCGGGGTTGACGTCCGACGCTGCACTAAACAACGAGACAACATTTTAACAATGTCAGAAACCTCAACAAAACACAGAATGTCGCAGTACGAAAGAAAGATTAAAAACTTACAGGTCAGAGCGCCTGTGTTTCGCGGTGAACCTCCTCCTGGTCCTACCGGTCGGCGCCTGCGCCCCCGTCTCTACGACGCGCGTCGGCTCGACGTGCAGTGCAGGAGGGTCGCTGGTCACCCGACCAGTGGTGGCCGGTGCAACGTCCGGATGACTACGCGGCCTTCGGACCAGGGAAGGCGCGGCCTCCTCCTCGTCGTCATCGTCGTCGGTGATCCGGACGAGCCAACGGCGCTTCGGCGCCTGACTGCTCTCCGCCGGTAGCGCTTCCGCAGGGGAGGGGTCCGCCGCCAGTGGCCTCTTCCCCGCCACTCTGTCCTCGGTGGTCGGGGCCGGATTGTCCTGCTCCTCCTCACTGCTGGTGTATCGAGCACACCAAGCAGCGTCGTCTCCCGACGGGTCTACCCCTGCGGGGTTCTCCATGCCAGGTGCCAGTGATACATATACCGCGCACCGGTCAACGTCTCCAATCTGCAGCAAAAATAAAAGACAAATAAAAAACTAGGAGAACAAGTGTTCAGAAAGCAAAATCAGTTCGTAACATTACCTTGGGAGCTGGTCGCCCCAGCTTGAAGGCTTGTACCCGATCACTACCATGGACGAAGCTGCCGTCTGCAAAGTTGAACAGCTCGTTCAACAGCTGTTGCACTTCCGCTTTCTCCAAGACCTCAGGACTCATCCTGGTTGGGTCCTGGCTCCCAGCGTACTCGTACGCCGAGTGCACCCTCTTCTGGCAGGGCATCACCCGAGGACAGATGAAGTTGCCGACCACTCCTAGCCCGTCCAAACGCGACCAGTCGATCAGCTTCATCAGGTCCGCTACTTGACCGGCGAACTCGGGGCGGTCGGTCCAACTGACCCTCTTCTCGGGAATGTACCCCACGTCGTAGAACGTGGAGCTGCCCGGCTCTTCCCTGACGTAGAACCACTTCTTGTACCATTCGGTGAGAGAAGTGTTCCACGGGCAGTTTAGATACCGGTTCTTCATCCCGTCACGAAGATTGAGGTACACTCCACCTGCAATCTTGGAGCCTCCAACCTCTCCCTTCTTCCTCAAACAGAAAAGATAACGGAAAAGATCGAAGTGCGGCTCTATTCCAGCATAGGCCTCGCACAGACGGATAAAAGTGGAAATAAGAAGAATTGAGTTCGGGTGCAGATTGCAGATCCCGATCTCATAGTACAGAAGAAGCCCCTGGAGAAAAGGATGGACAGGAACCCCAAAACCCCTCTTGAGAAAATCTTCGAAAACCACGATCTCACCGGCACGGGGGTCGGGGTAGCTCTCCCCCTCTGGCGCCCTCCAGCCGCCGAGCTCTTGGCTGTGCAGTAGCCTCATGCCGACGAGGTCGTTGAGGGACCTCACGCTGCTCCGGGACTTCTTCCACTCCTTGGCCATCATCTCGGCCCTCTTTTTGGAATCGCTCTTCGCCATTGACGCTGCGGGAATGGTTGCGAGTTGGGTGAACTTATGGCAATTGCAGAAGGCAAGAGTGGAAAGCTTGAAGGCAATGGCAGGGTAAGCAACACGGGGGTAATGTCAAGCTTTTATAAGCAACAACTCCACCCCTCCCACTTCCCGCATTCTTGGGAAGTGGGCGGGCCCAACAGCGGACGCGGCGTTTTGGTTTTCAACAATTACCGGCAGTTAATACGGCGGCTTTTTCGTATAATTGATGGTTTCCTTTTCTCGAACCGCACAAAGAGCGGCTGCACAGTTACCAGGCGCACCTTTTCACACAACCATCTGACAATGCGTCAGGAGGTCTCGTCACGTCACTCATTTATGTGGTAAGATGCTTTTTTCAGAATAAGCAGACAAAAATCGGTGGAGGATCAACGTTCCTGGGGACTGCACCGACTACCGAGCACTGTATGCTCGAGGATTGGTCGCCTAGCCCGCCAGTTCGGAGATCTGGGGACTGCACCGACCACCGAGCACTGTATGCTCGGGGACTGGTCGCCTAGCCCGCCAGTTCGGAGATCTGGGCACTGCACCGACACCGAACACTGTATGCTCGGGGACTGGTCGCCTAGCCCACCAGTTCGGAGATCTGGGCACTGCACCGACCACCGGGCACTGTATGCTTGGGGACTGGTCGCCCAGTCCGTCAGTTTGGATATCTGGGGGCCACACCGACCACCGAGCACTGTACGCTCGGGGACTGGACGACCAGCCCACTAGCCTGGAAGAATTAGGGACTATACCAATCACCAAGGCTTTATCTGCTCAAGACTGGTTGATAAGTCTATCCGATGGCAAACGAGCATGAGATGCTCGGGGACTAGATAATTTTAATTTTTTAGACCTTGCTACAAGGCTTATACTTCGCCTTCCAGCAAGCTTGGGGACTACATCGGTACGATGCATCTGGCGATGCATCTTAGTTTCAGAATTTCTCTGAGGATTTTTCTTTTGACCCTGGCACCACGTGTCTACGCCACCTATTACCAGGCTTGGGGACTGAGTGGGCACACTTCACCTTGCGTTGAATATGCTTGCTTTTATGGGGTCTATACTTTTTAGAAAAGTAAAGTGGGCACACTTCACCAGGAAAGAAATCTTTTTTAATTTATAACACCATGCATTCTTCGAACAACCTGCTTCTTCGACGCCAGTGTTGGTCAATTGTCTTTTGAGTTAGTCAAAGCGCCGTTGCAACTGTTTGGGTGGTTTGCCTGCTTATTTAAGACGTCAAGCCTGACTAATCGAAGAAGCTCAAGACGGCGTGACTTGGGCCAGGAGGCTTGGCCTATTACGAGACGAGTTCGATGCTTGATCTGACTGCTCGGAGTTTCGCGCAAAGAAACAAGACGTGGAGATCGAGCAGGATTCTAGTTGGTTAGAATAGGAATTGATATCGAACTATCTATGGCAATTGTAACCGACTAGGATTAGTTTCCAGATCTGTAACCCTGCCCTCCAGACTATATAAGGAGGAGCAAGGGACCCCCCTAGGACAGATTATTCTCTCAATCCAATACAATCAGATGCAGGACGTAGGTATTACGCCCACACGGCGGCCGAACCTGGATAAAAATCTTGTCTATGTCTTGCGTCACCATCGAGTTCGTAGCGTGCGCACCGTCTACCGATAAACTACTACGGTGGGTATACCCCAAGGTAGACTGCCGACTAGCTTTCGTCGACAACGGTTCTGTTACAGCTTGCATCGAAGCAAGATTAAGCATTTAACCATCATAGATGTGTTTAAAAACAAATGAATTTGTTTTCCCAAACTAATTGGCAAATTAGACTATACATAGGGCTGTTTTTTTTAAATGTTTCAATAACTTATACCATGCCATTGGTCATACCCTTTATGCCCATATAAGGACTTCTAGGTGGCTTAATATTACTAACATGGGGTTTTTTCCTTTTGTTGTCCATATGGCGTGCAATTATATGGATGCCACTTACTTAAGTGGTAACGAATGGATCATATACCTCTACGCCATGGTAAGCAATGATTGTTTTCTTTCATCGTCCATATGGCGTGAAATTGTATGGATGCCACTTGCTTGAGTGGTAATGTATGGATCTATATGCCTCTACGCTACGGTAAGTGTAAGCTGTGATAGCATGACCGTCCAACCGTCGGTCTAGGGGAGTGTTAGTTGTGGTTACTGGAATATTTACATGTTCCACACATGTATATATGAAGGTACTTAATTGTGGATAGTAGGTGCAGCCATGTATACATGTTTGATGTATATATGGGTGTATCCCAAATGGGTAGTGTGCTGCGATATATGTTTGGGAATATATATCAAAGTACCTAGCTTGAATATAGATGATTGGATTTTTATTTCTGCACATATACTCTTGTGGGGTTGGGCTGAAATGGAATTTCCTGCAGGTACACTAACAACGAAACGTGTAGACCGTGTAGTTGCGTATAAAGAGTGCACATATGTATGCCATCGACTATACCGTTAGAACCTTATTTTAGAAATGGAAGGACGTATGGAACGTACATGCATCATGAATCATTCATGCATTCCTTATGCACTACTCAAATCTGAAGTTTTGAAATTTATTTAATTATCTTCCCTTGTAATTAATCTCCCTTACTCAAATTGTGGTCTTTCCTACAGATGGCAGCCCCACACGCAAGTGAGACTTTTCTGGACATGTTTGGCACTCCTACCTTGTTGTGGACGGTGCTAAGTTCAGTGGGATATGAGGAACCACCTCAGTACACTTGGACAGAGGCCGAGCATGCAGGATCTCTACCTTGGGTAGATGTCCAAATTACAGTTCCCCCTTGTCCAAATAACCCACAGTGGCTAGGTTGGATAGTAGAGTCCGATGGTCAAACTCCTTGGGAGGGTGCCCAAGTAGCAGCTTTAGAAGTGCTATTTGAAATATGCCAAGACTATGGAGATGAGCTAATTAATGGCCTAGCTAGATCATTTCCTAGAGTGAGTGTGACTGACACTTTTGTGTCCCAGATAAGAACCGAGCCTCTAGAAATGAGAGAAACCATGCTAGGATATAGCTCTAGCCCTGCCATGAGTGCCATGCTAGCGGTACTTAAGTTGTACTATGTACGCCAAGACACCTACATAAAAGCCATGCTAGCACTTCAGCAAGCCCAAGTTGGACACCGCAAACTGCGTAAGCGCGTGCGCAAGCACCGCAAGGCCTTTAGCGATGCACAAGCTGAAATCCAAAACTATCACACCGCTTTGCAAGCCCGCCGCAACCAAGTTGAAAATGCAGTTAGAGAGCGCAATGAGGCACAAGCCCGCATGATGCAAATGGCTAGAGAGCGAGACGAGGCTATGCGCTTGGCTGAAAATAGAGAAGCTGCTAGAGTTAGAGCCTTGTTCCATGCTGAGATTAGAGAGGAATAGCTGATCACTAGGATTGCTGAGCTACAGTTAGATGTCTATCGCCTAAATAATATCATAAATCCTATTCCGCACCCTGTTCCCCTTAATCTTGCAGAAGCTCCTAGTGAGGAAGATCAGGATGATGGCATAATTTCTAATGGAGAATCTGAGGAAGATATGTAGCCTAGCAATAGTTTCCATGCTCATGTATCAGTATCCATCTCTTTATGTAATGGACATGTAATCTAAATTTCAGCTGAGACTCTATGTATTTGGCCATGGTGCCCCTCCTATAAGACTTAAGTTGTGGCAGTGATTTTATGTAACCCTATGCACTTATTTGTGATGCTCCATGTTTATGTTGAGCTTAAATAATCTTATGCAATGTCTTTAATCCTTGTGAATTGTGACGGTGAATGATCGCGAGAATAACCAAGTGTCGTGGATGATATTCTCTTGTTGTACATGGATTATTGTGCCTTGGATTATGTGAATTTATTTTGTTAAATTCTGTATGGTAGCAATCGATATTCATGGCAATTATATCTGTTATCCTAAACGGTCACTTGGTATGTCTTGTGCAGATGGCTCGCAATACTCGCTTCGGTCACAATGAGGTGCCGCCACCACCACGTCCTCCCCCGCCTACACCTGCTGAGCTCCTAGCAACTCTTGTTGAGGGTCAGCGGATGCTCAATGAAGCTATGTAGACTATGGCGCAGCAGAACCGGGGTGGTCGCCATGCCCGCCAAGGCGGAGAGGCAAATCGGTACAGCAACTTCAAGGATTTCCAGGACACAAAGCCGTCGCTTTTCAAGGTGGCCGTTGAACCTCTGGAAGCTGATGAATGGCTGAACACTCTTGAGCAGAAATTCCGCTTGCTGAGGGTAACTGAAGAATTGAAGGCGGAGTATGCGGCACACCAGCTGGAAGGCAAAGCCGGTGTCTGGTGGAGTCATTACAGGACCAGCTTGCCTGGCAATGCTGTTGTAACCTGGGATCAGTTCAAAACTGCTTTCAGGAACACTTATATTCCCCAAGGCTTAATGACTATCAAGCATACCGAGTTCATGAACCTGACTCAGGGCACTAAAAGATTGACTGAGTATCTTCATGCTTTTAATAATTTGTCTCGCTATGCTCTTGAAATGGTTGATACTGAGGTCAAGAAGCTTGCAAGTTTCAAGAGGGGACTGGGACCCAAGCTGTCCATGAACATGGCTGGTAACAAGAGTACCACCTTCAACGAGTTTGTGAGTGATGCGTTGACCCAGGAGAACTCAAATGCTGTTTATGCCGCGTCCAAGAACCGCAAAAGGGCCTATGAGGCAGGTGCTTCGTAGTCCAAGGCTCTGGTGACAAACAAACCGTCCTATCGCCCGCCCAATGCTGTGACAAGGTACAGGCCGCCGCAGAAGAAGTCAAATGTGAAAACAGGAGTTTGTAAGTCCTTCACAGTTGCTCTTCCTAGGGGTGCTACAGGTCAAGGAAGCCCCAAGACTCCCCCTGATAACCGTACCTGCTTCAATTGCAAACAAGTTGGTCATTGGGCGAGGGATTGCCCTTATCCCAAGAGGAATTCTGCAGCTGGGGGTAATAACCGTACTGGCCGAGTGCACTAAACCACCATTGAAGAAATCCCCGAAGGTGAAGTGGTCACGGCTGGTATGTTTCTTGTAAATCAGCACCCTGCAGTTGTCTTGTTTGATTCTGGAGCTTCGCATTCATTCATGAGTCAAACATTCGCATCTAAGCATGGGCAACATGTAATTGACCTTGACAGTGGATAATTTTTCATTAGTGCTGCTGGTAATCAGATCTCTACAAATCAATTAGTGAGGGATGTGCATATTGCCATTGAAGGGCGTAACTATTTAGCAAATCTTGTAATCTTACCGGGCTTGGGGATAGATGTTATCCTAGGAATGAAATGGATGAGTGACCATGGAGTGTTAATAGACAACTCGACTAGGGTAATCATGTTGAGGGAGCCCGATAGCGAAGAAGCTTTCTTAGTTCAACTTCCTAGAAGCAACGACATCCGTCACGCTGCTAATGCTATTAGACCACTCTCTGTGGCAGAGATTTCAGTAGTATGCGAGTTCCCAGATGTCTTTCCAGAGGATCTGCCTGGGTTGCCACCAGACAGAGACATAGAGTTTAAAATTGATTTTATTCCGGGTACCGCATCTATCTCTAGAAGGCAATATCGAATGCCACCCAATGAATTAGCTGAGTTGAAGAAGCAATTGCAAGAACTCCTAGAGAAGGGTCTTATTTGACCTAATTCTTCTCCATGGGGTTGTCCGGCTCTCTTTGTCAAGAAGAAGGACAAGTCTCTACGTATGTGTGTAGACTATCGTCCGCTGAATGCCGTGACTATCAAAAACAAGTATCCACTGCCTCGCATTGATATCCTGTTTGATCAATTAGCTAAGGCTAAGGTATTCTCCAAGATTGATCTGAGATCTGGGTATCATCAAATCAAGATCCGACCCGAAGACATTCCTAAAACGGCTTTCTCTACCAGGTATGGGTTGTATGAGTATCTAGTCATGTCCTTTGGTCTGACTAATGCCCCTGCTCATTTCAAGTACCTGATGAATTCGGTGTTCATGCCCAAACTGGATAAGTTTGTGGTAGTATTCATCGATGACATATTGGTGCTCTGAAAATGCCCAAGAGCATGAGAAGCACCTTCGGATTGTACTCACTAGATTGCAAGAACATCAGCTCTATGCCAAGTTCAGCAAGTGTGAGTTTTGGCTGAAGAAAGTGCCTTTCTTAGGCCATATTCTATCCGAAGACAGTATTTCTGTTGACCCATCAAAGGTGCAGGACGTTCTAGACTGGAAGGACCCGACTTCGGTACATGAGGTTCGGAGTTTTCTCGGTCTAGCGGGATATTATCGTCGTTTTATTCCAGACTTCTCCAAAATAGCTAAGTCTATGACTAGGCTACTGCAAAAATATGTGAAGTTTGTGTGGTCCCAGGAGTGTGAAGCCGCTTTCATAGCTTTACGTCATCTACTGACCACTGCTCATGTTTTGGCACAGCCTGACATTGAAAAGCCATTTGATGTCTTTTGTGATGCACCAGGCATCGGCCTGGTTGTGTGCTTATGCAAGAAGGCCAAGTTATTACCTACGCCTCCCAGCAGTTGAGGAAGCATGAAGCTAACTACCTGACTCATGATCTAGAGTTAGCAGCAGTTGTACACACATTGAAACTCTGGAGGCATTATCTGTTGGGTAATCTATGTCACATTTATACTGACCATAAAAGCCTCAAATATGTCTTTACTCAGCCCCAGTTAAACATGAGACAAAGGAGATGGTTGGAATTGATAAAGGACTATAATCTAGAAGTACATTATCATCCAGGCAAAGCCAATGTTGTGGCTGACGCTCTTAGCCGAAAGCAACATGTTGGACCTCTCCTAGAGGAAGGCTTCAATTTATTGCATCCGGTGGTCCTGCACAACATTGTAGTCAGTTGCTCGTTAGAGAGTCAAATTATAGAGCTCCAAAAGACTGGTCCGGGTATTTTCCATATCAAGAGAAAAATGCAAGAGCAAGACACCAAGCATTTTAGGGTAGATGAGAAGGGTATACTATGGTTTGACGATCGACTAGTTGTACCTAAAGACCGTGACCTACGCAACAAAATCTTAGACGAAGCCCATTCTTCCAAGTTGTCCATTCATCCTGGTAGTAGCAAAATGTACCAAGACTTAAAACTTCGTTTCTGGTGGACCAAGATGAAGAAGGAGATAGCAGCTTATGTTGCTAGGTGTGATACTTGCTGCAGGGTAAAAGCAGTTCACCTCAAACCTGCAGGTTTATTGCAACCTTTGTCAATTCTGGGTTGGAAGTGGGAAGAAATCAGCATGGATTTCATTGTCGGACTTCCCCTTACCCAAAAGGGACACAATTCCATATGGGTGATTGTTGACCGTTTGACCATGTCAGCTCATTTTATTCCTATACATTCTACATACCGACCATCCGACTATGCTGAGCTGTACTTCTCTTAGATTGTTAGATTGCATGGAGTGCCTCGCACTATTATTTCCGATAGAGGTCCTCAGTTCACTGCCCACTTTTGGGAGCATTTGCATTCACTCCTTGGTACAAAATTGGTACGCAGTTCAGCTTACCACCCTCAAACCTCCAGTCAGACTGAGCGTGTGAATCAAATTTTAGAGGATATGTTGAGGGCATGTGTTATATCCTCCGAGGTTGCATGGGAGAAATGGCTACCCTTAGCGGAGTTCTCATACAACAATAGTTATCAAGAGAGTATCCAAATGGCTCCTTTTGAAGCTTTGTACGGCCGCAAGTGTAGAACTCCTCTAAACTGGGTCGAACCTGGTGAAAGAAGGTACTACGGGATTGACTTTGTCAAAGAAGCTGAAAAGCAAGTCCTCATTATCTAGAAACACATGGAAGCCGCCCAGGCTAGACAGAAAAGCTATGCCGACCAAAGAATAAAGCCACTTGAGTTCGAAGTAGGTGACTTTGTGTACCTGAAGGTATCACCCATGAAAGGAGTAAATTGCTTTGGTGTAAAAAGAAAGCTTGCCCCTAGGTATGTAGGTCCCTATCAAATTATCGAGAAAAGTGGCAAGGTAGCTTACACGGTACAACTACCTCTAGAGATGAGAGCTATTTTCCCTGTATTCCACGTGTCTCAACTCAAGAAGTGTCTTTGTGTGCCCGAAGAGAGAGTTGAAACAAGAGATATCAAGTTGCAGTCCGATCTATCCTATGAAGAAAAGCCTGTACAAGTCCTTGACGTCAAGGAAAGAGTTACTCGCGGGAGAGTGATCAAACTCTTTAGAGTTTTGTGGAACCATCAAAGTGAGAGAGATGCCACTTGGGAAAGGGAAGACTATTTACAAGTAACTTATCCCTCATTCTATGAAAAATGGTACGTCTTTCAAATCTCGGGATGAGATTTTTGTAAGGGGGGTGGGCTGTAACACTCCTAGTGTTAGCTTGCATTTTAACCATGAGCATTGCATCAACATAAGCATCATCATGCTCATTTATAAGCATCCATCATGATCACATGTCATCTTATGTATACCATGTATGATTAAATTGCTTGTGTGAATTGATTTGAGTGACTTTAGTGGGTGACCAATGCATGTAAGTGTACAATCTTTTCCAAAATACTTTAATCATGTTTAGAATAACATTTTGAACAAAGTTTGTGTTGGGGGTTTTGTCCAAAAATACCCCTAAGTCATGGTTAGCCCTAGGTTGACCTAGTTGACCCCCTAGACCTCTTTTCAAAGATGTTTTATGAAACTGGTGTTAGAAACCTTGCATGTAAATGACACCTAAAACAAAGTTGTAGTAAATTTCATGAGCCACAAAAGTTATGTTGATGACTTTTTATGAAAATGCTTGGAACCTGACCAAAAGTGGCCCACAAGCCACGAAACAGTGCTGTTTCTACACTTAGCCGAATTTGGCTACGTCTGGAATCCTACAGTTTCGACATAGGGTGATTGGGGGCTTTGCAGTTTGAAATCCAGGCCGAATTAGACATGGATCATGTAAGCAAACTTGTAGATCTCCTGTAGCTCTGTCCAAAGGATCAAATTTGAGCCAAAACCATCGAGTGAGCTGAGAGTAAAACGTTGTCAAAGATCGAGTTTCAGTCTCTGTGGTTGAGCGATTCAGAAAACGTTTCAGTTTGGACAGTCGCCGTCCGCCGCCGCGTGTTCGGCCAGGTGTCGGCTGTACATCGTCGACGGCCCCTCCTGGCAGCCCCGACGTCGTCCACAAGACGCCACGCACCGAGTGGACGCCTTAGACGCGCCATTCGCCCCTCCAGAGCGCCACATTGCGTCCACCATCGTCCTCAGCGAGCTCCGCCGCGCTTCCGCGTCTCCGGCCAAGCCAGTCCACCCAGAGCTCCGCCTCGACGTCCTCTACCTCGACGTCCACTCCTTTCCCTTAGCTAAGCACTGGTGAGGCCGCATTGCCACCTCCGTCGCGAGCTCCACCTCGCCGGAGTTCGCAGAGATCACCGGCAACGTGGCCAGACCTCTCTGGTCCACCTCTGGTCGTGATTCTTCTTCCTATAGCTTCGCCTTGAGTCACTCTTGCTCGTCCGCAACCTCTACCGCGTCGCCGTTGCCTAGGTTCACCGGCGTAACGCCGCGCAGCACCGCCGCTCCGCCATTCGCGACGGCGAGCACCCTAGGGTCCAGTAGAGCGCAAGTGAAGTAGGTCAACGGATTCGCCCTGAGGAGAGGAACACGTAGATGCCCTTGGACCCGACCGAGACCTCGCCGTCGTCGAGTTTCGCCGGTGACGAGCGTCTCCCCTGTCTCTGTCTCTCTGTCACGTGGGTCCCATGTGTTAGCGGATCCCACCTATCAGTCACTCACTCTCACATCCCTAGTTCACTGTTGTGCAGATCCTGTGTTGATTTTGTAAAATTCATATCTTGAGTTTTACAGATCCAAATGATGTGGTTCTAATTTTGCTAGGTTCTTATGTTAATCTAGTTTTTATTAAAAATATGAAACATGCCATGTTTTTGCAGAAATAAATAGATATGATTTAATCTTGATTTTATAGGAGGTAATTATATCTTGAGATTAGTTGATCTGGTGGCCATTCAAATTTAGGGTGTTGTCACTTCTGACATGAATAGGCTCTGATAAATTTATCATGATTTTTGGAAGTCTGATTGTGAAGTTAAAAATATTTCTTGCTTAAATAGGAGTTTCTTGTGGTATTTTTAGTAGATAGAGTATAGCTCCTTTTATGGTGAAACTTGTTGAGTGTTGTACTCATATGTAAACAAGCTAGGAAAAATCTGAAATCTGTTGTTTGACACTTTTTGATAGGGTTTCACATTTATGCCTTGCATGCCCTTGCTAGCTTGTTATATTTGTAGCTCACAACCTGACTGTGCAAGTGCCCTAAAAATTTTACAGTAACCTTATGATAGTATAGATTGCTTGCTGTAATTTTCTTAGGATTTTTGGAGCACTTGTGGTATATGCTCATTAAATCACCTTAATAATTAAATAAATAGAAAATGTGATGATAGAAATAAGTTTAGACCTTGCCATGATGTTTTCTGGTGTTCCTTAGACATGTTCTATCCACTGGTGCATTTGGTTTCAGCCAATGTTACATTCTTGGTATGTGTAAAATATTATTTTTGCTATTTATGCCTTTCCTAGAGCATTCCTGAGCAGCTGATAGCTTTTGCTTATGAACTAATTGAGGATGATGTTTTCTGGGAAACTTGTCTATAACAAACTTGTAGGTAACTTGCTCATCTACTTCGTGTCCAAATTTCATGACATTTGGTTGAGTAGTTTAAAAGTTATGAAGGTTACAAGTAGCTGCTGCAAAGTGCTTGCTCTCTGGATTTTCCAGGACAGCCAGCCAACTTTGTATGTTTTAGCATATTTTGGTTGGGAATCATTCTGGGATGTCTAAAAGTGAATTGTAGAAACTTTTCTAAGCTTTCCAGAAAGTATCTATTTGCTTAGTTTGGGAAACTGATGCTTAAGTTATAGCTGAAACTTGTGACAAGTTGGTCTGTCTATGAAACCAGTGACTGAGTAGGAGTAGCTAAGGTTGATTAACTTGTCCAGTTAGCCTCTCTACCAGAGAAGAAGTATGCACTTACTTGTTATTCTATGATTCACTTAATTTTAGGAGTTTATGCCCATGTTTATACTTTGTTGTGTGTTCATTGGCTCAGCATCATGACATATTGCATTTTTATGTGTATTCCCTATGTTTATCACCTTGTCATGCATACATAGGTGTACCCAAGGGAGTGACGGTACTGGAGTACGAACTGCCCGAGCTGGAGGAACAGCAAGAGGAGCCACCTCGAGGAGCTGAGGAGGAGGATCTGCCAGAGTGCCCTGACCACCGTCCCTCTACTTACATTGAAGGCAAGCCCCAGAGCATTATAAGCCTCCTACTATTTTATTATCATGTCCAGCTATCAACTGATTATGGTTATGTATTGTTGCATTAAGTGTTAGGCGTTGATATGATACCCTTGCTGCATAATTAACTATCTTGTCCACCTCCTACCTTACCTAAGTAGGTCCAGGATCAAAATGATGCTTAGCCATGCTTAGCTCGGTAGAAGCCGGGTGATTTCCTGTCACCTGCGAGAATTAGGTGGATGCTGATCACGGTTGGCTATATTTGCTATCGTGGAAATAACCATGTGCTAATAATGAACTTAAGACCGGGCGGGATGACGATAGTGCAGCAACAAGGCATGGAGGTCTTGGGTGTGAATCTATCCCGTCTGTGTCGTTTAAGGACCGAATCGTTGTACGTCCCCATGTCATGTTGAGCGCATGCCTAACATTTAGTTGGCCGGATAAGTCGTTCCGACCGCGAAGCCTATGAGTGCAACTCCGGCCGGATACCCTGTTCTGTATGAGTGCGCACCCCGGTTGGTAGTAAGTATGTGCGGGGAGTCAATGGCGTAAGTCCGAGGTGTCGGTGTTTTCCCCACGGGGGGTCACACCAACGAGTAAATTTGTATGCGTGCTCCCTTTCCCAGATGGTGATGCAAGAAGACACAAAGATTTATCCTGGTTCGGGCAAGAGAAGGCCCTACGTCCAGCGGGGGAGGGAAGTCTGTATTATCTTGCACCTAAGTGCTTGTACAGGGGTGAATACAAGCGTGGTATGGAGTGTGTGAGCTCTACTGCGTATGGTGTCGCCTTGCGTTCTATTCCAGAGTCCCTCCTTTTATAGCTCCAATGAGAGACCCAGGGTACATGTATAGGTGTCAGAGTAGGGGTCGATAGCAGCATGGAGCGCTGACCTACTCGAGGCTTCCGTACCGGCATGGCCTCGAGACGTCCCGTCTTGATAGCCTGGTGATGATTACGCGTGCCCCTGCATTCTGCTCTGCGCGCTGTCTTGTGTTGGTTCAACGGTCGCACGCTTGTACGGTATGGCGGCAGATCCGGCGGGGTGGTTGTAGTGTTATCAGTCGACGCCCAACTCGTCCCCAGGATGGAACCCTGTTCGGTCGAGGGTCGGACGCCGTGTAATGTGCCGATATCCGGAGCGCTGACCTTGGATGTCTCGAGGGGGTCCCGATTAGACGTCCCATCCTCTTTTCCTGCGTCCTGACACGCCCTGGATCGTTTGGTGGGGAAGGCTGCAAAAAGAACGATATGACGGGTGCCTGTTTCCTATCACGCTTCCCGTGGTCAGTGTGTTAGGTGGGAAAACGGCAGGTGCATTAAATGCCTGGCTCTCGTGCGCGCATCAGGCGGCGGACAGTGTCCTTGCGCTCGACGCTTCCCGATTCGCTCGAGCCCGTTTCCGTATTCGACGGTAGCTAGCGCTCGACCCCTGATCGACTCGCTCGACGCTATTTCCGTCTTCGAGGCTGCGGACGTCGATGGCTGCGTATATGTACATCCAGAGCGTCGAGTCGAGGGCCTCGTCCTGCGTACGGATAGTCTTGTTACGTGCATCGGTGAGGGTACCCCTTATTGATACCCTCGACAGTAGCCCCCGAGTCTCCGTTCGAGCGCTGGCGCTCGTGTGGAGGCTGTATTCTCGGGTCGAGTTTCCGTGGGGGCGCGCGAGCGACCCCGTGGGGGTAGCCCCCGAGCCCTTGAAGGAGTTTTTGACTCCTTCGAGGGTTATATTGCCTAGTTTGCAGAAAACGCTATCGACACCAGTGGTGGTAGGTTCTGATTGGCTCGTTTTACGTGGAGGTTTCGACGTACTCTCGATAGAGCGAGCGTCTTCCCCCCAGATGGAGTTCCTAGCGGGTAGTCCAAGTGAGAACCTATGCCCCTTTCGAGGGGGTCAGCTGTAGCCCGGAGGCGTTCTCATAAAGCGGGATCGATGCCTCCCGTCGGGGGGATTCCAGTCTCATTCGATAGAGTCCGGCGGCTCGATGCCTCCCGTCGGGGGGATTCCTCTCGACTGTCTCGTCCCTACCTTGGATATCGCCAACGAGTCTTCGAGGCGGGCCTCGATCTTCGACCGCTCGCTGGGGATCCCTGACTCTGGTGCTCGAGATCGGCTGTCGAACCCTTTCGGCGGGCCAGCCATCGACCTCTCGAGACTCTCGCGGGTACGCCCCTTGGCTATACCTGGGCATGCAGCCCGAGCCCGTGAGCACGGCCCGAAGCCCGTCATTTTGGCCCGGCCCTAGCCCGGCCCGGCCCGAAGGTCATTGGGCCCGGGCTGGCACGGCACAGGGCTGCAGGCCGTGCTTGGGCCGCACTTCAGGCCCGCGGGCCGGCCCGGCCCATCAAATAACAACATTGTATAAAATAACTCATTTTGATATCTAAATCTATTCTCTACATCTGTCATATGTATTTGAATGTGTTCTTTATACTGATGAAGTGATGAATTGATGAATGTGTTTGAAATATGCTTTTAAATCTGTGTTTATTGATATGCTATTGTTCGACGGGTTATGGGCCGGCCCGACCTGACGGGCCCGCCCGGTACGCAAAAAGGCCCACGGGCCCGTGCCTAGGCCGGAGGTCAGGCCCACAGGCCTGTAAGGCACGGCCCGCAGGGCACGACGGGCCCCCTCGACCCGTTAGGCAACGTGCCGGGCCGGCCCGGTGTCGTGCCGGGCCGGGCCGGCCCGGCCCGTTGCCCAGGTATACCCTTGGCTTACAAGGGAAGGATGTGGCCGTGGCGTTTCGCCTTTTTGCCCGTTGGGCGCGCCTTTTCAGGTGGGTGACGTTACGACACTGCGTCGGTGTGGAATTCGGAGCGCCCCGCCTGTGAGGGGAAAGAGACGGTTAGGTGGCGCATTTATGGGGGGAGTTACCTCATTTCTCGGATCTATCCGTTGGCGGACTGCTGCCTATAAATACGCCGTGGCGCCGCCGCCGTTCTTTCTTCTTCCTTCCGCCTTCTCACCTTCATCCTCTCGTTGCCTTTGCTCTCTCGCTGCCTTACGCGCGCGTGCACCCCCTCGAGCGGTAGCGGATCCATCGTCCTTCCAACCAAGATGCCTGTGACACTCGTCGCCGCCGACGACTGGTGCCCGTCGTCGATGACGGAGCACCGGTTGCTAGAGCTTGAGAGTGAGGGACTCTTGCGCCGCCGCACCTCGCTGTCGTCGCCAGAGTGGATCGCGCCGCCGGCGAGTCACAGGGAGCCCCAGCTGCCCGAGGGCTACGTGGTGTCGTTCGCCAAGTTCCACCGCCACGGCCTGGGCGCTCCCCCGAGCCGCTTCATGCGGGCCCTCTGCTTCCACTATGGGGTGGAGCTCCAGCATTTCTCCCCGAACGCCATCACCGTCGCGGCAGTCTTCGCCGCGGTGTGTGAGGGCTATCTGGGGATGATGCCCCACTGGGATCTGTGGCTCCACCTCTACAGGGGCGAGCTTTTCAACGCCCCCACCGAAACCACCGGCGTGAGGAAGCACGTGCGGGCCGGGTGCCTCCACCTGGTGCTGAAGACGAAGAAGACGGAGAGGCCGCGCGAGTATATCCCGGTGGGGCTGTCGTCGAACCACGCTGGGTGGGACTCCCAGTGGTTCTACTTGAGGAACGACGATGGTCTCTTCCCCGCTTACACGGGCCGTCTGATTACAGAGCGCCCGGACAACTGGACGTACGGCGTCGTCCAAGAGCACCAGTCGCGGCTCGACCCCCTCCTCAACGCCATGAAGAAGCTGCGCCTAGAGGGCCTGTCTGCCGCTCTCGTCCTCTCGGCCGTCCATCGTCGAAGGGTCCTCCCTTTGATGTCTCGGCCGTTGAGGATGGACGAGATGGGGCCAGGCGTCTCGTCCCGGGATCTCGAGGCTTGCCGGATGTCCAACGTGGCCCTGGCGGACGATGAGATCGCTGCCTGGGTTAGGGCGGCCATCGCCGGTGACTTTAAGTCGAAGCACGTCAACGGCTTCCCTATGAGGCCCGACGAAGGTTCGGTCGACCTGGTATGTTCTTTCTCTCGCACATAGCTCCGATTCTGGATTTTCCTCAACCCTTTTTTAAACCTTCCTTTATTCTGGCAGGGACGTATTGATGTCCGGTCCTCGAGGCCTCCTGTGAAGGAGGACGAGGTCGATCGTGATAGGCGGCGCCAGTCCGCCGAAAAGCTGAAATCCGCCAAGGATTCCGCAAAGAAAGGGGAGAAGAAGAAGAACCTCGACCGCCAAGCATTGGAGGCGCGTCGAGCCAAATCCAGGCAGAGGGGGGAGCCTGAGGAAGAATCCCCCAGCGACGACGACGATGACGACGAGGGCAGCGACGACTCCGAGGGGATGGCGTCACGTCTTGACCGGATCCTCGAAGGCCCGCCTCAAGGTGACGTCAACGTCCCCCGGACGGAGACTCCGAAGGAGGGCCCGAGTGGATCCCACCGCCCTCGGGCCGACATGCCTCCTGCGCCCTCAACTGGCCAGGTCACGCCGCGCCCTCCCCCTGCGCCCAGTGGGGGTGGCCATGCTAGGCCCTAGGCGACGGGGCCACTGACTCGCGGTCGTGCTGCGGCCTCCGAGAAAGGAGAGGCCGGCCGCAGGAGCGCCAGTCCCGGTGCCCGCCAAGCGGGAATTGCTGTGCCAGGGCCAGTGCCTGCACTCGAGGGGCCCGGAGCCTTGACGCGGGGTGGCTCGAGGCCCACCGGTCGGGGTACTGGTAGGCGAGCTGTTCTTCCCGTAGGGTAAGCTTTTTGAAGTTGTGACTTTTGTTTACCCATTCCCTCGTGTTTCCTTGTATTCTGGTCTTTTCATGCTCGTTCCCTTCTTTTTAGGCTAAAGCGGACGCTCGAGCAGGCCCAGCCCTCAATGGCGAAGAGGCTCAAGGTAGGAGCAGCCTGCAAGGAGCCAGGTTTGTAGTTTGTTTCTGGGTCTTGTGACGTTCTTGTGTCGGTTATTACAGTGACCGACCTTTATTCTTTACTTTGCAGGCTCCTCCGACTCTCAACCTCCGGCCGACGCTGGGAGTGCTCCGTCTTGTCCCGAGCCTACTCCGATGCCGTCGACGCGTGACGAGGCGCCCCAAACTCAGGGGCAGGAAGGAGCCCCCGAGCCTCCCCGATTGGGGGTCGAGGCGGACCCCATCACCATCAGCGACACGTCTGGTGGTAACGAGACGTCTGGGGACGCCCAACCTATGGAGGAGGAGGCGTCGACCTCTCTCATCTCGGGACGGACTCCCTGGCCCGCTGGCCTTCGAGCCCTCGAGGAGCAGAAGGAGAAAGAGAAGGAGGGGGAGGCGCGGGAGCGCGAGGCGATGCGGCCGCCATAGGAGCAGCAGCAGCAGGAGCAACATTAGCAGGAGGAGCAGCAGCAGCAGCAGGAGCAGCAAACGCTCGAGGGACAGCAACAGCAGCTGCAGCAGGGGGGCCAAGAGGACAGACCACTCAAGCCCCCGCCTCAAGGTCTGGCCCAACCGGTACCACTGGCGCCACAAGAGCTCGGCGAGCAGGAAGAAGATTTGCCAATGTACGGCCCTCCAACCCCAGCGTGGCTCCTCCCGGGGGCGCCCGCCGCGATCCGGGCAGAGTCGGGGCAAGCGGACGGAGTGGTGGCACTCGCCTGCATGATGCGCACCCCCACCGACCCCGAGTCCGAGATCAGGAGGACGATCTACGGCATGGACGGGATCGCCCTAGGGTTCCTCCAGGAGCGTCGGGCGTGGGAGGACCGCTTTCCCTCTGAGGTGGACGAGATCGGGACGTCGGAATGCAAGGACGGTACCTGGAAGACGGTGGATGACGACGGGTGGTTCCCATGCCTCGTCGACGTGTTCTTGCGCCACGGGGGCTCCCTCGAGACCGTCGAGAACCTTATCCACGGCGTCAAGGCACAGGCTGATCGGGAGATGGAGAACTGGTGTCCCGATCGGATTCGTATTCGAGCTTCCACCGACCCGTCCGAGCCCAACATCTTCCTCTACGACAAGAAGGAGGCCGAGAAGTGGGAGCATGTCGAGGAGCTCCGCCTTTGGATGAAGCACGTGGTGGGGCTCCTGTCGGACATCATCGACAACGAGCTCGGGCCGGCTTATTTTGTAAGTGTTTTTCGATCTTTGATCTTCATGGAACCTTTTGGTTTTGTGTTCTAACTGTTCGACCGCCGGCTCACAGGACATGAAAGAGACCTCCCGCATCAAGTCGAGCTTCATTCACGCCACAAGAGGCGGCTGGGAGCAGCTCCCCGTCCTCAAGGACCAACTCCTCGAGTCGCAGGAGAAACTCCTCAAGGCTTATAAAGACCTCATAGCGCTCGAGGAGGAGAAGAAGGCGAGGGAGGCTACTTTGGCCGAGGCTCGAGAGGCCTCAAGAAAGGCGGAGGAGGAGACGACGCTGCTGCAGGAGCGGGCTCTGACGGTCGAGGAGGCCGCGTCCAGAGCCCGGGAGGAGGCCTTGTCCTACAAGAGCGTTATCGCGGACCTGGACAAAGAGAAGGGCCTTCTTAAAACCGACCTCGACTCTTTCCGAGAGTCCTTCCAGAAGATGAAGGTGGAGCACGTGAACAGCGAGATCGCTAGGAGCGCCACGGAGGAAGCCAAGAGGAAGGCCCTTGAAGATCTCGAGGCGGAGCGGGCTCAATCCCGCAGGCTCTCTGACGACGTCGAACGTCTGAAGGGAGAGCTGTTGGAGAAGAGTGGGGCCATTGCTTAGGCTGGCAAGGCGATCGAGGATCTCCGCGTTGCCAACACTGAGCTGGTACGCTCCAACAGAGAGATTGAGAGGGCTAACACCAGACTAGTCGGCGAGAACACGGCCCTGGAAGAGAGCGTCCGTGGTATGTTTTCTTTGTCGGATTTCTTTTTTGAGGTGTGCTTGGTTTTTCCTAAAGTTTCTTGTATTGGCGTTTGCAGGGCTTAAGGACGAACTCCTAGCCGCCCAAGTCAAGGCCCGTAATGCTAAGGCCCAGCTCGAGGCGGAGGTTGCTTTGAACCATCGCGTGCGGACGGCGATAAGCGACCTCTCGACCTCTTGGGAGGTCGAGCCTATGGACGAGTCGAGGGAGGGAGCTCGAGGCGACGCACTGGTCGACCAGCTGTGCTACTTAGGCGTGACGCTGAGAGACCGAGTGCGGGACGCCCTCCACATCGGGGTGAAGCGGGCGATGGCAGTTGTCTGCTCGGGCTTCTCCTATGACATGGAGGTGGTGTCCCACGGCTTCGTCACCGACATCTCCAAGACCGACGCGGAGAACGAAGAGAGGCTTCACGCCTTGATCGATGACGCGGAGGCTCCTGGGGAAAGGCTGGCTAAGCTTTTTGAGCCTGAGGTGCTTCCTCCTGAGACTGGCTCGGGCTCAGGCGGGGGTGGTGAGGATCGTGCCATGGACTGAGGCCTGCGAGCCTGCTCAGGGTGCCTGGGGCCCCTTGTATAATACTTCGTCAACATGCTTTTTAAATGACGCAGTGTCTTTAAATATTTGTTAAATGTTTATCTGTCTTTCCGCTCGAGGCTTTTTGTTTCTTTTTGCGCCTACGTTTGTATTCCTTGTTCGACCTTTCGTCAAAAACAGCCTCGATCTCCTCAAGGGTAGGGAAGTGAGTAGAGTTTCCGTAGCCCGGGGGCGTAGGAGTTCTCAGGCTCGTTGTCCCTCGGCCTTTGAGGGGCTCGAGGCGTCTTAGCTACTCGAATCGTGCAAGGTTTACTAAGTAAGAAGAGAAAATTTCTTGGCTTTTTCTACGCTTGGGGGGGGTCGTCCCCCTGGTAGCCCCCGAGGGGGTGTTGACTATGATGGGTCATAGTTGGCGCCCCCTTCTAACGTCGAAATTATGACTTGTAAATCCTTGGTACAAAAAGAAGTTGCTCGAGGGAAAGACTTCATTTATTCTTGCATTCGTTTACAAAGTCCTGGTACGAAATGTACGTAGGAACATAAGTTTTGAACTTCTAGGGGTAGAATCGACGTAGCTGTTCGATGTTCCATGCATTGGTGAAGACCGCCCCCTTCTCGTCCGCTAACTTGTACGTTCCTGGCTTCAAGACTTCGGCCACCATGTACGGGCCTTCCCATGGCGGGGTCAGCTTGTGGCGTCCTTGATTGCTCTGTCGTCGTCATAGGACAAGGTCACCCACGTTTAAGTCCCTCTTTCGTACGTGTTTGTCGTGGTAGCGTCGAAGCTTCTGCTGGTATCTGGCAGAGTTGAGGAGGGCCATGTCTCGAGCCTCCTCAAGCCGGTCGACAGCATTCTCTTGAGCTTCCTTGTTGGACTGCTCGTTGTATGCCTTGAGTCGAGGAGATCCATACTCGAGGTCCGTTGGGAGCACGGCCTCAGAGCCATAGACCATGAAGAATGGGGTGTATTTGGTGGCCCGGCTTGGCGTCGTCCTCAAACTCCATAAGACCGAGGAAAGCTCCTCGACCCACTTCTTGCCGAATTTCTTCAGGCGATTGTAGATCCTTGGTTTGAGCCTCTACAAGATCATGCCGTTGGCACGCTCAACCTGGCCGTTAGTTCGAGGGTGAGCCACCGCTGACCAGTTCACACGGATGTGATGCTGATCGCAGAAGTCCAAGAACTTTTTGCCGGTGAACTGGGTGCCGTTGTCGGTGATGATCACATTAGGGATTCCGAATCAGTGTATGATGTCAGTGAAGAAGAGGACGGCTTGTTCGGAGCGGATGTTGGTGATGGGTCGAGCCTCGATCCATTTGGAGAATTTGTCGATGGCCACCAGCAAGTGGGTGTAACCCCCTTTCGCCTTTTGTAGAGGTCCTACTAAATCGAGCCCCCATACCGCAAATGGCCAGGTGATGGGGATCATCTGAACAGCGTGGGCGGGCAGATGCATCTATTTGGCGTAGAACTGGCACCCATGACATGAGCGTACAAGCTCGATGGCATCTGCCATGGCCGTTGGCCAGTAGAAACCTTGTCGAAAGGCGTTCCCCACGAGGGTCCGTGGAGCAGCATGGTGGCCGCAAGCCCCCGAGTGTATGTCCTCGAGGAGTTTTCGGCCTTCTTCTACGGTGATGCAACGCTGTAAGACCCCTATCGGGCTTCGTCGATACAGCTCATTGCCTTCGCCATAGATCACGTATGACTTGGCCCGTCGAGTGACACGGCGGGCCTCAGATCGATCTTCTGGCAGCTCGCAGCGGATTAGGCAGTCGAGGAACAGTGTGCGCCAGTCGAACGGTCGACCAGGCCGCCATTCTACCTCCATCACGTCTGCTGCCATCAGCAGTGCGTCGACGGTGTCGATTGGCTGGGCGGGAGCGGCATCGACGTCAGCCCCCGAGCCCAAGTCGACGGATGGTTCGTGAAGATCTCTTGAGAACGCGTCAGGTGGCACCGTGCCTCGGGTCGACGCGATCTTGGCGAGTTCGTCAGCTGCTTCGATGTAGCGTCGGGCGATGTGGACGAGCTCGAGGCCGTAGAACTTGTCTTCGAGTCGATGGACTTCCTTGCAGTACGCCTCCATTTTTGGGTCGTGGCAGCTTGAAGTCTTCATCACTTGGTCGATGACGAGTTGGGAGTCACCTCGGACGTCGAGGCGTCGGACTCCTAGCTCGATGGCGATCTTGAGACCGTTGACGAGGGCCTCGTATTCTGCGACATTGTTGGATGCGGCAAAATGAATCCTGATGACGTACCTCACATGGACGCCCAAGGGCGAGACGAACAGCAGGCCAGCCCCGGCCCCCCGTCTTCATGAGCGACCCGTCAAAATACATCGTCCACAGCTTAGACTGGACCTGAGTCGGGGGAAGCTGGGAGTCTGTCCATTCCGCGATGAAGTCCACCAGGGCTTGCGATTTGATGGCCTTGCGAGGCGCGTAAGTGAGAGTCTCACTCATGAGCTCGACCGACCATTTAGCTATTCTTCCCATGGCCTCCTTGCTCTGGATTATCTCGCCCAAGGGGAAAGACGAGACCACCGTGATGGGGTGGCCGAGAAAGTAGTGCTGTAGCTTGCGGCGGGCGAGGATTATGGCGTAGATCAGCTTCTGGATTTGGGGGTAACGTGCCTTGGTCTCCAAAAGCACCTCGCTGACGAAATAGACTGGCCTCTGGACTGGCAGCGCATGCCCCTCCTCCTGCCTCTCGACCACCACCGCTGCACTGACGACCTGGGTCATCGACGCAACGTAAAGGAGCAGTGGTTCCGCCGGTTGAGGTGGGACCAGGACTGGTGCTGAGGTCAGTGTATTCTTCAGCCTTTCGAGAGCTTCCTCGGCCTCGGGGGTCCAGGAAAAACGCTCGACCTTCTTCAGAAGTCGGTACAACGGTAACGCCTTTTCTCCTAGTCTCGAGATGAAACGGCTCAGAGCCGCCAGGCATCCCGTGACTCTTTGTACACCCTTGATGTCTCGGATTGGCCCCATTCTCGTGATGGCCGAGACATTCTCAGGGTTGGCCTCGATGCCGCGTTGGGAAACAATGTAACCCAAGAGCATGCCTCGAGGCACGCCGAAGACGCATTTCTCGAGATTGAGCTTGATCTGGTTGGTGCGTAAGCAGCTAAAAGCGATCTCGAGGTCCTAGATCAGGTCCCCTCGCCTTTTCGATTTGACGACAATGTCGTCGACATAGGCCTCGACCGTCGATCCTATGTGTTTGCCAAATACGTGGAGCATGCAGCGTTGGTACGTGGCTCCCGCGTTTCGAAGCCCAAATGGCATGGTTACATAGCAATACATCCCAAAAGGTTTGATGAAAGAGGTCGCGAGCTGGTCGGACTCTTTCATTTTTATTTGATGGTAACCAGAATACGCATCAAGGAAAGAAAGGGTTTCACATCCCGCAGTAGGATCGACAATCTGATCAATACGTGGTAATGGAAAAGGAACTTTCGGACATGCTTTATTTAGACTTGTATAATCGACACACATCCTCATTTTCCCATTCTTTTTCTTAACTAATACAGGGTTTGCTAACCAGTCGGGATGATGAACCTCCTTGATGAATCCGGCCGTCAAAAGCTTGTGGATTTCCTCGCCAATGATCTTGCACTTCTCCTCGTCGAATCGGCGCAACCGCTGCTTCACTGGCTTGGAACCGGCTCGAATCTCCAAGGAGTGCTCGGCGACTTCCCTCGGTATGCCTGGCATGTCCGAGGGACTCCATGCAAACATGTCGGCATTCGCACGGAGAAAGTCGACAAGCACAGCTTCCTATTTGGGGTCGAGGTCGGCGCTGATCGTCAGTACCTTGCCGTCGGAGTTGTTGGGGTCGAGCGGGATCTTGTTGGTTCCCTCTGCTGGCTCGAAGTTGCCCGCGTGGCGCTTGGGCTCTGGAGCCTCAGCGGTCAGGGCTTCGAGTTTTGCGACGAGCTCGGTGGAGTTCTCGACAGCCTCCCCGTACTCGACGCACTCGACGTCGCATTCGTAAGCGTGCTCGAAGGAGGAGCTGACGGTGATGACACCTTTGGGTCCAGGCATCTTCAGCTTCAAGTAGGTGTAGTTGGGTATGGCCATGAACTTGGCGTAGCCCGGGCGCCCGATGATGGCGTGGTACGTGCCTCGGAACCCAACCACCTCAAAGGTGAGGGTCTCCTTCCTGAAGTTGGCCGCCGTGCCAAAGCAGACCGGTAGGTCGATTCGACCTACTGGCAGCGCCTTTTTCCCTAGCACGACGCCATGGAAACCGCCGGCGCTTGGCTGGAGCCGTCCCCTATCGATGCCGAGGAGGTCGAGGGTCTCGAGGTAGATGATGTTGAGGCTGCTGCCTCCGTCCATTAGCACCTTTGAGAGTCGGGTGTTGACGATGATGGGGTCGACGACGAGCGGGTAGACGCCTGGGGCAACCACTTTGTCGGGGTGATCCTCTCGGTCGAAGGTGATGGGAGTGCTCGACCAGCTGAGGTACTGGGGCACCGCCATTCTTGCCGCGAAGACCTCACGGCGCTCCCTTTTGCGCTGCCTCGAGGTCAACTGCGTCAAGGGCCCACAATAGATCATGTAGCAGTCGTGGACGGCGGGGAAGCCGTCGTCATCTTTGTTGTCCTCCTTGCTGCTGCCCTTCTCTTTCTTGGAGTCGTCACGCGTGTCCTTTTTGAACCCTAGACCGTCGAAATGCTTTTTCAGCATTCGACAGTCTTTGAGTTTGTGGTTGGCGCCTCCCTTATGGTATGGGCATGGCTCTTCTAGCATCTTGTCGAAAATACCCCCTTCTGGGGGGCCTCGAGGCTTCTTCCGCTCCATGGCGGCGACGAGATCGTCGTCGAAGTTCTCCTGCTTGAACTGTCGCATTTTCTGCTTCTTCTTGTTCTTCTTCAGCCCTCGACTGGAGGTCCCGTCTTCATCAGCAGGCTGCTTGCCTTTCCCTCCTTCACAACTAAAGAAGGCACCGACTGCTTCTTCCCCTGCTGCGTAGTTTGCCACTACGTCCATGAGCTCGTTGTTGACGGTCCTTAAGTACTAAAATTAATAATCAAATAAACATGAAAAAGGATCAATATGAAACAAACATCTAGAATTAGGGTTTTATCTGACAGAATTCCACGAGTTTTGGTGTTTATCTATTTCTGCAGGGGTTTCTCAGAAAATAGGGAGAGAAGGCCCACATGTCATGTTTACAATGAGATAATTACGTGCCGCGCAATTTTACTCCATCTAGAAGGATCCAGAAGCCACGGGAACGAACGGGACGCGATTCGGGCTCGGGGGCTGGGCGGCCGCCCACCCCCCTTGGGCGCCCGCCCAGGTGGAGAGTCCAATCAGGACTCTGCTTCGGGACAATCCTCCACCGACCTAAAGGATCAATCTAAACCATACAATCTATGTCGGTTTGATCCAATGGCTCACGTTCACTTGAGGGGACTATAAAACCAGACCCCCTGGCCCCTGGAGGAAGGAGGAGAAATCATTATTCAGAGGTAGCCATCAAAGTTAGGGTTTAGAGCTTCTCTCCCACAGAGAATTAGAATTAGCTACTCCCTAATCCTTCAAGTTTAGAGGTTGATTAGATAGCAATTAGAGAAGTAGAGCACTACGCTCTGGATTCGGATCTTCGGTAATAGATTGGTATTATTCATATCTTTCTCTAATTCTATTGTTCTAATTGCATTATGTCTCTAATTATTATGTTCTTAGTTTGCTCTAGTTCTATATTTGATATAGTTCTAATTGATAATGAGTTTATGTATAAGTTTGCAAAGCGCTTAGCTCTTGACGCGAGGGAGTTAGGTGATAGATCACATGTGAGCGTGGTGCTTAGATGTTATTTATCTGCAAATGTATCCTATTGGCCGAGTCGTGTGGTAGTTCGCGATAGTGACAGCTTCGTTGATTCTTATATAGTCCACCCTCCGTTGATAGGACAGGCAGAACCGGTATTGTGGAGTAAGTCATGCGATGTTCTGATTTACTTTATCAATGTTCCTTATACATGAATGAAGAGTCTTTTATGCTATATATGATCTTGTAGATAACTAGAGTAGATTATGACTTAGTAGTTAGTAGATGACTTAGAATTCATTCTCTAGCTAATCCGACATCACCTACATATATGAGTAGTAGTCTATTTTCTAATCGCTGTGCTCTTTATTCCATGAACTTATACTTTATTATCATTATCTTTATGGTTTACCCCCTACTAAAGTAAGTGACTGTGTGACGAGTTTCTCATTAGTAATCATGTTCTTGCAAGTTTATCTCTAGTCTATGCCTTGATAGATTTTGCCCCTTTGATTTAATTCCATCTTCTTAAGATCCCCTAAGCAAAATTATAAATAACGATACCTGGAATACTTATCCTGGTGAAATGCTACAATGAGGTGTTTTATCTGTGCGCTTGCGGATAGAATAGATTATTTTCTAGAGAGCCTTTACATTTATAAATACCTTTGTACACTCTGGCGCCATGCTAGGGATGACAACCTAGTATCTAAGTGGTGTTAGCTAGTGTCAACAAGCATTTCTGGCGCCGTTGCCGGGGATATGTTAGGAATTATATAAGTCTTAGGAATAAGTCATAAAAGGGAACAAAAGGGTAATATTAAGGAAGCCAGAAAATCAATCAAGGTTATTCATATAAAATATTAGACTAGACTATAGAGAAATAATTGCATAAAACAGCTACTAAGTGAGGAATCATAACAAGGCACCGCTGCTTTGGCAGGTTCACCCTGTTGTTTTTCTATGTTTATATTTTTATACAGGGTATAACAGGATTGACTTTGGGTACATTCAACTCTACATCATCAGAACCAAAGCAATCAAGAGAAGGAGAAGCTAGTTACCAATTGCTGAAGCTATGGCACAAAAGACCTTGCAAGAATTCTCTGCTCCAAGTCTTGACAACATTCCAACTGGTCCAAGATTTGCAGTAGAAGAAGGAATACCCGAGTTTGAGCTCAAGTCAAGCCTCATCAATTTGGTACAAGCTACACAATTCAGTGGAAAGGCACATGAAGATGCTAGTGCACACTTGCAGAATTTCTTAGAGATTGGAAGCACAATCCACATCAACGGAGTTGACAAAGACGTCATACTGCTTCGCCTTTTTCCATTCTCATTAGAAGGAAAAGCGAGGAAGTGGTTCTACACTCATCAAGATAACATCAACAACTGGACGAACTTGTCAGATGCCTTTCTATCAAAGTTTTTCCCTATAGGCAAAACAACTGCCTTAAGAGGAAATATTGTCAGTTTCCAACAGCAGAAGACAGAAGCCATTTCAGAAGCATGGGAGCGTTTTCAAGGATACATATCAGATTGTCCTCACCATGGAATGGCCACATGGTTACTTATGAAGACCTTCTACCATGGATTAACCCAGAAGGCTCGTGAGTGCCTAGATGCATCTGCTAAAGGATCATTCTTGGAGCTTACAACTGGAAAAGCAGAGATACTTTTGGATAAGATAGCAGAAAACCAAAGCTGGTTCCAAGATAAAGCTCAACATTATCATCAAACTGAAGAAATACCAGAAGAAATAAATGCATTATCAACTAAGATGGAAAATTTGCTCCATTGGATTGACCAGAGGGCCAAGTTCAAAGAAGATCAAAGGGCCATTGAGACAGCATACAAATATCAACCAACTTCGAGTCAACCCAATAGCAAAGGTATGAATTCAGGTAATACTGTCAAGCAACTTTCATTAAAAGAGATAATTGCTCAACAAACCAAAATTAATGATGAAGTTAAACAAAGGCTAGATACAAATGAATCATCTCTAAAAGATATACACAATAAAATGGATTTTCTACTAACTACCTTTGATGAACAAAACACTCTTAATAAAAGGGTAGAGCTTAAATTAATAAAAATAGCTGCTGCACTGCCTGTTGCTACTAACATTGAGCAGGTAAAGAATATAACTACTAGAGGAGGCAAAGCTACCAGAGATCCACCATACCCAAAAGAGAAACAAAGATCATCAGCACCAGTGCAACCAGCAGTGATAGAAGAAGAAAGCCCAGTTGAAGCAGAAGATCTGCTACAACCACCAAGAACTAGAGAAATGAGGAAAGATTTTTACGACACCAACTATTTGCCATTTCCCAGAAGAAACAGAGGACTACAGTCGGATGAGCAGTTTGGTAAGTTTGTAGAGGTCATTCAGAAATTATATGTCAACATACCTCTCCTCGATGCCATACAGGTACCTACATACGCAAAGTACATCAGAGATATTCTTAACAAGAAGAGACCACTGCCCACCACTGAGGTTATCAAGCTGACAGAAGAATGTAGTGCGGCCATCCTCAACAAACCACCAAAGAAGAAGGAAGACCCCGGATGCCCCACTATTGACTGCTCGATCGGAAACCAACACTTCAACAATGCACTTTGTGATCTCGGAGCAAGTGTCAGTGTGATGCCAGCGTCAGTCTACAAAAAGCTTGAGCATGCAACTTTAGAACCAACATCAATGTGTCTACAACTAGCGGATCAATCGGTTCGACACCCGTTGGGCATCGCCGAGAACATTCCAGTCAAGATCAGAGATTTCCTGGTGCCAGTAGACTTCGTAGTACTGGACATGAGTCCTGACTCGAAAGTGTCCATCATCCTTGGAAGGCCATTTCTGAGCACTGCCAATGCCCACATTGATGTCGGAAAAGGAGAAATCAAGTTCAACATAAACGGTCAAGAAGAACACTTCACATTCAAACCCAGACCAGAGAGAGACCCTACAGTAAAGGAAGTTCATGAAGAACCACTGGAGACACCATCTCCGGAGGAAGGAAACTCAGAAGATTAAAAGATTTGGAGGTCCAGCTTGGGGGACCTAAAAATCCCAAACCCTCACCGGGAGGTAAATCGGTATTTATCCACATTATTAATTTTCTCATATTTAAATTCTTGCATAATTAATTCTTGCATTAGTCATATTTAGTCATAGCATAATTATAATAATCAAAAAGCCCCATATAAATAATATTCATGGTGTGTAACAACCCATATTTATTAATTATCGTAGAGGCACAAAAATATTTCCCATTATCATTTTTAATTAAAATTTTCATAGATTTTTCCTGCATTATATTTAATCATATTAATCTTCTAGAAGCATGACCCACACTCTTTGGGTCCCACATGTCATACACTTCACCTCACATACATCCCATCACATAATTTCATCCACCAATCTATTTCCACTCACCTGACATCTTTCCACCGTCCAACCACTACCAACACAACATTATTTTGCGTGAGATCAAAGCAAGGAAGCAAGTGGAGGAAGCACACCCAGGATGGACACCAGGGGTGGGCGCCCGCCCACCTACCTTGGGCGCCCGCCCTGTCCCCTGCTCAGCCTATAAAAGGCCACCTCCAGCTTTCCTTCTCTTCACACAAACACTTCAGAAAACCACACAAATCTCAGTCTCCCGAGAAGGAGCTTTTGTAGTGAAGAGAAGAGAGTAGAGAGAAAGAGGAGAGTGGAAGAGAAAGTTGGAGTTCTTTGGAGAGAGTGATTGTCACCTAGCAAATAGTGATCCCGCTGTCCAAACGGAAGTAAAAGTTGTTTAGGGGAGGCTCTACCAAAATAGAAACTCGTCTTGAACGGTTAACCCCTGGACTACTGACACTCCGGACAGCTGACCACTAACTTTTTATCTCACATTTTCCACCAGTTGTGTTTTTGCCAACTTTTGTTTGCAGGATGTTTAAGAAGGTGAAGAATGTAGGGAAGGCTATCAAGAACATTGGTACAAGGAGTTCCGCCCGACACTCCTCACAACCATCAGAGATGAGCGTCGACCCGACACCCATCCAAGCTCCGTCATCTTCATCAGGTCAGCAAGTTAAGGTCCTTCTCAAGATAGGAGACCTAAGACTGAAGACCCGAAGAGAAAAGGAAGTCTATCAGCAATTGAAGAACAAAGATTTCATTCACACCCCTACTATCGATCCAATCCTACTACAAGAAACAGGTATGGACACTGAATTCGATTTAATTTTTCAGATAATGGGTTGGACAAATTTTTGGAATATAACTGAGCTGGGTTCTCGTCTTCTCACCCTCGAATTTCTTTGCACTTTACAATACTATGAGGGGGGAATTGTTTTTCGGATGTTCAAACAGGAAATTATGTTATCCTGGAGAGAGCTAAGCGACCATCTTGGTTTCTCTTCAAGATGCATCCTGAACATTGACTCCGATTTACCCAATTTTGAGAGACACCAGTTCTGGAGAGAAATATCTAGAGATAATTTTTACAGTCAAGCCCGAACCAGTGACATGGAACACCCCACTCTTAGGATGTTCCACAAATGGCTTGGGTACAATCTTTTCTATCGTGACGATATTAGGAAAGTAAGAGTAGGAGATTTACAACTTTTATATGCTGCTATTAGTAAAGTACCCACTTCACCTGTTACACTATTAATTTCACATTGGCTTAGTATACCTAGTCTGCAGGGACCAGTAGGATGTACTTCACTTGTCACTCGTCTAGCCACTAATCTTCACTTACTAGAAAACTCATCGTTGGACTTCATAGAAGAATTAAGAATTTATCATGGCTATGACACATTTAGACAAGCTCGGATGTTAAAGAAAGAGGGGAACATAATGTATATGCTGTATGATGATAAAGGCAAGATTCGGTTACCTAACCCGAACCTTGGCCTCTACTCTGTGCAAAACTTTTTGATTGAGATTGCAGCAACACCAGTGAACCAGAGAACTCCACAGCGAGTGGCATCTGAAAGGATAACCACTCACCGAGAACGCACTTGGTATGGAGCTGACCCTAGACCAGAAGAAGCAGCGCACCTGCGTTATTGCGATTACAATCCACGAGTCCTTCGAGACCCATGGGCTCGTCATGCGCAACCACAAGACCCAACAGAGGAGACATGGCCGGAGAGCCAAGATCACCAGTGGACAAACCCGCCTTTTCATACGGGCAGGTACTCCACTGATCCATATGGAGCTTCAGGATCCAGACCTCCACCCCAATTTGATGCAGGACGATACTCCGACGCCTCCTATGCCTTCATGAATGACTACTATCAAGAGGCCGGTGCTTTCTTTACTCGTACCGACAACACCCTCCTCAACATCCAGAACACGCAAGCAGAACATGGAAGACTCCTGGAAGAGCAACAAAAATGGAACCAGGACCATGCCGCTGCGGTACAAGAGCTGAGACAAGATACAACAACAATGAACGACAACATCACAACCATGATGCGGTTCTGGAACATCGAGTAAGACCGACGTCAACATCCAGCTTGGGGGAGTTCCTCCCTAAATTTATCAAGTAAGTTTTTATTTGCTCTTCTTATTTATTCTATTCTATTTTAGTATTTTATTTTAAAAGAAAAAAAACTTAGAAAACCAAATAAATATTTTCTTGCTTTAATCTACTGCACTTAATAAACATGAAAATAAAATAAAAAGAGTGTGTAGATAAGTATGCTTTATTTTCCTGCTAAGTTTAATTTCTAGAAAATAATAAAAAGACCAAAAATATGCATGATGGAAATGATGAACAGTTGCTCTGTTTGCTTACTTACAAGTACCTAGCTTTTATATTAGAATTCTTCCAGGAATTACTAAAACTAAAATTACTATCTTTGGGAAAGCATAAACTAAAGTCTAGGTAAGAGAAAGGCATGATATAAAGTTGAGCTACTGTTTATCTCGTTCCTACTACACTAAGTTCTGGAGATTTATTTTTGAAAACTTACAAATCACATGATGAGTTCCTAGCATAACAAACTACCTACCACAGCCATACTTGCTATAACATCTTTACTATATTCACATTGAGTTTGATCGAGCTGTGTTGACCCTTAGGAGCTTTTCATGTGGTTAAATTAAGATATTCACTTGCACGCATCTACCACAGCATTCATTATCAATCATTAAAATTGCTAAAAATATTATCACTCACTGTCCCAAATATTGTTATTCTCTCTCTCTAAAAGGATTCAATGCAGAAGAGGCATGGGTTATGCAAAAAAAAATATATACGAGGAAATAAAAAGGGGCAAGTGCCCGGAACCTCGATAAAAGAAAAAGAGTGAGACGAGAGGTAAAAATGGACAAGTGTCCGAAGTAGAATTAGGGGTACAAAGATGCCCACTTGAGAGGTAAAAATGGACAAGTGTCCGACAGTAGAATTAGGGGTATCTATTACCCACCTAAAAAAAAGAGAGAAAAGATAGCCCATGTTCTCCCAAGGCAAAGGTAAAAGAAGAGGAGAGATAGCAATATGAGGAGCAATGAGAACTAAGATTTATTAACACTATCACCATCACTATCATTTACTCCACCACACATGCACATCTTGATTTAATTATATGCTGAGTTCCTTTGGATCCATGACTCGATTAGACAACATATGTATGAGCTGTTTGCACTCCTATGAGCTCCACTTAATTATTCCATTAGCTATAGGTAAGTGACATTATGGTAAGGATCCACAAATACCACATATAGAGAGACTTGAGAGAATCATTGCTGGGAACTCTGAATTTTATTTTGAAAACTTATGAAAAACTCTGGAACAAAGGTGAAGTATAAACAGGAGGGATAGTGCTTGACTTAACTATTTTGTCTTTCGATTACTTAAGATTTAAGTGCAGGTATTAAACTTCATAACACTTCACTTTAATCTGGAAGGATTTTTTATGTAAAAGCATGTGTGCCTGTCAGGAAAGAAAACATCGAAGCAACTCCTGATCCGTCTGAGTTTAGCTGTTTGCTCAGGGACGAGCAAAGGGTAAGCTTGGGGGAGTTTGTTGACGGTCCTTAAGTACTAAAATTAATAATCAAATAAACATAAAAAAGGATCAATATGAAACAAACATCTAGAATTAGGGTTTTATCTGACAGAATTCCACGAGTTTTGGTGTTTATCTATTTCTGCAGGGGTTTCTCAGAAAATAGGGAGAGAAGGCCCACATGTCATGTTTACAATGAGATAATTACGTGCCGCGCAATTTTACTCCATCTAGAAGGATCCAGAAGCCACGGGAACGAACGGGACGCGATTCGGGCTCGGGGGCTGGGCGGCCGCCCACCCCCCTTGGGCGCCCGCCCAGGTGGAGAGTCCAATCAGGACTCTGCTTCGGGACAATCCTCCACCGACCTAAAGGATCAATCTAAACCCTACAATCTATGTCGGTTTGATCCAATGGCTCACGTTCACTTGAGGGGACTATAAAACCAGACCCCCTGGCCCCTGGAGGAAGGAGGAGAAATCATTATTCAGAGGTAGCCATCAAAGTTAGGGTTTAGAGCTTCTCTCCCACAGAGAATTAGAATTAGCTACTCCCTAATCCTTCAAGTTTAGAGGTTGATTAGATAGCAATTAGAGAAGTAGAGCACTATGCTCTGGATTCGGATCTTCGGTAATAAAGATTGGTATTATTCATATCTTTCTCTCATTCTATTGTTCTAATTGCATTATGTCTCTAATTATTATGTTCTTAGTTTGCTCTAGTTCTATATTTGATATAGTTCTAATTGATAATGAGTTTATGTATAAGTTTGCAAAGCGCTTAGCTCTTGACGCGAGGGAGTTAGGTGATAGATCACATGTGAGCGTGGTGCTTAGATGTTATTTATCTGCAAATGTATCCTATTGGCCGAGTCGTGTGGTAGTTCGCGATAGTGACAGCTTCGTTGATTCTTATATAGTCCACCCTCCGTTGATAGGACAGGCAGAACCGGTATTGTGGAGTAAGTCATGCGATGTTCTGATTTACTTTATCAATGTTCCTTATACATGAATGAAGAGTCTTTTATGCTATATATGATCTTGTAGATAACTAGAGTAGATTATGACTTAGTAGTGAGTAGATGACTTAGAATTCATTCTCTAGCTAATCCGACATCACCTACATATATGAGGAGTAGTCTATTTTCTAATCGCTGTGCTCTTTATTCCATGAACTTATACTTTATTATCATTATCTTTATGGTTTACCCCCTGCTAAAGTAAGTGACTGTGTGACGAGTTTCTCATTAGTAATCATGTTCTTGCAAGTTTATCTCTAGTCTATGCCTTGATAGATTTTGCCCCCTTTGATTTAATTCCATCTTCTTAAGATCCCCTAAGCAAAATTATAAATAACGATACCTGGAATACTTATCCTGGTGAAATGCTACAATGAGGTGTTTTATCTGTGCGCTTGCGTGTAACACCCTAGGTGTTAAGCATGCACTTAGTCTCATCAAAGTCATGCATAAGCATTTCCATCAAGCATAAGCATCATGAGCATGACACTCTTTTCAAATTATGATTTTATGTGCTTCATTTCATGTGCTTTAATTATGTTAAAAATGTGATGCTTGTTTCTAAAATTGTGAAATATTCAAATTAGGTTGCTTTATGTGTAAGAAGAATTAAGAACATTTTTGTGCAATTTTTGGAGCTATGGAATTTGAGAAATGGAATTTATACAAAAATATCCAAAAAGAATTTATTTAAAACCTAGAACTGAGTTTTAACTTGTAATTCAAATTTTGTTTGGAATTTGGTCTTGCTTGTCAAAGCAAAGTTGTAGAGTTTTTAATTTGCAACAACTTTGTTTTTGGGAGCAAGAGGTGAAAATGATTTTAAATTGGTCCAAATGAATTTAGAAGGAATTTGAGAAAAGAAATTCAAAAAAAAAGGGAAAGGGGGCAGGCGCTGCTGGGCCGACCCGTCTCCCTTCTGGCCCAGCGGGACAGCGCGGCCCGCTCCCCCTCCCCTCTCTCCCGCGCGCGCGGCGCCCGCCTCGCTCCACCCGGCGCCGGCCACGTGGCGGCCGTACGCCGGCGTTGGACGCGCCGCGGCCGGCCTCCAACCCCCCTGGTCGGGACGCCGACGCAGGCTCCCAGACCACTCCCTCCATTCTGTCTCCCCCGCGCCCTCCTTCTCCTTCCTCCTCCGCTCGCACCGCGCAGCAGCAGCCGCTCCTCCGCGCGCCATTGCCGGAGAGAGCTCCACCGCTCGTCGCCGGCCACACCAGAGCCTCAAGCTCGACGCCGAGAGCACCAGGGCACTCGCCGTCGCTAGGGTAAGCTCGTGCGAACGTTCTACCGAGGTGAGAGTCCGTCGAGCGCCGTGAATCGCTCGCCGGAGTTACCCCGAGCTCGCCGGAGTACTCCGCCGCGACGGATCTAGCGTTTCCCTGCCTCTTTTCGCTCGTTCTCTGTTGCGCTAGGTCGGTAGGAAGGTGAGGAAGCTCGGAGAGGCGTTTGCGCACGCTCTACCGCGCCGGAGCAGCCTGGCCACGGCGAGCAGCGCCGCCGTGCCGCCATGCATGCTCGCCGGAGGTGTTCCGGCCGTCCTCTGGTCGATCCAAGGGTACCGTTGGGTGCGTCTTGCTGCGGGGAGCACGTTGGTGCTCACCCCGTGGCCGGAGACCTCACCGCCGGCGAGATCCGCTCGTCGGAGGTGAGCTCCCTCTCGGTCTCGCTGACTGGTGGGGTCGGGGACCCACTGTCAGTCGCAGGGTACCCCGGTGGGTGTAGATCTGGGTGTGCGTAGCGTTTTTCGTCGGTTTTCTTGAAAAAGTGTTTTCCAGAAATTGATTTAAGGTTTGTAAAATCTATATCTTGAGTTCTACAGCTCCAAATTGAATGAAATAAATTTTGGTGTGCTCTATATTTCCAGATCTACAGTTTGATGTAATTGCATGTCATGTTGGAGCAACTTTTCTGTGTGAATATATTTTATCCATGATTTTGTTAAACTTGGAAAATGCATAGTAAATAAAATATGGCTCAGAAAAATGTGAAACTTAATTTGTTGGCTTTGCATGTGTGTTTGCTCACTGGGAAAAAGTGGGTACATATTATTTAGTGTATAAATGAATTTATGGTAATTTAAATGCTTGCATGGCAGTACTTTATGATTTTTAATAATTAAATGGGTCATGCAATAAATCTGGAAAAATTTGTGGGTGTTTCTTATGATATTATGCAAATTGTAAAAATATGAAATCTGTTGTTTAACACTTGTATCCCAGTAGAGTGATTTTACTTGCCTTATTAATTAATCTTGTGATTTTTGTGGCTCAAAATAAGTATCCAAAAATCATGAAAAATTTACAGTAGACTTTATGCTTAGCTGGTAGTCTCCTGTAATTTTTGTGGAATTTATTGATGAACAGAATTGCATGTCATTTTTAATGGGCTTAGAAATGAATAAAGAAAACTATGAATGGTTGTATATATAGGTTGAATGGAATAAGTTGGGTTTGGTGTATCTTTGAAGCATCATGGAGGTTGCTGGTTGCATTTGAAAAATAATTATAGAAGAGAATGTAATAGATGTTTGATTCAATTGTTTATTCTTGGATGATGTTGACTACCTTGTAATAAGCATGACCAAGTGCATTACCTATGCATCATAACATGACTCCTTTGGTACTCTCTCATATAAGTATCCACTCGGGCATCTCGCACTCCACTCATGAGCATATATGCATCATACAGGCTCGCAGGAGAACGAGGTGGGAACCGAGGAACCCGAGGAGCTTCAGGAGCAGGAACCTCCGGAAGCACAGGAACCCGGAGAGGAACTGCAGGAGTGTCCGGATCACCGACCCAGCACGTTTGAGAAAGGCAAGCCCCGGAGCATTCTAAGTCTCCCTATTCTAGCTAACTTATATAAAGTGCTATACTTGTTCTACTATATTGCATATTAAGTGATAGGAGTTGCCTGATACCGTTGCTGCATGAGTACTCCTTGTTTTTCCTACTCATTCAACTACCTTGTCCTATGTAGATAGGCACGGAGTCTATGCTTAGCTTGCTTAGTTCGGTAGAAGTCGGGTGATCCCCTGTCACCTGCGAGATATAGGTGGATACCTGCTTGATTAAGCATTGGTTGCTCGGGGAAAAGAATAACCAAGTGTGGAATGAATTTGGAGACCGGGCAGGGTCTTATGGTGGGTTGACCATGGTGCCCCTGCCTGTGTCGATTAAGGACCGATCGTTGACGGCCCTCTTGTCATGTTGAACGCATGCCCCACACTTAGCTGGAAGGATAAGTCGTTCCGACCGCGAAGCCTGAACACTATCCGGGCCGGGAATCGAGCCGCCATGCGCTGTATTGGTGATGGTTGAGGAGAACGACGAGGGCGCGGCGCGCAACCTTGGTATACCTTGGATACCTCGGTCGCCGGAACGGTCCTCGGGTACTGGCGGTGCCTGCCGAACCCGCGAATTGGTCCTGGATAGTGTAATACGGTGATCTGTAGCTCACTTGATCAGTGAGTGTGGTTTGTGTGGGGAATACCTCGCCAGCTGGTTAGAAATCGATTCGAATCGCCATCGCTCCTGGATAGTGAGCACTTGACATGAGCCCTGTCCTCGTAGTAAGGACTATGGAACACTTGGGTTATAATGATGAATAGTTTTAAGAAATGCTATGATGAGGTACTATCATAGTCTCATACTTGCTTGTAATAGTGCAGGTGCAAACCTAGATAATAGGTAATGATACTTTCAACTTGAGCAAATTAAAAGAAGAAAAGATTTATGTAAGTTAGGGTAATAAAACCTTGCGGTCTTTGCAAAATGGTTGTCAGCTACCCCACTAAATAGCCTTCAAGATCCTTGATGAGTCTTTATTTTAAGTTTATGACGGGTAAGTCTAGCTGAGTACCTTCTCGTACTCAGGGTTCTATTCCCATGTTGTTTTGCAGATGGTCAAATGTACTATGGTTATTGCATCCTCTGTCTGTACCCAGCTATGGGTGATGACTAGACCAAGGGCGATGGTCACTCCGTCTCTTCTTTTGCTTTTGTGGGAATGACCGAACTATGGCACTGTATCAGACTTATCGTGTGTGTTGTAATTTCAAACTATGAAGCTTCCGCTACTTGAAGAACTTGGTTTGTAATAACTTTAAGCACTCCGATGTATTTTATGAATGTTGTAATCTGGATGTACTTGTGGATGGCGACCGCTAAACTTATTACGATCTTGGCTGTTATGTGATGTGTGGTTTGAAATCCTTCGAGATTTCACGGACTACCGGGATTATATGGGCTTAAGCGTGATAGTTCGACTATGCAAATGGTCACTATTAGGCTTAATCTCTTATAATTTGGTCGGTTCTGTTACATTGCGGATAGAATAGATTATTTTCTAGAGAGCCTTTACATTTATAAATACCTTTGTACACTCTGGCGCCATGCTAGGGATGACAACCTAGTATCTAAGTGGTGTTAGCTAGTGTCAACACTCGTCGATGGTCTGAGGCCGATTCTGACCCAATTCCCTCACCAAGTCTCGACTGATGGTACCAGAGACAAATGCCAGGATGACGTCATGGTCAGGTATATGTGGCAGCTCGGTGCGTTGTTTTGAGAAGCATCGAGCATACTCTCGAAGAGTTTCTCCTGACTTCTGTTTGCACTTGCTGAGGTCCCACGTGTTCCCAGGCCTTATGTAGGTTCCTTTGAAGTTACCCTCGAAGACTCTGACTAAATCGACCCAGTCGTGGATCTGATTTTCTGGAAGTTCCTCGAGCCACCGACGGGCGGTGTCAGAGAGGAAGAGCGGCTGCTGTCTGATGATGGCTCGATCATCACCTCGAGCGCCTCCTAGCTGACAGGCCAGCCTAAAATCGGCCAGCCACAACTCCGGTTTGGTCTCACCATTGTATTTCGCGATGCTGGTCGGGGGTCGGAACGGACTGGGCAGGGGCGTGCTGCGGATTGCCCTGCTGAACACCCGTGGGCCTGGCGGCTCAGGGGCCACTCGGTCCTCATCGCTATCGTACCTCCCACCGCGATGTGCGCTGTAACCGCGCTCCTCCGCGTCTCCGTGCCGGCGGCGTCGATTCTCTTCGATGTCATGCCTTGCGTCGTGTCGACGCTGATTGTCGACGGGGAGGACGAGGGTGGTCTTTCTTCCTCGAGGGGGCGGCTGTTGATGGACCGACACTTCCTTTTCGTTTTGAGGTGGCTCGTTGCGTTTTTCAGTGGTAGCTCCTCGTCGTCGAGAAGCTGAGCTTTCGGCTTGTTGAACTGCCGCCACCTGGAGCAGAGTCTGTACCTCGTCTCGAATACGTTGAGCCTGGGAGTTCGATGGTTCGGGCATGTTGCGCAGTAGCATTGTCGCCGCCACTACATTCTGGCCTACTCGAGGGAAACGGCTGACAGGCTGCTCTGGTTCTGTGTCTCCGATGATTTGTCGATGTACCTCTCGAGCGCGTCTGCGGACACTTCCGCCCGGCGGGTAGGGCAGGTCTTGCTCAAGGATTTGCTCGAGCAGGACAAGGCGTTCACGGTCTTCGTCGAGCTTCATCTTGAGCTCCCGCAGCTGTGCAAGCTGCGCAGCCCTGTCTTCCTGTGGAGGGGGGTGAACCTGTCCGTCGTTCCCAGGCGTCCTGGGATCTTCCCGTGTTGCAGGGGCTCGACCGCCCGCAGCAGCATCCTGCGTCTCGTCGGTAGTTTCTACCGCCCCGTCGACGTGATAGCATTCCTTTGTAGGGTCGTAGCTATCAGTCTCGGAGTCGGAGTCCGGCTCGGCGCCGTAGAAACATCCTCGTCCCTCCTCTAGCAGCCGTTGCCTGAGTGAGGTGATTGTGTATCGCCCGAGGCCTAGGCGGCGGAGGCCTCGCACCTGGGAGAAATCCGAAAGCTCGGGCGTCGGCCGTAGTGCTCCAGAGTCACGTGGGAGGACCATTGGTCTCTCCACGTACGTCTGGGCGTTTGGGCATATTGCTCTGGCGAGCGATGCCGCGGCGTTGTCTAATCCGAATGGCAGTGCCCTTCTTGGAGTAGACAACCCGCGTGGAAGTAGCTTAGCAGCGGTGGGGGAGGGCGCGCGAGACGTGTCCCCTCCCGTCGTCGTGTGGTGTTGAGCCATCGTGCCCGCGGTTCCGGCACATGGTGTTGCCGGCTCGCGGCTCACCTCCTGCCTCGTACGAGTCGCCGGTCGTGATGAGGCAGAGGGGCGGCGGTGGTGCTGTCCGCGCCTCTTCTTGGGCGGGGAGGCGTGGTGGCGAGGGCATCTCGGGGCCCTCAACCGTGCTGGCGCAACGCGGGCTCCTCCCGATCCTTTGACTGAGAGCAAGATCATGTCGTAGCCGGAGCCCGTAGACATGAACTCGAGACTCCCAAACCAAATCACCGTGGAGCGCGGAATCGGCGAGGCGAGTGCTGCCATCTGGAAAGGAGTGGGAAATCAATGAAAAACACGCAGGACCCCTACCTGGCGCGCCAACTGTCGGTGTTTTCCCCACGGGGGGTCACACCAACGAGTAAATTTGTATGCGTGCTCCTTTTCCCAGATGGTGATGCAAGAAGACACAAAGATTTATCCTGGTTCGGGCAAGAGAAGGCCCTACGTCCAGCGGGGGAGGGAAGTCTGTATTATCTTGCACCTAAGTGCTTGTACAGGGGTGAATACAAGCGTGGTATGGAGTGTGTGAGCTCTACTGCGTATGGTGTCGCCTTGCGTTCTATTCCTGAGTCCCACCTGTTATAGCTCCAAGGAGAGACCTAGGGTACATGTATAGGTGTCAGAGTAGGGGTCGATAGCAGCATGGAGCGCTGACCTACTCGAGGCTTCCGTACCGGCATGGCCTCGAGCCGTCCCATCTTGATAGCCTGGTGATGATTACGCGTGCCCCTGCATTCTGCTCTGCGCGCCGTCTTGTGTTGGTTCAACGGTCGCACGCTTGTACGGTATGGCGGCAGATCCGGCGGGGTGGTTGTGGTGTTATCAGTCGACGCCCAACTCGTCCCCAGGATGGAACCCTGTTCGGTCGAGGGTCGGACGCCGTGTAATGTGCCGATATCCGGAGCGCTGACCTTGGATGTCTCGAGGGGGTCCCGATTAGACGTTCCATTCTTGTTTCCTGCGTCCTGACACGCCCTGGGTCGTTTGGTGGGGAAGGCTGCAAAAAGAACGATGGGACGGGTGCCTGTTTCTATCACGCTTCCCGTGACCAGTGTGTTAGGTGGGAAAACGGCAGGTGCATTAAATGCCCTGGCTCTCGTGCGCGCGTCAGGCGGCGGACAGTGTCCTTGCGCTCGACGCTTCCCGATTCGCTCGAGCCCGTTTCCGTATTCGATGGTAGCTAGCGCTCGACCCCTGATCGACTCGCTCGATGCTATTTCCGTCTTCGAGGCTGCGGACGTCGATGGCTGCGTATATGTACATCCAGAGCGTCGAGTCGAGGGCCTCGTCCTGCGTACGGATAGTCTTGTTACGTGCATCGGTTAGGGTACCCCTTATTGATACCCTCGACACGAGGAGTCAGGTTAGAGTCCTGACCCTGGCAGATTGGCGGTCCCTGGGGGGTGCGGCGCTGGGCGGACCCGCGAATTGGTCCGCAGTTATGCTAAAGGTGATCCGAGCTGCCGTCATGAAGTATGCTTGGGTGAGTGTTAGGAATACCCCTCTAGCTGGATAGGAATCGATTCGAATCGCCGTCTCTCTCGGATAGTGAGAACTTGACTTGGGCAGCGGCAACGTAGAATTCACTAAGTAAACTTAATGAATATGATGAGGATGTTGATAGCAAAGTGATAATCCGGATATGGTTATTATTGTGATGCTCAAAGTACTCATGTGTGTGCTTAGAACAGGTCCTAACCTAGTGGATAGTTGTTAAATAATGAACTTGCTACAGAGATGCCATAAATATGATACTACAACTAATGCGTTTTATGGAAAAAGGTGAGTCAAACTAGTCCACAAATATGAGCCTTGCATACTCCTTGGTGTCACTTTATTTTTGGTTTATGACGGGTAAGTCTAGCTGAGTACATTCTCGTCCTCAGGGTTTTATTTACCCTTGTTGCAGATGATGTTGTTTATCACGGCTATTGTGCTAACTGTCATCATCTGGCTACGGACGATGAGTAGATCATGGGCATGATCACCTCTGTTATGTTCAGTTGTGCTTTTGTTGGGATGACTATGGAACTGGCATGTGATTAAACTAAGTATGTGTGTGGTTTGAAAAATACTTTGCTTCCACTACTAAACTATTTTGTAATAACTTTGTTCAAACTCCGAGGTGTTGTAAAACTATGTTCTGTGATGAATGTATGTAATCTGTGATGGCGATGCTTGATCATGTACGATCTTGGTTGTATGTTGGTTGAATCAAGGTCTTTTTGAGATTTCATCGGACTACCGGATTTATATGGGTTCAAGTCCATTGGCTTGACTGCTTTGTGGTTGCTAATTCACTTGAATTCATATAAATTGGACGATTCTGTTACAGCCTCTCCTCTAATCCTCCTTCGCTCTCTATCTCGCTACTATCTAGATCTACTCTAGTTTAGAGATGAGAGGAGAGCTCTCATCTCCAAACCCTAGCTTCTGCTCTGTCTATGAATAATGAATAATGATCAAGGGGTGCCTCCTCTAGGGGCTAGGGGGTCTGCTTATATAGTCCCCTCAAGTGAATCTGGGCCGTCGGATCAAACCGACATTGATTGAACGGTTATTCTTGATCCTTTAGGTCGGTGGAGCATAATCCCCGAGTTGTACCCTTATTGGGCAGAATAGGAGGGCGGGTGCCCTAAGGACTAGGGCGGGCGCCCTGTCCCTGAGCCCTCTTGGCTTCCGCTTTGTTCCCATGGCTTCTGAAGTCTTCTAGATGATAGAAAATTACGCGGCACGTTAATATCTCTATGTAAACCCGACGTGTGGGCCTTACCTCCATATTTTCTGATAACCCCCTACAGAAATAGACAAACACCAAAACTCATGGAATTCCATCAGATAAAACCCTAAGTCTATGTGTTGGTTGCATTTGGATCCTTTTCTTTATTTATTTGATGATTAAATTTGATACTTAAGGACCGTCAACAAACTCCCCCAAGCTTATCTCTTGCTCGTCCCTGAGCAAGGATGGACTCAAGAGTTTCTTCAGTGGTTTCATGCCTTAAAGGTACACATGCGTTCAAACAAGATCACATATCTAGGTTAGGGTAAACTGTTAAGATTTAAAACTTACTCATTTTACCTTCCACCATGGGGCTTGCAAACGTCACTTGTGTCTTGAGCAGTTAAAAGATAGAACGGTCAAGTCGAGCACCATGTCTCTTGTTCTTGATCAACTATTGTAACATCTTTGATGTTACGGTTACTAACAACGGATCATGTCATCATGAGCATTGCAAAGCATAATTGTTAAAGCACATTAGTATGCATCAACTTAAAATAAGTTTACTTTGATTGCTTGAGCTTAGGGAAGTAGAGTGTGCTTCTGTGGTGTGTTGTTGCTTGTGTGATTGCTAAAACCCTAGGGTGGAAGTTTTCCGAAAAGCTAAGGGGGGGAAAACCCTGATTTCTGGATCCTAGATTTGCCCCTTTTTGTATAATTCAAAAACTAAGCAAAATTTGAGGTTGAGTTCAAAAGCAAAGTTGTAGCTCTTGGCAAGATGTACAACTTTGGTGTTTTGAGTTTTTGAAGTTTCAATACAAAATTCAAAGTAATTTTGAAATTACAGATTTCCGAAAAGTGTCCCCTTTTCCAACTTAAACCCCCAATTCAAAATCCATTTGGAATTTTGAAAAGTGGTCAACATGAAAGTTGTAGAGCACAAAAAGTTGAGCAACTTTCATGTTGGGAGTTTTTCAAGTTGTTATACAAAATCAAAAGTAATTTTGGAAATTCTGTTTTGCCCCAATTCAAAAATTTGGAATTTCTTTGGTTTGAGTTTGATTTTCAAACTGTCTGGCAAAATTAACCTATTTCCAGTGAGAATCAGCTTGGGACACCTAAATATGATTTGTAGCTTGCAAAATTTGGCACAACTTTTGTTTTGGTGGAAATTGGGCTTTAGTTCAAATTTTGGCTGAATTTCGCAAGGGGACAAAAGGGGGAAGATAGGGGTTGCTACAGTGATCCGATAGGGATCACCGGCTCCCTGTCCAGCGCGGCTGCCGCGCGAGCAGCGCCGCGCGCATGCGTGAGTGCACGCAGCTGCTTGCTGCCAGGGTCGCCAGGCGACGTGGATGCCTCGGGCTTGCTTTCCCCTCCACTTGAGCGCAGCGTGGACGACGCCGTGCTTTCCCTCCGTCCTGAGCCAAGGAACCCGACGAGCCTTTCTCTTCCAAATTCGCCCTAACCACTCCTTCCCGAGCCAAATTGAGCAACCCAGTGTCTTCGCCATCTCCTTGCGGAACCAGAGCACCCCCAAGCTCACGCCCTAACCCCCTCAAACGCCAGAGCTCCTCCCTCTTCTCCAACTCCGGCCGAGACCGCCGCCGCGGAGTTCTTCCCGTGGCCACGGTGTTCCAGTGAGTATCACACCCCACGGGCGACTGTTTCACGTTCTTTTCGTGCCCCGGTCGCTCATGCGCTCGCTCCCTCTCTGTGATTGTGAGCAGGATTGCCGGAACGAGCTTGCCGGAGCCAGAGCCCCCGCCCGACGACACTGCTCCCGTCGCCAGCGGCTTCAGCTGCTTCCCCGAGACTTGCAGCGTGAGCACCATCCTCCCCAACCCCTGTGGGAGCTCCCTAGGCCGTCGGCTTGCACTCTACCGGGTCCTGGTGGTCAGCCGATAGTCGGCCATGGCGGCCGTCCGCCGGTGACGCGGTTGCGATAGGAAGAAGACAGTAGAGCGCGAGTTCGTGGTAGAGAGGGGTCCGCGGAGGTGAGGCGGAGCTGGTGCGCGCGCACGCGGGGGCCAGGGACCTCGCTAGCGGCCGCCGGAGCTGCGGCAGCGCCGCCGTGCGCGTAGGAGACGCAGCTGACAGGCGGGGTCGTCCTGTCAGCGTCTCGCTGGAAGGAAGGGAGGGGGGGGCTGACGAGCAGGCCCCGCTTGTCAGCGACCGCGCGGAGAGGAGGCGGAGTGCGCAGCGTCCGTGCGGGCCGAGCCGAAGCGGGCCGGCCTGCGGGCCGAAATCCGGCCACCCGCTGCAGTGTCTTTTCTTTTTTTCTTTTATGCAGTTTTTGTTTTATATTTGAATTTGGGTATTAAATTGTGTGATGATCCAAAAATAATGAGAATTTTTGTATAAACTCTCTGAAATATGTAGGATCCAAGAAAAATACTAGGTTCTGATTTCTAATAGTTTGCAAGGATACAAAAATTGACCCTTTTAATTAGCAAATAAAACTTGTATGATTTTTAATAATTTATTTGTATGTCCAAAAATCACCAAAAATTGTGGGGAGCCTCTGAATATTATTCCCTGGCTCCACACAAAATTTGGTGGCATTTGGATTATGTTTGAGTAAAATATTAATAAACCCTTATTTAGTACTTAAGTAATAATTCCAAAATAATTAAACAATAATTAATTAAATCCTCATGATTAGGGTTGAGTGATTTTGGGATTGTGTGATGACCTGAGGTCATTAACCCTAATGACCTTTGGCATTTGATTATTGTTTAGCCCTAATGCTTAAGTACTGTCATTAGTAGTTAATTAAGAATTAATTAAGGTAAATAGGATTAATAATTAGTTAATTCAGGATAATTAGGAATTAAAAGGAGTTTTAATTTACTGATGCAATCTCTTGGGTAAAAACAGTAAATTGTAAACAACTTTATTTAATGACAATTCTGTATTGCATTAAAAAGGCAAATCGTACTTAATTCGGTCCATCTTGCATAATTGTCATACGCATATCATAAGCATTCATCATTTTGCGTATAGTGTCCGTGACCGAAGGAGCGCCCGTTGAACCGAACCCCGAGGTCGGTGCTCCGTTCGAGGAAGTCGGATCCGAGACTTGGGAAGTCTCCGAGGGTCCCTCTCTACCCTGCAACCAAGGCAAGCCCCGGATGCATTAACCCCTCCTTGAATGTTTTGAATCTTTTATCACTTGTAAATCGAAAATGCTGCATTATGTAGTTAAGAATTGGGTTAACCTACTTGCTGCATTTACTACCTTGATATCTGTTATCCTGTCCTTGACACCTGTTTATTTTAAAACTGCGTAGCAATGCTTAGCCCTGCTACTAGATAGGTTTTTAAACAAGAAAGTTTGAAGGGTTGTTGTGGGATACACTTATGATCAATGATGTTTTAAGTTGAGACCGGTCGGTGGACTTGCTCTAAGAATGGAGTCTTAAAGTAGTGTCTCCAACTGTGTCGGTTAAGGACCGGTCCGTTGATGGCCTGCTGGGTTGAGAATTTATAGTACTAGCCACTTGCCTCCGGTAAGCCCAGTCTTGTGATCCCCCGACGCGAACAGCTACTCGCGCACTGGGAGTGGAAAGATGGCGAGAGTAGTGTGTACCCACCTTACGGATCTGAGATGACCGGAAAACATCTAGATCGGCTGTAGGATGGTGGAGTACTGTGCTCTCGGGTGCCGCGAACCTGGTCAGATTTGGGGAGAGCTTGATTTAGGTTGACATATGCAAGATTTAGTTCTACATATGTCGGGTGGTTAGGAACTCCAGCTGGATTGCTAAGCGATTCGAATCGTCGTTGCTCCCCGATTGGGAGACTCAATTCCTTCGACCCTCATCGTAGTTAAATATGCAACTAAGTGATAAAATGAGAAAAGGGAAAATGTCTCATGAGGTTCGGATCCCAATTCCCGGACTCATAGCGACATGAAGCTATGACCATCAATAAATAATACTTAATGATAGGACTAGGAACTCACGGATTCGTCTGTGGGGAACAACCAGATAGACTATCCTCGAATTCCTCTGCCTCTGTGAGGGAGGAATTCGGGGTAAAACTTGAAAATAAGGATGCACTACTAGTAAGCTTTTATGCAAAACACTTTGGCTCCTTGCTCAGCCACCCCTTGTCTACCCTAAGCCTGCATCCCTAAATTCTCCTCTTTTCCCGTCGGATAAGTCTTGTTGAGTACTCCCGTACTCAGGGTTTCAATACCCCTGTTGCAGGTGAAGCTCAGGAGCCGACTTGTTTCGGACCCTGTTGTGTGACCGTCGTTGAGGTTGACGACGAAGAAGAGTGAGCGCGACCCATGGGCAGGGTCTGTAAATTTGTTCTGTCTGTACTAAAGTTTCAGTTGCTCCGCTGGACCAGGCTTGTAATAACACTCTACTATTTGGAAGAACTCCTTTTATAAATTAAGTTATGTAATACTTCCGCCGTTTTACTCTGAAATATTATTTTGGTCTTGTGTCGTTGAGTTACTGCTTTATCTTCGCAACGAATGATCCTGGTGTTAAGGTGGCCACTTGCTATCCTGTAAGGGCGAGAAGAAACAGTTCTCGTTGTTTGACCATTACCAGTGGTCAGGACGAGCCAGCTTGGTACGCCACAGGTAGCAGTGGAATGAGCGCCCAGCAATGCTCATCGGACTTCTAAAGTGGGAGGACTCCCGGCATCACCGTCAGAGGTCCTTAGGACAATGGCAGGTGTCGGTGGGCCCAAACACTTAGGAGGTTCTGCCACAACTATAGCTCTGGAGTTTTTGTAGATTTTCAAAATAAAACTTAGAGATTCCTTGTATGACTCTCTCTAGTCTCTCTTTTGTGGTATTTTTGGTATGAGACATAGTGGCATTTCCTTCTCTCTCATCCTACTCTAATGAGGCTTTGATATCTGGAGCTCATAGGTGGGAGACAGCTAATACATACTTACAAGACATTTATTGCATAGTCAAACCATGGATCCAGAGAAACAAGTCAATAAGTCAAATCAAGATGTGCATGTGTGGCGAATGAATGGTGTATGGTGATGATGGTGATAATGGTGAAAATAATGGTGAAAGTCTAATTCTACTTTTGCTCTTTTGAGGGGATACATACCTTTCTTGCACTTTGAAGGTTTTTGAGAGGAATGAATGCTCTATATTTTCTTTTGCTTTTCTCTCATGTGGGTATCTTGTACCCCTAATTCTACTATCGGACACTTGTCCATTTTTACCTCTCGTCTTACTTTTTCTTTTCTTTCGAGGTTCCGAGCACTTGCCCCTTTTTATTTCCTCGTATTCATTTTTTTTCAGAGCACTCACCCTCCTGGAATGTAGCAAGTGGTAGTAACTAAAATATCTCGAGCATTTATTTCACGAGGAATAACAGGGATAGGATAATGTTTTTGGCTATTCTCTCTCGGATAGGAGTAGAATAATTTTAGGTGAATCTAGAGATGGAAAGGAGTGGATGTATGTGGATGCGTACTTCCAGAGTAGAAGCAGCATGTATGAGTGAATGTGCAAGTGGATCTTGATTTTAACCACATGACAAGCTCCTAAGGGTCTACACAGCTTGACCACACTCAATGCTCATAAGCAGTAAAAAGTAAATGTATGGTTCATAGTCTAATAAGCATGTATATATGGCTGTGGTAGGATTTTAAACTCTCATCATACAGGAACTCATCATGCAACATTTTAAAGATTTTCAAAGATAAAATTCTACAGAATTCTAGCATCTCTAGGAACAGATAAACAGCAACTCAACCTTCCCATATCATATCCGTTAACGACTTAGACTTTAGATCAAGTACTCTTCCCACAAGTTCAGGTCTAGAGCAAATCTTAATTCATAACAGTCATGCCTAAACTTGAGAGAGATTTCAATTTTGAGAACTAATCATGGTAGAGCAACTATTCATCATTTCCATGTGAGAGCTTATCATGAGAGTTCATAGCAAACTTTATTTATTTATTTATTTAGCAAACTAAGAAAAGGTATATATATATAAGTATAAAATCTTTATTTGGGTTTTTATGATTATGCATCTTTTTATTATTTGAGTATGAGTAGAAACACTTAGCTGGATAAATGGGGGTGCTCTCCCCCAAGCTGGATTTTGACGTAATTTCTTCTGATGTAGCTAGCAGGTGGCGGAGGTGTATTTGAATGTCGGCAGCACCCTAACAGCGATTAGAATGTCCTCCGTCTGCTAGTCTTCTTTGATCCTTGAATTCTGTAGAGCTCAAATAGACAACAAAGCTTTGTGGAACTGGTTAAGTGTTAGCATAAAATCTCTTCGCCTTTATCATGTTGAGCTTCCTCTAATAAATATTACTCTCTTTGGTAGGATCATAAATTTATTTTCATATTTTCATTTCTATAGAACAGGAATATATTTATTTTATTTTTACGCCACCACAGTGAATGTACTTATGGGTTTTATGCCACGAGCATACTCACATGGGGCTTACTATTTTTAACATTTTTATTTTCTTTTCAAGATAGCATGATTAACTAATAAGCTATTTAAGGAAAGTAAGTAATTAAAGGGAAAAGTGAATGCAGAAAGGATAAATATGGATAACTACCGATTTTACCTTTCGGCGAAGGTTCAATGTTTTAAGTCTTCTGAACAAGACTTCTCACCGTGTTCATTCTTCAGGTGCGTCATTTGATTCAGGTGTGGACCTTGACGTCTGCACCTCTTAATACGGTGTCACCCATGTTCTTCGTTTGCCCAGTAGTTCGAAGTGCGGCATTGGCAGTATCCTGCTCAGTGTGTTTGTGCTCGTAGATCCAGGTCCTTTACTTGGTGGCGTCTGGGAGTTGTAAAACACCTCCATGTTTTGCTCGAAGTGTACCTGCTCATAGAGACAAGGCAGAGATCAAGTGCATGGGTCCTGTTGGTGGAAAACACCAACAGAACCAAAAGTATATTTATTCCTCTCTATCCTTAAGCATAGGGAGCAAGACAAAGTTGATGGGTGATAAGTTCATGAGTGTAGCATTTAAAACATTTGCCGGATCAGATCGCTCAACCTAATGGAAAGATAATCTATCTATATATATGTCTTTTTCTTTATATCTTCCCAAAGATTAAATGTGCAACATTTTAGCTCATATGACTAGGATTGTGGGATCATAAAGGTGGAAGGACTAAACATGTTGAATTGATTGGGTTGGTTAATTTGGAGTTATAAATCATACATGTTTGTCTCTTTTATTCATGTGAACGCCAGAACCAAGGAGAAGCTTATAAAAGTGATAGTCAGGTACCTAAATATGTTACCTTACTTGAAGAGTGATGGTACAGTATCACCTTGTGGAAGCTTTCCTTTCTTAGCGGTTGTGCATCGTGTTTGTGGCACCCTCCATGGATCATCTCTTATGAGCTACGTCTTCCTTGTGTAAATTGTTAAACTTCATGTGTCTCTCTCTTTGTCTCTGATGTGAGTTTATCTCAGGACTTCCCAGGTCGATATTGAAAGTTTTCCTGCAGGGGTTAGTCCAACAAAATATCCAATATAGCATACTATCGGCTCAAAAATCAACCTAGACATCATGTCTAATTTGATTTAGGAGGGCATTTTAACCTAAGCACCATGCTTAATTTAAAATCCCTTGGAAGTAAGATCATCATTCCTAAACTAAGCACCATGCTTATTTAAGAGATAAATGAAACTACTCCAAACCTAGACTTATACTAAAGCAAATAAAGGTAGCATGAGAGCATTTATAGAGATCTACTCAAGTGGAGATGAAGTAGTGTGATTAGTATTTAACAAATTGAGCATGTCTCAAAGGTAGGGACAACCAACATAGCAACATGGCAAAGGATGTTTTTATGTAAATTACCCCCCCCCAAGCTTGAATTTTGCAAAATCCAAGTTTGGATGTAATTCGATGTTGTATGATGATTGGTTGGACATACCTTGTGCTTGTCATTCATCCGATCTTCTTGCTCCAATTCTAGAAAGGTTAGTGACAAGAATACCCGGAGGAATATTTTTACAATTATCCTTATATGCTCAATACACAAGGTAATGTTGCAAATAATTAAAAGCTCATGTTACGATCTGATCAGTGCTTATTTTAGGACACTAAGCTTGTCCTTAGGAAACCATCAATTTATGTCGGCGAAGTGGTTTCCCTTCCAATCGCTGACCTATATCAAGATCAACTCAACGAGATATGCAATATTTATTATGGACATATGCATCGACAATCGCCCTTTTAAAGTTTTTATAAATAGAAAGGAAGAGGGGGTTGGAGATCTCAAATGTAGTGATGTTGGAGAGACCAATAGATTGGGAAGATATTGCATATGAGCATGGAGTAAACGAAGTGGCTATGAAATAAATTCCATGCTCATTAATGTTATCCTCGTCTCTAATCTGAATGTTCGGAGTTTCTCCTGGATTGGTCTCACCTATGTCCTCTTCTATAGTTGGATGAATCTCATTGTCGAGGGTAGCAATAAGAGGTACCCTCAGCGATGCACGTAACGAGGCTATCCGTACGCGGGACGAGGCCCTCGATTCGACGGTCTGGCCGTACGTATACGCAGCCATCGACGTCCGCAGCCTCGAAGACGGAAATAGCGTTGAGCGAATCGATCAGGGGTCGAGCGCTAGCTACCGTCGAATACGGAAACGGGCTCGAGCGAATCGGGAAGCGTCGAGCGCAAGGACACTGTCCGCCGCCTGACGTGCGCACGAGAGCCAGGGCATTTAATGCACCTGCCGTTTTCCCACCTAACACACTGGTCACGGGAAGCGTGATAGAAACAGGCACCCGTCCCATCGTTCTTTTTGCAGCCTTCCCCACCAAACGACCCAGGGCGTGTCAGGACGCAGGAAACAAGAATGGAACGTCTAATCGGGACCCCCTCGAGACATCCAAGGTCAGCGCTCCGGATATAAGCACATTACACTGCGTCCGACCCTCGACCGAACAGGGTTCCTTCCTAGGGACGAGTTGGGCGTCGACTGACAACACCACAACCACCCCGCCGGATCTGCCGCCGTACCGTACAAGCGTGCGACCGTTGAACCAGCGCAAGACGGCGCGCAGAGCAGAATGCAGGGGCACGCGTAATCATCACCAGGCTATCAAGACGGGACGGCTCGAAGCCATGCCGGTATGGAAGCCTCGAGTATTTCAGCGCTCCATGCTGCTATCGACCCCTACTCTGACACCTATACATGTACCCTGGGTCTCTCCTTGGAGCTATAAAAGGAGGACTCGGGAATAGATAGAACAGGCAACACTACACCCATACGCTGTAGAACTCATACACTCCATACCACGCTTGTATTCACCCCTGTACAAGCACTTAGGTGCAAGATAATACAGACTTCCCTCCGCCGCTGGACGTAGGGCCTTCTCTTGCCCGAACCAGGATATATCTTTGTGTCTTCTTGCATCACCATCTGGGAAAGGGAGCACGCATACAAATTTACTCGTTGGTGTGACCCCCCGTGGGGAAAACACCGACAGTTGGCGCACCAGGTAGGGGTCCTGCGTGTTTTTCATCGGTTTCCCACTCCTTTCTAGATGGCAGCTCTCGCCTCGCCGATTCCGCGCTCCACGGTGATTTGGTTTGGGAGTCTCGAGTTCATGTCTACGGGCTCCGGCTACGACATGATCTTGCTCTCAGTCAAAGGACCGGGAGGAGCCCGCGTTGCACCAGCACGGTTGAGGGCCCCAAGACGCCCTCGCCACCACGCCTCCCCGCCCAAGAAGAGGCGCGGACAGCACCACCGCCGCCCCTCTGCCTCATCACGACCGGCAACTCGTGCGAGGCAGGAGGTGGACCGCGAGCCGGCGACACCATGTGTCGGAACCGCGGGCACGACGGCTCAACACCGCACGACGATGGGAGGGGACGCGTCTCGCGCGCCCTCGCCCACCGCTGCTAAGCTACTTCCACACGGGTTGTTTACTCCAAGAAGGGCACTGCCATTCGGATTAGACAACGCCGCGGCATCGTTCGCCAGAGCAATATGCCCAAACGCCCAGACGTACGTGGAGAGACCAATGGTCCTCCCACGTGACTCTGAGGCACTACAGCCGACGTCCGAACTGCCGGATTTCTCCTAGGTGCGAGGCCTCCGCCGCCTAGGCCCTGGGCGATACACGATCACCTCACTCAGGCAGCGGCTGCTAGAGGAGGGACGTGGATGTTTCTACGCCGATGAGCCGGACTCCGACTCCGAGACTGATAGCTACGACCCTACAAGAGAATGCTGTCACGTCAACGGGGCGATAGAAACTACCAACAAGACGCAGGATGCTGCTGCGGGCGGTCGAGCCCCTGCAGCACAGGAAGACCCCAGGACACCTGGGAACGACGGACAGGTCGACCCAGCTCCACAGGAAGACAGGGCTGCACAGCTTGCACAGCTACGGGAGCTCAAGATGAAGCTCGATGAAGACCGCGAGCGCCTCGTCCTGCTCAAGCAAATCCTTGAGCAAGACCTGCCTTACCCGCCGGGCGGAAGTGTCCGCAGACGCGCTCGAGAAGTACATCGACAAATCGTCGGGGACGCGGAACCAGAGCAGCCTGTCAGCCGTTTCCCTCGAGCGGGCCAGAATGTAGTGGCGGCGACGATGCTACTACACAACATGCCAGAGCCATCGAACTCCCAGGCTCGACGCATTCGAGACGAGGTACAGACTCTGCTCCAGGTGGCGGTAGTTCAACAAGCCGAAAGCTCAGCTTCTCGATGACGAGGAGCTGCCACTGAAAAGCGCGACGAGCCACCACAAAATGAAAAGGAAGTGTCAGTCCATCAACAGCCGCCCCCTCGAGGAAGAAAGACCACTCTCGTCCTCCCCGTCGACAATCAGCGTCGACACGACGCGCGGCATGACATCGAAGAGAATCGACGCCGTCGCCACGGAGACGCGGAAGAGCGTGGTTACAGCGCGCATCGCGGTGGGAGGTACGACAGCGACGAGGACCGGATGGTCCCCGAGCCACCAGGCCCACGAGTGTTCAGCAGAGCAATCCGCAACACGCCCCTGCCCAGTCTGTTCCGACCCCCGACCAGCATCGCAAAATACAATGGTGAGACCAAACCAGAGTTATGGCTGGCCGATTTTAGGCTAGCCTGTCAGCTAGGAGGCGCTCGAGGGGACGATTGAGCCATCATCAGACAGCTACCACTCTTCCTCTCCGACACCGCCCGTCGATGGCTCGAGGAACTTCCAGCAAATCAGATCCACGACTGGGTCGATTTGGTTAAAGTCTTCGAGGGTAACTTCAAAGGAACCTACATACGGCCTGGGAACTCGTGGGACCTCAGCAAGTGCAAACAAAAGTCAGGAGAAACTCTTCGAGAGTATGCTCGACTCTTCTCAAAACAGCGCACCGAGCTGCCACATATCCCAGACCATGACATCATCCTGGCATTTGTCTCTGGTACTACCAGTCGAGACTTGGTGAGGGAATTGGGTCGGAATGGACCTCAGACCGTCGATGAGCTAATGGACGTAGTGGCAAACTACGCAGCAGGGGAGGAGGCAGTCGGTGCCTTCTTCAGTTGTGAAGGAGGGAAAGGCAAGCAGCCTGCTGATGAAGACGGGACCCCCAGTCGAGGGCTCAAGAAGAACAAGAAGAAGCAGAAAGTGCGATAGTTCAAGCAAGAGAACTTCAACGACGATCTCGTCGCCGCCATGGAGCGGAAGAAGCCTCGAGGCCCCCCAGAAGGAGGTATTTTCGACAAGATGCTCGAAGAGCCATGCCCTTACCATAAGGGAGGCGCCAACCACAAGCTCAAGGACTGTCGTATGCTGAAAAAGCATTTCGACGGTCTAGGGTTCAAAAGGGATGTACGTGACGACTCGAAGAAGGAGAAGGACGGCGACAAAGAGGGCAACAAGGACGACGACGGTTTCCCTACCGTCCATGACTGCTACATGATCTACGGAGGGCCCTCGACATAGTTGACTGCAAGGCAGCGTAAAAGGGAGCGCCGTGAGGTCTTCGCGGCAAGAATGGCGGTGCCCCAGTACCTCAGCTGGTCGAGCACTCCCATCACCTTCGACCGAGAGGATCACCCCGACAAGGTGTTTGCCCCAGGCGTCTACCCGCTCGTCGTCGACCCCATCATCGTCAACACCCGGCTCTCAAAGGTGCTAATGGACGGAGGCAGCAGCCTCAACATCATCTACCTCGAGACCCTCGACCTCCTCGGCATCGATAGGGGACGGCTCCAGCCAAGCGCCGGCGGTTTCCATGGCGTCGTGCTAGGGAAAAAGGCGCTGCCAGTGGGTCGAATCGACCTACCGGTCTGCTTTGTCACGGCGGCCAACTTTAGGAAGGAGACCCTCACCTTTGAGGTGGTCGGGTTCCGGGGCACGTACCACGTCATCATCGGGCGCCCGGGCTACGCCAAGTTCATGGCCATACCCAACTACACCTACTTGAAGCTGAAGATGCCCGGTCCCAAAGGTGTCATCACTGTCAGCTCCTCCTTCGAGCACGCTTACGAGTGCGACGTCGAGTGCGTCGAGTATGGGGAGGCGGTCGAGAACTCCACCGAGCTCGTCGCAAAACTCGAGGCCCTGGCCGCTGAGGCTCCAGAGCCCAAGCGCCACGCAGGCAACTTCGAGCCAGCAGAGGGAACCAAGAAAATCCCGCTCGACCCCAACAACTCCGACGGCAAGGTGCTGACGATCAGCGCTGACCTCGACCCCAAATAGGAAGCTGTGCTCGTCGACTTTCTCCGTGCGAACGCCGACATGTTTGCATGGAGTCCCTCCGACATGTCGGGCATACCGAGGGAAGTCGCCGAGCACTCCTTGGAGATTTGAGCCGGTTCCAAGCCAGTGAAGCAGCGATTGCGCCGATTCGACGAGGAGAAGCGCAAGATCATTGGCGAGGAAATCCACAAGCTTTTGATGGCTGGATTCATCAAGGAGGTTCATCATCCCGACTGGTTATCAAACCCTGTATTAGTTAAGAAAAAGAATGGGAAAATGAGGATGTGTGTCGATTATACAAGCCTAAATAAAGCATGTCCGAAAGTTCCTTTTCCATTACCATGTATTGATCAGATTGTCGATTCTACTGCGGGATGTGAAACCCTCTCTTTCCTTGATGCATATTCTGGTTACCATCAAATAAAAATGAAAGAGTCCGACCAGCTCGCGACCTCTTTCATCACACCTTTTGTGATGTATTGCTATGTAACCATGCCATTTGAGCTCCGAAACGCGGGAGCCATGTACCAATGCTACATGCTCCACGTATTTGGCAAACACATAGGGTCGACGGTCGAGGCCTATGTCGACGAAATTGTCGTCAAATCAAAGCGGCGAGGGGACCTGATCCAGGACCTCGAGAACGCTTTTAGCTGCTTACGCACCAACCAGATCAAGCTCAATCCCGAGAAATGCGTCTTCGGCGTGCCTCGAGGCATGCTCTTGGGTTACATTGTATCCCAACGCGGCATCGAGGCCAACCCCGAGAAAGTCTCGGCCATCACGAGAATGGGACCGATCCGAGACATCAAGGGTGTGCAAAGAGTCACGGGATGCCTGGCGGCTCTGAGCCGTTTCATCTCGAGACTAGGAGAAAAGGCGTTACCATTATACCGACTTCTGAAGAAGGTCGAGCGTTTTTCTTGGACCCCTGAGGCCGAGGAAGCTCTCGAAAAGCTGAAGAAAACATTGACCTCAGCACCAGTCCTAGTCCCACCTCAACCTGCAGAACCACTGCTCCTTTACGTTGCGTCGACGACCCAGGTCGTCAGTGCAGCGGTGGTGGTCGAGAGGCAGGAGGAGGGGCATGCGTTGCCAGTCCAGAGGCCAGTCTATTTCATCAGCGAGGTGCTTTCGGAGACCAAGGTACGTTACCCCCAAATCCAGAAGCTGATCTACGCCGTAATCCTCGCCCGCCGCAAGCTGCAGCACTACTTTCTCGGCCACCCCATCACGGTGGTCTTGTCTTTCCCCTTGGGCGAGATAATCCAGAGCAAGGAGGCCACGGGAAGAATAGCTAAATGGTCGGTCGAGCTCATGAGTGAGACTCTCACTTACGCGCCTCGCAAGGTCATCAAATCGCAAGGCCTGGTGGACTTCATTGTGGAATGGACATACTCCTAGCTTCCCCCAACTCGGGTCCAGTCGGAGCTGTGGACGATGTATTTCGATGGGTTACTCATGAAGACGGGGGCCGGGGCCGGCCTGCTGTTCATCTCGCCCTTGGGCGTCCATATGAGGTACGTCATCAGGATTCACTTTGCCGCATCCAACAATGTCACGGAATACGAGGCCCTCGTCAATGGTCTCAAGATCGCCATCGAGCTAGGAGTCCGACGCCTCGACGTCCGAGGTGACTCCCAACTCGTCGTCGACCAAGTGATGAAGACTTCGAGCTGCCACGACCCGAAAATGGAGGCGTACTGCAAAGAAGTTCGTCGACTCGAGGACAAGTTCCATGGCCTCGAGCTCGTCCATGTCGCTCGACGCTACAACGAGGCAGCCGACGAACTCGTCAAGATCGCATCGACCCGAGGCACGGTGCCACTGTTGACACTAGCTAACACCACTTAGATACTAGGTTGTCATCCCTAGCATGGCGCCAGAGTGTACAAAGGTACTTATAAATGTAAAGGCTCTCTAGAAAATAATCTATTCTATCCGCAAGCGCACAGATAAAACACCTCATTGTAGCATTTCACCAGGATAAGTATTCCAGGTATCGTTATTTATAATTTTGCTTAGGGGATCTTAAGAAGATGGAATTAAATCAAAGGGGGCAAAATCTATCAAGGCATAGACTAGAGATAAACTTGCAAGAACATGATTACTAATGAGAAACTCGTCACACAGTTACTTACTTTAGCAGGGGGTAAACCATAAAGATAATGATAATAAAGTATAAGTTCATGGGATAAAGAGCACAGCGATTAGAAAATAGACTACTCCTCATATATGTAGGTGATGTCGGATTAGCTAGAGAATGGATTCTAAGTTATCTACTAACTACTAAGTATAATCTACTCTAGTTATCTACAAGATCATATATAGCATAAAAGACTCTTCATTCATGTATAAGGAACATTGATAAAGTAAATCAGAACATCGCATGACTTACTCCACAATACCGGTTCTGCCTGTCCTATCAACGGAGGGTGGACTATATAAGAATCAACGAAGCTGTCACTATCGCGAACTACCACACGACTCGGCCAATAGGATACATTTGCAGATAAATAACATCTAAGCACCACGCTCACATGTGATCTATCACCTAACTCCCTCGCGTCAAGAGCTAAGCGCTTTGCAAACTTATACATAAACTCATTATCAATTAGAACTATATCAAATATAGAACTAGAGCAAACTAAGAACATAATAATTAGAGACATAATGCAATTAGAACAATAGAATTAGAGAAAGATATGAATAATACCAATCTTTATTACCGAAGATCCGAATCCAGAGCGTAGTGCTCTACTTCTCTAATTGCTATCTAATCAACCTCTAAACTTGAAGGATTAGGGAGTAGCTAATTCTAATTCTCTGTGGGAGAGAAGCTCTAAACCCTAACTTTGATGGCTACCTCTGAATAATGATTTCTCCTCCTTCCTCCAGGGGCCAGGGGGTCTGGTTTTATAGTCCCCTCAAGTGAACGTGAGTCATTGGATCAAACCGACATAGATTGTATGGTTTAGATTGATCCTTTAGGTTGGTGGAGGATTGTCCCGAAGCAGAGTCCTGATTGGACTCTCCACCTGGGCGGGCGCCCAAGGGGGGTGGGCGGCCGCCCAGCCCCCGAGCCCGAATCGCGTCCCGTTCGTTCCCGTGGCTTCTGGATCCTTCTAGATGGAGTAAAATTGCGCGGCACGTAATTATCTCGTTGTAAACATGACATGTGGGCCTTCTCTCCCTATTTTCTGATAAACCCCTGCAGAAATAGATAAACACCAAAACTCGTGGAATTCTGTCAGATAAAACCCTAATTCTAGATGTTTGTTTCATATTGATCCTTTTTCATGTTTATTTGATTATTAATTTTAGTACTTAAGGACCGTCAACAGCCACCTGACGCGTTCTCAAGAGATCTTCACGAACCATCCATCGACTTGGGCTCGGGGGCTGGCGTTGATGCCGCTCCCGCCCAGCCAGCCGACACCGTCGACGCACTGCTCATGGCAGCAGAGGTGATGGAGGTAGAACAGCGACTCGGTCGACCGTTCGACTGGCGCACACCGTTCCTCGACTGCCTAATCCGCTGCGAGTTGCCAGAAGATCGATCTGAGGCCCGCCGTATCGCTCGACGGGCCAAGTCATATGTGATTTATGGCGAAGGCAATGAGCTATACCGACGAAGCCCGACGGGGGTCTTGCAGCGTTGCATCACCGTGGAAGAAGGACGGAAACTCCTCGAGGACCTACACTCGGGGGCTTGCGGTCACCATGCTGCTCCATGGACCCTCGTAGGGAACGCCTTCCGACAAGGCTTCTACTGGCCAACGGCCGTAGCGGATGCCATCGAGCTCATACGCTCATGTCACGGGTGCCAGTTCTACGCCAAACAGACGCATCTGCCCGCTCACGCTCTGCAGATGATCCCCATCACCTGGCCATTTGCGGTATGGGGGCTCGACTTAGTAGGGCCCCTACAAAAGGCAAAAGGAGGATACACCCACTTGTTGGTGGCCATCGACAAATTCTCCAAATGGATCGAGGCTCGACCCATCACCAACATCCGCTCCGAGCAGGCCGTCCTTTTCTTCACCGACATCATCCATCGGTTTGGAATTCCCAACGTCATCATCACCGACAATGGCACTCAGTTCACCGGCAAAAAGTTCTTGGACTTCTGCGATCAGCATCACATCCGTGTGAACTGGTCTGCAGTAGCCCACCCTCGAACTAACGGCCAAGTCGAGCGTGCCAATGGCATGATTTTGCAAGGACTCAAGCCAAGGATCTACAATCGTTTGAAGAAATTTGGCAAGAAATGGGTCGAGGAGCTTTCCTCGGTCCTATGGAGCCTAAGGACAACACCAAGTAGGGCCACAAAATACACCCCATTCTTCATGGTCTACGGCTCTGAGGCTGTCCTCCCCACAGACCTCGAGTATGGGTCCCCTCGACTCAAGGCGTACAATGAGCAGACAAACAAGGAAACTCAAGAGAATGCGGTCGACCAGCTTGAGGAGGCTCGAGACATGGCCCTCTTCAACTCTGCCAGATACCAGCAGAAACTTCAACGCTACCACGACAAACACGTACGCAAGAGGGACTTAAACGTGGGTGACCTTGTCCTACGACGCCGGCAAAGCAATCAAGGACGCCACAAGCTGACTCCACCTTGGGAGGGCCCATACGTGGTGGCCGAGGTCCTGAAGCCAGGGACATACAAGTTAGCGGACGAGAAGGGGGCAATCTTCACCAACGCATGGAACATCGAACAGCTACGTCGATTCTACCCTTAGAATTTCGAAGCTTTATGTTCCAGCGCCCATTCTGTACTAAGACTTTGTAAATGAATGCAAGAGTAAATAAAGTCTTTCCCTCGAGCAACTTCCTTTTTTACCAAAGTTTTTCAAAGTCAAAATCTCGACGTCAGAAGGGGGCGCCAACTATGACCCATCATAGTCAGCACCCCCTCGGGGGCTACTAGGGGGACGACCCCCCGCCAGTGTCGAAAAAAGCCAAAAATTTCTCTCTTCCTTACTCAGTAAACCTTGCATGATCGAGTAGTTGAGGCGCATCGAGCCCCTTAAGGGCCGAGGGATAACGAGCCTGAGAACTCCTACGCCCCATGGCTATGGAAACTCTACTCACTCCCTCACCATCGAGGTGATCGAAGCTGTCTTTTACGAAAAATCGAACAAGGAACACATACGTAGGCGCAAAGAGAAACAAAAGAACCTCGAGCGGAAAGACAAATAAACATTCAACAATTACAAAAAGATACTGTGTCGCTTGAAAACTGGATTAACAAAGTATATACAAGGGGCCCCAGGCACCCTGAGCAGGCTCGCAGGCCTCAGTCCGTGGCACGGTCCTCACCGCCCTCGCCTCCGCCCGAGCTACTCTCAGGAGGAAGCACCTCAGGCTCAAATAGCTTGGCCAGTCTCTCTCCAGGAGCCTCCGCGTCGTCGATCAAGGCGTGGAGCCTCTCTTCGTTCTCCGCGTCGGTCTTGGAGATGTCGGTGACGAAGCCGTGGGATACTACCTCCGTGTCGTAGGAGAAGCCCGAGCAGACAACCGCAATCGCCCGCTTCACCCCGATGTGGAGGGCATCACGCACCCGATCTCGCAGCGTCGCGTCTATGTAGCACAGCTGGTCGACCAGTGCATCGCCTCGAGTGTCCTCCCTCGACTCATCCATAGGCTCGACCTCCCAGGAGGTCGAGAGGTCGCTTATCGCCATCCGCACTCGACGGTTCAAAGCAACCTCAGCCTCGAGCTGAGCCTTAGCATTACGGGCCTTGACTTGGGCGGCTAGGAGTTCGTCCTTAAGCCCTGTAAATGCCAATAAAAGAAGCCTTAGGAAAAACCAAGCACACCTCGAAAGAGAAAATCTGATAGAGGAAACGTACCTCGGACGCTCTCCTCCAGGGCCGTGTTCTCGCCGACTAATCTGGTGTTGGCCCTCTCGATCTCTCTGTTGGAACGGGCCAACTCGGTGTTGGCAACGCGGAGATCCTCGATCACCTTGCCAGCCTGAGCAATGGCCCCACTCTTCTCCAACAGCTCCCCCTTCAGACGTTCGACGTCGTCAGAGAGCCTGCGGGATTGAGCCCGCTCCGCCTCGAGATCTTCGAGGGCCTTCTTCTTGGCTTCCTCCGCGGCGCTCCTGGCGATCTCGCCGTTCACGTGCTCCACCTTCATCTTTTGGAAGGACTCTCGGAGGGAGTCCAGGTCGGTCTTGAGAAGGCCCTTCTCCTTGTCCAGGTCCGCAATGACGCTCTTGTAGGACAGGACCTCCTCCCGGGCTCTGGATGCGGCCTCCTCGACCGTCAGAGCCCGCTCCCGCAGCAGCGTCGTCTCCTCCTCCGCCTTCCTTGAGGCCTCCCGAGCCTCGACCAAGGCAGCCTCCCTCGCCTTCTTCTCCACCTCGAGCGCTATGAGGTCTTTATAAGCCTTGAGGAGTTTCTCCTGCGACTCGAGGAGTTGATCTTTGAGGACGGGGAGCTGCTCCCAGCCGCCTCTCGTGGCGTGAATGAAGCTCGACTTGATGCGGGAGGTCTCTTTCATATCCTCTGAGCCGGCAGTCGAACAGTTAGAATACAAAACCAAAAGGCTCCATGAGGATTAAAGATCGAAAAATACTTACAAAATAAGCCGGCCCGAGCCCGTTGTTGATGATGTCCGACAGGAGCCCCACCACGTCCTTCATCCAAAGGCGGAGCTCCTCGACATGTTCCCACTTCTCGGCCTCCTTCTTATCGTCGAGGAATATGTTAGGTTCAGACGGATCGGTGGAAGCCCGGATACGAATCCGATCGGGGCACCAGTTCTCCATCTCTCGATCAGCCCGCGCCTTGACGCCGCGGATGAGGTTCTCGACGGTTTCGAGGGAGCCCCCGTGGCGCAAGAACAGGTCGACGAGGCATGGGAACCGCCCGTCGTCGTCCACCGTCTTCCAGGTACCGTCCTTACTCCCCGACGTCCCTATCTCGTCCTCCTCAGAGGGAAAGCGGTCCTCCCATGCCCAGCGCTCCCGGAGGAATCCTGGGGCGATCCCGTCCATGCCGTAGATCATCCTCCGGATCTCAGACTCGGGGTCGGCGGGGGTGCGCATCATGCAAGCAAGTGCCACCACTCCGTCCGCTCGCCCCGACTCTGCCCGGATCGCGGCAGGCGCCCCCGGAAGGAGCCACGCTGGGGTTGGAGGGCCGTACACCGGCAAATCTTCCTCCTGCTCGCCGGGCTCTTGCGGCGACGGTGGTACCGGTTGGGCCGGACCTTGAGGCGGGGGCTCGAGCGGCCCTCCCTCTTGCCCCCCTGCTGCTGCTGTTGCTGCCCCTCGAGCGTCTGTTGTTGCTGCTGCTGCTGCTGTTGTCAATCCTCGTGTTCCTGCGGCTCTTGCCCGCGGCCTTGCTCCTGCGGCTGCCGCGTTGCCTCGCGCTCCCGCTCCTCACCCTCCTCCTTCTTCTTCTGCTCCTCGAGGGCGCGAAGACCAGCGGGCCAGGGAGCCCGTCCCGTGATGAGGGAGGTCGACGCCTCCTCCTCCATAGGGTGGGCATCCACCGACGTCTCGTTGCCACCAGATGTGTCGCTGATGGTAATGGGGTCCGCCTCGACCCCCAATCGGGGAGGCTCGGGGGCTCCTTCATGCCCCTGAGTCTGGGGCGCCTCGACCAGCGTCGGCGGCGATGGGGCAGGCTCGAGACGAGGCGGGGCGCTCTCAGCGTCGGCCGGAGGACGAGAGTCGGAGGAGCCTGCAAAACAAAGAATAGAGGCCGGTCACCATGACGACCGACGTAAGAACATCACAAGTACCAAAAGTGAGCCACAAACCTGGCTCCTTGGAGGCCGCTCCCGCTTTGAGCCTCTTCGCCATTGAAGGCTGAGCCTGCTCGAGCGCCCGCTTTAATCTGAAACAAAAGCAACAAGCTTGAAAAGACTGATATGCGAAGAAACGTAGAGGAATAGGAGAACAAAAGTCACAACGACGAAGAGCTTACCCCACAGGGAGAACAGCTCGCCTCTCAGCGCCCCGACCGGTGGGCTTCGAGCCACCTCGCGTCAAGGCTCCAGGCCCCTCGAGGACAGGCACTGGCCTTGGCGCAACAACTCCCGCTTGACGAGCACCGGGACTGGCGCTCCTGCGGCCGGCCTCTCCCTTCTCGGAGGCCGCGGCCCGACCGCGAGTCAGAGGCCCCGTCGCCTGGGGCCTAGCATGGCCACTCCCCCTGGGCGCAGGGGGAGGGCGCGGCGCGATCTGACCAGCCATGGGCGCAGGAGGGGTGTTGGCCCGAGGGCGGTGAGATCCGCTCGGACCCTCCTTTGGAGCTTCCGTCCGAGGGACGCCAGCGTCACCTCGAGGCGGACCCTCGAGGATCCGGTCAAGGCGAGACGCCATCCCCTCAGAATCATCGCTGTCCTCATCGTCATCGTCATCGTCGCTGGGGGATTCTTCCTCAGGCTCCCCCCCTCTGCCTGGATTTGGCTCGACACGCCTCCAATGCTTGGCGGTCGAGGTTCTTCTTTTTCTCCCCTTTCTTTGTAGAGTCCTTGGTGGACTTCAGCTTTTCGGCAGACTGGCGCCGTAGGTCGCGATCGACCTCATCCTCCTTCACGGGGGGCCTCGAGGACCGGACATCAATACGTCGCTGACAGAACAAAGGAAGGTTTAAAAAGGATCGAGGAAAATCCAGAGTCGGAGTTATGTGTGAGAAAAGAGCATACCAGGTCGATCGAGCCTTCGTCGGGCCTCATAGGGAAGCCGTTGACGTGCTTCGACTTGAAGTCACCAGCAATGGCCGCCCTAACTCGGGCGGCGGTCTCATCGTCTGCCAGGGCCTCGTTGGACATCCGGCACGCCTCGAGATCCCGGGACGAAACGCCCAGCCCCATCTCGTCCATCCTCAGCGGCCGAGACATCAGAGGGAGGACCCTTCGACGATGGACGGCCGAGAGGACGAGAGCAGCGGACAAGCCCTCCAGGCGCAGCTTCTTCATGGCGTCGAGGAGGGGGTCGAGCCGCGACTGGTGCTCTTGGACAATGCCGTATGTCAGTTGTCCGGGCGCTCCGTAATCAGACGGCCCGTGTAAACGGGGAAGAGACTGTCGTCGTTCCTCAGGTAGAACCACTGGGAATCCCACCCAGCGTGGTTCGACGACAGCCCCACCGGGATGTACTCGCGCGGCCTCTCCGTCTTCTTCGTCTTCAGCACCAGGTTGAGGCACCCGGCCTGCACGTGCTTTCTCACGCCAGTGGTTCCGGTGGGGGCGTTGAAAAGCTCGCCCCTGTAGAGGTGGAGCCACAGATCCCAGTGGGGCATCATCCCCAGATAGCCCTCACACACCGCGGCGAAGACCGCCGCGACGGTGATGGCGTTCGGGGAGAAATGCTGGAGCTCCACCCCATAGTGGAAGCAGAGGGCCCGCATGAAGCGGCTCGAGGGAGCGCCCAGGCCGTGGCGGTGGAATTTGGCGAACGACACCACGTAGCCCTCGGGCGGCTGGGGCTCCCTGTGGCCCGCCGGCGGCGCGATCCACTCCGGCGACGACAGCGAGGTGCGGCGGCGCAAGAGCCCCTCACTCTCGAGCTCTAGCAACCGGCGCTCCGTCATCGACGACGGGCGCCAGTCGTCGGCGGCGACGAGTGTCACAGGCATCTTGGTTGGAAGGACGGTGGATTTGCTACCGCTCGAGGGGGTGCACGCGCGCGTAAGGCAGCGAGAGAGCTAAGGCAACGAAAAACTGAAGGCAAGAAGGCGGAAGGAAGAAGAAAGAGCGGCGGCGCTACCACGGCATATTTATAGGCAGCAGTCCGCCAATGGGCAGATCTGAGAAATGAGGTAACTTCCCCCATAAATGCGCCATCTAACAAGTCTTTTCCCACTCACAGGCAGGGCGCTCCGAATTCCACGCCGACGCAGTGTCGTAACGTCACCCACCTGAAAAGACGCGCCCAACGGGCGAAAAGGCGAACCGCCACGACCACTTCCTTCCCTTGTAAGCCAAGGGGCATATCCGCGAGAGCCTCGAGAGGTCGCAGGCTGGCCCACCGAAAGGGTTCGACAGCCGATCTCGAGCACCGGAGTCAGGGATCCCCAGCGAGCGGTCGAAGATCGAGGCCCGCCTCGAAGACTCGCTGGCGATGTCCAAGGTAGGGTCGAGACAGTCGAGAGGAATCCCCCCGACGGGAGGCATCGAGCCGCTGGACTCTATCGAATGAGACCGGTATCCCCGACCACGTCGACCCTGCTTTATGAGAACGCCTCCGGGCTACAGCTGACCCCCTCGAAAGGGGCACAGGTTCTCACTTGGACTACCCACTAGGAACTCGATCTGGGGTGGAAGACGCTCGCTCTATCGAGAGTACGTCGAAACCTCCGCGCGAAGCAAGCCAATCAGAACCTTCCACCACTGGTGTCGATAGTGTTTCTGCAAAATAGGCAAAATAACCCTCGAAGGAGTCAAAAACTCCTTCAAGGGCTCGGGGGCTACCCCCGCGGGGTCGCTCGCGCGCCCCCACGGAAACTCGACCCAAGAATACAGCCTCCACCCGAGCGCCAGCGCTCGAATGGAGACTCGGGGGCTACTGTCGAGGGTATCAATAAGAGGTACCCTCACTGATGCACGTAACGAGGCTATCCGTACGCGGGACAAGGCCCTCGATTCGACGGTCTGGCCGTACGTATACGCAGCCATCGACGTCCGCAGCCTCGAAGACGGAAATAGCGTCGAGCGAATCGATCTGGGGTCGAGCGCTAGCTACCGTCGAATACGGAAACGGGCTCGAGCGAATCGGGAAGCGTCGAGCGCAAGGACACTGTCCGCCGCCTGACACGCGCACGAGAGCCAGGGCATTTAATGCACCTGCCGTTTTCCCACCTAACACACTGGTCACGGGAAGCGTGATAGGAAACAGGCACCCGTCCCATCGTTCTTTTTGCAGCCTTCCCCACCAAACGACCCAGGGCGTGTCAGGACGCAGGAAACAAGGATGGAACGTCTAATCGGGACCCCTCGAGACATTCAAGGTCAGTGCTCCGGATATCAGCACATTACACGGCGTCCGACCCTCGACCGAATAGGGTTCCTTCCTAGGGACGAGTTGGGCGTCGACTGACAACACCACAACCACCCCGCCGGATCTGCCGCCGTACCGTACAAGCGTGCGACCGTTGAACCAGCGCAAGACGGCGCGCAGAGCAGAATGCAGGGGCACGCGTAATCATCACCAGGCTATCAAGACGGGACGGCTCGAAGCCATGCTGGTACGGAAGCCTCGAGTAGGTCAGCGCTCCATGCTGCTATCGACCCCTACTCTGACACCTATACATGTACCCTGGGTCTCTCCTTGGAGCTATAAAAGGAAGGACTCGGGAATAGATAGAACAGGCAACACTACACCCATACGCTGTAGAACTCATACACTCCATACCACGCTTGTATTCACCCCTGTACAAGGACTTAGGTGCAAGATAATATAGACTTCCCTCCCCCGCTGGACGTAGGGCCTTCTCTTGCCCGAACCAGGATAAATCTTTGTGTCTTCTTGCATCACCATCTGGGAAAGGGAGCACGCATACAAATTTACTCGTTGGTGTGACCCCCCGTGGGGAAAACACCGACACTCATCTTCAAAGGGAGTCAAGAACTCACCATTTGAAATTGATCCAAAGTCAGAATCCATTAAGGCTTCTTCCTTATCCATCCATTCTACACAATCCAGCCATTTAGAACTTGTGATCAAGACAGGGGAGCTGATAGAATCTTCTATATAGCTTAGCTCTCCTTCTATGGTATTACTTGACATGCCATCCTTATGGTCTTCATGACTCCTATGGTTTAGTTGTCTTGGTGAATTGCTAGGATCATCATGAGACTGAAAAGAAGAAGGGTATGAGGGATCTCTAAGGTCAAGGATGGATTTAGAACTTGTGAACATGGAAGGGGAGCAGATAGAATTTTCTATGTGGCTTGGCTCTCCTTCACTTGATATGTCATCCTCGACTTCTTCATAACAGGAGCCAGGACATTCTCTAAGAGAACCATTATTGTAAGGATTTGAATTATCCCTGCTTGAAGGTCTCTTATGGAACCAGAAGTCTAAACCATCAGCATCTGAAAGATTTAAGGTCGGAATTCCTTCCTCCCTTGGAGAATTTTGGGGTATTGATGGTTTAGGATCAATAGCTAAAGTTTGCAATTGAAGTGGTTGTGATCTGGCTATCGAAACTTCTTCTTCTTGTCTAGGAACTGGTTCTTTCTCTGTCTTAGGGATATAAATTCTAGGAAACTTTCCACTCTATAAATCAATCGGATTCCAAGCTTCACTAGCGGATAGGTGGTGGAAGGATCCTCTAGAGGCTGTATTCAAGGTTTGCTTATTTTCCCTACTAAGGCCCTCAAAAAAGTGAATTAGAAGAACTTCTTCTAGAATAGAAAGCTTTAGGCCAGTGAGAGTAAGGTTAATAAAGTGGCCCATGATTTGCCGAGAGATTCTTCTTCCAGTTGTCTAAAAGAAATAATCTCACGCCGAAGTTCCACCACTTTGGAGATTGGAAAATATTTAGAAAGAAAACTACTATATAACTCCTTCCAATCTCCATGAACACTCCCTACTTTGAGTTTGTACCAATGTCTAGCTTTTCCCGTTAAAGAGAACGGAAAGAGCTTCCATTTAAGGGTCTCATCGGACATGCCTTCTATGCGAAGGAGGTCACAGACTCTATAAAACTCTCTTAGGTGTGTGTATGGGTTTTCCTCACCTTCTCCTGAGAAAGGTTGTTTTTGAACAAATTCTATGTATTCGGGGTCTATCTCAAAACTAGATGCTATGATAGGCTTTGAAGATTTTGGTGGATCGAGATGTGTGCCCGTAGGTCTATGAAACTGATAGATAGACATGTTTGCATTCATGATAGACCAGAGATCAAGGATTAGATAAGAAGAAAGAATAGCAGAGATAAGGCAAAGGATAAAAGGAAAAATATATATATATTTTTATTTTTTTTAGAAAATGATTAAGCTAGTTCGTAATCAACTCAGCAACCGTTTCCCCGGCAACGGCGCCAAAAATGCTTGTTGACACTTGCTAACACCACTTGAATACTAGGTTGTCATCCCCAGTATGGCACTAGAGTGTACTATGGTATTTATACACACACAAATAATCCGCAAGCGCACGGATACCGTTATAGCTTTTACCCGGTTAAAGGTTTTATCGTATCCATAGGGAAACGGGAGAAGCAACTACGCTCTAACTTAACCAAGATAGATAGATAAGCGTAAATAGGAAAGATGGTATAATTGAATAAGAATAATATTAAAGGTAAGATAACAATGGGTGATAATATGGGAATAGAGAGTAGAGCAATCTAGTATATGGGCGATGGTAGCAGAATAGAGAGAATAACTATGGTTTCTCTACTTCAAAAGGGTATGTCTATGTCTGGGACGAACCACGTGATAAGAATACACCACAAAGGATGCTTATCCATAGGCCGATAAACCCTACCCGTCCTGCTAACAAGAGGTGGACTACAGTGGACCAACGTAACTGTCACCTACGCAGCCTACCACACGATCCAGCTAGATAGGGGATATCCACAAGTAATCTAGGTCTAAGCACCACGCTTACACCTATACTACAACTCTAACTATAGAGTCCTATAGATTAGAAGTACTCAAAAGAGTTGTGAACCAGAACATACATGATTAGTAATTGCATAATGAATTAGAAGTAGATTACCAGAGTCATCCCATGAGTAGGCTTGATTAGAGCTTGATCATGGCGAAGTACAACCGGAGGAAGAACCGATAGGCCGGCCTCTCCTCTAATCCTCCTTCGCTCTCCATCTCGCTACTATCTAGATCTACTCTAGTTTAGAGATGAGAGGAGAGCTCTCATCTCCAAACTCTAGCTTCTGCTCTGTCTATGAATAATGAATAATGATCAAGGGGTGCCTCCTCCAGGGGCCAGGGGGTCTGCTTATATAGTCCCCTCAAGTGAATCTGGGCCGTCGGATCAAACCGACATTGATTGAACGGTTATTCTTGATCCTTTAGGTCGGTGGAGCATAATCCCCGAGTTGTACCCTGATTGGGCAGAATAGGAGGGCGGGCGCCCTGTCCCTGAGCCCTCTCGGCTTTCGCTTTGTTCCCGTGGCTTCTGGAGTCTTCTAGATGATAGAAAATTGCGCGGCACGTTAATATCTCTATGTAAACCCGACGTGTGGGTCTTTCCTCCATATTTCCTGATAACCCCCTGCAGAAATAGACAAACACCAAAACTCGTGGAATTCTGTCAGATAAAACCCTAAGTCTAGGTGTTGGTTGCACTTGGATCCTTTTCTTTATTTATTTGATGATTAAATTTGATACTTAAGGACCGTCAACAGCGGGTCAGTTTTTCCATTGAACTTGGGGAGGGTGATCGGTTTGTAGGACGCTGGCCAAGGCGAAGCTTGCAATCCTTCGTACAAAGGAGATCTTAGATCCATAGAGCCATGTATCGCACCACCATAGCTAATGGGTTGTACGTTTACCGTCGGAGTGACACTGGGTTGCACCGTAGGTTGTGGCGGTGGTTGCATACTCTGGATCTCCGCCTGGAGAATGGAAAGTTGTTGTCTGATTGGCTGCCTGTGCGGCAGCCAGCGCCGCCTCCTAGCTGGCCATGTAGGTCACCACGATCCTATCTCTTTTCTACTGAAGATTCTACAGCTGTGCTTGCAACTGTTGGAGTTATTGGACTATCATGGGTTCTGGCTGCTCCTCTACCGGGGGAACCTGGTTTGCCTCGAGTTGCTCATCCTCCGCTCCCTCCTGACCTGCAGTTGCGTACGTGCTCTGAGCGGCTCGCTTGGGCCTCCCCCTTCTGACAGTTTCACCCTGCGCTCTTGTGGTGCTGCTCCTCTTTCCAGCCATCACGGGTGATCCTTCGGGCCCCACGGTGGGCGCCAATGTTGGGAAGCGCCACCTGCAGTCCCTAACAACATGATGAGAGAATGGCCTGCTCGCACGCTGCTGCGAGTGGCACGTGTGTTACGACCGACGAGCTCTATGTCCTAGCACAGTGGATATTGCAATAAATGACTGTTAATGTCTCTCTCTCTCCTTAATGAGCATTTACATTCCCTTTATATAGGGCACGGATCTCGACCTAGATTCATTACAAAAATGCCCTATGATGGTGGTGGAATATCTTGGCATATTCCACCACTGCAGTCTGTCGCATGTAGGGCCACTTGAGTAATTTTGAACCATGAGCTCCCAACATTAGCCTTGCCCTTATGCTTTGAGGCAATATACTTTCCTTCATGCGAGATATCATTCAAGAGTGAAGACACTTCTGCTTAATAAGAAATTGAATGAAATAAGTTGTTTGAATATGTGCTGTTCACGTAATACTGATTTAACTCGATGAAAAATACAACTAGTAATTTAGTATACATATTGATTCCATCTAGATTCAGCTGAATACTGTGCTAAAGTGCATGGAGGAATGGCTATGTTGAAGGCTGATATATAATGAAGTAATGCTATATCGTGAACTCTGAAATTTTCTCAAGAGCAGCAAGCTATGGAGACATGCACGGAAACGCTGGTTACAATTGTGATGAGAGGTATGGCCGCGGTCACAACCGCGTTTGCAAGCGACTGTTCCTTCTTGACAGCTTGCCAGACGACGACGACGACACGGCCGACGATGGGGCCGATGCCGGGGCAGAGGAAGGTGACACAGAGGCGCCCGTCTTCTCCCTCCATGCGGTCGCAGGTGTGCCGCTTGCTAACACTATGCAGGTCCGGGTGTCAGTCGGTACAGCGACATTTGTTGCCCTCCTGGACAGCGGCTCCAATCATAACTTCATCGCCGAGGAGGCTGCACGATGCACCGGCCTACGTGTCCAGCCCCAGGCGCGCATGTCGGCCATGGTCGCGAATGGCGAGAAGATTCCATGTCCAGGCATCATTTGGCAGGCTCCGGTCACCATCGACAACACCACCTTCGCCATCGACCTTTTTGTCATGCCCCTTGTAGGTTACGACATCGTGTTGGGAACACAGTGCATGGCGACCCTCAGACCAATTGTGTGGGACTTCACGGAACATTCCCAGTCCTTCACCTACCAGGGGCGCGCATTCTGCTGGGCAGGAGTGCCGTCCACGGACACACCCAGTCTGCATGCGGCCACGGCATCTAGTGCGTCCCTCCTCAACGGGCTGTTGGCAGCATACGACGACATCTTCACCGAGCCCAGCGGCATGCCTCCACCCCATGCCCGCGACTACGCCATCATCCTCAAGCCTGGCTCGGCTACCGTCGTGGTACGTCCATACAGGTACCCGGCGGCACACAAAAACGAGCTGGAACGCCAGTGCGCAGCCATGATCCAGCAGGGCATTGTTCACTGCAACGACTCAGCCTTCTCTTCACCCGTGCTCCTCATCAAGAAGGCCGACGCCTCATGGAGGTTCTGCGTCGACTACCACACCCTCAACGCCCTCACCATCAAGGATGCGTTCCCCATCCCCATCGTTGATGAGCTCGTGGACGAGCTCCATGGCGCCCGTTTCTTCACCAAACTCGACTTGCGGTCGGGATACCATCAGGTGCGGATGCTTCCAAAGGATGTCCACAAGACAGAGTTCTGCACTCACGACAGCCTCTACGAGTTCCTGGTGATGCTGTTTGGGTTGTGCAACGCTCCGGCAACGCAACGTTCCAAGCCCTGATGAACGACGTGCTACGCGCCTACCTCCGTCGGTTCGTACTTGTTTTTTTTATGATATCCTGATCTACAGCACCACTTGGGCGGACCACCTACTCCACCTCTGTGTCGTCCTGGACATCCTAGGCCGACACCGCCTCTTTGTGACACCGCCTCTTTGTGAAGAGGTCCAAGTGCTCGTTCGGCGTCTGCTCTGTCGCCTACCTCGACCACGTCATCTCCGCCGCCGGCGTCGCCACGGATCCTGCCAAGGTCCAGGCCATCCACGACTGGCCGCAGCCTAGGTCGGCACGAATAGTGCGCGGCTTCCTTGGCTTGGCGGGCTACTACAGGAAATTCGTCCACAACTACGGCGCCATGGCAGCCCCTCTCACGGCGCTTTTGAAAACGGAGGGGTTCGCATGGGGCGCCGAGGCGGAGGCTGCTTTCAGTGCCCTCAAAGGGGCCGTGACGTCGCCCCAGTGCTGACTCTGCCGGACTTCTCGAAGCCCTTCATCGTGGAGTGCGACGCGTCGACATACGGGTTTGGGGCCGTCCTCATCTAGGAGGGACACTCGATCGCCTTCTTCAGCAGGCCGGTGGCCCCCCGCCATCGCTCACTCGCGGCATACGAGCAAGAGCTCTCGCTGTACGGCACTGGCGACCGTACCTCTGGGGGCGCCGGTTCAACATCAACACGGACCACTACAACCTCAAGTACCTCCTCGACCAGCACCTCGCCACAATCCCTCAACGTCATTGGGTTGGCAAGCTCCTCAGCTTTGACTTCACTGAATACAAGTCAGGGGCTTCTAATACGGTGGCCGACGCTTTGTCCCGCCGCGACACCGAGGGGGACAGCGTGGGTGGCCTCCAGGTGATCTCCGCTCTGCGCTTCGACTTCATCGCGCGTCTACGTCACACTCAGGCCACTGACCCAGCACCGGTGACCATCCACGACGACATCCGTGCTGGCTCACGCGTAGCTCCTTGGATGGTGGCGGACGGCATGGTACTCTACGATGGTCGCATGTACATCCCTCCATCTGGAGATCGTGGCTGCGGTCCATGATGATGGTCACGAGGGTGTCCAGCGTACTCTACACCGCCTCCGTCGTGATTTCCATTTTCCCCAGATAAGACGGATTGTGCAGGACTTTGTGCGGGCGTGCGTCACCTGCCAGCGCTACAAGTCCGAACACCTACTTCCGGTAGGACTTCTCCTTCTGCTACCTGTCCCCACCGTCGTCCGGGCAGATATCGGCCTCGATTTCATGGAAGCCCTGCCCTGGTTCTAGGGGAAGTCGGTGATCCTCACTGTCGTCGACCGCTTCAGCAAGTACTGCCACTTCATCGCCCTCGCTCACCCATACACGGCGGAGATGGTGGCACAGGCTTTCTTCACCGACATAGCACGTCTGCATGGTGTTCCGCAGTCCATGGTGTCGGACCGCGACCCGGTGTTCACGTCGGCGTTTTGGCGTGAGTTGATGCGGCTCATGGGGACCAAGCTGCACATGACGTCTGCATTCCACCCCCAGTCAGATGGACAGATGGAGGCAGCCAACCACGTCATCGTCATGTACCTGCGCTGCTTCACCGAGGACCGTCCCCGGTAGTGGCTCCAGTGGCTTCCCTGGGCTGAGTATGTCTACAACACGGCCTACCAGACGTCGCTTTGGGAGACTCCGTTTCGTGTGGTGTATGGCCGCGACCCGCCCACCATCCGCTCTTATGGGCCTGGTGAGACATGAGTGGTTGCAGTGGCTCGCGACATGGAGGAACGCGAGGCTTTCCTCGCTGATGTTCGTTACCGTCTAGAGCAGGCACAGGCGGCGCAGAAACTGCAGTACGACAAGCATCATCGACACGTTGTCCACGTTGTCGGTGGACGATTGGGCGCTACTTCATCTCCGACAGCGTGCGCCGGCCTCGCTGCCCCAGGCTACAACGGGCAAGCTGAAAGCCCGCTTCTTGGGTCCTTATCGGGTCGTGGAGATCATCAACGACATCGCTGTCCGACTTGCGCTTCCTGCCCAGGCACGCATCCACGACGTGTTCCATGTTAGCACCCTGAAGAAGTTCGTGGGCACGCCTCCAACAGCTCCACCGCCTCTACCCGACATCCATCACGGCGCCGTTATTCCAGTGCCTCCACGGGTGGAGCATGTTCGTCTCGCCAGGGGAGTTCGCCAGGTCCTGGTTCACTGGCAGGGTGAACCGTCTTCTTCAGCGACATAGGAAGACTTGGACGACTTTCGCGAGAAGTATCCCGCTTTCCAGCTCGAGGACGAGCTGGATTTTGAGGGGGGAGAGATGTCATATGGAGCCGCACATACACACGTCAGCGGCGGGCCCGAGACATCAAGCGGACCGCTGAGCGCGATGCAGCAGCAGGAGAAGGCGCGCCCAGCAGCCAGGCCGAATCAAATGGCTAGGGGCGAGCCTTGATTGTTGGCCTAGTTATTTTTATAAGTTTAGTTATCTTTATAGTTGCAATTTATATTAGTCACAGATAGGCTAGTTAGCATAAAGAGGCATAGTCAAAGGGACATAAATATCTGTAGACTCTATTGATATAATCAAGCAATGAATAAGCAATGAATTATGAAGAAACAATTCTAATCTCCCTCAATCTCTCAAGCTCTTGGCAAAGCATAAGGCCTGATTATCCTAAAATACCTAAGCTCTAGGCAAAGCATAAGGCCTAGTTATCTCCCAAATATCCATCTACCATAACACTTATTCTAGAGAGCAACAAAAGCGGAATAGCCTACTCGTAATTTTAGAAAGCTTGTTGGCGAGGCTCTTGGAGACAATTTTTTCTTAATTTACAGATACCGGCAGATAACAAGCCTGGTGGAGTTGCTCTAACGAAGCTATTACTATAAAAACATATTTGAACAAGTCTATAATCGAGAAAAAAAAGCACTGCAACTTTAATACTCCCTCCGTCCCTAAATACTGCTATTTCTATGAGAAAATTTTGTCCACAAATACTGCTATTTCTAATAGCATACTCAGTCCACCAGCCCATTTAATTCTCCTCGGAACTTCCATAGTCCACCAGCCCATTTAATTTCTTCTACAAAGTAGTACTTTGGCGCATGGTAATTGGTTGAGTCTGTTTAGTTGGTATTAAATGCAACTTGTAGGAACTAGAGAACTATGACTTAACGTGCATGATTAATGGTGGAACCCAAATTAATTGAGGGTAGAATAGTTTTTTGTTTGCCACACTAATCTGTCTGAAATCTGCTAGAAATAGCAGTATTTGGGGACGGAGGGAGTAGTATAGTATATCAGAAGTTGTAAAGAGAACTGATGCAATCCGCCACTGATTTCATAACTCGTATCAAAATGTAAACCAGCAAATCAACTAGCGTTCGAGATGCAAAAGGCCCAGATTTCGAAGCCACTCAAATGGGCAATACTTGTGTTTGAGGTGCAACAAGCCAACTATTGGAACTGCAACCTGCAAACAGGAGCAAAAAATAGTCACGTCAAATAAGTCATAATCTATCAAGCACGGTAATCATAATACAGAAAGTACGGATGTAATACACGCAGCAAAGTAAATATATATTAGCTAGTAGAAGAATATTCAAAACATGAAGTATTTCGCAGGTGTAAAGTTGTGGATTCCTGTACTCAATAGAACAAAAACAACCTCAAAGTAATGTACACAAGAAAAAAATTGATAAAAATACCTAAACTTTACATGAATGCTATGTCAGTATCATATGGACCCCACCTAGATCAGACCTTTTCACACATGTAGGATGTTCAAGACCAATAAAAAATGTTGAGTTCAGCAACCTTGATCGTCCTACAAGTAACAAGAGTATTTTACAGACGTAAGAAATGATGACCTACACTCGAGATGAAAACAGTGCTAATTTCTTAATGTTAAGTTGAGATCAAAACCTCAGAGTCAGTGAGAAGAGAATGAACCCATGATAAAATCTTCATCCTCTGAAAAAAGCTGGAGATTCTTGGTCCTGAGCAAGAACTCAATCTCATCCTCCTCAAAATCAACCAAGAATCCAACCTTGAGAAGATCGGTGAGAGTCGGAATCAGATCAACTCTCTCATACAGCAGCCCTTGAGAGATCTCCTCGCCAAAGCTTGTCGCCATCTCCATCTTAGTTATCCTTCCATGTGGCCCATCAGACCTCTGCATGTACAACTTGTGGTTCTCCCTCTCCCACCTGAATATCCTCCGACCTTTAACTGTCACTGTTCTTCCTAATGATGTCTTTACATTGTAGCTCACACTAATTGGTTCGGTCATCTCAAAAATCTTCATGTCCAGTAGGTAAGAAGCCATTTGTTGTCTCTTGTCAGCACCATTCTCAAGAACGGGGTTGGCAAGGAAAGCTAAGATAATTCTGAGCAAGCCTGGTGACATAAAAGCATCTCTTGCCTCAACTACCTGGTAACGATGCATGTTCAACTCACAGGATTCAACTTTTGTGACAGACTTGGAGATTGCTCGAACACCGAGGCTCTGGTAGATAGTGTCCATCTTAGCCCGAGCAGTGAATGACAGCCCAGATGGATACCAAACAAATAGTGGCTCTGAAGAAAACTGGTCAAACAAATGTTTCAGGAGGAGATCATCTGGAACAAATACATCTTCCACCGCCCGCAGGATGATCTTGCCACACGATAGAACAGGGACTCTTGTAACAGACCCTGAAAGGAGCTTTGCTGTTGTCGCATTCCAACGGTTTCCGATGAATTCCCAGAAAAATGAACAGCTAGCTGGCGTCAGCTCAGAACATGTGCTCTCCCAAGAGCGCCACAGAATGCAGTGATCTAAAACTCTTGGGCTGTGCCTGACACCAAGAGTGGAGAAGAATGTAAGCAAATCCTTTTCATAGTACTTGTCCAAGACTGAGAAGCGTGTACTAAACAGGCCGTTCCTGTCATGAAGAACACAATCTGCAGGGCGCACCCAGTGGCCACTGTTTCTTCCATTGGGTACCCAAACCCAGCTTTCACCTTTATTTCTAGGATCCCATTTAAATGCTGCAAAGTATTTGTAGATCCTGGTTATGGTATCCACTCTCAAAAATTGCTTCAATTCCTGTTCCAACAGAGTGCATCCGTAGCTAATGTCCACAATAACTCCGATCAGTCTGAGCTCAGTCTTGTATGACAATATTTCAGAGCCATAGAATGCTTCATCGATGAAAGGACCATCTTCCCTGCGGAAATATGAGGACCATGCCGAATCATAAAGGATACATTGATCTGCGTACCTGTATCCAAGAGTTGACTTCATTTGCATCTTTCTAATTTGTGCTGCAAAGTTTCTGGGATTGGTGCTTGTCTGCATGCATTTCAACAAAGATACAAGAGTTGAGCTCACAAGTAAAGGTGGACTGTCACCAACAGACAAGGCCACTACATTCTGGTCTGTGCTCTCACTGGTGATCCCAGAGTCACTGACAAGCATCCCAGTGTAACGGTTAACAACATTGGGCATGGACATTTGAGGTTTCTGTGCCGTAGATAGGCATGATAAGATGAAGTCTGCCCCCTGGTTAAACCCTACAATAACACCCAAGGCCTTGAGCTCCTTCTTATAGCTATATATTTCCTTCCCCATGCCATTGCTTGAGTCACTGTCATCGATGAACGGTAGGCTTGCAACTGCCATCAGTGGTTCCCATGAAGAATCAAAGAGCACACATTTGTCTGGAGTCCTGAAACCTTGCGTAGTATTCAGCCACTTCTCTGTTCGCATAAATTTGAGAATATCTGCAGGGAATGTTTTGTGCTCATCCCTCAGATCCTTGTAGCAGGAGAGTAGAGAAAGTCTAATTTCCTTTGTAAGGGAAGATGTTGACAAGAGTTGCTTCAGATAATTGGTTATAGAATTGCTTGCCTGCTCCAAACTAAGAACGACACCTATCTTCATCAGTTCGTTCCGGTAGGTCAGGATTTCATTACAATAGAACGACAAATCGAGTAGTGGAACTGCATCAGCAAATTTCACAAGACACTTCCACTCTGGGTCGAGTATAAATGTTTCCCTAGGAGCTCTAAATCCAGCATTAGTCTTCAACCATTGTCGATTCTTTAGTACCTTCACCAGGTTCTTGCATGAGTCAGCATATCTGATACATTTCAATAACAGCATAGCAGCACCAGAAGTAACTGGACCTGTTGGAATCTTGAAGTTATCAACAATGATATTGTAATTCTTTTTTAATGTGACATGAACACCAAGTTTCTCCAGCTCTGACTTGTAATCAGTGATTTCAGGGCCATAGAAATCAATCTCAACAAAAGGTAAACTGCTTATTTCAGATGGTACTGTCCATTCAGAACTGAAAAGAACTGATCCGACTGGGGATCTGTACCCAGAGCAAGTATTGAGCCAATTGCCGCCTCTGACAGTCTTAATGAGATCATCAGATGGTATTTGTTCCTGTTCAAGGAATCTGATGAAACCGAGCAGTGATAACACCATGACACTCGATGGTGTACCTGTTACCATTAACATGAAAAAGTGATTGCCTATGTATGACATCACTTCAGCAAATTCAAACTTCACACCTAGTGTTCCCAATACTTCCTTGAAATCAATAATTTTGCCCAGGTAATATTCTTGATCAATCATTGGCACATCAGCAAAGGCAACTCTATCCTGAAACAAGCAACCCCATTCTTCATTTGAACAGAACGAATCTGCTGGTGAACGGAAGCCAACAGATGTCTTGAGCCAATTCCCATACTTGATGCAACTCAAGAATTTTTTAGGAATACTCCTTGTCCTTAAATTCTCTATCCATTCCAGAAGGAGAAGTGCTTTCTCTGTAGTTAATGAAGATGATGCAACAGGAAAACCAGCATCAGGAGGAAGCAGAAAAGGCACATCAGTGGCATGTATAAATGTCCTTATAAATGATACAAACTGATCATCAAATGTATGCTCCCCAGAGGAATTTCGAGCATTGATGTAATCATCTCCAAGTTCGACATAGTTTTGTGCCTTCCATGGATTTTCGCCCAACAATGCAGCCCACTTACTCCCTTTAGATGGAACAAGAACCGTGCTTCTTGCAGCAATGACACAACCACAATTGTCAACTATGGGCATTAAATTGCATATATGCTTTACATTCCATTCTGGCATTAAATTCGCTGAATGCAAGTGATATATGAATCGAGTAAAAGCAAGAACCATGTTTTTCTCATGCAAAGCTTTCACAACAACCAGAACATACTCATGTAGGGTCAGGCTCTTCACTCCTACATACTTTTCAAGCCATTCCATTACAGTTGTTTTCTTGGGAAACACACCCAGTGCTTTCTGAGTAGATAGTGGCATAAACATTGTCCGAGACGCTGTTGAGAATTCATTATTCCAGTTAAGGATCAATGGTACACATTCCTCATCAGATAGCATGCATAGTCTCTCATCGCCCATTGTGGCTTCATACACACTCATGTAAGTTAGTAGACCACCTCTGCCGACACACTTCACAAGTGGTATTTTCTCCATCTTTGTGCTATCAAACTTAGCCTTCCAGTTCTGAGCAACAAAAGTGAGAAGATCAAAATAAATGTCTTCAGGCAGCAGTGCCGCAAGATCTGAACCCTGAATACACTTTCCATACCACTCAGAATCAACATAACCAATGCCAAGAAATCGCAACTCATCATCATATACTTCGCTGTCAAAGTATGAATTCAGAATATGAGTGCTATGCGATGAAATGTTGGGAACATCAACTCCCATCTTCACTGCCCTATTTATGATAATCCAGAACGCAGACTCTATCCGGAAAACCTCTGTAGGCTTACGGAATACTTTTAGTGAAGAACAGGTCTCACATGGAATTATATCCATATCAATCAGCTTATTTCTTATAGATAGCCGGACAGAATCCATCAGCACTATGGAAGAGTGATTAAGTGGCAGAAATTTGAAAATAGGTGGAAGAGCAAATGCTGGAGCACTTTCTATCGATTTCAGTAATACCAGGAAAGCATTTACAAAAGCAGAAGATACACATTCTAGTATCCCTTGGTTCCACTGGCTGTCAAGCAGGATTGATTCTCTAGATGATGACAGTAAGAAATCAGCCTGGATAATGAAAGGGAAGTTTGTGGCCATTTCAGTTGGCAAGAATGCATAAACACCAGGTGATCCCATCCCCTGGCTCAGCCTCTGGCCATGAGGAAATGCTAGCATGATAACCCACTGATCAATTCCTTCTCTCTTTTGTACACGGCATTCTGGTTTCACAGGAAAATGTTGCTTCCAGATGTAGTAGCTGCATTGACGCTCGCCTATCTTGTTCTCCAAAGCTGATAAGTGAAGAGTATATGACTCTGCACTAATGTCCTTCCTAGTTAAAGCATCAGCTTCACTTGATATAGAAATTTGACTAAGACTAGTAGCATTCAGGTCATCATTAATCTCCCTCACAGAAATTTGTCTAATCTTGGAAAGGAATAATAGTACTTCAGGGTGTGTGCCAGAGAGCTCCTTTTTCACAGCATCTATTTTATCACTTTTCAGAGGTAATATAATAGTTGTAGTTGGGAGGCTTTTCTGGCAGCCATATATGTTCATTATGTCTGCAATACTTGGACAATCTTCAACCCATTCAGGAACGATATACCCAATACCACAGTCTGCTGAAGGATCTTCACTAAATTTAATTTGATACCCATTGCTAAATATATGGGGATTCTTGGACACCAGAAACACACTTTTGAAACCAATACCTGCATAAAAAAGAACCAAAATTCAAAAAAGTAACAAAGTAGATTTCCTCAAGTTATAATATTAAGTAGAGAAGAGCATGACTAAAAATAAAACCAATACATTGAATGATACAGATTCTAAGTTTTAGACTTTTAGGTGATAGTCATACAAGGATGTACCTTTTTCCCCAATATAACCACTACCTCTGTTAGACTTTTTGGTTGACCTTCCGATCCTACATATGGATTCAATGTTTGCTGGAGTAAAGCCATTCTCATTATTGAATACCAAGAGGGTTGCAGTTGCTCCAGTGCGGGTGATGTCCTTCGATGTGATTACAAACTCCAAAGCTGGTAACACTCCAGAAGGATAATCATTGTCCTCAGCATTCTGATGTCACACCATATGAAAAGGTAAGTAAAAATGGTTAAGAGATTTTATGAAGTTACTACTGTAAGTCTGTAATTAGTAATGTACAATGAAATGTCACATATCACACTTACTTCAGAACAAAAACATTAGAAACTGAAACGCTATCAGTAAAAATTAGTAACACTGGAAGAACATTTGGCATCTTTTTTCTTGATTCTGTAAGGCTCTGTCCCATATTATTGCTTCACATGATACAGATATATTTCAGTGTTTAAATGTTTGATAACCCCAAATTTGTGGAATTGGAAAAGAAATAAGTATCATCATAGTATTCCCTATATATTTTATTTCACATTAGAGGGTGTCTACACTGTTTTGACCTAAAATTGTTAGCAGAATATTGACAATCAAGAAGCCACGCTGAAATGCAATGGTGGGTCTCAATACCATGTCAATAGTGATGAATAAATTCAAATTAGCATAATTTAAGACATCATTCTGCAACAAGAAACAGAAAAAAATGGAAAATTAATTTGACTCGAATCTGTCTGTTGCACCAAACAAATTGAGCTCACTCGAGCAAGAACCACATGTGGCCCCTTTGTAGCTCCAAAATCATAGTGCTCTTCAGTACGTATTCATCATTTGTGACTGAGAATTGAGTGAGTAGAGACTTATATTTAGGAGCATATGTGAAATAAATTGTACCAAATGGATTTGTGTGTGTCTTGTGATTTGCATGATAGTTCAATTTCCTTTGTCAGTACAATACCCAAAATGTAAGGCTAAGAGGCTGCAATGGTTTCCTTTGCACGTTGTTGCAGCCAGTAAGGGAGTTTGGTTTGGGTTGATGCTCGCACACCAAACCACGCTACCTTAGCTAGCCTGCGTGATCTTGTTGCAATCTCAAAACTTCTTTCCTCTTAATGAAATATGGAGAAATCTGCGCGTTTGCGAATAAAAAGAGGTTGCAACGCGAATGAGGCTGACCATGGTGACAGTCTGGCAGAGCTATAGGTGGAGGGCAGTGCCATGGTAGAGCGGTGGTGGTGAGATGGGAAAAGGGACAGAGCACGGGGCAAAGCTGTGGTAGCTCGACCAAGAGGGTAGGAGTAGAACTAAAAAAACACTGGTTGGGCTCGAGCCATAATTTTCAACCCATAACCCAACCCAACCTGGAAACACCCCATCCTGATATATAGAAACCCCCCCCCCCCCCCCCAAAAAAAAAAAAATAGAAAAGCGTGGCCCGACACGTAGTAGACCGATCCGGCATTTTCTCCCAGCCCTACTCGAACTCAATCTGGCACACAATTGATCAGGTGTAAATGTCTAATTAAGGTAGTAGAATTTAGACATTTTCAAAGTGGCATTTCAATATTATCTTTCGTTTCCTAATCTTTTATAAAATCCTCAAAATTGCAAGCATCGATCCATTTTTTACAAAAAAAGTAAAGTAGGGGGGCCATCTTTAACCATAGAATCCATGAAACCAGAACATACCATGACACTAAATTAGCTGGCCGAGGATCGTAACGGCCAATCTCAATTTGCAAAGTCCTTTGGTGTTTTACTACCAAAGATTGGTTAAACTCTTACTACTGATATGCTTTGAGGCGCGCTAATATACCAGCTGCAAAATTGATGAAACCACATCGTGTTCATCTACATTCTACTACAGTGAAAGAAAAACAAAAATCCCCCAAAAGATATCCTTTGAGCGCTAGAAAAGAATGGTACATTGCCTATGCCTGACAAAGAACCTTGCAGCTGTCCGGCTCCGGCTCCGGCAGGTAGCTAGTAGTAATATCAATAATATACCTGTATGAGCTCCATGAGGAAGTGGACGTCCTTGGAGTAGAGCTCCTGCGAGAGGTAGTTGACGGCCTGGTGCATGTCCTCCGCCAGCGGATTCCGCTCCTCACGCCCGATGAAGTAGCGCTCCCACCGGATCCTCTCCACGTGCTCCCGCGGCGACGCCGGCGGCGGCTTCGCCGAGGACGACGACATGGTCGCCGGCTCGCCGCCGAACAATGGCGAGAGCGCGCTCGCGTAGGATCACTGCTAGCTGTTGGTGATGAGTGACGATCGAACTGGATGGAAGAAGACGAAGAGAGAGAGAGGAGCCAGCGGAAATGAAGACGCGCGCGTGCCGGCGGCCTGCAGCGTGCTTGGTTGGGAAGCGGAAGAGCCGAAGCAGTGTAGTGGGCGAGGACTTATTGAGCTGCTGGCCTTGAAACTTGCATTGGAAGGCCAAGAGGCCGCCGGATCGGCGCCACGGCCAGGGCCGCTGCGCCTGCTGTGTTGCACGGTGGGCAAACGATGATACAGCAGCCAGTGACTGCGAGCAGGATAGTCGCGCGGGACCACTTGTCATGGGACTATGGAAGTGTGTTGCGTGCAGATTCCACATTTCCACTGGGTGGAAGTGGCACACATATACCAATCCTTTTTTTTCCTCTAAGAACGTAGCAAACATATAGGAGTACTAGTTTGGTAGAACCAAACATATAGTACACAAAAGTTTTTTTTTATTAGTAACTGGAATTATATTAATAACAGCAAAACGCTGTAGAGATGAGTACATCTGGAACAGAAAGCTCCTGAAGAACACTCAGAACAGAGCACTGCTGATTATGAGCAGTGGATGAGCAACTCCTCCGAGGGAGGGCTGCTGAGAGGCTATTTGCCTGAGAGGCTAGACTATGTGCCGTCAAATTTGAGGATCTGTGAATCTTGCGAATGGAGATGTCTCATGCATCTGCAAAATTCTTGTAGACCTGAGAGAAAGGCTTCATCCTCCAGCCCGGGGGGTGGGCGACAGATTCCTGATTTAGGAATAGCACCAGCTGCTGGCAATCTGAAAGAATATAAGAATTTTGTGCTTGGAGGAGATGCAAGAGTTGAGCTGCTAGAGCAGCAGCCGCTGCTTCCGCCATGAGGACAGAAGAGACTTGTTCGACACGCGCCTTAACAAGAATTTTGATCGGAGGCTGCACCTGCACATCAATAAAAGAGATTCCAATACCTGCAGGTCGAATGAAGGTTTGATTCTGATCCGGCAGCGTGGATGCATCAACATAACATCTGGGCCCTGTTAAAGATGCTGGGATAGACACAGTAAGATTTGAAATACAGGGATTATAGATTGCCATACCAATGGGTTGTGTGGGGTTTTGCAGCTCCTGTTGTTCTTTCTGTAGAGTTGGTGTAGCAGCCTTTGTGTATGCTTTGACAGCATTGTGCACCTGGTTTGGGATCCATGTCTTCCTCTGGAAACGATTATCATTTCTTGCTTTCCACAAGAACCACAAGGTAATAAAAATTTTGCTTAAAAGATCATGAGGAGTAGTATCATCAATAAAGGAGGTTAAGATTTCTTGTACTCCATCGTCTTCAATAGGAAGATTATCTGTTATCAGAGCAGGGCTAGAGGAAAACCAAACAGCTTTAGGTAGGTGACAATGGAAAAACAGATGAGCATCATTTTCTATTTGACCACAAATGTTGCAATTTTGGTTAATGTTAATATTATTTGTGTACCTTGCTGCTCTGTCTCCTGTAGCCAAGGCCCTTCTGATCAGTCTCCAGGCGAAGGTTTTGATGAGAGGTGGCATCTTGGGCGCCTTCCAGACCTTGTGGAGGATTGATTTAGCTTGAGGTGAAATGCTCCTAGATCCTGCATCTGGCAGCTGAATGATATTTTGATTATACAGGTACTTGTATATTTCTTTAGTAGTGCAAACTCCATTTTTAGCTGGTTTCCATCTTAAAATGTCATCCTCTAGATTATTGTGTTTAGTTGGAACAATTCTTATCTGAGATATTTCATTAGTTAACTGATTATCAAAAACTGGTTGAATGTAAGGCCACCTAAGCGGTGTGGAGGCGTGCACGGGCGGGAGGCGGAGGCGTGCGCGGGAGGGAGGTGAGTGGGCCACCGTCAGAGATTTGCGTAGCGAGGAGAGGGGCGACGCTTTTTTGGCAATCCTCTAGGCCGGTACGCAAAATGCATCGTGTGTATGGGTCTTGAACATGGTTTTAGGCTGTCTCCAACAGATATGACCCAAATACAAGACGCATTCACCGATTTGGATAACGCACAGGAAAAGAATACGGAACCCATGACTCCTCTTCTCCAACAGCAGACGCATCAGAGCATCCTCTTCCCTTCCCCCGTGAGCCACGCCCCACGCCGCCTCTTCGGACGCCATAGCTGCGAGCCTGCGACATCTCCAAGCGACGATGGGAGCGCCTCCCTCCCCGCCGAGCAGATCTCGCCATCCTCCCCGACGAGCTATCAAGCACCGAGGTCGTCGAGCGCCTGCCTATCACCTCCATCTGTGGGCCCACCTAGTCGCACCCTGCCAGCACCATGGTCGCGACTCGCCGTCGTCATCTGTGGGCCCGCCTGGCTGCACCTCGTCGGCACCACGGTCGCGCCTCGCCTTCGTCGTCTGCGGGCCGCTCCGACGAGCCTCCTCGAATCGTGCGGAGGCAGGAACCAGTGGCGCGCGGCGAGCCAGATGGCTAGGAGAAGTGGAAGTGGGGGCGGAAGAAAAGGAGGGAGGGAGAGAGGGAGCAGGACCTCGACGGCGTCAGCTTCATCCAGTTTTGCGTTGAGGAGAGAGGCGACTCATTTTTGCCTTCTGGTTCACCCAGGACGCAAAATGGGTTACATGTTTGCCTCTTCTATTGGAGTGTGTTTCTTTCGGTTAAAACATTGTGGAGGACGCATTTTGCGTTTGCCTCGCCGTTTGCCAAGTCTGTTAGAGACGGTCTAGATATGCAAAGTACTGTGAATAAGGCTGGACAAAAAACTCGTAACTCGCTATCTCGCTCGTTAATAGCTCGGCTCGAGCTCAACTCGTTTTATAACGAGCCAGCTCGTTTTATAATTAGCCAGCTCGTTTTATAACGAGCCAGTCAATTATCATGCTAGCAACTAAAATTGTCTCGGCTGCATGCCTAAATATTTCTCGCTAGCTCGACCTAGCCCATTCGTAAATCTCTAACTTTATCCGTCAATGGATGATGCTTAAACTATATGAGTATGACTATCATATATTCATGGTCGTGATCGTAATAGGCTGGCTGGATAAAACTCTAGTTTGTTTGTTGAATTGTTAAAGCTATAAGTACTTTGTTTAGTTTATTTAAGTATGCATGTGATGTATTTGTTGCTCAATTACTTTTATAAATTTATAGTCTCTTTGTACTATGTTTTTATGATTTGGCTCGCGAGCCAAACGAGCTGTTCGAGCTCACTAACGAGCCGAGCCGAGCCAGCCTTCTAGCTCGTTTGTATAACGAGCTATAACGAGCCGAGCCATAACAAGCCGAGCTATAACGAGCTGAGCCACTGACAAGCCGAGCTGGCTTGATATCCAGCCCTAACTGTGAACCACCTATTTTGGGGTTTAGGTCTCTTTGTTGGAGTCAGTCTTATAAACGCAACCTAGGCTGACATTTTGCCCGTCAGTACTTAGGTACTACATCTTGATGCTTTGGTACGTTCAAGTGACATCCTGACAGCACACAGAAGTAGTGAAAAGACCTGCTAAACTATCTAGTTGGTCTGGCCTTTGGAAGTCTGGATGCTTTCTCTACATGAGTCACTAGTGTAGTGTCCGTGCTAACACCACGGCTTCATTTGAAAAATACACATATAAACAACTTTTTATTGTTTAAGTTTCATATAATTGTATATAACCATGTATATAATCCAAAAAACAAGGCATAATAAAGTTTAGTGCTTGTGCTAACGGACCACATTAAAGTCAAAGATTATTCTATCAAATTAGAAGTACTTAGTTAGTTGTGCTTCATTAAAGTTGTTTCAATTCCATAGCGCTGAAGTGAGCACTAAGAGTTCAAACATTGCATAAACTAATTGTATCTTTAGAGAAGTTAGGAAAATGAATCATTGTTCACTACCACTCCACTACTGTCTGCCTCTACTTTTGGCTTTCCACCACTGTTATACCATGAATATACTCGTCTCCACTGATAGCCGCTGCCTGAGAGTTCCCCGATTGTCTCCTAATCACATTAGTGAATCCAGTTAAACATGCTTATCTAAGTAGTTTAACTGTGCCATTTCTATAGACCAATCTGAAAGCAAAGGTTGTAAATTTCTTGAACAAACTGCTACATCAATCTATTTGTTTGTTGATGTGGTGCCTTTGATAAAGTACTGAATAAAAACAACCAAATCAAACAAAAGTCCATAAATAAAGCACTCCTGTATCTTAGTCCAATAATCGAGCACTGCTTCCCAATAGTAAAGTTAGCATAAAGAAGTGTGTTATATTATTCTAGGCTTTGGTATACAATACTATCAGCTACGACTGCAAAAGCTAGGGCGTCGGCATAGGATGTGTTTGTTGCTTAGATATCTATGGATGGAATGGGACTATCCATGGATATATAGACTGTTTGATTGTATGGATAAGTTAGAGATATCCACAAGAAAAAATATTCTCATATGATGTTGGAGCAAATGAACACAAAAAATCTATCGGATTTGCTCATCCAACTTGGATGGTTTGGCTGCTACTGATGTGGCAACATTAATTACTGACTGCAAACAATCTTCAAATGATTTTATCTACTAAATCGTTTATCTGATTTATGATATGATTACATAGTTGTATTCATTGCAATTAAACCTACAAAACAAAATCTCATATGATTACATTTTGGTTAAAATTAAATGACAAGTGGGTCTCGTATGACATCATCAGCCTATCCATCTTCATTCGTCCAACCAAACAAGAAATTCTGAAGCCATGGTGATTTAAATTTAAAAGCTGATTTTAGGCTTTAGAGTGCGTAATAGTAGTACTCTTTTAGGTATCTAATTAGCCAGGTGATTTAAAGCTAGTACTAGAAAATATTAGTGTACTTACTGTGTGTAATTATCCACATTCCCGCTTTGTCTTTTTTTAAGGCACTGGTACGAATAGAAAAACCATCCGCGGATCTACCGAAAACGATTATTTTCCAATTTCGACGACCAACAAACTATATTTTTTCATAGCACCATTTTTTCATGAAAAAATATTTTTATTAATTATTACCTTTCTCTTAAATTAAATCAACTGTTAGAGTTGTCTAAAGTCAAACTATTTTAAATTTAAACAAAATTACTAAAAAACATCAATGTATATACATTAATTAGTATCACTAGATAAATCATGAAATATATTTTCAGTATGTTTATTTAATTTCATTGATGGTGTTGTGTTTTTCTATATTCAATCAAATTTAAGATAGTTTGACTTAAAAGTGATTCTAAAAATTAATTCATTTTTGGATGAGGGGTCGTCAACATTTAAAAAAAGTGTTTCTTCAAGGTTTCAAAGACAATACTTTCGGCATATATAACACCTCACTATCAGTACACCTGTATAAGACTTTATCTTTTTATCAATATTTCGTAATCCCTTGTATATTTGTCCCCTAAATAATTCTAAATGAAAAAAATTTTAACTATAAAATTTTAAATCTTTTTGAGTTCTACAATTTTCATTAAAGATGTGTCTCATATGAGATTGTATACAAATTTCAAAAAAATAAATATGAAAATATGAGAATTTTAAAATGCATATTTGTGATTCTAAATGTTTTCGATAAAAAACTTTTCAACTACAAAATTGTAGATTGCATTGACAACTACTACTTGGTATAGATCATGTCAATGTCCAACCACATCTTAAATTTTAAACTTCAAAATGTTAGAACATAGAATAAATATTTAGAAATCTAAAAATCACTTCAAATCAAAGCTTGTTAACTACAAAGCTGTATATTATAGTGAGAATAACTACAATTTTTATGTACATTATGTTAAGAATTTTTTTAAAATTTCAAAATCTATGAGATTAAAATAAATTAGCATTCCAAAAAATTATCATCTACAAAGTTGTGCCCCGCTATTGTTTTACGATAGGATTGTGCCAACCATTTTACAAACTTATCATATGGTTTGGCTGGCATGTAAATGGTTGACGTGGGCCCTCGGTCTTAACAATCACGGCCCGCACACACATCACTCTCCGCCGAGCTAACCAAAGAAAACTCGATTTTTGTTGGACTGAAACCAATAGCAGGGAGATGCATTTACATTAGCATTACCGCTCCTTAAAATGAAACAAACACCACCTCATATTCTATTATATAAATTTTGTATTTATCTATATTCATATGAAAAGGTACTATTTTTTCTTTGTTGCGCTCTCATCCTGCACTTACCTAGTGTCTTGGTGAGATTCGGCGACCATACGTCGGCAAGGCAAGCCGGCTTGGCCAATGGCCTCACGACGTTCCGTGTACTATCAGGATTTTTGGGTCCCTCGTAGGTGGCCTTGCTATTCTTTTTATCACCGAGTGTAATATTTTTTTTCGACAAGGAACAAGCGGACATATATTAAAAGCAGCAAGAAGCTGCAAGGATGTGAACATTGTATAGGTCTACCGATAGTACAGCCCGAAGAAGAGCCACATGCGGATCTAGTACAAGCATGAGCTAACTCTGTAACAGTTGAGGCCTGGGCTTGTTTAGCTAAAGTGTCTGCCATAGAGTTGAAGGTTCTGTTAATCTTGAATAGAGTGGCCTCCATGGATCCTGCAATGTTTGCATACGTCTGAGAGTATGGTTTCATCCTCCAATGAGGAGGGTGGTCTTGATTGTCTGGGTGAAGGAACTGCACCAATTGTTGTGAATCTGAAAGGAATGTGCACGAAGAGATTTGCATTGCTTGAACCATCTTAGCTCATAACGCTAGTACTGCAGCCTCGCCCATAAGAACCGAATGACAGTTCTATATTTTGGCGCTGATGTAGATGGATTGAGCTGGATGTGCCTGAAATGAAAATCCTCAGGGCAACAGTGGAGGTGGCCAAGGAATTGGAGTCTGACGTTGTTGAAACATCCACATAGCATCTTGATCCCTGGAGATTTGCCGGGTTGGAATAGATATGTTGATTGCCTCCCAAATTAGTATTTGTTCCCTGCAAGATAGAAGAATCCATACCTGAAGGCTGAGTAAATGCAGCCGAGACTTGGGGAGGGTTAAGTTGTGCATGCACCAAGTAACCTGCTACTGCCTTATGGACCTGGTTTGAAGTCCATTCTTTCCTGTGAAAGTGGTAGTCATTTCTGGATTTCCAGATGTACCACAGAGTAATGAGAATTTTGCAAAGTAGTAAATCAGGTGTGACATCCGTAATGATCAATTGAAGGATATGTTGTATTCCGTCATCTTCCTGTGGTAAGGACGCCATGTTGAGTGATGGACTAGATGAGAGCCAAACTTGTGTAGGAAGAGCACAATGGAAGAAAAGATGAGAATCAGTTTCAATCATGTTGCATTTGTCACAAGTGTTGTTGCCATTGGTAGAGAATCTTGTGGCACGTTCTGCCGTGGCAAGTGCCCTTCTAATAAGTCTCCAAGTGAAGGTTTTGATAATAGGGAGAATGAACTTAGAATGCCTAACTCTACAAAGGATTTTGTTACATTGAGGAGTGATGTTGCGGGAACCATGCGGGGGAAGATTGATAGCATTGGAGTAATGAAGATGTTTGTAAATGGCTCTAGTAGAGCAAATACCGTCCTTGGCAGGGGTCTAGCGAAGGATATCAGGAGAGGTGGATGGAACAGTGGGAGTAGCAATAATATGGTGGACAGCTGGGGCATGAAATGTGGAATTGAGAAGATCAATGTTCCAATCATTGGTGTTAGGGTACCAAAGGTCCTTAGCTTGAGCAGGGATGGGATTGGTGGTGACAGGGAGCTTCAGATGGTCATGGATGGAGTCCCATAAAGGAAACCAAGGGGAAGACCAGATAGAAGAATTGCCTTCATGGAGTTGCAGATGGACATTGCTGGAAAGATCCTTCCTAATCTGCAAAACAGATGACCAAAAAGCTGATTTTGTTGCAGAATTAGATGTGGTCCAATAAGAAGAGTTAGGATAGTATTTGGCCTTAATGACTGCTGAGAGTAGCAGATTCTTTTTAGTCACAATATTGTAAGCAGCATTCATAATGAGACTTTTGTTGACTAAGTGCAGATTTCTGATACCCAATCCTCCATTAGTGTTAGTTTGGCAAATATTCTCCCATGACCTAAAATGAATAGGTTTGGTAGAGCTTTCTTCCTGAATACCTGACCACCAAAATCTTTTAATAATAGTGGTTAAATCTTTGATGAAAGTTTTTGAAAAAAGTATAGTAGACATGTAGTAGACAGGGATAGAAGATAGAACAGATTGAATGTAAGTTAAACATGGAATTTGTTTTTGATGAAAGCATAGGCTTTATTTCTATCTTTGTGATTAAAAATAAGTGGATGACCCAAGTGAAGAGTATTAGATTGGAGATCAGGAACAGGAAAGACACCTCTAATGGCATTTTTGATATGATCAGGCACATTTTTACTGAATAAGATAGAGGATTTGTTAAGATTAGTGATCTGATCTGATTGGTTACAAAAATCATAAAGAGCTCTGTGGATAGTCTGAGCTTCATGCAAGTTAGCCTGACCACATATAATTAAATCATCTGCAAAAAGCAAAGAGTGGATTAGGGGGCATGCTGGACCTAGTGTGATTCCTGCAAGATTATCATTTTGAAGTTGTTGTTGAAGAGTTTTGCAGTGGATCATTCTCTATTCATGGAGTGAGTGTATATCATTTGATCTTGGCCTAGTTGAGAATGATTAGTAACTTCAGAACTGTGAGCATTGTCCTGGATATGAGATTGATGAGTTTGAGAGAGATCTTCCATGCTAAATGGATCTGCATTAACTTGGTTAGTTGAGGCATTCACTGCAAATATATCATAAAAATATCTTAAGAGAGTATGTGCAAGTTGTTCATGAGTAGTGGATTCTGTACCGTCAGAATTTTGTAAATATGTAATCATGTCTTTTCTTGTTCCCTTTATAATTGCCTGATGGAAGAATCTTGTGTTACGATCACCATGCATCGCCCAATCCTTTTTAGCTCTCTGAAGATGGAAGTGTTCATCTTTCTCTAGTAGTTGTTGGTGTTGTTGAGCTAAATGAGCCTGCAAATCATAATCTTGAAGAGAGGGGTGAAGAGATTGTGCATGAAGAATACGTTCCTCGACTCTTTGTAACTGCTCATCAATTCTAGGTTTTTTGCGACGCCATTTTTTAAGGTCATTAGCGAGATATTTAATTTTTTGATGAAAGGGCCTATTAGCAGATTTAGCCCAACTTTCTTTAGCAGTGGCATCATAGTCCTCTTCAAGTAACCACCAATTTTCAAAGCGGAAAGGTTTAACAACATTACGTCTTCGGGAATCAAGTAAAGCAAGAATAGGAGCATGATACTTCTTAACATGGGTAAATGAAACACAGTAGTATGAGGATAATGCATACACCATTCAGCATTGGCTAAGCAACGACCTAATCTTTGAAACGTAGGAGTAGAAGTGAATCTTTTATTGGTCCAAGTGTAAGCCGGGCCACTATACCCAAGATCAAGAAAACCACATTGTTTAACAGCATCAGATAAAGTATTAATACGACGCATATCCGGCCTACCAGGACCATGTTTTTCATTAGGATGCATAATTTCATTCATATCTCCCATACAGAACATAGACATATCGTTATGAGCTTGCACAAAAGAGTAGACTTGCATCTAGATGGTTTCTAGGAGGTGGTGATGAGGATCACCATAAATACATACTAGACCAAACTGACGATTGTCTAACTTATTATTACAAACAACAAAGATAAAGTGGTGAGACTGATGAACTACATTAACACTAACGTCCTGCATCCAAATCAACCAAAGGCCACCAGATTGGCCTATCGCACGGACTACAAAAGCATCAGCAGCGTTGAATTTATTAGTAAGGGAACTACAGGAAATAGTGGAGTTTCTTGTTTCAGAAATAAAGCAAACATGAGATTTATTAGTGATAATTAGGCGGGCGAGATGGCTCATCTTACAGCTACTCAGGGACTCGCCCGAGCCCCGACAGTTCCACGAGAGGAACGTCATGGCGCCCCCGATGCCCATGGGACGCTGTAGACTGTTGAGTGTGTTGCTAACGAAGAGGCCTCCGAGAAGCACCATATCCATCCCAATCGCCAGAGGGTGACGGCATCGGAGAGGGTTGGGATGGGTTTTCGTGACTGAGGTGCGGAGGTAGACGAAGGCCGGTAGAACCTGGGAGCGTCGCGTGGCAGTGTAGGCGATGGCCGACAGAAGCTAGCAGGCGAGGAGAGCTTGCAGCAGGGCAGTTGGTAGCGAGAAGTGGAGATGGCGTGTGAGAGGATCAGAGGCAGTGGAGAATCAGGGGGGCGTCGGGTGGCTTGAGCTCATTTGGGGAGAGAGTGGGGACCTTGGTTAGGTGGAAGAGGATTAGAGGTCAAGCGAGGTGCAGAGAGCGGCGGCGGCGGGAGAGGATTTGGGCCAGATCCGGTGAGCGGCGGCTGTGAGGGAGGGACCTTAGTTAGGTGGGGGGATTAGAGATCAAGCGAGGTGCAGAGAGCGGCGGCGGTGGGAGAGGATTTGGGCCAGAACCGGTGAGCGGCGGCGGTGAGAGAAGGGAACGGCAGAGTCGCCAATCTTCTCCACTAAGGAAGACCCATTGTTTTTTGGTCTACTACTGTAACCTCTGGCCCTGCGTGTTCATGTACTACGTTGAAAATCATCGAGTGTAATATGGATCTGAGTAAACAATGAGCTGCTGAAGCTGGTTAACATGCCTGCTACATAGATGCACTATAATAAGATCTATTTGTACCGTCAGCTGCAATTGTCGGATTTTGGCAAGAACCAATGTTATTATTTTGTATCTAGTTCATCGTTCACTGAAGAACCCGCAAAATAATTAACAAAATTTTCCACTTTCTTTGTCACAAAAAATGATATAAATATGCATAAATATTTATTCATAATTATATATAACATTATTTTTTTGGATGAAAATTTAGATATTTTGTCACTTCCAAAACTTTAAGAAAAACTTTTTTCAGTTGCCAGCATTAGTTCTTTCTATAGTAGCGTTACCGAGTAGACACATGAATATACTAAGGCCTTGTTTAGTTCCTAAAAAATTTTACATTTTTTTTTAAGATTTCTCATCACATCGAATCTTATGGTATATGCATGGAGCATTAAATATAGATAAAAAATAACTAATTATACAACTTGTCTGTAATTTGCGAGACGAATCTTTGGAACCTAGTTAGTCCATGATTGAACAATATTTGTCAAATACAAATAAAAGTGCTACAGTATCCATTTTGAAAAAAAATAGAACTAAACAAGGCCTAAGAAAGTTTATACCTCAAGTGAAAAAACTGGTTGGGACACTAATTGGTATTACCTGACAAGATGGATAATCTTTTAAGTTGGTGCACCTTATTTGGCAGTAAATAATTTTATCAATGTTTTGTACTGTAGAAATCAACTGATCGGATGCATTTGTATATACTTGTATGATGAAAATGGTACAAATATTTTCTGATCGTATTTGAGACTGAATTTGTTTAGAGAGGTAAAGATATGTCTGTATCCGAATCCAAATATTCAACATTCGATATTGTATCCGTATCCGAATACTTAAATCGTATATTTATAATATCGACATCTAATCGTATTTTATCTGATATAATTAACATTATCTATATTAAATCCAAATCCAATCAAAAATATAAAAATAAATATGATATCGATAATATCCGTTCATATCCAATCTGTTTTTATGACTACTCCTATCTCCGTTAATAAAACTATGGCCTTGTTTAGATGCGAAAAGATTTTGGATTTCGCTACTGTAGCACTTTCGTTTGTTTGTGGTAAATATTATCCAATCATGGACTAACCGGAATCAAAAAATTCATCTCGCGATTTACAGATAAACTGTGTAATTAGTTTTTATTTTCGTCTATATTTAATGTTTTATGCATATGCCGAAAGATTCAATGTGAGAAGGAATCTTGAAAACTTTTTAGTTTTGGGTGAACTAAACCAGGCCTACGACACAAAAGCCTCTCGTCGTACCTTCGGTCGAAAAGAGTTCATGACTTTCCACGTAAATCATTACTTTCTCATTTGCGTCACTTCAACCAAAGTCGAGATGCTCTCCACTTGTTGCGATCCAGCAGAAAAAGCTCGTAGTACCTTTTCTTACCGTGTGGAGCTAAGGCGTTGCTGATTTTTTACTGTAGCATTTTGTTTGTATTTGGTAATTATGTCCAACAATAGATTTACTGGACTTAAAAGATTCATCTACCAAATTACAAATAAAATGTACAATTAGTTTTTTATCTATATTAAGATTCGATGTGACGAAGAATTTTAAAAAAAATTTAGATTTCGGGTGTAACTAAACCAGGGCCGTGTTTAGTTCTTGACGCGAAAAATTTCGTGACATTGTAGTATTTTTGTTTGTTTGTGGTAATTATTATCCAACTATGGACTAACTAGGCTCAAAAGATTCATCTCGTAAATTTTGACTAAACTGTGCAATTAGTTTTTATTTTCGTCCATATTTAATACTCTATACATGCGTCTAAAGATTCGATCTGTGACGGGGAATCTTGAATTTTTTTTGTTTTGGGGTGGAAGTAAACCCTGCCTTGTTTAGTTCTAAAAAAATTTAGGAAATTGACACTGTAGCACTTTCATTTGTATTTGACAAATATTGTCCAATCACGAATTAACTAGGCTCAAAATATTCGTCTCGTCAATTCCAACTAAACTGTACAATTAGTTTTTATTTTCGTCTATATTTAATACTTCATGCATGTGTCTACAGATTCGACGTGACAGCTGAAAAATTTTGCAAAACTTTTTGGAAACTAAAGAAAGCCAAGCAAATATACTGTTCATATCTGGTTATAAAGGGTGCTGGACTGCCGGTGCACTTTGTTAAAGTTTCCATTAAAGGCCTTTTCTCCCCCCCCCCCCCCCCCCGTGTAACTTTGCTGTGCTGCAGAATCCACAGTTTGCCCTGCCTCCCATCCAACAAATGACATGTTCTACCATTCTTCTATTATATTTACCTACAATTTTTTTTCTCCTGAGAATTGTAACTATACTACTAGGAATTAATAGTCTGAGAAGGATGCATTTGCTGTCACTAAGGCCTTGTTTAGTTGCCAAAAGCTACTTAAAAATTTTCTAGATTCTCCATCAGATCAAATCTTATGGCACATGTATGGAACATTAAATATAAATGAAAACAAAAACTAATTGCATAGTTTAACTATAAATTACGAGATGAATCTTTTAAGCTTAGTTACTCCACAATTGAACAATATTTTGTAAATAAAAACAAAAATATTATAGAACCCGAGAACAAAAAATTTTTGAAAACTGAGCAAGGCCTAAAATAAAAGACACTCATGGTACCTTTGGTCTAGTGCCCAAACAGTGTTCACTGCTCTTGTTATGTCACTTGGACTCACAGTCACACACGAGCCTCACACAGCTTCGCTACAGCCTCCAGTCCATAGCAGATAACGATTACTCCCAGGCCAATTCCTTTTCGATAAGGGATTTGTTTAGTTCGAAAAAATTTTCAAGATTCCGGTCATATCAAATCTTTGGTCACATGCATGGAGCATTAAATATAGATAAAAATAAAAACTAATTATACAGTTTACCTATAATTTATAAGATAAATCTTTTGAGGCTAGTTACTCCGTGATTAGACAATGTTTGTCAAATAAAAACGAAAGTGCTATAGTAGCCAAAAACCAAAATTTTTACGAACTGAACAAGGCCTTATCTTTAGGCCTTGTTTAGATCCGAAAAGGTTTTGGATTTTGACACCATAGTATTTTTGTTTTTATTTGACAAAAATTGTCCAATCATTGAGTAACTAGGCTTAAAAAATTTATCTCGTAATTTATAGACAAACTGTGCAATTAGTTTTTATTTTCATCTATATTTAATGCTCCATGCATGTGCCGCAAGATTCGATGTGACGGGAAATCTTGAAAAGTTTTTGATTTTTTGGGTAAACTAAACAATGCCTTAGTTAAAATCACACCCTTCTAAACACGCCAAAGAAAAATCTTGATCTTCAAAGGTAACTTGGACTTGGATATGAAAGACACTCCATTAATTAGATACTGATACATAGAGCATTTTGATAAGTAATTGTGTTTATGTAGGTCCTAAAGAAAAATATCCCTTTCATTAGAAAGTTGAACATCATCTAATTTGGCCACTAGGTTATTTCAAGCAGTCAATTTATCCCCAACAAGAGCTCTTGGAAAAGATATAAGGGAAATTTTGTTGGAAGACATAATTAAAATACGTAATATATTGATAGACACCCAATGGGTAGCATTTGTCTAGTACCACTACAAATTTAGGGTTCTTTGCCGCAACACATCGCAGCCAATATTTTATTAATTTTTCAGATTTGTGGAGAGGGAGAGAGAGAGAGAGCAAGAGGGTAGGATAAATGACTTTCTTGCCTCTTCAACGTCCAGCTAGGCATCAATTTTTGCTATAACACACCGCGGCACCTTGTCCTCTCCGGCATAGCGCGAGATCCCTGATCTCAACTAGGGGCAGCTTGCGGACGACATCCAGGTAGGCTCGCTCACCCCACGCATCACCGTCCTGTCGATGTGCGATGCGCTTGCCAGCATCCTTCTCCTAACCCCGAGCTTGTTGAGCTGGTCTGCTCTGAGTGCTCCAAGGGCGACTGGCGAGAATCATCACCTGGATGTCATCATCACCAGCGCGATGGTGCAGTACAACTTGACCCTCAAGTACTACATTAGTGGGCTCCCGAGGGCATGCACCATGTACATGTCATCGAAGTGCTACTTTAGGCTTCGTTTGGAAAGATGAGTGTTGACGGGTATTGGGGCTCAACCCCTGCCAGCCGTGGCATCAGACCCACGCTGGGGAGAGACACATGTGGGTGACAATAAGTTCATTTGGCAAGTCTGTGATTTGGAATGTTTCCCGGGCAAACCCTGCTAAACCATGGGGGATAGAAAAATCCTTGGTCTAGGCCGGGAACTCTCCTTCACAACATTGTCCCACGACGCTTGTGTCAAAGGTCAGAGGTGGACCCTAGTGGCGCTCCCGCCCTACAATCTGCTGACCCTGGGACGGGGATTGGGTGGCCCCCGTGGGTCAACCTCATAGACGCCTGGGTGAGCTCTCCCTTGGGTTGTGGTCCACGGTTGCCAAACGAGCCCTTAGGCTGAACCTCCACCCCATGTGCGCCCCCTTGGAGGTGTCCTAAGCCATGATGATGCCCAACATGTGCTACTTTCGAGTTCCTACCCATGGATGTTGTGCTGTCCGGCAGCGACGCGAGCAAGTTGACGGAGGTTGGGCATGATAGTACCACGTCGGCGACGTGCTCTAGGTCACGGGGTTCCACAACTCTGCACTGTAGTTCCGACTTGTGACATGTCGAGATGGGTTGTTTGGGCTGAGATGGCCCAATATTATCTGAGGCGGGTTTTATAGGATGCTCGCCTCAGTTAATGTATTAATCAAGACGTTTGAGTTATAACAACCGTCTCGGTTAATCGGTATTAACCGAGGTGGGCATTTTAAGGTATCCACCTCAATAATTTTGTGAGTTGATTTTTGTAACCACGTCGGTTAAGAAAAAATGACCACCTCGATTAATGCTTTAACCGAGACGGTTGAAAATCCTGCCCGATGTTGACGGTTCTTAAGTATCAATTTTAATTATCAAATAAACAAGGGAAAGGAGTAATATACAAACAACACCTAGAATTAGGTTTTGATCTGACAGAATTTCACGAGTTTTGTTGTTTATCCGTTTCTGCAGGGGGTTATCAGGAAATAAGGGAAGAAAGGCCCACATGTTGGGATTACATAGAGATATTAACGCACCGCGCAATTTTCTACCATCTAGAAGACTCCAGAAGCCACGGGAACGAACGGGAAGGCGATCGGGCCCGGGGGCAGGCGCCCGCCCTGGTGTTGTGCCCAATCACGTCCAACTTCGCGGATCACGCTCCACCGACCTAAAGGATCAAGGATAACCATTCAATCAATGTCGGTTTGATCTAACGGCCCACGTTCACCTCAGGGGACTATATAAGCAGACCCCCTGACCTCTGGAGGAGAACAAGTTCATCATAGAGTTGAGAGGTGCCCTCGAAGGATAACCTTTCCTCTAAATAGACTTAGGGCTTAGCATCTAATGTGAGTAGACTAGATCTACTAGATTGAGAGAGATAGAGTGAAGGTGTAGATCGGAGGAAGCCCGGCCTGTCGGTGTCTACTCCGAGGTTGTACCTGCGGGATCAAGTTCTCCTAACCCGAAGCTTGCTCCTAGGACTCTTCAGTATTTCGACTTCTAAATACTAATAAGTTCTTGTTTTATTGTTCTTTGGTTTATGAGTTTACTTTAATCTCTTCGCGTAAAGTTTAGAGTAATCATCTCTAGTGTAAACGTGGTGTTTGGGCTAGGATACTCATAGATATCCCCTGACTAGCTGGACCGTGGTAGTAGAGAGGAACGTGACATTTCCGAGTTACCTTTGCAGCCCATATCCGTTAGTAGGATCGGTAGGGTTTATAGGTGCGAGTTGAACATCCTCTGTGGTGTCTAGATTCCGTGAGCCTCCCTAACAGAACAGTAGATTATCCTTACCAAGGTTAGAAACAGATTACGGTTGTAGTCTTCTTTATACATCGCTCACATCGAGAAACATTCTTTGTAGCCAAAAGGTTAGTAGTAATAGACCAGGTTAGTCAGATGCACTCTTTCTCCTAGTGGTAAAAATATAAATACGATACTCTGGATAACATCCCGGGTGAAGTGCTTACCGATATCCGTGCGCTTGCAGATCAATTCCTTATTGCGTTCCCAAATATCAACACCCGCCTCAGAGGACTAATTCAAAAGGTCTCGCAAATATTTTTTGTAGTAGTGATATCTTTTCCAGAATGCAAATCCCTAGGTTTAATTTAAACCTGTGATAAATATTTTGAACTTAGATATTTATTTCTAAGAATAGTGGTTTAAAAATCATTTGCTTAGAAGATACTTACTCGCTCCGTCCCTGAAAGCTTCAAATCCTAGAATCCGTACCAGTCAAACTTGTTTAACTTTGACCAACTTTATAGAAAAGAGTATCAATAAATATAACATAAAATGAGTCATGTCTAGACCACCTTGATCTTTGTGACGACACAAGATGTCCTATTAATTACATGATGTTTTCTCTTGTCATTGTTACCTTGCGAACATAATAAAGACAACCTATCCACAAGATGTCCTATTAACTATATCAATAAAAATCCAGATTATCCAGAAATCCTTCCGATATGTGACATCAAAAAGATCGGCAAGATGTTGAGGACCTATAACATAGATGTTTAGCTTTTCGGGTACTTAGCTTATGCTTGAATCTTTCAACAATTACAATCCAATCTGCATTATGAAGTCTGCATAAGTGCATAAGGCTTTGTTTAGATCCAAAAGGTTTTTGGATTTTGACACTATAGTACTTTTGTTTTTATTTGACAAATATTGTCTAATTATGGAGTAACTAGGTTTAAAAGATTCGTCTCGCGATTTACAGACAATCTGTATAATTAGTTTTTATTTTTATCTATATTTAATGCTTCATGCATATGCCGCAAGATTCGATGTGACAAGGAATCTTGAAAATTTTTTGGTTTTTGAGGTGAACTAAATAAGGCCTAAGTATGGTTAAATTCCTGAAAGGGTATGACCCTACTTCACAACAAAAAAGTTTAGTATATTTATTCTCATGTTTTTTTTTGCTTCTTTGAAATAGAAAATCTTGTAATTATGAAAATTAATCTTTAGACCTGGTAATTGCTTAAAGACACATAGCAACAATTTTATATTTTTGGCTTTTCTCCATATCATGGTCCAAGAAAATTAAGCTTGCCTATTTTATTTCTGGAAGAAGAGTGATCACTCCAAGCTCGAGGCTAAAAAGAGGAAGGCCGGCTTTAAAATTGATCACACTCAGTGGTTTTTTCAGCGAAGGCCTTGTTTAGTTTGCAAAAAAAATTGTAAAAATCTTCAAATTCCTCGTCATATCGAATTTTGTGGTAAAACATTAAATATATATAAATAAAATAGCTAATTATACAGTTTGTCTATAATTTTTGCGAGACGAATCTTTTGAATCTAATTAGCTCATAATTAGTTAATATTTGTCAAATACAAACAAAATGCTATAGCGTCTATTTTGACAAAATTTTTGAAAGCCTTGTTTAGTTGGCAAAATTTTGGATTTTTGGCACTGTAGCACTTTCGTTTGTTTGTGGTAAATATTGTCCAATCATAGACTAATTAGAGTCAAAAGATTCGTCTTGCGATTTACAGACAAACTGTATAATCAGTTTTTGTTTTCGTCTAAATTTAATACTCCATACATGTGTCGCAAGATTCGATGTGACGGAGAATCTTGAAATTTTTTGAGAACTAAACAAAGAACGCAGTTTTTCAATGTGTACATGCTGAGCATGTGTTATCTGGACCGTTCACATAGCGTACCGAGATATGTGCCATTCAAAACAGTAGAGTTTCACATTAGGTAGTGTATGTAGCACAAATCTCAAAGCAGTTTTGAACGGGTGCAGAGTGCCCAACCAGATAAACAGCTGCATTGCCTTGGGCCTTGTTTAGTTCCGAAAAGTGAAAAGTTTTCGGTACTGTAGCACTTTTGTTTGTTTGTGACAAATATTATCCAATCATGGACTAACTAGGATCAAAAGATTCGTCTCGTTATTTACAGCTAAACTGTGTAATTAGTTTTTGTTTTCGTTTATATTTAATGTTTAATGCATTTGCCACAAGATTCGATGTGATGGGGAATCTTGAAAACTTTTTGGTTTTCGGGTGAACTAAACCAGGCCTAAAATTTTGTGGGAACTAAGGCCTTGTTTAGATCCATAATTTTTTGGATTTTGATACGGTAGCACTTTCGTTTTTATTTGACAAACAATATCTAATCATGGAGCAACTAGGTTTAAAAGATTCGTCTCGTGATTTACAGATAAACTGTGCAATTAGTTATCTTTTTTATTTATATTTAATATTCTATGCATGTGTCGTAAGATTTGATGTGATGAAAAATCTTGTAAAGTTTTGAGTTTTTATGTATCAAGGCCTAAACAAGGCCCAGCTTTCGACGCGGTGGGATGACGAACAAGTGACAGCGACCTTGACGTTTCACTGCTCTCGTCGTGTCACTTGCGGTCACAGTCGAGATGAGACGCTCTGCCTCAGAAAGGACTCCACTCACTCCAGGCCGACCGTACGATGTGTAGCCTTCGCCGCGAAGATATGCATGCATGTGGGAGTCCGTCCGGTGCATTGCCTGCTGACTGACCAATGTTAGCAGTACCAAAAGTTTATGCAGCCTCACTAAAAAATCTTAGAGCACGTATAGATATAGAAGAAAATAAAAACTAATTGTATAGTTTTCTGTAAATGATGAATCTTTTGAGTCTAGTTAGTTTATAATTAAATAATATTTATCAAATAAAAACGAAAGTACTACAGTGACGAAATTCGAAATTTTTTCAGAACTAAGGCCTTTGTTTAGTTTGTAAAATTTTTAGGTTTTGGCTACTGTAGCACTTTCGTTTTTATTTGACAAACATTGTCTAATCATGGAGTAACTAGGCTCAAAAGATTCATCTCATAAATTACAGATAAACTGTACAATTAGTTTTTATTTTCATCTATATTTAATGCTCCATGCATACGATCAAAGATTCGATATGATGGAAAATTTTGACAATTTTTGCGAACTAAGGACTCAGTCGAGATGAGACGCTCTGTCTCAAAAGGACTCCACTCACTCCAGGCCGACCGTACGATGTGTAGCCTTCGCCGCGAAGATATGCATGCATGATGTGGGAGTCCGTCCGGTGCATTGCCTGCTCGACGGACCAATGTTAGCACTAGCAAAAGTTTATGCTGCCCCACAAAAAAAAGTTTTGTGCTCCGGTTGCCTGGCCTTGTTTACTTAAAAAAATTTTAGAAGATAAGAATAGTAACACTTTCGGTTATATTTAATAAATATTGTCCAATTATAGACTAACTAGACTCAAAAGATTCGTCTCGTCAATTCCAACCAAACTGTGCAATTAATTTTTATTTTCACCTATATTTAATACTCCATGCATACGTCTATAAATTCGATGTGACGGAGAATCTGAAAAATTTTACAAAATTTTTGGACAACTAAACAAGGCTGTGCAGCAAAGTTGAGAGACACTTTGTACTAATATTTCATGATACTCGTCTGATAGGGTTATGGTTCACGCCAATCTAATTGATCGTGCAAAGACTAGATTTTTCCATAAGCACTACTGGAATTCTCTTCTTTGCCGACTGCCAAAAGCAGTCGGCAAAAGCCCTAAAACAGGTGGCAAAGGACCGTATAGTGTTGGCCTAAAAACCGTTAAATGGGCTGAATTACACTTTGCTTTTCTAAATAATCTCTAAATTGAAAAAGACATAATTTTGAAACTATAAATAAAATCAAATAAAAAATCAACTACAAAATTTTAGAAATTATTGATATATACATCTTTTATGTCAATCATTTCTCCATCCGAATTTAAATTTTAAAATACGAAAACTTCAAACAATATTATTTGAAAAATTCAAAATTCAAATTTGAGAAATTCAAAAGTAGTTTCCATGACAAAATGATTTCAAATGAAAACATTGTGAACTACAAAGTTCTATAACTTTTAAAGATCTAAAACTTTCATTTTGGTCATCTTTTCATTTGACATTATTTTATCAATTCAAAATTTGAATTTAAAAAAAATCAACTTGAAACAACATTTTTAGAGAGTAAATGATTTCAGTTGATAAAGTCATGAAGATCTACAACTTTTATTTTAGTCATTTATTCATCTGACAAAGTAATAGTAATATTGTTCATAAATTTTACATATCACATGTGGAGATGTCTGGATTTTGGACATTCGACGTTGCAACTTCATGAGCGGTCGGCAAAGTGTATATTTGCCGACTGCCCTACATTTGGCAGGTGGCAAAGGATTTTAGCAGTCGACAAAACCCAGTTTTCCTGTAGTGAAGCCAGCACATATATAATTCTCACAAGAAAAACTTTAAAATTCTTTAACAATAATTCAATATAATATCTAATTATCATAAGTTTATAAGTGCGAGCAATATAATATAAAAATAAATAAATAATCAAATTGTAATTTGGTAGACCTTGGTATGTCAAATCGCACCTTATAAAAAGAGAACGGAGGAAGTAACAACTTCCAAGTTGCCTTGTTTAATTCTGATTTTTTTTTGGTTTTAGGTACTGTAGTATTTTCGTTTTTATTTGACAAATATTGTCCAATCATAGACTATCTAGGCTCAAAAGATTCATCTCGTAAATTATAGGCAAACTGTGCAATTAATTTTTGTTTTCGTCTATATTTAATGCTCCATACATGTGCCACAAGATTTGATGTGATGAAGAATCTTGAAAAGTTTTTGGTTTTTGGGGTGAATTAAGGGCACTCACAATGCTAGAACTACATGTAGTTTCTATATCTATTAATCTCTATAGACACTATGTATAGAAACTATGGTCTAAATAGATAGTTTTTATACAATGATTTTTTATCCAATCACATTCATTCTCTCTCCATTCTCAACCAATCATATCACTTCATGTCTTCGATCTCGGTAGACATGATTTCTGACTTAGGGCGGTCTTAGTGGGGAGTTTTATGTCTCAGTTTCCAACACATCTTATTTTAGAAACAATGGAGGAGAATTTTATGGGGATGGAACTCTCTCTACTTTTATGAGACTCTTATCATCTCTCACTTCATTAATACGGTGCCACATCAATATATTTAATGTCCATCAAATTATGATGAAATCACATTAAGACTGGCCTTAAACCTTATTTCTATGATTTTTACTCTCTCTTTTTTCAATAACTACCTTACCACATCAGCAAAATAGGTAGATGACACCATAATTAATATCAGAAACTATGATAGTTTCTGCATTAGGAGTGCCAAACAAGGCCTAACTCATTGTTTATTACCTCTCTCATTTATTAGGCCCATCTGAATCTCCGAAATAGAATCCGAATAGAGAAAAAAATTACATAATCCTACTGTCTCATCCAAATGGACTAAATTTTAGAAGGATTTTAAATTTTTAACTCACAAATTTTTAGAGTCTTGAAATACAATAAAATTATTGGAACCTAAAAATTTTTAATCCATCCCATCGAATCTTTGGACACATGCATGGAACACTAAATATAAATAAAAAAATAAACTAATTACACAGTTTAGTTAAAAATCGCGAGACGAATCTTTTAAGCCTAGTTACTCCATGATTAGCCTTAAGTGCTACAGTAACCCACATGTGCTAATGGCAGATTAATTATGCTTAATAGATTTGTCTTGCAGTTTCCTGACGAGCTATGAAATTTGTTTTTTTATTAGTTTCTAAAAATCTCTCCCGACATTCTTCTGACATATTCGATGTGACATCTAAAAAATTTTTATGTACAATCTAAACAGGGCCTTAGTAGATATACTCTGGATTAGACTAGAGCTAAATTTTCTCTTATAGCCTGGGGGGAGTGGGGATACAGGCAAAGGTAAAGTCCAGTTGGTAATTTAACGCGAGCCTAAGGAGTTGTTTGCAAGAAGAAACAGCAGAATTCGAAGAACCGCCGTCGTAATCACCGTCGTTATAAAGGCAGGCCTGGAAGCCCGGAAGAAAGGACCCCTCCTCTCCCTCTCTCACTCTCTTTTCGCAACCCACGCCGCGTCCCTTGGGAGTCCAGTGGAGTGGAGGAAGTGGAACCGTCAAAATGTCGTCGTCCTCGGCGATGCCGCCGCCGGCGTCGCCGCGGGAGCACGTGGAGAGGATCCGGCGGGAGCGCTACTACATCGGGCGCGGCGAGCAGAACCCGCTGGCGGAGGACATGCACCAGGCCGTCAACTACCTCTCGCAGGAACTCTACTCCAAGGACGTCCACTTCCTCATGGAGCTCGTGCAGGTAATCAATCGGCGGTGTAACTTCTTTTTTGCGCCTCTCTTGCTGCCGCTGTTCTTGTGTGAGTGGGAACTTAGTTCAGGCCGTTGAGGCTAGTATGCTCTACAGTTTCTGCAATTAGCTAATTGACTTGGGCATATACTGTAAACCGCTGTGTGAGTTGCCCTTTCTATATGCCTTTGTGTTCCATCAGATTATTTCTTTTTACTTTAGTGGTTGTGTGCGAACTGCCAAAGAGTAACTAGTCTGTATGTGTGTATGACTTTGAGTACCAATTTAGCATAATCCTTTTGTTAGCGTAATTTGTCAGCCCCCCTTTTCAGTATGATTATGATGAGTTTATATAATGATCTTAGTTAAGCCGTTGCATGCCCTTTGTTATTTTTGTTTCTACATATTTTTTCCACGTGGTCAGTAATTATTTTCTACAGATCTCAGTTTAAAAAGCAAGTCCTAATCCTTTTCTTCAATCAAGAACACAATTAATTGGAAAAACAAAAAACTTGTGAGCGAACAAAAACACTAATCCTTGATAAGCATTTATGTGACCAATCTACCTTATTTGTATCAGTTTGCTGGTGTTTGTGCATAAATCTTAATACTTCTCATATAGTCACACACACACACAAAAAAAAACCTTCTTCTCATAGTTTTGCTCTCTTTGTAAAAAAATAGAATGCTGAAGATAATGAATACCCTTCTGAAGTAGCACCTTCGTTGGAGTTTCTCATTACATCAAAGGATATTACTGGATGTGGTGCATCCTCCACTTTACTCATCTTCAATAATGAGAGGGGATTCTCTTCAACAAATATAGAGTCAATTTGTCGTGTTGGGAAATCAACAAAGAAGGGAAACAGACATCAGGGTTACATTGGAGAGAAAGGTAAATATTTACAGCTTTTTTCATTCATTTTGTTTCCTTCTTCACCTTTCAGAAAAAAATATATTCACCCATGAAGATAAAATTAATTAGGACCTTTTGAGTCAATATCAGGGAAATGACAGTAGTAAAAGATCTTACAATATTTTAGTTTTGAACAACTGAAACTATGTTCAGTACTCAATATGATGCTGATCAACTATATCATGGGAAAGTATTCGGTGGAATCATGGAAACCACCTAAAATGGTATACTTAAGTTTTTTAAAAAATGATACTGGCCCCCTCCTTATTGCATCTAATTTGTAGAAAAGTTGAGTTAAGTTGAAATTTGGGGAAAAAGACTCACCGTCAGGCAGCACACCCTCTATTCATCTGTTGACACTTTTACATAATAGTCCTCTTATAAACTTCTGTTTACACTAGCGCCCCCCCTTAAGATGGGCTAAAAATATCTAACATGCCTATCTTGTTACAACTTCGCTAGGTCCTAGACCTTTTGTGAAACAGTCCGCTAATTGACTACGTGATTTTACATATTTTAGCCTTAGGATCCCACTATCTACTTCTCCTTGATGAAGAATCTTAAAATCTCCACATGCTTAGTGCGGTCGCATTATTTTCAATATTAATTACAGCGACGTTGTCACAATGAAGCATCATGGTCTCACTTCTCAATAGCCGCACCTCTTTCTACAGGCCTTTCAACCACAACATCTCACACAGGCTCAATGCCATTGCCCTATATTCGGCTTCTGCCGCCATGAGATAAGATTGCCTCTGACAAACACACAATAACCAGAGGAAGACCTCCTATCGTCCTTGCTACTTGTTGCCTAGTCTGCATCACAGTATCCCTCTAGATCTAGATGCCCATTCTTCCTTAACCATAATCCTCTCCCAGGGGTTCCCTTTTCCTTAGCTTGTTAGCCGTCTCAACATAATCCTCCGTCTCCGTCAGATAGTGCTCTACCCCTTTTCCTCCTAGAAGCACATTTACTCTCCTGGCCCGATTCAAATAATTGCTTCCCTCCAGCTTCACATCATTCGGCATTAGTTCCTGCTTCAGCTCATGCGGCCTGGAACCAATCATGCTCATCTCTAGGAGTTCCAAAATCATAGACCTCATCTCATTTTTCATCTCACCCTTGGTAACTGGCGCATCTCCTCCACCATTACCACCCCTGTTATGCTGCTCACCTTTTTCCTTCCCTGCATCCAGATCCATCTTCCTCAAGCAGCCAAAACAGCACCCAACAATTAACTGTACTACCACCAGTCTGCACTATAGAGCAGCAACACTTTTGTTTACTTCACACCAACACAGAGCAGCAGGAAGCAAATCACTCTCTTCTCATATTCTTCACCAGCAGGCCCCACAACAGCAGCAGCAGTAAAGGAACCACAGCAACAGCAGCAGTACTCAGCTCTCCATACAGGCTTAATCTGACCTCCCTTCTATCCTTTCTCTCCCTCTGCAACCTTCTTCAGAAGCACTTCCACGACTGCAGCACACAACGCTCTGCAGGAGCCTGTCCGCCGCTGGCATCACACACGCCCTGCTCCTTCCACCTGGTGTGACCCACGCTGCTTGCGAATCACGCCTGTGTGCCACTTGCGCTGCCCGTGGTGAAGCCTAGCATGGTGCTCACGCTGAAGCACACGCACGCACACTGCACACGAAGGGCACCCATGCGTGCACGCCCGCAGTACTAGGGTGCTGCCACTCCGCTCGCACGCTGGACCTCGCACCGCCGCTGCCACCGTCGTCAGGTAACCCTATGTTATGTAGATGGATATCTAGGATAGATAACTAGGCCTTATGCTTTGCCGAGAGCTTGAGAGATTGAGGGAGACTAGAACTGTTTCTTCATAATTCATTGCTTGATTATATCAATAGAGTCTACAGATATTTATGTCCCTTCTACTTCACTTCTTTTGCTAAATAATCTGTCTGGGACTAATATAAATTACAAATAACAAAGATAATTAAACTTATAAAGATAACCGGGCCGAACTATCAGCCCGTCGGCCCTGGCAGCCTGTTGGCTGCCCATGACATCTCTCCCTCCCTTGAGGACCAGCTTGTCCTCGAGCTGCAGTGATAGTGGTCGAGGAAGGTGCCGAGAGCATCCTGGTTCCCATGGGAAAGAACCAACAGCTAGCATCGCATGGGCTGAAAAGAGGAGGACGTAGCAGTCAACGAGTCCGCTAGGCTCCTAAACAGATGAGATGGCTACTGCAATTCGTGGCATAGGTTGAACTGCCGCTGGTGCTGGTCGCTGCATTGCCATGGTTGTTGCCGGAAGACACCAGACCTGGAACGCCACAGAACAGGCGAGCTCGAGTAGTCAAACCATCCGACTGTGATTTGCCAGCGCGCCGGAATGAGGAACATGCGTCTCATCTGCACCATGCGACGGACAAGAAATCCTTGCACTAATGCTTGTAGGCGCACCGCTGCTTGCTCCTTCGATGCTTTTGTTGCATGAAAAGCCTCACTCGGTGACGTGCCAGGAGTCCCCGTGCTGCTACCCGGAGGCGTACAGCCGCCCGATGTTCATGTTCCTCCTTGTCCTTCGCCTGGAGACGTGCCCTGAGGCGATCCAGCTGTGTGGACACATCAGCAAGGATGCGTAGGCTGTTGTCGACACCAAGGGATACCTGATGGAGCAGGTTGGGGCATGGGGGCGATTTGAAGCGCAGGTGTAGGAGCTCGGTGAAGCGATGCCACGCCGGGGTGCCTTCATCGTGCTGGACTTGGAGGAACCAAGGGCGTCATCTTCCAAATTACGGGAAACCAGCCATACTTTTTCTTCCTCCATGATGCGCTCTTGGCGGAAGTAGGAGTCGCACTGGGTGACGATGGCCACAGGATCAGATTTCCCCGCAAATTTAGGGAAGTCCAACGAGGCAAAGCGTGTTGGCGGCGGTGTGTGGTGGGGTGGCGGCGGGGGGGTTGCAGCGGATCTGGATCGATGATTGCGGCGGCGGCGAATGGTGGTGATGGGGCTGCGGCGCGGTGGCTGTGGTGATGGGGCTGTGGCGGCGTCTGGTGGCGTTGTCGTGGCGGCGTGACATGATGGATAAGGTAGGCAACGAGGCGATCTGGATCGATATCTGTTTTTTTTAAACGGCTGATGGAGGATTGGAGGTGTTGGAGATCGAAGGTGCTGGAGGATCCTGTTGATGGAAGAAGATCGCTGGACTCTAGATACTAGATGTTATGTAAATGGATATCTAGGATAGATAACTAGGCCTTATGCTTTGCCAAGAGCTTGAGAGATTGAGGGGGACTAGAATTGTTTCTTCATAATTCATTGCTTGATTATATCAATAGAGTCTCCAGATATTTATGTCCCTTCTACTTCACTTCTTTTGCTAAATAACCTATCTGGGACTAATATAAATTGCAAATATAAAGATAATTAAACTTATAAAGATAACTGGGTCGAACTATCACCCTCGGCCCTGGCAACCTGTTGGCTGCCCATGACACCCTAACCCTAAGGAAGGCTCTCGATACCATATTGAAAGTTGGGGGAATACTCACTGTCAACTCTCCTCTATTCATCTCTTCACACTTTTACATAATAGTCCTCTTACAAACTTCTATTTACACCAATAAGTTCGTACAAAAATTGAGGTCCATGTGCACTAGAACACAAACGTGCTTGCATCTCAACTTTTAGGACATGTCCAATATATGGATTTACTATGACATGCTCAGTATTGAATCTTATGGTAATTTCTAGTATTGCTCTTTAGGCTTTTTTTTTCATAATTCTACCAAGAAGGTAGTTTTCACCAAATAATCATAGATCACGCTAGCTAAAACAGTATTACTTTAAATTTACATGTTTTCTATATAGTTTCTTTTCTTGATGGTAGAGATCTCATTGTGATACAAACTCATATTATTCATTAAAATAAATATTGTAATTGTTTTTAGACAATTTTTTTAATCCTGTGTAACCAAAGTAATGCCTTTAAGATAATATAAATATTTTAATGTGCAAATGCACATGTTATGTTTTGAGATCCTAGCATGAGCATTCATTAAACTACACAATTTGGATGGACTACTTAAGTCAAATTAGATGAGTGAATTTAAACAATTTTTATGCTCATATTATGCACTGATATTTAAATGAACTAGTTTGATCTCCTTAGCTATAGCTTAAATAGGCCAGTTTATCCTTGCATAATAATTTAGGTCGATTTACAGAAAAATGCTCAAATTTGTTTTATCTGCTGTCAAATGTTTGTAGCATATTCTGTCACTATCTGTTTACCTACCAGAACCAATTCATGCAAAGGATTACAGAACCTGCTGGATACCTGCTTAGTGCATGTCGGCTTACTATTTGTGCCTAGTTTCAACTTATAATTTTTTGTTGCCTTTGACTCAGGTATTGGGTTCAAAAGTGTGTTCTTGATATCAAGTCAGCCCTACATATTCAGCAATGGTTATCAGATCAAGTTCAATGAGAAACCTTGTGCAGAATGCAATATTGGGTACATTGTACCTCAGTGGGTGGAATCCACGCCTAGCCTTTCTGACATCGAAGCAATATATGGGTGCTCAAAAGTCCTACCTACAACTACCATCATTTTACCATTGAAGAGTGAGAAGATTGATGCGGTGAAGAGTCAGTTGTCAAGCATGCATCCTGAAATGCTGCTGTTCCTGACGAAGATCAGGAAGCTCTCTGTCCGGGAGGATAAATCTGATCCCAACAATACAACTGTTAGTGAGATCTCCATATCCAGTGAAAAGAACTACCAAGCCAGGAAGAACATGCATGCTGAGTCGTACACACTCCATTTATCTTCTGAAGAGACTGGGAAAGATGAAGCTGAATGTGGTTATTATATGTGGAGGCAGAAATTCCCAGTAAAGCCAGAGAACAGAGTCAATAAGCGTGCTGAAATTGATGAATGGGTGATAACCCTGGCCTTCCCACATGGTGAGCGTCTGTCCCGTGGGAAGCAGCTATCACCTGGCATATATGCTTTCCTCCCAACTGAGATGGTAACAAGCTTCCCCTTCATCATTCAGGCTGACTTCCTCCTAGGATCATCAAGGGAGGCAATACTGTTCGATAATCCATGGAATAAGGGAATTCTCGACTGTGTCCCAAGTGCTTTCATGAATGCTTTTGTAACACTTGTGAAGTCCAAAGCTGATGCGCCAGCAATGTCGCTGCCATCAATGTTCAGTTTCCTACCTGTCAATTCGTCACTAATCCCACTGCTTGAGCCGGTTAGGTCTGGCATCAAATACAAGGTTCTCACCGAGAATATAGTTCCATTAGAATCTTATGCTTCACAGAAGATATTCTGTAAACCCAGTGAAGTTGCACGGCTGAAGCCAGCCTTTTGGGCTATCCTTGGCAAAGCACGGGAATTCGGTGTAGATTTGAAGAGTCTGTCAACTCATGGAACCTACATTCTTAGTTCTCATTTTGACAAAAGTAGATACAACAGTGTGCTTGAGTTTCTTGGTATCAAAAGCGTGAGCACTGAATGGTATGCAAAATGCATTGAAGGGTCTAACCTTGTCAAGGAGGTAGATGAGCAGCTTTACCTGGAAATTTTACACTTTGTCGCGAGTAATTGGGAAAACTGTTTTTCTGGTACAAATATGATGTCTGTTCCCCTACTGAAATATGTTGATAGGAATGGTGTTCTCTCTTTTTGGAGCATATCCAGAGCTAGTCAACAGAAAGATCGGTTGTGCATTGCATCTGATATGAAATACAGATCATGGCTAATCAGCTGGAACAAGGAGTTTCTGTCTTCTAATAAGTTCTTTCTCCATCCGAGCACACAGGCTGCTCTGGATGGTTTCTCACAGAAGATGACAGTGGAAAGCTGGCTTCGGAACCATGCACGAGTGGAGGTTGTCTCTGTCTACAGTTATGGATCGACTGTTGTTGATTCCTTGAGTAATGATCAAAGGTCTGTCCTTGCTTTTGCACACTTTCTGTACCACTCATTTAAGATGGAGCACATAGAGAGCTTCTGGTTATCAAAGCTCTGCTGTGCCATGCCGATAGTTGACAGATATGGCAATGTTGTCAACAAAACAGAAAACATTATAGTTCCAGCTAAGGGGAGCAAATGGGTTGGTTTGCTGGGTACATACCCATGGAGGAATCAAGGCTACATTGAATTGTCAGCAGATTACAAGTCAGTAGGCCACTTTGCTGGGAACTACACATCTGAGGATCAGCTGTTGGAATTTCTCAAGATACACCTGCATGCCTCAGATGTGCCATTGATACGCCCACCAAATGTGAGGTTCCATACTGTCTCATCACCTCTCAATGTGGACAATACATTCTTGCTACTGGAATGGATACGGAATATCAGGTCAAATGGTGTAACTTTACCAGATCAATTCCTGGCTTGTGTAGAAGAAGGGAGTTGGCTAAAGACATCAGTTGGGTACAAGCCACCAAATGAATCATTTCTGTCCAGTGCTAACTGGGGAAGTCTTTTGCAAAGTGGACCTTCATTCATTGATATACCAATGATTGACCAACAATTCTATCAAAACAAGCTGCATATTTACAAACAGGAACTCAAGGTAATTGGGGTGAGATTTGAATTTGAGGAGGCATCATCTTACATTGGAAGCCGCCTCATGTCTATGGCTGCAAGCAACGTGTTAACCAGAGACTGTGTGTACTCCTTGCTGCGGCTAATTCGGTTCCTACGAGAGAAGGTTCTATCTCCAAGTCAATTGATTGACAGTGTCAAAGATGGATGTTGGATGAAGAGTACTGTTGGATATAGGCGTCCTTCTGATTGTATCATCAAAGATTCAGAATGGGCAGTGGCATCTTGTATCAGTGACCAACCATTCCTTGATGTCGAGTTCTATGGCGAGGACATCCTTTCATATAAATCAGAGCTGGAGTTGCTTGGTGTTATTGTTGGGTTCAAAAACAATTACCATCTTGTTATTGATAACTTCAAGTTCAGATCCTCTGCTATTACTTCTGAGTCTACTGTATTAATCCTCAAATGCATTCGTTATGTTGGATCATGTCAAGATTTCATAAGGAAGCTTAGAGATTTGAAATGGGTGAAGACTAATGTGGGATTTTGTGCTCCAAATGTCTCTTTTCTTGTGGATTCTGAATGGGAATGCCTTGTGAAGATCTTCAAAGGAGTTCCAATAATTGATTTAGGATTTTATGGGAGTGTGATCAGTTCATACAAAGAAGAGTTGAAGAAGGCCGGTTTGATCACACGATTTGAGGAGGCATCGATGGCTATAGCCAATGTTTTCAAGCGCATGGTATCGGAGTCATCACTTACGAAGGCTAATGTCCTAGCTCTTCTACTAGCTTACCGGCAGCTGAGAACACACAGCCCACTTCCTGTTGAGCTTTTCAACTGCATGCGCACAGAGAAGTGGATACACACATCGCTAGGGTTTCAATCTCCATCAAATACAATCCTATTTGATAATGCATGGCAATATCTATCTCCCATATCAATATTACCGTTCATTGATGATGGTGACACTTGTAATGGTTTGGGGATGGATATATACGGCTATAAAGATGAGCTTAGGGAGTTGGGTGTTACTGTTGAAGTGAAATTTGGTGCCAGATTTGCCCTTGCTGGCCTCAGCATTCCTGATGATCCTTCCATTTTGTCCAAAGCTACCATTTTGTCGTTTCTGGAGTGTATCAAGAACTACTTTGCCTCTGCAACTGAACCTCCAAAGGGCTTTAAAGACCAGATTTGCAAGAAGTTGTTGAAGACATCCTTGGGCTACCAATATCCTGATGAATGTATTCTCTTCGATGCAAAAAATTGTTTTCTACAGATGGAAGATGGCCCTTTCATCGATGAAGCATTCTATGGTTCAGATATAGCTTCTTTCAAACATCCCCTTGCGATGATTGGAGTGACTGTGGATGTTAATTCTGCACAAGATCTTATTGCCCGGTATCTGAGGAACAAAAAAGATATAGATACTATTTCCCGGATCTACATGTATCTGAAGAAATGTAACTGGAAGCCTGACAAAAACAACAACAACAACAGAAATTGGATTTGGATACCAAAGGAAACAGAGGGTGGAGACTGGGTGAGCTCAAGAAGTTGTGTTCTGTATGATAAGAACAATCTATTTGGCCTGCAGCTGCATGTTCTGGACAAATATTATGACAGAAAGCTGCTTGACTTCTTTTCACTTGCTTTCAGTGTGAGGCATGGACCTTGTTCTGAAGACTATTGCAAACTATGGGCCACATGGGAGAGTTCAGTGCACGAGCTACCCATATCTGATTGCTTGGCTTTCTGGAAATTCATAGCAAAGAACTGGACCAAGAAAACAGAGGAACTTCTTTCTGGTTGTGTCAAGGTTCCAGTATGTATTGATGGCAAGATCATTTTATCAAACAAGGAGAACGTGTTCATTCCTGATGATCTGCTGCTTGCGGATTTGTTCAGAAAGCATCCTAAACAATCACTCTTCATCTGGTATCCTTCTTCTGCCCTACCTTCCATGTCTCGAGCAAGGTTTAACAGCATATATGGCAGTATTGGTGTCAGGACAATCTCAGAAGCAGTGGCCAAGAATGATTCTTTCACTTCAGCGAATAGCCATTTCAAAACAGCTGTTCTGAGTAAGGTGATCAAGGTTGGCTTGCTCCAAATAGTCCTCGCATTCCTTTCCAACCCTAATTTTGACATTCCTGCTAAAGATAGGCATCATCTGGTTTCATGCCTTCTGAATGTGACTATCGAAGAGACCGATGAACCAATCACAATGGCATATAGTGTGAGTTTGTCCTCTGGAGAGATGGTTGAGGTGAAGGCTAGACGAATGCTTCGGTGGGAAAGGGAGAATTCAAAGCTGTACATGCAGAGAAGTGATGGTGCATCCAGCTATGAAGACAAGATTGAACTTGCGACCTACTTTGCACATGAGATATCTCATGGGTTGCTCTTTCAGATGCCAGATCAGATATCTTCACTCACTGAACTCATAAAAATTGGCAGCTTAGTGGACTTCCAGCAGGCCGCTGTTGCGTTCTTGCTGAAGTCCAAAAACCTGCAGCTGTTCCCTGAAGATGAAGATTTCCTGAACTCTTCTGTGCTAGGTACACGTCCTTAAATCTAAACATTAGCATCTTGTCCTTATATGTTTTCTCACAAGTACATCATCACACAATTAACCGATGTTCTGAGGCTAATTTCAATGCACAGGTGGCAGCAAAAAACCAGTGGACAACTAGCAGCCTGCAGATTTTACTCTTCTGTACTTGTTCAAGGTCAGTAAATTTCTATCTAATCGTTAAAAAAAAGTAAATTAATTACTGTCTTCAATACTTTACTGGCCATTTGCATTCACGTACTGTTTCAAGGCTGCGCCAGTTTTTCTTGATGCATCAAAGTCTTATGTATCTTATCTCTGTGCGCAGGTTGCTGATGGCCTGCAATTCCTAGAAAAATCCGGTGTTGCGCTTGCGCTTGTGCAGTTGTGCCTAGAGATCCCGGAATATCATCAACGAACGTGGTGTCTTCTATGATGCATATGTATCGTTAGACTAATATCTCCTGAATATCCAGTGCCTCCTGGTACAAAACTTGTCAGTTGTTTCGGTGCAGATGCTTATCTCAGTGTTAAATGACACCAAGTACTTGAATTACTGTTACTATTATTATCGTCAATGCCTTGTGTGTGCTCCGATTTATGGTCCTGCTACATGAGTTGTGTTTTAGATTTGTGGCAGTGACAGTGATCTGTTAATTGCACGGGTTTTGCTTGTACTGGAGGCCAAATAGAGTTGTTTCCGTCGGTGTATAGGCTTGGCGTATCAGTTGCAGTCTTTTTTTTTTGAATTGGAGTGTTGCAGTCTTGCCAATGAATGTTGTCACGTTTCTGTAACCAAGATAGCATATTTGTTCTTTCACGTCTCATGAAATGCACTACTAGATGTCAAACAAATTTATTTGACACTGGTCTAGAAGCATTGAACATCCTAAATTAGATGCTCTTCTACTATATGTTGCAACACATCGTGATTATTTTCTCGATTTTTGTTTTTTAGATAATGAAAAATAAAAGTTCTGGCATCCGACTTTATTGTCTTGCGATGGTGGAATTAGTTGACTATCCGTTCATATCCTTGCCTACATTCAAATGCATTTAACCTTAAGCAAATGTTATGAGGTAAAATAGACAGCAGGGACGGACCATTGAAGCGCAAATTCGTGTGTGAGCTAATGGGCCAAAGCCGTATGCTTTAGCATTGTGCAGCTTAAAATCTTAGGTGTACAATATCAAAGTGACAAATTGCTAAAACTGGTTCAATGTGCATCGACTGCACTAGAGTAAAATGCACCAATGATCCTTAAATTTGATCGAAATTCAAGCCTAGTTAGACTATTTAGGGTATGTGTTCGGATGGATCAAGGGTCTGTTTGGATGAGTTAGGGCTAGTTGGTACTTGTGCCAAAAATTAACTCAAATTAATTGATGTTAGCTAACTAGAGGCTAAAAAATTAGCTGACATATTAACCATCCTGTTTGGATGAGTTAGAACTAGTTTAGTTAATTTCAGCCAGCTAGCAATTAGCATTGTATAACTCTTTGATAAATTGTTACGGAGTAGTGGGTGTCCATTAACTTTTCTCTTTAAACATTTTCTTTACATAAAATGAATAGATATAACATTTACTTTTTATTGGCATTTATCTTTCTCTCCTGGCTCAAAACCTTTTATCTTAAAGCACCTTTTTTTAGCTCACAGGGATTAATGAGGACACCAGCATTACTCGGATGTGTCCTGCTGCCCCGGAACTCGTTGCTTAGCATCGAAAGCAAATCCAGTACTTGGTCCTGCTGCTTTGGTACGTTCGAAGTGACAGGCTGAAAGCACAAAGCAGTAGTGGAAGACTGACCTATACTATCTTGCTTAGTTGGTCGGCTCTCGATGCTTTCTTTACAAACGACGACTGCAAAAGCTAGGTCGCCGACCTTAAGATTCCGAAGCCATGGTCACTGCTACAGGATTAGGGCATTAGCACCGGTCGGGAACGGCTTGTTGCCCCGGTTCCTGAGCCGGTGCTGCCATTCCGGGACTAAAGGGTGGCCTTTAGTCCCGGTTCGGGAAACCGGGGCTAAAGCCCTCCCTTTAACACCGGTTGGTAGGGTCCTGCCAGGTCTGCCACGTTGCAGGACCATTACCAACCGGTGTTAAAAGAGTTTCTTTTTTTTGGTTCACTTCTTCGGTTCTATTTATTGTTTTTATATAATATATAATATGTTTTATAATAATAGGTTTTCCAATACATGTTTTTGCTGATACAATAATATATTTATATTACACGTATATTAAGCATATATAAATGAAAATTATAGGCTTAGCTTAATAATTAAGCTTTGCCTATAATAAAATGAATAGGCCACATCAAAAATTAAATAGATATGTAAAAAGCTTTATATATATATAGTTTTATATGTACAAAATTCGTAACACATATATACATAGAGTTTTTTCTCCCAATGTCTACAAACGATACAATTGATCATCGTTGTTTGGAATAAGAGTTTCGTTGCCGTTGAAGTGAAACTCGCCGTTTGGATTGATCACTTGGTCGCGGAGAAATCCTGCTATCGTCTCTTGGATAGCTTTGATTCGGTCTTGTTGTAGGACCTTTTCTCTCAACCATTCCGTCTTTAATTTGAAATAAATAAAAAAGGTATTAGTTATCTAAGTTATTCAATATAATTCAGGAGATAATGAAAAGAGACATGTAACGTACTTTGAGCGTCTCTGTGGGTGTTTGATTGACTTGTGCCATCATGAATTTGCACACGTAATATGCACATAGATTGTTCCCCCCTTGTTGTCTTAAACATCATGAATTCTTCAGTATTTCGACTTCTAAATACTAATAAGTTCTTGTTTTATTGTTCTTTGGTTTATGAGTTTACTTTAATCTCTTCGCGTAAAGTTTAGAGTAATCATCTCTAGTGTAAATGTGGTGTTTGGGCTAGGATACTCATAGATATCCCCTGACTAGCTGGACCGTGGTAGTAGAGAGGAACGTGACATTTTCGAGTTACCTTTGCAGCCCATATCCCGTTAGTAGGATCGATAGGGTTTATAGGTGCGAGTTGAACATCCTCTGTAGTATCTAGATTCCGTGAGCCTCCCCAACAGAATAGTAGATTATCCTTACCAAGGTTAGAAAGAGATTACTTGTGTAGTCTTCTTTATACATCGCTCACATCGAGAAACATTCTTTGTAGCCTAAAGGTTAGTAGTAATAGACCAGGTTAGTCAGATACACTCTTTCTCCTAGTGGTAAAAATATAAATACGATACTCTGGATAACATCCCGGGTGAAGTGCTTACCGATATCCGTGCGCTTGCAGATCAATTCCTTATTGTGTTCCCAAATATCAACACCCGCCTCAGAGGACTAATTCAAAAGGTCTCGCAAAATAATTTTTGTAGTAGTGATATCTTTTCCAGAATGCAAATCCCTAGGTTTAATTTAAACCTGTGATAAATATTTTGAACTTAGATATTTATTTCTAAGAATAGTGGTTTAAAAATCACTTGCTTAGAAGATACTTACTCCCTCCGTCCTGAAAGCTTCAATTCCTAGAATCCGTGCCAGTCAAACTTGTTTAACTTTGACCAACTTTATAGAAAAGAGTATCAATAAGTATAACATAAAATGAGTATCTTATGAAAATATATTCAATGATAAATCTAATGGTTTTAATTTGGTACTATAAATCTTAGTATTTTTTCTATAAATTTGGTCAAAGTTTGAAAAAATTGACTTAAGACAACTCTAGAAATTGCAGCTTTCAGGGACAGAGGGAGTATTCTTTATACCAAGGTGTGTCATGTCTAGACCACCTTGATCTTTGTGGCGACACAAGATGTCCTATTAATTACATGATGTTTTCTCTTGTCATTGTTACCTTGCGAACATAATAAAGACAACCTATCCACAAGATGTCCTATTAACTATATCAATAAAAATCCAGATTATCCAGAAATCCTTCCAATATGTGACATCAAAAAGATCGGCAAGATGTTGAGGACCTATAACATAGATGTTTAGCTTTTCGGTTACTTAGCTTATGCTTGAATCTTTCCTCAATTACAATCCAGTCTGCATTATGAAGTCTGCATAAGTGCATAAGGCTTTGTTTAGATCCAAAAGGATAGTACTTTTGTTTTTATTTGACAAATATTGTCTAATTATAGAGTAACTAGGTTTAAAAGATTCGTCTCGCGATTTACAGACAAACTGTATAATTAGTTTTTGTTTTTATCTATATTTAATGCTTCATGCATATGTCGCAAGATTCGATGTAACAATGAATCTTGAAAAGTTTTTGGTTTTTGAGGTGAACTAAATAAGGCCTAAGTATGGTTAAATTCCTGAAAGGGTATGACCCTACTTCACAACAAAAAAGTTTAGTATATTTATTCTCATGTTTTTTTTGCTTCTTTGAAATAGAAAATCTTGTAATTATGAAAATTAATCTTTAGACCTGGTAATTGCTTAAAGACACATAGCAACAATTTTATATTTTTGGCTTTTCTCCATATCATGGTCCAAGAAAATTAAGCTTGCCTATTTTATTTCTGGAAGAAGAGTGATCACTCCAAGCTCGAGGCTAAAAAGAGGAAGGCCGGCTTTAAAATTGATCACACTCAGTGGTTTTTTCAGCGAACAAGCTTAGGCCTTGTTTAGTTTGCAAAAAAAATTGTAAAAATCTTCAGATTTCTCGTCATATCGAATTTCATGGTAAAACATTAAATATAGATAAATAAAATAGCTAATTATACAGCTTGTCTATAATTTTTGTGAGACGAATCTTTTGAATCTAATTAGCTCATAATTAGTTAATATTTGTCAAATACAAACAAAATGCTATAGCGTCTATTTTGACAAAATTTTTGATAGCCTTGTTTAGTTGGCAAAAATTTTGGATTTTGGGCACTGTAGCACTTTCGTTTGTTTGTGGTAAATATTGTCCAATCATAGACTAATTAGAGTCAAAAGATTCATCTTGCGATTTACAGACAAACCGTATAATCAGTTTTTGTTTTCGTCTAAATTTAATACTCCATACATGTGTCGCAAGATTCGATGTGACGGAGAATCTTGAAATTTTTTGAGAACTAAACAAAGAACGCAGTTTTTCAGTGTGTACATGCTGAGCATGTGTTATCTGGACCGTTCACATAGCGTACCGAGATATGTGCCATTCAAAACAGTAGAGTTTCACATTAGGTAGTGTATGTAGCACAAATCTCAAAGCAGTTTTGAATGGGTGCAGAGTGCCCAACCAGATAAACAGCTGCATTGCCTTGGGCCTTGTTTAGTTCCGAAAAGTAAAAAGTTTTCGGTACTGTAGCACTTTTGTTTGTTTGTGACAAATATTATCCAATCATGGACTAACTAGGATCAAAAGATTCGTCTCTTGATTTACCGCTAAACTGTGTAATAGTTTTTGTTTTCGTCTATATTTAATGTTTTATGCATGTGTCATAAGATTCGCTGTGATGAAGAATCTTAAAAACTTTTTGGTTTTAAGGGTGAACTAAACAAGGCTTCCGAAAAATTTTGAGAAATTGACACTGTAGCACGTTCGTTTGTATTTGACAAATATTATCCAATCATGGACTAACTAGGCTTAAAAAATTCGTCAATTTCGACCAAACTGTGCAATTAGTTTTTATTTTTGTCTATATTTAATACTTCATACATACGTCTAAAGATTCGATGTGACGAAAAATGTGAAAAATTTTGTATAAAATTTTATGGGAACTAAGGCCTTGTTTAGATCCATAATTTTTTTGGATTTTGATAGGGTAGCACTTTCGTTTTTATTTGACAAACAATATCTAATCATGGAGCAACTAGGTTTAAATAATATTTATCAAATAAAAACGAAAGTACTACAGTGACGAAATTCGAAATTTTTTCAGCACTAAGGCCTTTGTTTAGTTTGTAAAATTTTTGGGTTTAGGCTATTGTAGCACTTTCGTTTTTATTTGACAAACATTGTCTAATCATGGAGTAACTAACCTCAAAAGATTCATCTCATAAATTACAGATAAACTGTATAATTAGTTTTTATTTTTATCTATATTTAATGCTCTATACATACGATCAAAGATTCGATATGATAGAAAATCTTGACAATTTTTACGAACTAAAGGACTCAGTCGAGATGAGACGCTCTGTCTCAAAAGGACTCCACTCACTCCAGGCCCACCGTACGATGTGTAGCCTTCGCCGCGAAGATATGCATGCATGATGTGGGAGTCCGTCCGGTGCATTGCCTGCTCGACTGACCAATGTTAGCAGTAGCAAAAGTTTATGCTGCCCCACAAAAAAAAGTTTTGTGCTCCGGTTGCCTGGCCTTGTTTACTTAAAAAAAATTTTACAAGATAAGAATAGTAGCACTTTCGTTTATATTTGATAAATATTGTCCAATTATAGACTAACTAGACTTAAAAGATTCGTCTCGTCAATTCCAACCAAACTGTGCAATTAATTTTTATTTTCACCTATATTTAATACTCCATGCATACGTCTATAAATTCGATGTGACGGAGAATCTGAAAAATTTTGCAAAATTTTTGGACAACTAAACAAAGCTGTGCAGCAAAGTTGAGAGACACTTTGTACTAATATTTCATGATACTCGTCTGATAGGGTTATGGTTCACGCCAATCTAATTGATCGTGCAAAGACTAGATTTTTCCATAAGCACTACTGGAATTCTCTTCTTTGCCGACTGCCAAAAGCAGTCGGCAAAAGGTCTAAAACAGGTGGCAAAGGACCGTATAGTGTTGGCCTAAAAACCGTTAAATGGGCTGAATTACACTTTTCTTTTCCAAATAATCTCTAAATTGAAAAAGACATAATTTTGAAACTATAAATAAAATCAAATAAAAAATCAACTACAAAATTTTAGAAATTATTGATATATACATCTTTTGTGTCAATCATTTCTCCATCCGAATTTAAATTTTAAAATACGAAAATTTCAAACAATATTATTTGAAAAATTCAAAATTCAAATTTGAGAAATTCAAAAGTAGTTTTCCATGAAAAAATGATTTCAAATGAAAACATTGTGAACTACAAAGTTCTATAACTTTTAAAGATCTAAAACTTTTATTTTGGTCATCTTTTCATTTGACATTATTTTATCAATTCAAAATTTGAATTTAAAAAAAATCAACTTGAAACAACATTTTTAGAGAGTAAATGATTTCAGTTGATAAATTCATGAAGATCTACAACTTTTATTTTAGTCATTTATTCATCTGACAAAGTAATAGTAATATTGTTCATAAATTTTACATATCACATGTGGAGATGTCTGGATTTTGGACATTCGACGTTGCAACTTCATGAGCGGTCGGCAAAGTGTATATTTGCCGACTGCCCTACATTTGGCAGGTGGCAAAGGATTTTAGCAGTCGACAAAACCCAGTTTTCCTTGTAGTGAAGCCAACACATATATAATTCTCACAAGAAAAACTTTAAAATTCTTTAACAATAATTCAATATAATATCTAATTATCATAAGTTTATAAGTGCGAGCAATATAATATAAAAATAAATAAATAATCAAATTGTAATTTGGTAGACCTTGGTATGTCAAATCGCACCTTATAAAAAGAGAACGGAGGAAGTAACAACTTCCAAGTTGCCTTGTTTAATTCTGATTTTTTTTTGGTTTTAGGTACTGTAGTATTTTCGTTTTTATTTGACAAATATTGTCCAATCATAGACTATCTAGGCTCAAAAGATTCATCTCGTAAATTATAGGCAAACTGTGCAATTAATTTTTGTTTTCGTCTATATTTAATGCTCCATACATGTGCCACAAGATTTGATGTGATGAAGAATCTTGAAAAGTTTTTGGTTTTTGGGGTGAATTAAGGGCACTCACAATGCTAGAACTACATGTAGTTTCTATATCTATTAATCTCTATAGACACTATGTATAGAAACTATGGTCTAAATAGATAGTTTTTATACAATGATTTTTTATCCAATCACATTCATTCTCTCTCCATTCTCAACCAATCATATCACTTCATGTCTTCGATCTCGGTAGATATGATTTCTGACTTAGGGCAGTCTTAGTGGGGAGTTTTATGTCTCAGTTTCCAACACATCTTATTTTAGAAACAATGGAGGAGAATTTTATGGGGATGGAACTCTCTCTACTTTTATGAGACTCTTATCATCTCTCACTTCATTAATACGGTGCCACATCAATATATTTAATGTCCATCAAATTATGATGAAATCACATTAAGACTGGCCTTAAACCTTATTTCTATGATTTTTACTCTCTCTTTTTTCAATAACTACCTTACCACATCAGCAAAATAGGTAGATGACACCATAATTAATATCAGAAACTATGATAGTTTCTGCATTAGGAGTGCCAAACAAGGCCTAACTCATTGTTTATTACCTCTCTCATTTATTAGGCCCATCTGAATCTCCGAAATAGAATCCGAATAGAGAAAAAAATTACATAATCCTACTGTCTCATCCAAATGGACTAAATTTTAGAAGGATTTTAAATTTTTAACTCACAAATTTTTAGAGTCTTGAAATACAATAAAATTATTGGAACCTAAAAATTTTTAATCCATCCCATCGAATCTTTGGACACATGCATGGAACACTAAATATAAATAAAAAAATAAACTAATTACACAGTTTAGTTAAAAATCGCGAGACGAATCTTTTAAGCCTAGTTACTCCATGATTAGCCTTAAGTGCTACAGTAACCCACATGTGCTAATGGCAGATTAATTATGCTTAATAGATTTGTCTTGCAGTTTCCTGACGAGCTATGAAATTTGTTTTTTTATTAGTTTCTAAAAATCTCTCCCGACATTCTTCTGACATATTCGATGTGACATCTAAAAAATTTTTATGTACAATCTAAACAGGGCCTTAGTAGATATACTCTGGATTAGACTAGAGCTAAATTTTCTCTTATAGCCTGGGGGGAGTGGGGATACAGGCAAAGGTAAAGTCCAGTTGGTAATTTAACGCGAGCCTAAGGAGTTGTTTGCAAGAAGAAACAGCAGAATTCGAAGAACCGCCGTCGTAACCACCGTCGTTATAAAGGCAGGCCTGGAAGCCCGGAAGAAAGGACCCCTCCTCTCCCTCTCTCACTCTCTTTTCGCAACCCACGCCGCGTCCCTTGGGAGTCCAGTGGAGTGGAGGAAGTGGAACCGTCAAAATGTCGTCGTCCTCGGCGATGCCGCCGCCGGCGTCGCCGCGGGAGCACGTGGAGAGGATCCGGCGGGAGCGCTACTACATCGGGCGCGGCGAGCAGAACCCGCTGGCGGAGGACATGCACCAGGCCGTCAACTACCTCTCGCAGGAACTCTACTCCAAGGACGTCCACTTCCTCATGGAGCTCGTGCAGGTAATCAATCGGCGGTGTAACTTCTTTTTTGCGCCTCTCTTGCTGCCGCTGTTCTTGTGTGAGTGGGAACTTAGTTCAGGCCGTTGAGGCTAGTATGCTCTACAGTTTCTGCAATTAGCTAATTGACTTGGGCATATACTGTAAACCGCTGTGTGAGTTGCCCTTTCTATATGCCTTTGTGTTCCATCAGATTATTTCTTTTTACTTTAGTGGTTGTGTGCGAACTGCCAAAGAGTAACTAGTCTGTATGTGTGTATGACTTTGAGTACCAATTTAGCATAATCCTTTTGTTAGCGTAATTTGTCAGCCCCCTTTTCAGTATGATTATGATGAGTTTATATAATGATCTTAGTTAAGCTGTTGCCCTTTGTTATTTTTGTTTCTACATAATTTTTCCACGTGGTCAGTAATTATTTTCTACAGATCTCAGTTTAAAAAGCAAGTCCTAATCCTTTTCTTCAATCAAGAACACAATTAATTGGAAAAACAAAAAAACTTGTGAGCGAACAAAAACACTAATCCTTGATAAGCATTTATGTGACCAATCTACCTTATTTGTATCAGTTTGCAGGTGTTTTGTTCATAAATCTTAATACTTCTCATATAGTCACACACAAAAAAAAAACCTTCTTCTCATAAGTTTGCTCTCTTTGTCAAAAAATAGAATGCTGAAGATAATGAATACCCTTCTGAAGTAGCACCTTCGTTGGAGTTTCTCATTACATCAAAGGATATTACTGGATGTGGTGCATCCTCAACTTTGCTCATCTTCAATAATGAGAGGGGATTCTCTTCAACAAATATAGAGTCAATTTGTCGTGTTGGGAAATCAACAAAGAAGGGAAATAGGCATCAGGGTTACATTGGAGAGAAAGGTAAATATTTACAGCTTTTTTCATTCATTTTGTTTCCTTCTTCACCTTTTCAGAAAAAAAATATTCATCCACAAAGATATAATTAATTAGAACCTTTTGAGTCAATTTCAGAAAAATGACAGCAGTAAAAGATCTTACAATATTTTAGTTTTGAACGACTGAAACTGTGTTCAGTACTCTATGATGCTGATCAACTATATCATGGGAAAGTATTCGGTGGAATCATGGAAACCACCTAAAATGGTATGCTTAAGTTTTTAAAAAATGATACTGGCCCCCTCCTTATTGCATCTAATTTGTAGAAAAGTTGAGTTCAATTGAAATTTGGGGAAAGACTCACCGTCAGGCAGCACACCCTCTATTCATCTCTTCACACTTTTACATAATAGTCCTCTTATAAACTTCTGTTTACACTAACGCCCCCTCTCAAGATGGGCTAAAGATATCTAACATGTCTATCTTGTTACAACTTTGCTAGGTCCTAGACCTTTTGTGAAACAGTCCGCTAATTGACTACGTGATTTTACATATTTTAGCCTTAGGATCCCACTATCTAACTTCTCCTTGATGAAGAATCTTTCAATCTCCACATGCTTAGTGCGGTCAAATTGAATTGCATTATTTTCAATATTAATTACAGTGACGTTGTTACAATGAAGCATCATGGTCTCACCGCACCTCTTTCTACAGGCTTTTCAACCACACATCTCACACAAACTCAATGCCATTGCCCTATATTCGGGTTCTGTTGTAAACCTAGCCACAACTGCTTGGTTCTTGCTTCGCCATGAGACAAGATTGCCCCCACAAACACACAATAAGCAGAGGAAGACCTATCGTCGTTGCTACTTGCCCAGTCTACACAGTATCCCTCTAGATCTAGATGCCCATTCTTCCTGAACCATAATCCTCTCCCAGGGGTTCCCTTTTCCTCCGCTTGTTAGCCGGCTCAACACAATCCTCCGCCAGATAGTGCTCTACCCTTTTCCTCCTAGAAGCACCTTTACTCTCCTGGCTCAACTCAAGTAATTTTTGCTTCCCTCCAACTTCACATCATTCAGCATTAGTTCCAGCTTCAGCTCATGCGGCTTGGAACCAATCATGCCCATCTCTAGGAGTTCCAAAATCATAGACCTCATCTCATTTTTCATCTGTCAAGGGCAGTGTGATCTAGGGTAGCTGGCCCTCGACTACGAAGCTCGTAGTCTCCGGCAGAGTCTTCCAGGGCGGAGGTTATACCCCTCTCAGCCGGCTGGGCTTAGGAGACGTGGGGGAAGAAGGAGATAGAAGATTAATTCTTGCTTGATTCATTCTTCCCTGGTTACAAGAATATATAGCCAATGGCCCAACAAACTATGGAAGGAAAATCCTCTAATTATAGACTAACCAAAACAACTTCCAATCTAATCCCAATCTAATCCCTGATTTCTAGCCACTGGAAGTTGCCCCTTCGGGCTGCTGGGACGCGCGCCCTGTGCGCTCAGCTGCGCGGCGTACGTCGCGGGCGCGCCTGCGCCTTGCGTACGTTTTTCCACACATGACACATCTCACCCTTGGTAACTGCCGTATCTCCTCCACCATTACCACCCCTGTTATGCTGCTTACCTTTTTCCTTCCCTGCATCCAGATCCATCTTCCTCAAGCACCCCAAAACAACACCCAACAATTCACTGTACTACCACCAGTCTGCACTATAGAGCAGCAACACTTTCGTTTACTTCACACCAGCACAGAGCAGCAGGAAGCAAATCACTCTCTTCTCCTATTCTTCACCAGCAGGCACCACGACAGCAGCAGCAGTACAGGAAACCACAGCAACAGCAGCAGTACTCAGCTCTCCTCAACAACAGCAGCAGTACGGGCTTAATCTGACCTCCCTTCTATTCTTTTTCTCCCTCTGCAACCTTCTTCAGATGCACTTTCACAACTGCAGCACACAACGCTCTGCAGGAGCCTGTCCGCCACTTGTATCACACGCACACGCGCCCTGCTCCTTCTACCTGGTGCGACCCACGCTGCATGCTAATCACGCCTGCGTGCCACTTGCGCTTCCCACGGTGACGCCCACGGTGCTCACGCTTAAGCCCACGCACGAACACTGCACCCCGGCTGCTTCTGCGCCGCCCACACGAAGGGCACCCGTGCGTGCACGCCCGGAGTGGGGTGCTGCCACTCCGCTCGCCGCCACCGTCGTCAGGTAACCCTAACCCTATGGAAGGCTCTCGAGACCATATTGAAATTTGGGGCAATACTCACCGCTTATAGCACACTCTCCTCTATTCATCTCTTCACACTTTTACATAATAATCCTCTTACAAACTTCTATTTACACCAATAAGTTTGTACAAAAATTGAGGTCCATGTGCACTAGAACACAAACGAGCTTGCATCTCAACTTTTAGGACATGTCCAATATATGGATTTACTATGATGTGCTCAGTTTTGAATCTTATTATAGTAATTTCTAGTATTGCTCTTTAGGCTTTTTTTTAATAATTCTACCAAGAAGGTGGTTTTCACCAAATAATCATAGATCACGCTAGCTAAAACAGTATTACTTGAAATTTACGTGTTTTCTATATAGTTTCTTTTCTTGATGGTAGAGATCTCATTGTGATACAAGCTCATATTATTCATTAAAATAAATATTGTAATTGTTTTTAGACAATTTTTTAATCCTGTGTAACCAAAGCAATGCCTTTAAGATAATATAAATATTTTAATGTGCAAATGCACATGTTATGTTTTGAGATCCTAGCATGAGCATTCATGAAACTACACACTTTGGATGGATTACTTAAGTCAAATTAGATGAGTGAATTTAAACAATCGTTATGCTCATATTATGCACTGAAATTTAAATGAACTAGTTTGATCTCCTTAGCTATAGCTTAAATAGGCTAGTTTATCCTTGCATAATAATTTAGGTCGATTTACAGAAAAATTAATGCTCAAATTTGTTTTATCTGCTGTCAAATGTTTGTAGCATATTCTGTCACTATCTGTTTACCTACCAGAACCAATTCATGCAAAGGATTACAGAACCTGCTGCATGCCTGCTTAGTGCATGTCGGCTTACTATTTGTGCTTAGTTTCAACTTATAATTTTTTGTTGCCTTTGACTCAGGTATTGGGTTCAAAAGTGTGTTCTTGATATCAAGTCAGCCCCACATATTCAGCAATGGTTATCAGATCAAGTTCAATGAGAAACCTTGTGCAGAATGCAATATTGGGTACATTGTACCTCAGTGGGTGGAATCCACGCCTAGCCTTTCTGACATCGAAGCATTATATGGGTGCTCAAAAGTCCTACCTACAACTACCATCATCTTACCATTGAAGAGTGAGAAGACTGATGCGGTGAAGAGTCAGTTGTCAAGCATGCATCCTGAAATGCTACTGTTCCTGACGAAGATCAGGAAACTCTCTGTCCGGGAGGATAAATCTGATCCCAACAATACAACAGTTAGTGAGATCTCCATATCCAGTGAAAGGAACTACCAAGCCAGGAAGAACATGCATGCTGAGTCGTACACACTCCATTTATCTTCTGAAGAGACCGGGAAAGATGAAGCTGAATGTGGTTATTATATGTGGAGGCAGAAATTCCCAGTAAAGCCAGAGAACAGAGTCGATAAGCGTGCTGAAATTGATGAATGGGTGATAACCCTGGCCTTCCCACATGGAGAGCGTCTGTCCCGTGGGAAGCAGCTATCACCTGGCATCTATGCTTTCCTCCCAACTGAGATGGTAACAAGCTTCCCCTTCATCATTCAGGCTGACTTCCTCCTAGGATCATCAAGGGAGGCAATACTGTTTGATAATCCATGGAATAAGGGAATTCTTGACTGTGTCCCAAGTGCTTTCATGAATGCTTTTGTAACACTTGTGAAGTCCAAAGCTGATGCGCCAGCAATGTCGCTGCCATCAATGTTCAATTTCCTACCTGTCAGTTCTTCACTAATCCCACTGCTTGAGCCGGTTAGGTCTGGCATCAAAAACAAGGTTCTCACCGAGAATATAGTTCCATTAGAATCTTATGCTTCACAGAAGATATTCTGTAAACCCAGTGAAGTTGCACGGCTGAAGCCAGCCTTTTGGGCTATCCTTGGCCAAGCACGGGAATTCGGTGTAGATTTGAAGAGTCTGTCAACTCATGGAACCTACATTCTTAGTTCTCATTTTGACAAAAGTAGATACAACAGTGTGCTTGAGTTTCTTGGTATCAAAAGCGTGAGCACTGAATGGTACGCAAAATGCATTGAAGGGTCTAACCTTGTCAAGGAGGTACATGAGCAGCTTTACCTGGAAATTTTACACTTTGTCGCGAGTAATTGGGAAAACTGTTTTTCTGGTACAAATATGATGTCTGTTCCCCTACTGAAATATGTTGATAGGAATGGTGTTCTCTCTTTTTGGAGCATATCCAGAGCTAGTCAACGGAATGATAGGTTATGCACTACATCTGATATGAACTGTACATCATGGCTAATCAGCTGGAACAAGGAGTTTCCATCTTCTAATCAGTTCTTTCTCGATCCCAGTACACAGGCTGCTCTGGATAGTTTCTCACAGAAGATGACAGTGGAAAGTTGGCTTCGGAACCATGCAAGAATGGAGGTTGTCTCTGTCTACAGTTATGGATTGACTGTTGCTGCTTCCTTGAGTAATGATCGGAGGCCTGTCATTGCTTTTGCACACTTTCTGTACCACTCATTTAAGATGAATTACATAGAGAAGTACTGCTTATCAGAACTCTGCCGTTACATGCCAGTAATTGACAGCGGTGGCTGTGTTGTCAAGGAAAGAAAAAGCATTATAGTTCCGGCTAAGGGGAGCAAATGGGCTGATTTGCTGGGTTCAAACCCATGGAGGAATATAGGGTACATTGAGTTGCTAGCAGATTACAAATCAGTAGGCCATTTTGCTGGGAACTACACATCTGAGGATCAGCTGTTGGAATTTCTCAAGATACACCTGCATGCCTCAGATGTGCCATTGATACGCCCACCAAATGCGAGGTTCCATACTGTCTCATCACCTCTCACTGTGGACAATACATTCTTGCTACTGGAATGGATACGGAATATCAGGTCAAATGGTGTAACTTTACCAGATCAATTCCTGGCTTGTGTAAAAGAAGGGAGTTGGCTAAAGACATCGGTTGGGTACAAGCCACCAAATGAATCATTTCTGTCCAGTGCTAACTGGGGAAGTCTTTTGCAAAGTGGAACTTCATTCATTGATATACCAATGATTGACCAACAATTCTATCGAAACAAGCTGCATATGTACAAACAGGAACTCAAGGCAATTGGGGTGAGATTTGAATTTAAGGATGCATCATCTTACATTGGAAGCCGCCTCATGTCTATGGCTGCAAGCAACGTGTTAACCAGAGACTGTGTGTACTCCTTGCTTCGGCTCATTCGGTTCCTACGAGAGAAGGTTCTATCTCCAAGTCAATTGATTGACAGTGTCAAAGATGGAGGTTGGATGAAGAGTACTCTTGGCTATAGGCGTCCTTCTGATTGTATCATCAAAGATTCAGAATGGGCAGTGGCATCTTGTATCAGTGACCAACCATTCCTTGATGTCGAGTTCTATGGAGAGGGCATCCTTTCATATAAATCAGAGTTGGAGTTGCTTGGTGTTATTGTTGGGTTCAAAAACAATTACCATCTTGTTATTGATAACTTCAAGTTCAGATCCTCTGCTATTACTTCTGAGTCTACTGTATTAATCCTCAAATGCATCCGTTATGTTGGTTCATGTCAAGATTTCATAAGGAAGCTTAGAGATTTGAAATGGGTGAAGACTAATGTGGGATTTTGTGCTCCAAATGTCTCTTTTCTTGTGGATTCTGAATGGGAATGCCTTGTGAAGATCTTCAAAGGAGTTCCAATAATTGATTTAGGATTTTATGGGAGTGTGATCAGTTCATACAAAGAAGAGTTGAAGAAGGCCGGCTTGATCACACGATTTGAGGAGGCATCGATGGCTATAGCCAATGTTTTCAAGCGCATGGTATCGGAGTCATCACTTACGAAGGCTAATGTCCTAGCTCTTCTACTAGCTTACCGGCAGCTGAGAACACACAGGCCACTTCCTGTTGAGCTTTTCAACTGCATGCGCACAGAGAAGTGGATACACACATCACTAGGGTTTAAATCTCCGTCAAATACAATCCTATTTGATAATGCATGGCAATATCTATCTCCCATAGCAATACTACCGTTCATTGATGATGGTGAAACTTGTAATGGTTTGGGGACGGATATATACGGTTATAAAGATGAGCTTAGGGAGTTGGGTGTTATTGTTGAAGTGAAATTTGGTGCCAGATTTGTCCTTGCTGGCCTCAGCATTCCTGATGATCCTTTCACTATGTCCAAAGCTACCATTTTGTCATTTCTGGAGTGTATCAAGAACTACTTTACCTCTGCAACTAAACCTCCAAAGGGCTTTAAAGACCAGATTTCCAAGAAGTGGTTGAAGACATCCTTGGGCTACCAATGTCCTGATGAATGTATTCTCTTCGATGCAAAACAATGTTTTCTACAGATGGAAGATGGCCCTTTCATCGATGAAGCATTCTATGGTTCAGACATAGCTTCTTTCAAACATCACCTTGCGATGATTGGAGTGACTGTGGATGTTAATTGTGCACAAGATCTTATTGCCCGGTATCTGAGGAACAAAAAAGATACAGATACTATTTCCCGGATCTACATGTATCTGAAGAAATGTAACTGGAAGCCTGAGAAAAATAACAACAACAGAAATTGGATTTGGATACCAAAGGAAACAGAGGGTGGAGACTGGGTGAGCTCAAAAAGATGTGTTCTGCATGATAAGAACAATCTATTTGGCCTGAAGCTGCATGTTCTGGACAAATATTATGACAGAAAGCTGCTTGACTTCTTTTCACTTGCTTTCAGTGTGAGGCATGGACCTTGTTCTGAAGACTATTGCAAACTATGGGCCACATGGGAGAGTTCAGTCCATGAGCTAGCCATATCCGATTGCTTTGCTTTCTGGAAATTCATTGCAACGAACTGGACCAAGAAAACAGAGGAACTTCTTTCTGGCTGTGTCAAGGTTCCAGTATGTACTGATGGCAAGATCATTTTAACAAACAAGGAGAATGTGTTCATTCCTGATGATCTATTGCTTGCAGATCTGTTCAGCAAGCATCCTCAGCAATCGCTCTTCATCTGGTATCCTTCTTCTACCCTACCTTCCATGTCTCGAGCAAGGTTTAACAGCATATATGGCAGTATTGGTGTCAGGACAATCTCAGAAGCAGTGGCCAAGAATGATTCCTTCACTTCAGCGAATAGCCATTTCAAAACAGCTGTTCTGAGTAAGGTGATCCAGGTTGGCTTGCTCCAAATAGTCCTCGCATTCCTTTCCAACCCTAATTTTGACATTCCTGCTAAAGATAGGCATCAGCTGGTTTCATGCCTTCTGAATGTGACTATCGAAGAGACCGATGAACCGATCACAATGGCATATAGTGTGAGTTTGTCCTCTGGAGAGATGGTTGAGGTGAAGGCTAGACGAATGCTTCGGTGGGAAAGGGAGAATTCAAAGCTGTACATGCAGAGAAGTGATGGTGCATCCAGCTATGAAGACAAGATTGAACTTGCGACCTACTTTGCACATGAGATATCTCATGGGTTGCTCTTTCAGATGCCAGATCAGATATCTTCACTCACTGAACTCATAAAAATTGGCAGATTAGTGGACTTCCAGCAGGCCGCTGTTGCGTTCTTGCTGAAGTCCAAAAACCTGCAGCTGTTCCCTGAAGATGAAGATTTCCTGAACTCTTCTGTGCTAGGTACACGTCCTTAAATCTAAACATTATGTTCTTATATGTTTTCTCACAAGTACATCATCACACAATTAACCGATGTTCTGAGGCTAATTTCAATGCACAGGTGGCAGCAAAAAACCAGTGGACAACTAGCAGCCTGCAGATTTTACTCTTCTGTACTTGTTCAAGGTCAGTAAATTTCTGTCTAATCGTTTAAAAAAGTAAATTAATTAATGTCTTCAATACTTTACTGGCCATTTGCATTCACGTACTGTTTCAAGGCTGCAGCAGTTTTTCTTGATGCATCAAAGTCTTATGTATCTTATCTCTGTGCGCAGGTTGCTGATGGCCTGCAATTCCTAGAAAAATCCGGTGTTGCGCTGTGCAGTTGTGCCTAGAGGTCCTGGAGTATCATCAACGAACGTGGTGTCTTCTATGATGCATATGTATCTTTAGACTAATATCTCCTGAATATCCAGTGCCTCCTGGTACAAAACTCGTCAGTTGTTTCGGTGCAAATGCTTATCTCAGTGTTAAATGACACCAAGTACTTGAATTACTGTTACTATTATTATCGTCAATGCCTTGTGTGTGCTCTGTTGATTTATGGTCCTGCTACATGAATTGTGTTTGTTTTAGATTTGTGGCAGTGACAGTGATCTGTTAATTGCACCGGTTTTGCTTGTACTGGAGGCCAAATAGAGTTGTTTCCGTCGGTGTATAGGCTTGGCGTATCAGTTGCAGTCTTTTTTTTTTTTTTGAATTGGAGTGTTGCAGTCTTGCCGATGAATGTTGTCACGTTTCTGTATCCAAGATAGCATATTTGTTCTTTCACCTCTCATGAAATGCACTACTAGATGTCAAACAAATTTATTTGCCACTGGTCTAGAAGCATTGAACATCCTAAATTAGATGCTCTTCTACTATATGTTGCAACACATCGTGATTATTTTCTCGATTTTTGTTTTTTAGATAATGAAAAATAAAAGTTCTGGCATCCGAATTTATTGTCTTGCGATGGTGGAATTAGTTGACTATCCGTTCATATCCTTGCCTACATTCAAATGCATTTAACCTTAAGCAAATGTTATGAGGTAAAATAGACAGCAGGGACGGACCATTGAAGCGCAAATTCGTGTGTGAGCTAATGGGCCAAAGCCGTATGCTTTAGCATTGTGCAGCTTAAAATCTTAGGTGTATAATATCAAAGTGACAAATTGCTAAAACTGGTTCAATGTGCATCGACTGCACTAGAGTAAAATGCACCAATGATCCTTAGATTTGTTCGAAATTCAAGCCTAGTTAGACTATTTAGGGTATGTGTTCGGATGGATCAAGGGTCTGTTTGGATGAGTTAGGGCTAGTTGGTACTTGTGCCAAAAATTAACTCAAATTAATTGATGTTAGCTAACTAGAGGCTAAAAAATTAGCTGACATATTAACCATCCTGTTTGGATGAGTTAGAACTAGTTTAGTTAATTTCAGCCAGCTAGCAATTAGCATCGTATAACTCTTTGATAAATTGTTACGGAGTAGTTGTGAATACGGACATATCTACTGATGGTCTAGGGTGTCCATTAACTTTTTCTCTTTAAACATTTTCTTTATATAAAATGAATAGATATAACATTTACTTTTTATTGGCATTTATCTTTCTTTCCTGGCTCAAAACCTTTTATCTTAAAGCACCTTTTTTTTAGCTCGGAGGGATTATGAGGACACCAGCATTACTCGGATGTGTCCTGCTGCCCCAGAACTCATTGCTTAGCATCGAAAGCAAATCCAGTACTTGGTCCTGCTGCTTTGGTACGTTCAAGTGACAGGTTGAAAGCACAAAGCAGTAGTGGAGACTGACCTAGACTATCTTGTTTAGTTGGTCGGCTCTGGATGCTTTCTTTACAAACGACGACTGCAAAAGCTAGGTCGCCTCCGAAGCCATGGTGATTTAAATTTAAAGCTGCTATTAGCGTACTAGTAGTACTCTTATATGTAATTAGCCAGGTGATTTAAAACTAGTGGAGTAGCACTAGAAAATAGTAGTGTACTGTATGAAATTTGCCACGTCCCCCTTGTGCTTTTTGTCACTGGCACGTATAGAAAAACGATCTGCTGACTAAGGATCGGAAACCGTGACTATACTGTGGTGAATGGAAGCCTCAAATTTGTTTCGAAGTATTCAGCCGCTATGCTAAAATCACCCCTAAACACACGAAGTAAATACCATGACGCCCACAGCCCAAATAAGTGGGTGAATGTTCCCTAAGAACATGGTAAGACATCACAAATGGCAAGAACACACTTCCTCTGCCGAAGGATATAAAATGAGATACTTGACTCGTATAGAGAAGAACCGAGCTAGGAACAGTAGAAAGCCAACGCAAAAGACGACATGCAAATTGGAGCTCAACCACACAAGAAGTGAACAAACTAGCAAGATTAGTGGTGTGCCTACTGGACTTGTCCAGAAAGCTCATGGAGAACAGGAACAAAACTCAGACCCACAACTCCTCCTGGACATGTCCAAGTTGCACTGGACTAGACAACACATTGCAACTTTGGAGAAAAATCAAAAGGTCTACCAAACGGTGTTCAAAAATCATAAAATTTAACCTAGGGCCACTAGAGGTTGGTCTTCACCAAATTTTAGCTCTAAATTTGAAAGTTTTACTAGAGGACATGTCCGATATGGCCCCTCGACATGTCTGGTATATGCGAGCATATTTTGGGAAAATCGATTCCAAGACCAAACTCAAGCAAACTAACTTGGATTGACTTGAAACTTTGCACAAGGATTTGCCTGTTGAGTGAATCTAATGGCCCTAACTTGCTAGACGAACCTTGAAAGACTTCATAGTGAACCCTGCCGACCTTCGTTGGTAGGGGGTCAAGAGGCTGATCACCTCATGGGTAAAGATGTACGACCTCTGCAGAGTGTTAAAAACTGTTATAACAGACGTACTCATGATCACGAGCGACCTTGGACTCCTTATAGAATAAATAACAAATGATGGATGATGTTTTTTTAAATGCTATTAATTATTCATGCTATCAGTTTCATGTGATTAACTGGGGCATTGCTAAACTGGTTGCTACAAATGCTAAAGTTATGACTCACTAAAAGCTAACTGCAGTAAACTAGTGTCGACCTTTTGAGCCTCATGAACCCCATGTTATTCTTGTTGAGTAAGAGATGTACTTATGCTTGTCTTTACATTTTATTTGATAAAAATCCCACATAGGTACCAGATTGCTAGTCTGAAGGAGTTAGGCTTATGATCAACCAGTTAGTTGTCTCTATAGAAGGTAGAGTCTTCACCCGAAGATCAGAGTTGTCTATCCGTTGTTTGTACCTAGGTTATCTTCTTTATACTAAGTATGTTATATTTAAGCATTGTCTATTGGTATTACCTTTATTTGTAGCTATATGTGAGATTTGACTTCATGAGCTCACATATGGTGTGTATCTGCTTTTATTCTTAAAATCGGATGCTACAACGTGGTATCAAAGCAATACTGACTGTAGGACGCAAGCCTAGATAGTAATGGTCATTTTTAGTCATCTTTGCTTCACTACTTCATGCTTACTATCTCGCTCTTGTTATTAGCTAAAATTTTTATGTTTCTTTCATCTTATTCTATTACAAAATTGTTGCTTCTATTCTAACTTCCTCTTGGTATAATTCTGTAGATAGTTCATAACGAGAAGATCACTCGCATCAGCTCTAGAAGACCATGCTTGACTAGAGGTATCTATGCCTTAACAGGACCTCAGTATGGAGGAGCTCATCCTATCACCTAAAGACATACTTGTTGGTGAAAGGAGTACCTTACCACGTCTTTTAGTGGCAAAGATGTCTTTCACCCTCGACTTGTGTGTATATTGCAAGACCACTACCCCGAACAACAAGCCAAGGTGGAATATAATGCACTAAGTGGACTCATCCCAAGTATGAGAGCCAATAGAGCATCACAAAGGTGGAATGAGTTTACTGGTTCATGTGTGGTGGAATCCATTCACTCGTCTCTCACTGACCGCTTTAGTAAGCATGCTAGCATACCTGACGTTGCTCATCAAGCTCTTTTGGCATGCCGTGGAAAACACTATGAAGAGATGAAAGATGGCAAGCAAAAGTATCTTCCTCGTCGTCCACTAGGTACCCTGCAATGTTTAAAGATCCATGTTTGGTTTTGGCTAATTGATGAAACCTATCTATACTAACTGTTGGGGGGCTTGGCCATGCCTTCCCCAACCCAACTGCGTTAGGGATCTACCTTCACCAAGGACCTCCGCGTCGCGGACCTTTGGATGTTGAAGGACAAAGTTCCGGGCGAACCTGACATTAATATAGCTCTTGTGACATGTTATGCATGCAAGAGCCAGGCCAACGTCGGAGATCACGAAGAATGAAGAATGTATCCTTCGGACTCCTCAGGACGAAGGATGCACCAAAACGTGTCCTGGAGCGATACAAGAGCCAAGGAGGAGGCGGATAACCTTTGGCACCCCTGCGGCGGAGGTTCGCCGGTCTACCGAAGGTTCATGCCACAACAAGTTTAGGGTCCTGAGAAGACGGCGCGCGTGGCATGCGTGATTCAAGATTACTCGAGTGGCCCTATTGGCATTAGAGTGCAGTGGTGGAATATACCAGAGATATTCCACCACCATCACGGGGCATTTTTGCAATAGATCTAGGTCAATATCTGCGCCATATATAAAGGGAATGTAAATGCTCTTGAAGTGGAAGATTGAAAGTCATTTATTGTGATACCTACTGTTTAGAGGTAGAGAGCCTGTCAGCAGTAACACTTGAGCCACTCATAGCTGTGTGTGAGCAGGCCATTCACTTAATGTGTTGTTAGGGGGTGCAGTCAGCATTTCCCAATATTGGCGCCCACCGTGGGGCTCGAAAGAACACCTGTGATGGTTGGTAAGAGGAGCACACTACTAGAAATGTGTTCATCAATGACGAATCATTAATGACGCTTGCTATTTTCGTCACAGATTTAGGTCATTCGATGACGAAATTAGTAGCTTTGTCATGGTTGACAAGTGGCGGAGCTTTGGCACGAAGAATAGTGACGAAAATGGAAACAACGTAATTGATTATCATAACTAAATCGTCATAGACTGTTGGCAATAGTGGGTCCCATGGGCATGACGTGGCACCATGGTGGCACCTGTTGGTCCCACGTTGTTGACGTGTCGTCATGGTCCCACAAGTGGGTCCCTACCGACGGGTCCCACCGTCATAACGTGGTCCCACAAGTGGGTCCCTACCGACGGGTCCCACCGTCATAACGTGACGCTGTGGTCCCACCCTGTTGACGTGGCGACAGGATTCCACCAGTGGTCCCAGCGGGTCCCACGTCTGATGTGGCCATGCGAGGCTGAATCTGCTGCGCGGATGGTTTTTATTTTATTTGGCAAAAAAACACGCTTCATGGGAGCTTGGATCCCACGACCTATTACTGCAAGAACAGGTGAGGTACCACCAGACTACTCAATCGTTTGTACTATAGTCTTGTATGTTGCTTTATTTGTTTAGTTATTAAACCGAACTCCCTTTTTTATTTCCCAAAAAAATTAAAAAATCTTCCACAAGGAGGTTTGAACCTACAACTTGTTGATTTAGAGGGTGCTACCTTTACCACCAGACCAATGAAGCTTTTTTGTTTCTATGACACATGTTTGTTTATTTGTACACAGATTTTTTTTAATCCATCCGACTTAATGGGCCCTAAACCCATGATCCGTCGTCACTTTTACGTATGCGCGAGGTGCAGAGAAACCATCACGCGAGCTCGTTCCTAGCGGCTACGTGCATGTATAGGGTGCCCAGGTAATCGTCGCCGACGCGTGCATCCCTAGCAGGTGACCACCGCCGACGCGTGCATCCCTAGCAGGTGATCCTCAAGCATCCTCACGTGCGTCCCCAGGTGATCGTCATGTGCGTCCCAGCTGATCGTCGTCGTGTGTCCCCAGGTGATCGACATCGTGCGGCCCAGCTTTGAATCCTCACCGTGCGCCCTCAGGTATTCTTCTTGTGTGTGTGTGTCTATATATATGCATGTGTATGTGTGATTTGTTTTGAATTTTTTTTTGCATACATACATATATGCACACTACACCACAACACTTTTTTAGCGTCAGATAACTGACGTTAAATCTTTTTTTATTGTTTGATGATCTGACACTAAATGTTGTTTACAGATCAACTGACGCTAAATCTATATTTAGACTTTCCCGATAGATATCTATATTTAACATCGTAATATCTGACGTTAAAACCCTGCACAACGTCACTCCATCTGACACAAAAAATTAAGTGGATACCACCTAGTCCACGAGCATGCCCAACCTACATCCTGTTACCCCTGCTGACCGCCCCACTCTTCCTCCCAATTCGCCTCAATCTGCGCCCAAATCGTGCCCGTCTCCTCCCTCCTTCCAAATCGCACCGCCACCAAAATCAAAGTTGTAGATGTTGACGAGCTCTACTACTTTGTTGTTGACCATATTTTCATTTAAAATCATTTTTGATATCTTAGAATTTAATACATTTCTACACGCAAAAGAAAAGAAAAAAAAAGAAAAATCGAGATTAAGATTTTCCCATTGGTTCCAATCAGACTAGAGAGTATTTCTTAATACTCGAAGTGGGCTCAACTAATATTTTTTTGCTTAGTCATAGTGCTAACGAGTGCATTAATTAAACAATAGAAAATTTTTAATTATTCTGTTGTTTTTTATTTTACAGATACATTGAAATTTAGGTACGCATAGAAAAATAAGTTCCGCACATGGATTTCACTTTTGATGTCCTGCATTGGCGCGGTGTGGAATACAAAAGAGAGTGTAATTTTTTTTAAAAAAAACGCAAAACCACCTAAACCTATCCTCCAGATACGACTGCACCTCCCCCTTGCAAACTCCCATCTCCAGATCGATCTGCTGCCCCATCTCCACATCCGTTGCCCACCACCAGCAGCCACCTCACCTCCATGGATGACCACCGCCCCCAAGTGCTCTGCCCCCAGATCTTCCTCCCTCAGGTTCAACGCTGGCCACCGACCCCAGGTCTTCTACACCTGATCTGCACGGTAGGGCCACGGCGCCGTCTCCTGCATCGCTTGGCGCTCGTCTTTGCCTAGGCGGCGGCGACCTGATCGACGGCCCTGCGTAGGCGGTGCACCGGCGTCCTCCTCCTGCATCTCCTCCTCCACTTCCTCCCTTTCCCTCTCCCTCTCCCTCTCTGCGGCCTCTCCTGGAACGACACCTCAACCTGGATGTCCGGCAAACTCTGCAGCAGCATCGCCGACCTAGGGTTCCGTCCTTCGTGTCACCGGCCATCTTGGATCAGCTGGACCCTGGCGCAAGGGCGGCGCTGGCCGCCTTGGTGCAGGTGACGCGGACGACAAAGGCCACCACCGCGTCCTCGCGGCTAGTCACCTAGGGTTCCGCGGCCGTAGCGGCTGCACAGGGTCATCCCTCGTTCCCCTTCTCTCCTACTGCACAAAGCTCATCCACCAGGTAAGGATGACTATGGCTACTTCTCCTTCCCTATTTATGCTTGGACGTTAGTGTTTAGTTAGTCAAAGATTTATTTCTTCTAATTTGTAACCTGGTATGCGTGCAATTGTAGTATATTTGCCTGTTGATTATAAGATATATTTTTTAGTTTATTGCCCTGTTTTATTCCCCTATAAATCTGAACCCTGTTTTTGAATGTTTTATGGTAAGAAATCAACCATTGAACTGCAGTGTTTAGTTATATTTATTTCTTTAGATTTGTTACCTGGTGAATGTGCAGTTGTGGTAGATTTACCTTGTGATTATGATTTTCTTTTTTTCTCTGCAGATTATAGTGTTGTTTATTCCCCTAAAAATATAAATCTCAACCATGTTTTAAAAATGTTTCATGCTAAGCAATCAACGCCATCGACGGTGCCAAGGCTAGCTGTATCAGCAACTCAGCGAACAAAAACATGATCAACTCCCCCACCCTGACCAGGTACCCTGGGAGCTCGGCCTGAAGCTGCGCTAGAATGCTTTTGCTTACTTATTGCCTAAGTTTAAGATAGCTCCCAATTGATTTAATTCTGAACTACGTTCAAATTGCTTGGTCCTCTGCATTGTTTTAGGTCAATGTTTTTTATAATTAATTTGAATAATTCATATCAACAGCTTTTATAATCCCAATGTGATGAAATTATTATAGTGAGCTAATTCTTGCATGCTTTAGATTAATGGTACTGTATGATGTATGGCTTCTTTGAGTATGTTCTTTAGCTTTGAATGGTCGCACAGATACATTGGTTGATTTAGGGCTTGTTTGAATGAGTTTCAGATTCTTAAAAACCAGTTTTTGCCTCTAGTTTCTAAAATCTAGATCCTGAGCAAAAACTGGTGGGGTATTTAGATCCCCCAGTTGAATCTGGCTTCATTTATTGCTCACAAGGTCACAAGAAAGTGGCAAAAGCTGGGTATCAACAGCTTCTTGATTTTTAAGAATCTAACAAAAATTGACAGAAGAAACTGGGCAAAAACTAGCCTGTTTGCATCCTACCCAATTTTCAAAAACCAGATTCTTAAAAACTGGAAGGATCCAAACCGGACCTTAGCTGTTTAGTGATAATCTTGGATTGCTGATGAGGCTAAGCAAATATTATGGATATATGTGCTTTAATATGGATGAAAAATTTGCATACAGTGCTTTAAGCTACGCTCACTAATGATGTATTATGTTGCTTGTTGATTTTCTGTGATTCCTTGCTGACTGAAAAACTGTTATTTTTTTATGCAGGATACAACCATGGATATCACTCAGGTTCTACTAGATGCTCAATCTCGAGATGCTAACCTTCGAACAGTAGCAGAAAGCAACCTCACACAGTTCCAGGAGCAGAAGCTTTAAGCTACGCTCAACTGTCTATGTGACTCACATTTGATGTAAACCGTGTTATAAAAAAAGACATGTTGTAATTTATTCATTTCAAATCAATGTTTGTTCCAATCTATGTGTACTATCACTATTGATTATACTTCTGTTCTGTACAGGTACTACTTTCTCAACTTGGGTAGCAGCAACAATAAGGTCTGAAGCTTTCTCTACAAGTACCTGCACATGATTTTGCTGTGATCTTAGTGGCAAATTGTTGTGATCTTCACTGAACAGAAATGACAGTGGTGTTGCTAGTGGTTGCCTGTGGCCCTAGTTTAGTAGTGTTATTGTGAATTTGGTTGAGTTGGGAGTCAAGTACTGATGTCCCTAGTTATCTTGCTACTGATGTCAAGTTAGTTGTGAGTCAAGTACTGATGGTAAGTTAGTTATGCAATAACTTATGTTGCCACTTTGTGGAATCTTTTAGTCATTTCAATGTTATTAAAAAAATGCATGTTTCATTCCTATGATGAAGAGTTCACTTCTATGATGATTTTATTTTATGTTCTGTGACGATCGCATAATATGATCTGTGACGAAAACGAGAACAAATCACACGATGCCACGTGGCCCCATTTAAAAATGACATGTGGCAGCCAACAAAGCCGACATGTGTCACACGTCACGTCAGCAAGTGGCCATGTCAGCACGACACGTGTCGTTTGCCACGTCAGCATGAATCGTGTTAGGTGCCATGTCAACGTGACACGTGTCGGGCTCCACGTCAGCAGACATGTCAGCTACCAGCGTGGCAAACGCCGTCTGTTAGGCTAACGGGACAACATGTTATGACGAAAGCAATGTACATCCATGACGAAAATATTTTGTCATAGAATGGATTCACTTCTGTGACGGTACATATTTTGTCATAGATTGAATGCACATCTATGACGACATTATGTATTTCATCACGGTAGTCAATCTATGACGCTCATTCCATGACGAACGAATTTTCGTCACAATTCGTCATAGATGAAGTTTAATGATGATTTTGGGGTTTTCTGTGACGAAAGTGGAACGTCATTGATGAGCAGATGCCTAGTAGTGGCAGCACCATGAGAGCGTAGGCCGAAACCATCTGGAGGGGGAGACCCAGGCGAGCCACTCGGAGCACGTATGCAGCCACAAGATATGGGGGAGCGGAGGATGAGCAACCGGAGGCGAACCAAGTTCCCCGGGCGGAGGAGCAGCCAGAACCCGCGGCAGTCCAAGAACTCCAACACCTGCAAGCACAGCTACAGAGCCTTTAGCTGGAAAGGGACAGAATTGTGGCAGCCTACGTGGCTAGCCAAGAGGCGGCACTGGCTGCCGCGCAGGCGGCCAAAATCAGACAACAACTTTCCATCCTGCAGGCGGAGATCTAGAGCATGCAGCCACCGCCACAACCTGGGGTGCAGCCCAGTGTCACTCCGACAGCAAACGTGCAACCCATGAATTAAGGTGGCGCGATATGGGGCTCACTAGATCTGAGGTCTCCTTTGTCCGAAGGATTGCAAGCTTCGCCTTGGCTAGCGTCCTACAAACCAATCACCCTCCCCAAGTTCAGTGGAAAAACCGACCCGCGCCAGTTCTTGATGAGCTTCGAGGTAGCGGTAGCTTCTACGGGGGGAAATGAAACCGTCTTAGCCAAGTCTTTCGTGATCGCGGCGGAAGGAGATGCACTGGCTTGGTACTCAATCCTCAGACTAGGTTCAATCTATTCATGGGAAAACCTCCACGACAAGATTTTGGCGAATTTCTAGGGTTTCACCACCGAATCACTGACTTCCACAGACCTATTCCAGTGCCAGCAAGGTCAAGGGGAAGCCCTGCGAGACTACTTTCAAAGATTTATGCAAACCAAAACAAAGGCACCTGGCGTGCCGGAGGAAGTCACCATTGAGACAGCCATTAAGGGCCTTCGCATAGGCCCCTTCACAGCCCATTTGGCTAGGGAGAAACCAGCATCCATACATGAGCTGTACTATGAGTTCAAAAATGACTGCAAATCAGACAATGATTTCCGCAAGAGATTAGAAGAGCAGAATCTGCAAAAAAAGCAGAACAGTGATAGAAACTCACACAAAAACAACTCAAATCGACATGATCACTGATCGCAGCAAGACCACGGCAGACAGATGTTAAACATCGAGCAGCCAAAGGATGACAAGCCGAGAAGAACACTCGCTCAGTCAGAGACACCAAATATGACACGAAGGTTCAACCAAGCGGAAGGAAACATCCAGAACAGGGGGTGGGGAAAAAATCAAAAGCAGCGGCAGTGGAAACAATATTGTTTCTTCTATGGGGAAGAGAACGGTCACTCAAAGTCTGGTCAGTTCTAGTATTCCCTATTTTAGCCAACTTAACTTCAGAATCTAGGAAAGGGTTATATACAAAAGTTGTGGAGGATTTCATAAGCTTTTCAACCATGTAAGGCTCGTCATCATCTGATTTTTTAGCTTGAGATATGACTGCTGCAAGTTGCTGCATCTGCACTGAAACCATGTCTAGATAGATATTATGCTTGGCTGTTATAACTAAACTTAGTGTCAGAACCTAGAAAAGTATTCTATAAGAAAGTCATATAGGATTTCATTAGCTTTCCAACGGTATAGGCTATAACAGTATTAGATTGATGGAACAGGGGTTACAACTGCTTTACTAAGTTGTTGTTTTCATCCTGTGAGGAATTTCAGATTTCTTATACTTGCATATGCACATGAGTTTCTCTTGGGTATCATAAGGTCTTTATTATAGTTAACTCACTTGGAAGAAGGCCCAAGCTACCCATTTGAGTCCACTTTACTCTTCTTAAGGAGGGTATCCAATTTAAAGAGATTGCAAGATGAAGGTCTCAAATGTTCTGGTGATTCACTTGAAAGTATTGGTTAACCTCATGGTTGAGAAGTCACTACCAAGAGCTAGTACCATTTTCTCCAGATTGGTAACATGTTGGATCATCTATAGGGAGCTCATCTATTTATCAGGATTGTTCTTCATTTTAAACTATCATCAGTTGGGAGTTAAATCTTCACCATACCTAGGATGATTGGCATATATAACATAGGAAGAAGAAAGGGTACACCTACGGTTGGTCTTATGAAGGTTCAGAAAATCTCACTACTACACCAAGCATGGCAAGTAAGTTTTGTGTGATGGAAGCTCTCTATTTGGTTAGGTTAACTATACTGATGGGATTATGGAGAAGAACTTAGGAGGTTAAAGATGCGTTGACTTTGGAACCCACCCAAGTATGCGAGTGAGATGACAAAGAGTTTCTTTGGAATGACAAGATACTGTCAGAGGTTCATTAGAGGTTTTATATTCATGGACATAAGAGTTTCCATTATGATGCATCACATCAAAATTGGATTATGTTCTTGAGCAAGAAGGAAAAGTAGTGGCATATGTATTTAAGTCAATTCAGAAAGCATGGGTTGGACTAACTGACATGTGATCTGGAGTTATACAATGTGGAGCATGGAGGAACTATCTACTTGGACATAAAGAGAGGATAAAACTATTTGAGGTAATATGAGGATCTAAAGGTGGAGAATCACATCTCTTTAATCACCGACTTCTGAATCTCAGGACGAGATTCATCTTAAGGGGGTAGAATTGTAACACCCTATAAATTTCATGTTTTTAAAATAGGAGAATTTGATTTATTTATGCATTTTGTGAGCATTTAAACTTAGGCAAAATAATAATCTTGATAATTTAAAACAAATATAAGGCCTACCTATGTGCTTGTGCACTCATGCTGCTGCATTCAAAGTTTTGTGATGAGTGGCTTGTCTCAAAACTCAAAAGGATTTCAAAAATCTATTTGAAATGAATTCAAAAGAAAGGAAAAATGGTTTATTTCACCTCTCTCTCTCTCTCTCTCTCCTATTTTCGGTCTAGGTGGCCAACTTGGCCCGCTGCTCCCTCTCATCTTCCCAGCAAAGCCACAGTTGTTCGACCCCTTTCTTCTGGCGCATAGAGCTATCGGGGTGGCCCAGCCAAAAGCGGACGTGTCTGCCTCTCTTTCTCCTTTGGCTGATAAGCTAGTCCCACAACACCAATCATCGACAGGTGGGGCCTGCATGTCAGTGACTTCCCCTTCTTCAACCTCAAGTCAGAAGTGAGCAGGACTCTGCTCTGGTCCGACGTGCACACGTGCTCGCAATTTGGCTTGTCCTGCAAGCCGAGGCTCTATAAAATGGAGCCGCACACGTCCGCTGCCCCCCTTTTGAACCGTAGTTGTAGCTTTGCCCTTGAATCGAGCCATAGCTGCAAAACCTAGAGAGCATTGCTCCACCACCACTAAACTCGAATTCGTCAATTTCATCGCCTCGGTCTCCTTAATAAACCGTAGCCGAGCCTCGTGACGAGATTGTGAAGTCACTGAACCCTTCCCTCCTCTTGTTCATGCTCTCAGTGACTCGCTAACCATCACCGAACTTGTGCAGGGAGTGCTGTCTGCCATCCCGTGCCGCACGCTAACACTGAGCCTTCCCTAACTCCAAAAAGTCCCTAGATGAGATCGCCTTGAGCTCCTCTTGCTCCCCATGCTCTTGGTTCACCAAATATTGATCTAATTCACCAATTTGAACAAATCCGGCGAGTCTTCGACCATGATGCTGCCGCTGATCCCCTATTCCAGTAAGCCAGCTGCCATTCCCCTTCCTCGAATCAAATCTACACCATTCATCTGAGATCTAACGGCCAACAACGACCGATACCCTTTCTTCTATTGTATTAGCTAAAGAGCCCCTGATCTTTTTAAGTATAGAACCCACAGTCCCTAGCGCTAGTTAAGAATATGCTTTCTTATTCTTAAAATGTAAATTCAGTTAATTAGATTCAAAATATTTTTTCAATAATTACAATTTTGCCACTGAGTTTATTTAGGCCATAAAATCTCCAATTTGACTCCTTCAAATTGCGTTAGATTCATTTTTGCGTAATCTACATGATAGTCTCATTGTTATATATATATTTTTAACTTTTACAATTTGAGCTTAGGTTTAATCTATTATTTTACTATAGGAAATCTTGTTTAAATCATAACTTCTTCGTTATAGCTCCATTTTTCGTGATCCTCGTGTCTTTGTGATTGTAGTGAATTGTAGATTTGTTTTACAAACTTTTAATCTTTATTTACTACTATTAGTGTACTATTCTGATTGTTTTGTATGATTGTCTCTGGATAATTGTTGTTGATGTATGATCGAGTATAGACGATGAGCAATTCATGGGTGATCAAGAGTACTACTATAGACAGGAACAATAGGAGCAGTTTGATCAAGGCAAGTATAGCATGGGATCTTGTCCTATTCACTTCAAAACACTTAATATGCATGTGTCTACCTTGATAACCATTAGATACTTATCCTAGCTATTTGAAATCCTGATTCCTTGTCACCCTTAGAATTAGTTGCATGTGGATAGCTGATGCTAGTGCTTCATGAATTATGATCCTAAACTGTAACTTGATTAACAGAATATGCAACAAGAAATAAAAGATGCTTTTTAGCAACATGAATTAAAGGATGAGAGTATTTGATGTTCTTGTCCTCCCTAAGGACTTATCTGTAAGTGATCATCCGAGACTTATAATACAACCATGAGAGCTACATGGCTCTAGCTTTAGTCAAGTATGAGGATCATTTCTAGCTTGTTAGTGGTTACCTTAAATGGCATAAGAATGGCTTGACACGTTGGGTATAGTGTGGCCTATGTCCTTGTGTGTATAGGCTGCGTGTTATGTGCCTTGGGAAGGGGAGCTCTATATTTGCCTACCGAGTGAATCTAATGGCCCTAACTTGTCAGACGAACATTTGAAAGACTTCATAGTGAACTCTGCCGACCATCCTTGACAGTGGGTCAAGAGGCTGATCACCTTAGGCGAAAGGATAAATCAAGGCTCATGGGTAAAGATGTATGACCTCTGCAGAGTGTTAAAAAATGTTATAACAGCCGTGCTCATGGTCACGAGCGACCTTGGATTCCTTATGGAATAAATGACAAATGATCAATGATGTTTTTTGAAATGCTATTCATTATTCATGTTATTAGTTTTATGTGATTAATTGGAGCATTGCTAAACTTGTTGCTACAAATGCTAAAATTATGACTCACTAAAAGCTAACTACAGTTAACCAGTGTCAACCTTTTGAGCCTCATGAACCCCATGTTATTCTTATTGAGTACAGGATGTACTTACACTTGTATTTACATTTTATTTGGATAAAAATCCCAGATAGGTACCAGATTGCTAGTCTGAAGGAGTTAGGCTTGTGATCAACCAGTCAGTTGTCCCTGTGGAAGTGGAGTCTTCACCTGAAGATCAGAGTCTATCCACTATTTGTACATAAGGTTATCTTCTTTATACTAAATATGTTATATTCAAGCATTATCTATTGATATTACCTTTATTTGTTGCTATATGTAAGATTTGATGTCCTAGGCTCACATATGGTGTGTATATGGTTTTATTCTTAAAATCGGGTGCTACAATAGGCTATCAAAAATAGCCAATTCAAGAGGAAACAATGTAATGACACATGACCTATAGACTCATCAAATCTAGTCTATTATCAGTTGCAGAGGGGGTCAAACGCATCGAAGACAGCCTTAATAATGATAACAAATTAAACTCCTAAAGCAAATAGATCTATCCATATTTAAACAAGATCATGAGCACATGTTATGAGCATGAAAGCATAAGCAACCGGCTAAGAGGCCGATTGAGGTGTTTTGTGGCACAATGCGCAAACACTTAACCACTGAGCACAAATAGACCTACAAACCGACCAAACCCAATTTATGGCACTAGCAATAGGTCAACTGAATCAATGTAGCATTGACAGTAGAATGACAAACTATGAGTCTAGCGATATACAATAGAATCATGAATGCATATTGTACACATGAAAGCCCATGCTATTAGCTAAAATAGCCTAGAAACATAGCAGATGAGTGACATCAGGTTTCCTTAATAGATAAATCTATTAACCAACGATACCTGATCTAGTGCGCTACCAACAAGTTGATAATGACAACAACAAACCTGATATTGTTGGCCAGTAGATCTATTTCTTAATGGTTGGCCTATGTTAGATCAAGTTTGTTGGTAATTCTTAACGTCACTACCGAAGATTGGTAATGGTGCTATAAAGGCTTGTGGGTTATTTCTTATATCTATTAAGCTATTCCGCAAGCGCACATAATGTACCGATGTAGCACTTCACCGAAGATGAGTATTCCAAGGTATCATTATTTGTTTTATCCCAAAGGAAAGTGGTAGCTAGAAATACTAATAGGAAAGAGATCCCTATCTCAATTTAGAACAACTAGTGTAGAGGGGGAGATAATCGATAGGTAGAAGGAAGGTGATGATTCAAAGATAAGTGATTAAGATAACTAAAAGATAACTAGTGTAGATAGCCAGGTGGGAGAACAACGAGTGAGAGGTTCGTGTGATTTTAACTCTACTTCCGTGGTCTAATATAATCAAACAGTGGGAACAACTAGGATTGCTACCTTACTACTTGGTTGCTAGGGATAGGCAAGAAAGCAAGAGACAGAACCCCTACTAAAGTGACTATACTCTTGTGGACGCCTTGCCTTTTAAGGACTAGTTTGTACATGAGGACAAATCCTAATGCCGAGCATGACCTGTCACGTCCTGCCAGTGCGCTCCTACTATCCGTTCAAACCAGTGGCCACCAATGGTAAACCTTAGCCTAAGTACCACACTTACACTAACTCTCACTACTCTAGTTGAATGTATGATACAACTAGAGCACCTTGTTACGGGAAGTGGTAAAGAACAAAAGAGTTGGCTACAGGATCACAATCTAGCATGTAACTAGTATAAGATAAGATAAAGCACTACAATACTATTGCATGAATAATATTTCCCAAAGTAAATACATAGAAAAGTAGAAGAAGAATAATATATTAAATAAGAAAAGTCTTACAAGAGGAAGATACAAGAGCAATACCAAACTCTCCAGAAGACGACTCCAGAGACCTTGAGCTTCGCTCAACTCAACTCTAACTCCCACACTAGACTATAGTACTACTAATGAACTAAGAGAAACATTTTGTCTCTTGAATCACTTGAATCACACCTTGAGAGGGTGGATACAACCTCTATTTATAGGAGAATGTGAGGGGGTGCCATGTCAGTGATCCGTGTGCTCCATGGCTCTCCACCCTTGGATGAACCGACCTTGCAACCACCATGGATGGATAGCAGTGGTGAATCCAACATGTGGGATGCATGTTTGAGTCAGTGGGGAGCCAACCGACCAAGCTAGCACCAGAGGGGGATCGGCCAACCCCCCCTATGATAGGTGGGCCTAGCCAAAGAATTCTAGAATGTGTCCCCATCTATCATAGGAAGTGGCTTCTCCAACTCTTAAGTGTTTGTCACGTTGCTTGCTTCCGTGTGGGCTCATGAATCCATGTATCTTCATCTTTCACCATTGATTGAAAGAATAAGTGATATCAGAAGGTGGAAAGTGACATAGTGAGGCTTCACCTGGATCATGCCACGTCAACAGTCCTTGGACATCCCCAAGGTGGGGTTGGCTGACCCCACCTTTGTGGGTCTAAGTTCTCATTTTCTTCTGAAGTGATTGCTCCTGCATTCAAATACTAAGAGTACATGTGGAACTATTTATTTATAAAAATATGTCTATGTCATGGTATTCTTTCTCTGTTTTCAAGACGGTTGATGGTGTTTTGATGTGGATTTTTATGGTATATTCACTATGAACAAAGATCAAGATAAAATAGTCGATAAGCAGGATTTGATGTCAAAAGTTGGATTCGAATGTGAAATAACTAGTAGATGATAGATCAAAAGATGAAGGCCTAGAAGTCTTTAATCTAGATTGAGCAATTGGTGAGATTGTGTCAAATAGTAAACTATTTAACATAATATCAGTAACTAATCTACACCACTATTTGTGAGAAGTTGACCGGATCATTGCAGCCTTACAAATAGCAATATAGATCGATAACTAACTTATACCAAACTAGTAAGAGGTCAGCCAGACCGATGCAGCCTTACAAGCAAAGTATAAGTCGTGAAAGTACTTACAATAAACTGGAGGTCGGCCGGACTGATGCAACCCTACTTGCTAAAGAACTCATTGGGATATACTCTACTCCTACTCCTAAGGGTCGCATGGGGCCAAAAAATTAAAGGTATTGATTTATATTTGATCGATGGATATCCATTATAAAAGTCAGGGTTTAATATTTATACCTGAGGCTCAACCATGAGTCCTGATTGAACAAGGCAAGTTACAAACTTCAAAAATAGAAGAAAATATCCTAATTTATGATAACTTGGACTCCAATCTTCCCTTTCTATGAAGTCCGACACGTCTCCTTGCTCATAGTTGTCATCATTTTCTTCGTCGAGAGGACCCATCTTTCACATGGTGATGTCATCATTGTTTCATCTCATAGTAGTTTGGTTAGCCGATTCCATAGACCTTTCGGCTTGCCTTCATAAAATTCTAAAATCTAGGACTTCATGTATTATTCCAAAATCTAGTGTCAACATTTGCAGGTCTTCAGTATCAGCAGACCGTCCGAAAAATGGATAGGACTGTCCATCAATTACAAAAAGTGGCCAATAAGCCCGTCTTGCCTTGACAAAAATGCTAGCCTTAGAAGGCAAAAAGTGCCCAATAAGCCCATCTTGCCATGACAAAAATGCCAGCCTCAGAAGTTCATGGAGTACGACAAGAAGCAACCAAAGTGTACTAGAAACCATCAACCGGAGTGCCAAGATGAGACAATGGATTATGTTTGGAATCCTAGAGAGGAAAATGTCACTAGACTATGATATCAATAAGAAAAGTCACCACAAGACACCCAACCTTTGAAAGCTCACTCAACATATCCTCGGTCGAGCTCAAGGATGAGCTCTATTTTAAGGAGGGGAGGTTTTGTAACGACCCAAAATGTCATTCCAATTTGAACCTCTACCTCGCCTCTAGGAAATTACCATCAATAGTTGTAAGCCTAGCTGTTTGTTCACTTGTGGAGATCCCTGGTGCCTTAAGCAAGGTCAAATGCGGTGAATTCTCAATAAACCTTGCAAGCATCTTCGAGTAGACATGGTCAGGTCAATGAGCAAAGAATATTGGAGACACCCTACTCGAATGAGAAAGCAACAAATTGACATCAACAACACCATATCAAGCTAGAGAGTATCATTGGACATGATATCTTGGTCTCCAATATAAAACCACTCAACTACTTAATCAATTCAGCAAAGACAGGGAACTACCAGAGACTCTGCCAGGTTTACCGAACCATCTGGTAGATTATAGGATAGCAAGGATAAGTGGGGAATGAGTTGTCTCCCAATTGTAAATCTTGGACCCACAAGTCAACATGAAAATGAGCTCTTCATTAGCTAAAGCCACTCCACCTCACTCACTCTCACTAACTCATTCATTTGCATCCCACACTCTCTCTCTACACCAAAGAACAAGGAAGAACTCTAGAACTAGATAGAGAAAGAATTGGAGAAGTAAAGAAAGAAGACGAAGACAATCACCGGCATTACCTCATGGATATCTTCAACGTCTTCAACTTCATTTCATGGTTAGCTCCAGAGAAGTAGCTCTCATTTCTAGGATTTTTTCCAAAAACCTAATTTGTGGTTGATGCAAGATTGAAGATTTCTTGCTGGTGGTGGTTCCATCATATATGTAAAAGCAAGTTGAAGAGATCTTTACCTAGCTTAATCACCCATGCATTCCTTGCATTTCTTTTAATTCATCTTTTTGGAGTTTTTGCAAGAGAAATCTCATGAGTGGTCAATCCCTCTTTTGGATGTGTAAGCAAGGATAGAAGGAAGTTGGATCCTCAAGTTTTTAGCTATGGAATCCCTCAAATGTCAGAGCTAAGTACTCAACCTCAATCTCAAGCATACTTCTCTATTTGCACCTTTTTTTTGTCTAATCCCAAATCCATAGTTGCACCTAGTGAACCTAGCTCCATCTTGAGCCTAGTGAGTCACATAAGCTACCCTAGGAATTTGTTGCACATGCATGGACCACAACTTAGCACATCTAGAATTGAAACCCAAGATAACTCATGAAAAGCTAAGAACATAGGTTATGTCGACCATTCGACAAAGCGTTCGTCAGATCTGATGGAGGGTCCTTTAGTTCCAAAAGTTAACCAACAAAGCCATATAACCTTTCTGGGTGAACCATTGGAGAGTTCATGACATCAAGCGGAGTGTCTACCGAAATATATACCGAGAGGCTAGAGAACCCGAGAGCACCCAACTCCTAGTGCAGAGTCCATGACTTCTCAAGGAGGGTATGCTAAATTATAAACATAGATTATCAGCAAACCCGAGAGTACCTAGTTTTCACCAAAGTATTTATCGACCAACTCGGACTGTCCGATGGAGAACATAATCAAAATGCCAAAGTCCTAAGCCATTGGAGCGTTCTTAGGAATATTCCACAAGGTAACAGAGTGTCCATCAACTTAACTAATATTGTTTTCATTAACTTACAATTATTCACCTAGTAATTAGAGCCCTCCAATTAGCTATGAGGGAGGGGAACATTTATTTTCTTTTTTGCTTAGCTCCAATAGAAGTTTTGTTTGAGAAGGGAACTCACTCTCGCATGTGTAGGATGCTACACCAGGTTAATTAATCACTAAAATCTTGCAAGGGTTACAACTTACCTGCTTCACTAATATTGAGTAAGGACCAACCCAATTTGGATTGTGATACTGGTCATAAAATGGGCAATCTTTGCTTATGCGAGGGGTAAGGTCACTATGGGTGTCAGATCCCAAGTGGCATAGCTCGTGGAGCAATTAAGGACCGTTCAATGGGATAGTGAGTCTGAGTAACCAAAAGTACATACCATATGTCGCATATGGGGGTGGCAAGCTAAGTAACTAATTGCGACCCATCTATCCGCGAAACTGGCATAAGGGTGGCACCATGTAGATGGTGGTAACATTACCCTAACTCATCAACCCCTTCGGGGACATTCTAACTGGATTAGGGAAAGGTTGGAGACGTGAGGTAACTCTTACCCTTGCGCACGAGTATGGTGGTTAGTCTAGTTCTTCCGTATGGGTATAGTTATACACCTCTGCAGAGTTTCCTTGAAAGCCTAAAGTCCTTTGGGGTGGCACTCGTTGTTCTTACTTCTGGACCCATTGCAGTGTGGATGATGATACATGAATCTGACATGGATTAATTTGATCATTTCAAATGTGCTATCTACTGCTACTTGTCATATCAATACTAGAAAGCTTATTGGTGAATCATGAGCATGTCAGACATTCTAATAAATGCCATTGCTTTTTCTGTAAATGTACAAATGCCTGATAAATCCCTTGCATCCACCAAATATCTTTATGTTGGAATGAGACCATGTGAGTACGCAATGTACTCATGGTGCTACCATTAAGTTGTTTTGCAAGTATTCAGGATTCGGTTGATTTGAGCCAATGCTCATTTCACTGATGACTATTCACTACCACAATCCCAAATTGTCTTGAGTGCCAAAAACTGTCAAGGAAAGGCGTTAAACTGCCAAGGAAATGATCCTTGACCACGAACCGTCAAGCAAACACACTCAAGGATAGAAGCTAAGGGAAATTAGTTTCTTTGGCGGTTCTGGCACTCAAGGATGACTTCATTGAAGGTTGGCCGCCAAGTTAATTCTGATTTCCTTGAGGGTCCAACCCCCAAGGAAATCTATACTGACAATAAAAAAATAATTGCAGAGTATATTCTACTATTCTAATTATTATATTCAATTGAAACATGATATGCATATAGACATTTTGTTATGGCGCCCAACCATTATATTGACATTAACATATCCATAAGAATATTACAAGTTCAATTATCATTCATCCTTACATGAAGTCCATACATCACAACACACAATTCAATAATAGTTTCCAAAGTAGGTGCATTACTAACTCCAATGTCAAGCCCTCCCACCACACTATGTTTTGGCCCAAGTTGTACATTTTCTGGTTGCATACCTACATGAGAAAATAGAAAAAAGAATTGATTACTAAGCATGTATGAAATCAGCGTGGCTCACATAAAAATACAATCAACATGGTTGTAACCATGTAAAAATAAATTTAGAAATCCCAAGAACATATCCGTGTAGCAAACTTCTTTTATGGTTAATAATGAATCAATGGAAATTACCAAGTATTGATGGCGGACTGTGTGTGAGCTTGTTAAGGCACAGCAATGGGGCTAAATCGGTAGCAAACAAGACCTTCGACTGAGCATAGAAAGCCAATAGTTCTCAAGCATAACAATTCTGTAAATTTGAGAAATTACTGCTACTCATATACTGAACCAATAACCCACAAATTCATCCAAATTTGCAAGCTAAAATGGATAACCATAAACACTACTTAGAAGAATGAAAAGCTAAACTAATGTCACTTGGACATTTTACCAACGTGCAAATCACAGGAGATGAGAAAAGAATAATTTTCTACCTACCATTGAAATTACGCTGGATACTACCCCTTCAGGTCCTCCCATCCCATTGAAAACTGCACAAAGGAAAATAATTGATATATTGAATCGCTCTTGTGAATGAAGTCGTTTGGTTCAACTCTGTTAATGAGATCTCATAGCCTTAGAAAATGAAAAAGTATGTTGGACTGCGATAAACTTTTTTTTTGGGAAACAATTGGACTGCGATAAACATGATGAGCTAAAAGGAATGAAAATGCATCAGATTCCATTTATTAGGGATCTATAGATGACAATACTTACTTGGAACTATTCTGCACCACGCCACCTCGTCAGATCTGCCCGAGCCACCTCGCCAGATCTCACTGCTGCCTGGAGCAGGGGGACATGCGGCACCAGACAGCGGCAATGCCCTTGGCCTGGCCGCACCACCGCACACTGCCTAGGGTACCTAGGTCGCACGCCGCGCTTCCATCGGCCAGGGCTTCATGCCGCACCGCCGCCAGGCTACCCGACGAGCTCACAGTGCGGGGATGTGGCCCAAATGACCGCGTGGTAGGAACAGCGGCCATAGCGGCGAGGACGGCGGCTGTGACAAGCTTCGGGCGTGGATCTGCGCCGCCAGAGAAGGGGAGCGGGAGCTGTGGAGGACTATGTGAGGGAGAAAATAGAGTGAGGGCCTAGGGTTTTGACTGCCAGAGGGGAAGAAGTGAGCGTGGGTTTTATTTAGCATTTTGCGAATCTTATCCGTTCAAAGTCGATTTAACGGTGGAAAGCGGATATGTTTTGACATGGGCTGAAACAGGCTGAATCACTAGTGGACCAAATACAAAATTGCTTCTTCGTTTACAATCTCAAAATGATTTATTATTTACTCTTTTTATTATCAGTACAAAACAACCTAAAAATGTCTTTTACAATCCATTTTTTATGAGCAATAATCTATATATATGTAGCGTCATCGGAGTTTTAGAAATTTTCAAACAGATTTATTATTTTCTATAGGTTAAATTAATTTCTTTGTGTATGTTAAAACTAATTCCAAATTGAACTGCCTGTAGCTCCAAGTTAGATTCAAAAAAATTATAAAAATATATTTTGGATCATACATTTCATTGAAGCCAATATCTTGGAGTTAGACAAAAAATTAAAACTATTTGTTTGCTTCGGATAATTCATAGTTCTATCTCCAAATTACCATAGGATAATTATAATAATATCTAAACTTTGTTAGAAAATTCTACAAATTTGCATTTTAACATGGTTTTTTTGTGACTCGTTACAACATGGTTTAGGTGTACAATCTTTGCATAAAAGATCAAATGATTTTGACAAAGTGAGACTATACGTTGTTCACATATGGATATATCTCTCACATAGTTATGTAATTATGTGAGAGATTTATCCATTTGTGAGTGTGTGTAGTCCAACTTTGTTTATTTGATTTGAAAATTTTATGGTAAGATAATATAACCTTATTACGATCTCATGCCAAATTTTAGGATTTTTGAACACTTTTAAGATATTACTATTTTTTAGTAAGAGTCACCAAAATACTTATAAGCATTTCATTGGATGTCAACCTCCAAGAAAATTCAATAACCCTCAAGGAAATGATAATTTACTTGACGGTTTAGAAGAACACCCAAGAAAATAGGTAGTTTTTTTGGCGGTTAAGAATAACACTCAAGGAAATAGTAGTTTTCTTGGCCGTTTAGAATTACAGTCAAGGAAATGGGTAATTTCCTTGGAGGTGCTTAGAAACCGCCAAGAAAACACTCGTATTTCTTGGCGGTTTACCTAAACCTCCAAGGAATATATGTTTACTTGAGTGGGGAGTAGCACCGCCAAGGTAACTGTTATTTCCTTACGGTTTCATTTTAGCCTCCAAGAAAATTTGAGGCCGCCAAGGCAATTTCAGTTTCCTGTAGTGATTAGACCTTGTAACACGGGCGATTCTAAGATAAGCTGCATATATTAACTCTGATAAGTTTTGAGCAAGATCTTAGTAAGATGAACCATAGAGGGTTAATTAATTACTAGATGTTGCATTAACTTATTTGCTACCATTTTACTTAAATTCTTTTTTATCAATTCAACTCAAATTCTAGAATAATGGCATGACGTTCATGTTATATGTTGGTTTGCCATTTGGATGGTTTTGTGTCACTCGACCGTTAAAAAGATCCTGAAGAGGAGATGCGATACATTCTCCGTGGGGCCTCGTGTTCGTTGGAGTTAACGCAGGTTAATCAAGGACGACATATGTGGTGACCTGACAGATACGGGAACATTCCCTCGTAGACAGGACGATCGACCCCCACACTCCCGGTCACCAACGAGAGTGAGAGGCCAGGATCAACCCCATACATAAGGATCATTATTTTTGGAGATATGTTAATTGTGCTTGGGAGGAACCTAGAATTTTTATCAACCGTTGATTCTAAAACAAACTAGTTAATTTTAATTAAGGGTAGTCAACTAGTAAATACAACTTAATCCCTTTGTTAGCAGAAAATAGACAACGACCACGCCGGAGCACTCGTCCGCTGCCTACTGAATTAGCCTTCAATGCCTGCCATGGTGTCTCTAGCCCGTTGTGTTCAGGAACTCGATGTTTCTCTGTGGTATCCGTTCGCTCTGTAGTGTAGAGCAGTCCGCCTCCTCGGCCAGAATCACGATGACTCAACTGAGGCAGCAGTTGGTGAGCTCCGCAAGGATGCTCGCGAGACCTTCTGCCATGGCCTGCTTGGCTGCTTCATACCTTCACTACAATCGCTTGGCCTAGTCGAAGACAATGCCGGCTTCAAGACCGGGTGTGATCGGTCATCGGTGTAGGTGCCGGCAACAGGTGGTGGCCATGGCGACCTCACGGCAACAGTAAAGATATGGATGTGATTCTCATCAGCCTGGGGGTTCAATTCGACCGAACCGAACTGATTGGTTCTTTGGTCATTTTGAAAGTCCGGTTGTCTAAAAATAGAGACCAATTGATTAGTTCTAAAACTCAGGACTAAGCAAGTTTGGTCTCGATTCATTCGGTTCGGTCTCGGTTATGACAGAACTAACCGGACTGGACAAAGCAACTACTGAATAGTCTAATTTTTGGCAATTTTTTAATTTTTTTTTTATATTTCAAGAGAAAAAATAACAATACAATATATACATTAAACAATGTCATAAGAGTGATGGTTGATATAAACACATTTGAATAAACATTATTTCACCAACAATAGTCTAATATGTCAATAAAATTCAAATATTCGGTTAGTTTGGTTACCTGAGGCATAAAAACAAACTAACCGTGGACTCAGGACTGAACTAGTGATCACAAACTTCGGTCTTAGTCTCGGTTAGTTCGATTCGGTGTTTGGTCAATTATGCCCAGGGTTAGACATGAGAGTATCATTTTACCCTCCACAATTTAATTAGAGCTGGTTCCTTGCCCACCAAATTTTGGTTACGGCCCGCAATTTAATTTCCTCTTAGCAGGTTCCTCATACTTCTTAACCATCCAATTTAGTCAAATGGATGGCTCTCATTACTTTCATGCGTTGTCAAATTTCTCTTATTTTAGAGTGGAGGGAGTACTTAATTAAATTTAGATATTATCAGTTAGAGAACCTTTAGTAAAAAACCTTGTTCTAAGTGAAAATAGTACTCCCGGACCGCGAGTGAAAAAAACATGTTCAAGTGAAAAACTGGTTCTTGTACTAAGGAAGTAGACAGATGATTAGTATGCACTCTCTACATACTAAAAAATAAAGTCATTTTGGACAACGATACGATCTTCAAAATATAACTTTGACTTCTTGTTTTATAAAAATATTTATTTTTAAGATAAATCTATTCATATAGTTTTTACATTTCTGAAATCAACAACTTAGATAGCATAAGTTAGAGTTGGTTCATGACCCACAAAATTTTGGTTACGGCCCGCAACTTAAGTTCCTCTTAGCAGGTTCCTCATCATACTTCTTAACCATCCAATTTAGTCAAATTGATAGCTCTCATTATCTCCATGCGTTGTCAAATTTCTCTTATTTTTGAATGGATGGAGTACTTAAATTTAGATATTGTCAGTTAGAGAACCTTTAGTAAAAATTCTTGTTCTGAGTGAAAAATAGTACTCGCGGATTGCGAGTGAAAAAACTTGTTCAAGTGAAAAACTGGTTCTCGTACTAAGGAAGTAGACAGACGGATAATAGGTACTCCCTATATACTAAAAAGTAAAGTGGTTTTGAACAATAACACGATCTTCAAAGTATAATTTTGACTTCTTATTTTTATAAAAATATTTATTGAATATTTTTATGAAAGTATTGTTTATTCATATGGTTTTTATATTTCCAAAATCAAAACAGTTATTTATGATTTACATTCTTAATATTTAACCCAAATCTTTATTCAAAATGAGTTTATTTTTTAGGATGGAGGAAGTATTAAGGAAGTGTGGACGGAAAAACTGGTTCAAGGACCCTAGTTCTCCTAAATTAGCAGTTCTGGGACCTCGAGCGGCAGCAGGATGCACCTGACAAGTTAGACTGTTGGAGTGCTCGCTGGTTTACTTTATTTGGCAGTAAAAACCTTTTTTTTCAGTATATAATTTGTAGAAATCCACTGGATGCGTTTGTATTTGGGATTAATATAAAGTTCAACACTAGTTCTCTGGCAAAAGCTCTCGTACGTACCTTCGGCCCAAAAAGTGTAGGGGCTCATGGCTTTCCACGTAGCAAACGTTTCATCTGCTTTACACGCAGCGCGACGTACGAGTCATCACCAGAAAGAAGAGCTCGTACCTTACCTTTACCCGTGTGGAGCGAGCGAAGCATCCATGGTCCGGTTTTAAAGGTGCTGGTGCATTTTGTTGCTTTGCCATTAGGACCAATCAAAGCTAGGTTGGATCAGTCATTCTCTATGATGATTGAACGAGACAATAGTCCATTTCCTTCGCAATCCCGGATAATACCATTTTTTATTAGAACACAATCTCTCATGTATAAAAATTTATTGGATTTCGCTACCGTAACACTTTCGTTTGTTTGTGGCAAATATTGTCCAATCATAGACTAATTAGGGTCAAAAGATTCGTCTCGCGATTTACAGGCAAACTGTATAATTAGTTTTTGTTTTCGTCCATATTTAGTGCTTCATGTATGTGCCGCAAGATTCGATGTGACAGAAAATCTTGAAAACTTTTTGGATTTTGGTGGGAACTAAACAAGGCCTAAGAAGAAGGTAGCACAAGCACAATACAAGCATAAGCCATCAGTGACGGCGCGGTCACCACATTGTTGAAGACACGAGAATTATGTCTCTTCCACAGGCGCCAAGATACAAGCAACACCATGGAGTCGAACCCCCTCCGCATCTGTCTAGGAACCCGCCACCGGCCATCCATCCACCTGGACGAAAGCGAAGACGCCCTCCGCAACTGTCTAGGACGCATCAAGAAATAAGGCTTTACATGACGGTTTAGTGGTGACGTTTTAAGAAAACATCACAAAATTCTATTGTCTGTGACAGTTCATTTTTGAGGTGATACATCTATGACAACTCGTTATGTTGTCGTCATGGTTGAACGTCATAGATCATTTTGGTACTTTTGTGGTAAATCTTAGGCCTTGTTTAGTTGGAAAATTTTTTGGATTTTGGGTACTGTAGCACTTTCATTTCTTTGTGTCAAATATTATTTAATCGTAGACTAATTAGGGTCAAAAGATTCATCCTGCGATTTACAGACAAACTGTGTAATTAGTTTTTGTTTTCGTCTAAATTTAATACTCCATGCATGTGGCGCAAGATTCGATGTGACGGGGAATCTTGAAATTTTTTGGGAACTAAACAAGGCCTTAACCGTAAAGTTACAACTAATATTTAAAATCAAATGAATTATAACACCCTAGGTGTTAGGTAGTCATTAACACAAATCATAGATGCATCAACAAAATTAATAAGAATTGTTAAAAGATCTTCACGTGCGACTCTAAAAAAACCAAGTAATTAAAAAATCATAAATAGAAACAAGAAATATAATTTCATAGGAAGAGAAATAAAAACAAAAAATAAGAAAAAGAAAATAAAACACCACATAAAAATAGAAAAAAATTAAAAACAGATAAAGGGATACCTGAGGCTCGACTCCATCAATCCCTCCGTAGTCTCTCTCTCCCGATATCCCTCACAGCGCCGCTCTCCCTACTCTTCTCCACAACACGCCTCTGCATCCGGCCGCCGCTCTTCCCTGCTCCTCCCCCACAGGTCACCACCTTCGCATTCGGCGCCCTCCCCGCCGGTCGCTGCCCCTTGGCGCTCCTCCCCTTCTCTCTAGCGCCCTTCTTTCTCAGCTCAGTGTCCATATCTATTGGTCCGAGCACAACCGTTGGCCGTCCATGTGCGACCCCAAGGCGTGCCACCATCCATCCAAGCATGGCCTCAAGTCCGCCGTCGCCGGACGTGCCCCGCCACCGTGCTTGCTCTGCCTTGACACTTGGGCGTCTGGATCTACAGCAACGAGCACCCACAAGAACAGGTATGCATGTCCTTTCTCTTTTCTTCCTTTTGTGCAAAACTAAGCATTGGTACCCTAATTTAATCTATTGGGCTATCTGTATTCAGAACAGATCTAAATTGGTCTAAACCCTAGTGTATGCTTCCGTCATAAGCCATCAGTGACGGCGCGGTCACCACATTGTTGAAGACACGAGAATTATGTCTCTTCCACAGGCGCCAAGATACAAGCAACACCACAGTTCCCTTGCGTAGACACAGGAGGTCAGAAAAGCTAGGTGGTCCACCGTCTCATCTTCCTATCCGTGGAGCGCGCACTCGGCCGAGTCCTGGAGGCCATGCCTCCGTCTGCGATCCACCATCCACGTACGGCCATGGATGGCGAGCCAAAAGAAAAACTTGACCTTTGGCGGTGCAAAGGTCTTTCAAAGTTTCTTGGCGTTCAACACAGAAGACATCCACAGGAAGAACAATCGGTATGCCGATGACGAAGAACAGATGTATCCAGAGTTGTCTTTTAAGTAGTTACCTCTGAAGATGAAGACACCACAAAGAACAGATGTATCCAAACTACTCTCTAGGCGTCTGACGCCATTGGGCCCCCAAAATAAATGTACTAGCTAGTAGTATGATTAGTATTGATAGTAATACAGATTATTACTTGGCCCAAATTAAAGGCAAATACATTAGAGCCCAAAAGGCAAACAAGCTAGGCCAGACAAACACGCCTGGAACATCAGCAAAGCCCAACGATGATGATTTAGCATTGGATTCAACACGCGGATGCGGTGGCTGTGTAGTTGCGTCTCAACGCTTGTGCTTGTGCCGCCGCCTTGCAACCAAGCTAAGAGAATAAAGATTTTTGATAAAAAAATTACTCTTGAACAGATCATCCAAATATAGTCATTGTCTATTCTGGATTTTTCGCTAACCAAATATAGAATACGAGAATGACTCTATATAGTGTACGTGAGATTTAGCAAAACTGTTGGAGAGTGAAAAAAATATAGAAAATAATTTTTATACAAATGACTCTCTAAATGATGATTTGGGTGGGATTTAGAATGGCTCTTGGAGATGCGCACAGTGCGCTGTCGTCACAGTAACCATCTCACGGCGGAATCGGTACATTCGCTTCATTCCCTTTCTTTCAATCTCTTAATAGATAATCCAATTCATCCCTCATCCGTTAGTGTACAGTAATTACATGAGGAGCTTTTAGTCCCAAACAAATTTCGGTGAAGACTTATTGTGTAACTGTGAGACTAGTAGTATTCATTGGTTATTGTTGTTTAAGTTGCAAATTGTCTCAAGTTTGACCAAAATTATAAAAAAAATTATGAAGATTATAACATCAAATATATATATACTATAAAAATATAATTAATAAAGAATGCAATGATACTTAGTTGGTATTATAGATGCTATTATCTTATCTTCCTCAAAAAAAGATGTTATTATCTTATCATATAAATTTGATCAAACTTCAGATGTTTTAACTCTCCAAATTTTTTGAAATGATTTATAATTTGGCATGGAGGGAGTATATTATTTTGTCTTACTGTGATAATATTAAGTGTGGTAAAATTATTGCTATTGTTAAGTGTTGTAAAATTTTATATATACATAAGTGAGTTTTTCTAATGGGGTCCTGAGTTTTAGTTTGGCTCTAGACCCGCGAAATCTTCAGGACCGCGGAAGTGGATCCGCCACAACATTTTTTTGACCGTAATGGTAGGGGAATCTCCTACCTATTTTTTTGTATTTCAAATAGATGAAAGAATAGACTGTATAAGGAAAACAAAAAGAACAGAAGAAAACAAAAGGAGTACAAGGCAGCTAGGCTGTTGACACCAGAAGTGGTAAATGGATATACTACAAGCGTACGGTAGTCAATGTAGTCTTTACTGATAGTATTCCAGGTATCATGATTTCCATAGGGAACGTGAAGTGGTTCAACTAGATTCAAGATCGTCAGATGATGATCGAAGGGTTCAGGATTAGGTATAGAGAGGTCTATCTAGTAAAAAATATCTAGCCATGGTATTCTAAGTATAACGAGGTTTATCACCTCCTCCCTTACTAGGGGCGATGGTCGAAATAGTAGGAGACAGAACCCCTACTAAGGTGGCTACCCTGCTGAGCCCCACTATTATGGACAACTTGCCTAACAACACATACGAGGAACTCTAAACACTAGCCAGGCCTGTCACCCCTTATGCTAGCATGTCTCGTAGTGTGACAAGAAGCTCACACTGGTAAGATGTAGTCTAGACACCATGTCTACACTAATCTCACTACTCTAAGCTTAGCTAAAGCGTCGAGCACTTCAACAAGTAAAGTAGTATGCTAGTATTCTAGTAAGAAGACCATATACCTAAAGTACCAAACCAGAATATTAAATACTAGATGGACTCAGATGTAAAACTTACGAGAAGATTCGCATCCAGTGAGGTGTACCTTGGAGAAGACTCCCGACAGGTTGAGACTCCTCTATGGAGACTCCTCACTCTCTTTCCTCTATTCTTGTACTAAAGCTACTAAAGGAGTCTTTCTTCCTAAGATACATGCTCTAAAGTGCAGGCCTATGGGGGGGTATTTATAGCGGGAGATGGAGTAGCGCCATGTCATCAATCTGTGTGCCTTTTCACCTTGACCCTTGGATGAATCGACTTGAGTCGACCTTGGATGGACACCTTGGATTCACCACATGCACAATTGCATGCCTGAAGTTGGTGGGAGGAAGCTGAGCTTCCAAGCTCCCAAGGTAGGGTTAGCGGACCCCCTCTATTGCAGGTGGGCCCCTAGGTGGGTGTCCCCACATGTCATGGAGTCTAACCCATGTACTTGTTGAATTGTTGTCACATCGGTTCTTTTGTTGTGGGACCATGGATCCATGTGCTTTGATCATTCAACATTGATTTCAAGCGTACTTGTGATCAATCTGAGGGTGGAGATTGCGCTTGAAGCACTTCACATGGATAGTGTCAGCTTGGCATGGTCTGGGCCCATAGGATCGCGGTCGGGTGACCCCTCTTTGTGGCCCCAGCATGTTAGCCTTTGCACATTGCTCCTTGCTTCCATAGAACTGATGTTTATGTAGTCAACTTGTATTTCTTGATTGTTGCTACTTCTTCCCTTCTAGGCATCTAGACCCTGAAAAGCACTTGTTTCTAGTACATGCAACCAAATAATGATATGTACATGTGAACTAGGTTATTTGTACCTATATCACTACTTGTTTTGGTTGTTTCTTCCCCATAATGAGTGCTTGGTTGATGGTTATGTTGGTAAAAAAACAAGGTAAAATTACTGTCAACAAGATCCCCCACTCTTAAGTCTTTGCTCATCCTTGAGCAAAGGTTAGAGAGAATGATAAAATATGATATGACATTTTAAAGGTATTAGCGAAAACAAAGATTCATTCATGACACATCTCATACAGGTGGTTATGTGGTACTGTCTAGCATATATCCTTCACATCATCAGTGTTCACCTAAACGGCCATTAAACGGTAAACAATGACAAACTATTTTCTTTAGGGGGTAAATGGGAAATTAAATAGTTGAGCGTTTAAATGGTAAAAAGACAGAAAAAATGGCCTAAACGGAACAGTTGTAAATGGTATTAAATGTGCTAAACGGCTATTTAAACGGGCCATTTAGGCAAACACCAGGTGAATCTAGTTGAATTTTATATCAACAATTTGTATACTTAAATTTATTATATTTATAAATATATACACTTGATTAGTTACATGTATAAATATATATTTGATTCTTCTAACATGCATAAACATATATACATACTAAAATAAATAATTTTGTAGTTGCATAAATATGCATAAATGTTAAAATATTGATTTTACATTAAAAATATGCATATTTTTGTAATATTGTGTGAAACCATTTAGACCGTTTTAATCTGTTTAAACACCATCTAAACCGTTTAAACGCTAAATGAAGGGTGATCGACTGTTTACCATTTAGCGTTTAGGATAACATTGCTTCTGATGTTGAAAAATGGAACAATTCTCAAGGCAAAGTCATCTTCCCGTTTTTCATATCCGTAGTACTTAGAGTTTTTGACAATGGTTTTAAAAGAAAGCACATACTTCATTCTTACTCCTCATTTAGCACTCTCAAGTCACTCAGTAAGTATATGATTCCTCACCAAGGCATAGCATAAGATTGCCATCTTTTGTTTCATCCTACATTTATAGGCTTACGTGAGGCACATGTAGGGATAAACAAGATAACATACTTGCATTGCATCTATTATAAAGTCAAAACAAGGATCCAAGGAGAAGAATCTCATAATCATAGATCAAGATGTGCAAGTGTGTAGAAAATAATGGAGTAAAATGTTCCTCTATTTGATAAGATCTCTCTTTGTTTTATTTTATTTGAGACATAGCTAGCATTTTTTCTTTTTTTTAAAAAAACAATGGACCTTCATGTGTCCACTTTTTTTCATAGCCTTTGTGTCTCATCTACTAAGTAATACTTAGAGAGATATTCTAAAACCTTAAAACATGGAGCATCTATATGGTGGAGATTTATGGTATGTTTTTGCGTACTTCTAGTGTATTAGTAGCATGTGTATATATGGCGCATACGTGATCTTGATCTTGGGACTATGACATAATTCTCAACTTAGATCAACAAGGTTTGACTAGACTCAATGTAAGTACAAGTAGCAAGTATATAGATGAGGTTTTGAACATGGTATGAACATATGGCTTTGGTAGGACTTTTTCTTACTATTGAGGAGTAAATGACACTATGGTTTTATGACATTTTCATAAATAAATCTCTAAGCACTTTGAATAGAAAAGGTATAAATCATGAGCCAAGAACTATATCACATTTATCAACAACTTAGTCAATATGATATTCCTATCAAGATATGTGACCCACAAGCATAAGCATATGCAAGAATTAGACTTTATGATGCTTTTACCCTTTAAATGTCATAAATTGAGTCAGTTTTTATTTTTAGATGCAAGTCTTCTTGTTTTTATTTTTTCTAAGGAAAGAAAATAAAAGGTAAAAGTAAAAAGAAGAAAAAGGAAAGAACAAAGAGGCAGTAGGCATAGCAAACCAGTCAGGAGGAGTGGTTGCTGACTGGTGGGTCCAAGGCCCCTCGGAGGGCTTGGTCGACCCCTCTCTAGGGTCTCTTACCACTTTGGTGATCGTCATTCGAATCCTCACCTGTGAAGATGTACCTCTGCAGTTTTGCTTTCCTGTTGGCCTTGAAAGTGGGGGTCGTCCAACCCCTCGCTTGGCTTCTAGAGCCAGGTCTCGTTGTGCCAACGCATTGTGTCGTGGTATGTTTAGAGACATTCAAAGGTGCATTTGGTGGGTCACTCGACTCCCCCACACTTGGTGATCTGCTACTCTGATTGCAAAGACAAGGAAAACATCAAATGCAAGTGTCCTGCTAGTGGCAACACACCAGTAGAACAAAATTTTATTCGTTTTATTTAATGGATCATGGGCACACATTACAATGATAAAGATTGAATGAACTTGGCTATTTGCCTAACATATTTGTGAAGAGGTTTGAGGTATCTATGCAAAAAAGTCTAGGAATATATATTCGATGCAAGTCTAGAGTTTTGCTTAGATGCAAAGTTACCCTTGTTAGTAGGGTGCCAAGAAGCCAGCTCATCTATTAAGGGAACCAGGTGGGAGACAATGGCTCTTCCTGGAATGTCCCTATCTTTGTTTTAAGCAGTCAACCCAATGATATTGAAGCTGGGATGAAGATCGGATTCCACCAAATGGTAACCCCAATCCAGTTAATGGTCATTTTCTCAACACTAATCATAATCAAGGCTTCTTTGAAGATGTTGGTGACTTGATTGAAGTACAATAGCAGAATGTTGATGAAGGTTCGGAAGTTCCCCAACAGTTTTAGGAAAACAACAAGGCTAGGGTCATTGGCTACAGTAGGATGGAGAATTAGTTGAAGAAAATGAATTGGTTCATGTAAACAATTTGGCTGATATTGTTGTGGCTAATGTTGTGGCCAACGGGTTGATGCAGCATCCTAATCAGTCACAGCACAGTTACTCTATCACCAGTGAAACTAAAGCTATCTATAGAGCCCAAGGTCCTCCAATCACTGTTGAGCTCCCCCTCCGTGTGATCTCCTCTAATGGCTCTTCGGTTGACAGAGCCTTGGCTCTCACTCAACAAAATGTGCAAAGGTTCGAAAGTGATTATCACATAAGAAAAATTGCAAATAGGCTTGCACTACAAGAAATGTGTCATCTTTTGACATTTGATATTGGTCATAAAACCTAGAAAATATGTCACAGATTCTCATTTGTGACACCAAGTTGACGAAAAATGAAATGTCAAAAGATGTGCGTCTTTAATGACAATTTGTGACGTTTAGGTGTTAAAGACATAACATTCTGACTTTGATTTTAATGTCACAAATAGTTATGACTTTTGTTTTAATGTCATAGTTTTCTTGGACCTTGCCATGTAAGAAGATGCCACATAGGATAGATTGCTGAGGTGGCAAAGGCCAGAAACGTCATAAAATCGAATTTGGCCTGTTGAAACCCATGCAGCAGTTTGGCTGAAATGGGCCAACCCAATTAATCGGGGCTGATTTTTTGACCAAACCAGCCCATTATATTTTGGGCCAAACAGTTTTTTTAGGATAGCTCAGTCTGCTCTATTTTTTTAGCCCACGTCACATTCTTTTCTAATCATTTTCAGCCTAATAAGATTTTTGGGCTGGCTCAATACAAAACAGCCCACTATCTAGTTTTCAGGGAATAAAATTTGAAATTTCAAAGGCCATTGTAACAACACAGGCCAGATAATACTAGATTCAGATCCAGTACAAATCACAAATAAACAAGAATATTAAAAACACCAAAATATCAAAACAGCCCAATAACCCTAGTCATAGCCCAATAATACTTTCTAGCCCAAATTGCAAATAGGCTTTGGACAGCACCAATTTTTTGGCCCAAGTCCATCAGTGGAGATGCTACTTGCTGATCTGGCCCAGGTAGCCCAGAAAGTGTTGAACTACCTCCCCATGAAGAACCCCATCCCTGCCTCAAGCTGGAACTTTTGGCTTGCTAACTCAGAGCTTGATATGTGGGTCCTACAAACTGATAATCATGCCTAGGGTAATAATGCTGAAGCATCTTCTTCTTCAGGTTATAAGAGGCCTAGCCTGGAATGGTTGAGTCAAGAGGACGCTTCTCCCCCTACAATTGTCCAACATGTAAGGCAAAGCTTTTGAGTTGGTGCTTTTTGATCATGACTTTGCTATTTAGTAGATTCTGAACAACTTGAACCCTTCGACTCCACCTATTGCTAGTCTAGTCCAACATATGCCTGAGTCTCTTGATCCTGTTTAGTTGCCCTTCGATCATGAGATGGCTAATCATGATACAATGTATCTTCTTGATATCCCTATTGATGATTCCTCTTGCCACTCTTGTTCCTACCCCAAAAAGCAACAAAAGAAGGGCCAGAGCCAAGAATCCTTTTGTTGATGATGAACTGCGAAGATGCCCCAGATTCTAGAAGGTTGATGGCCAGTAGTTCTATATATACTGGACAAAGAACCCAGGAGGAAGAAGGGTGAAGCAAAGAAGACTATTTGCTTCTCTAGGGTAGAAGACCTCAAGACTGCCATCATCACTTAGAGCCTAGAAGCTGATATGGAAGTGTTGCTCTTGGGCTTTTGTCTCTGTCTTCTTTTGTATTTTATGTTATCAGACTATATGTATGCCTTTTCTTTGAACATTGCTATCCTTCTAGGTTGTCTATGGTGGTTATGCCCCATAGTATCTATTTCTACTTTTATATCTTGTTATAATGATTAGTCATGCTTGGAATGTTTTATCCTAGAATATTCGTGGGCTCAATGATAACAAGAAGTGGGACTCCATCTGATTCAAGATAGAAGAGTGTAATGCTAATATTTTCTGTTTGCAAGAAACTAAAAGAGATACTTTTGATATTAGATATATTAGAAAATTTGCTCTTAAGAGATTTGATAGATTTGACTTCTGCCCATCTGTTGGGGCTTTTGGAGGCATCCTTGTCTGTTGGGTGTCCTCTTATATTAATATCATCACCATTGAAAAACAACTTTTTGCCATCAGAATGTCTATCTCCTCCGCCCACAACTATGAAGCTTGGAACTTGGTTGTGGTTTATGGCCCCTCTAGGCAACCTAGAAGAGACACTTTTGTTAGTTGGCTTTACAGTTTGAATATTGACGATGATGAATTATGGTTACTCATTGGGGATTTCAATTTCTATAGATATGCTAAAAACAGAAATAGACTTGGTGGAAATTTTGATGACACTCTACTTGTCGGCGTCTAGACTCGTGATCTAGGCACTAACGAGTATAAGTCTGCGTGACTACCCAAATTTGGATGGTGATGCAAGTGAGACACAGAGAGTTTATACTGGTTCGGGCCAAGAATGCCCTACGTCCAGTGTGACTGTAGATTCTGTATAACCTTGCACCCAAAGGCGCTTGTAGTAGGGGGTACAAGCTGGTTGCGAGAGAGGGCTAAGTCCCAGGTCTCGGCTTGGTGGTGGAAAGAGTGCGGGTTGCTGCTCTGAAAGAGTGTGACGGTAGTGAGTGCGTGCGTGTGTGTGTGTGGATACTTCCCCCCTCTAGCTATGAGTCCTGGCTCCCCTTTTATAGCCTCAAGGGGAGACAAAGATTTACATGAGTTGATTTCCCTGGGTGGAACGGTGAATCCACAGTCTCGACCCTGTTGGAGGTGGTCCATCTAGTCCTTGAGGGATGGTTGACGGCATGGCTGCTCCTGTAGAGGGTTACCGAGCCTTGTAGGGGTCGCAGGGGTCGGATCACCAGCACTGCTGCACATCCTGTCAACAGTGGGAAAAGACCTCAAATAGTGGTGCTGATTAATCTCTCCCGTTCCCTTCCTACTGTGAGACAGTACGTCACAGTGAAAGAGGTAAGGGCACAGTGACCAGGGTGGTTGGAATAGTTATCGCCTTGCCCTGCCGTGGTATGGAAGCCGTCGCGTCTGTCATGTCGTGGGTACGGGCGCCGTATGATGGGAGTCTTGCTGCCCAGGCGGAGTGGGGTCCGTCGCCCGAGCCTGGGCGGGGTCGGGCGAGTCGGAACTTGCGTCCGAGGCCCTGAGGGGTCGGGCAAGTCGGAACTTGCGTCCGAGGCCCTGAGGGGTCGGGCGAGTCGGAACTTGCGTCCGAGGCCCTGAGAGGTCGGGCGAGTCGGAACTTTGGTCCGAGGCCCTGAGGGGTCGGGCGAGTCGGAACTTGCGTCCGAGGCCCTGAGGGGTCAGGCGAGTCGGAACTTGCGTCCGAGGCCCTGAGGGGTCGGGCGAGTCGGAACTTGCGTCCGAGGCCCTGATGATTGTGGTTAGTATGTTTCTTTGCGTTTTTTATTGCTCTGATTTGGGTATCCCTTATTATGGTACCCAACAGTAGCCCCTGAGCCTCTGAAGAGGTGAGGTCACCTCTTTAGAGGTTCTTTCCCCACGGACTGTATTTGACTCGGAGCCTTTTACTGTTCTCGGGGGGTGCGCGCGAGCGCACCCGCCGGGTGTAGCCCCCGAGCCTTTTGGAGGAATGGTGTTATTCCTTCAAAGGCTTTCACCCCTTGACATCTTTAGTCTGGAGTGTTTTAAGGGATAGGTTGCATGTTCTTTACATGTAGTGCCTGTTCCCATGGTGCGAGGAAGCCCCCGAGCCCTTTCCCCGCGAGGGTCGATCAGGTTCTTTCTCGTCTTGTAATTACGTCCCTCATTCTTCCTTTCGCTCGGAGGAGGGGTGGGTCATGCCGTACTACCCTCGATGGGTGAGTGACGACGCTTCCCAGGAGCTACAGGCGGGTAGATCCGAGTGGATGTCCGAGTCCCGTTCGATAGGGGTCGGCTAGTGGCCTTATGGGCACATCTCAAAAAATACCCGAGGGCAGTCACGGTGGATGTCGGAACCGTTCGTTAGGCTCCGAGGGCTCGATGCCTCCCTCGATGGGATCCCACTCACGTGACACCCACATGGGTCTCGGATATGACTTGCAAAGATGCGCCGACTCCCTGTTGGGCTCGGACCTTGGCCTCTATTGTGCTCATCTCCAGTCATCCCTCGCTCAGTCATCCTGAGGCGACTGTTCGAACCTGTGTCGCAGGTCAGTCTCGCAACCTCTGGAACGTAGGTGGCCATGGCCTGGGGGTTTTGGGCCTCGAAAGGCTTTCTTCAGACTCGTTCTTTAGTGTTGGGGTCGGGCGAGACGGAATCCGCGCCCGACGTGAAACCGCCTTGCAACTTTAGCTCGGGGTCTTGATGGGGTCGGGCGAGACGGAATCTCGTGCCCGACGGAGACCTCCCTGTGACGCTTGGTCCGCGGGGGGTCGGGCGCCGCGTCCCCTGGAAGGAACCGTCCTGACATAACTTTTCAGGGCGCTCCTTTTGAGGCGCGGTGCGTGGGGACTCGAAACGGCCGTGCCGTCTCACCCCGGCTGGATGGGACGTTTCGCCTGCGGAATTAATGCGCGCGTGCGGCGGGCGCGGGAACCGGAGGGAGTTGGCGCTTCGAGTTTTTCACCTGAGTGGGCGACGGTTGCTATCTCTCCCGCTTGGCCTTCCTTGTAGGGGCGTGGTCGTGGCTCGCCCCCTTCTATAAAAGCGGCCGCTGGGGTTTTGGTTTCCTTCCTCTCGCTCCTGCACCTCAAAACCTTTGCCTCCTGCCCCTTCTTCTGCCGCCGTCTCTTCCACCTCCATCGCGCAGACTTTCCTCTTCCTCCCAGAGCCATGGCCGGCGTCGAGGCGTGGCCGCCTAGCAATGTGACCAAGTCCGCGCTGGAGGCGCGCGTGAAGGCCGGGATTCTTCGTCCTCTCAAGGACGTCGGGTTCCCGGAATGGATCGTTCCCTCGGCGAACGACAGAGAGCCAAACCCGCCGCCGGGCTACGTGGTGTGCTTCCTATCGTTCCTAGACCGGGGGTTCGGGGTTCCGGCCGGCCGCCTGATCAGGGCCATCCTCCACTACTACGAGGTGGAGTTACACAACCTGAACCCAAACTCGGTGATGCAGGCCGCCGTCTTCGCCACGATTTGCGAGGGGTTCCTGGGGGTTCCTGTCAATTGGAACCTCTGGCTTCACCTCTTCAAGGCGGACATGTCGGCCCGTTATGTGGGGAAGGAGAAGATCCCCCTGCGGGCCGGCAGCTGCACGCTGCAGCTTCGCCAGCAACGGTCCGGACTGTACATGTGGAGCACGATGCCATCGTCAAACCGGGGGTGGCAGAGCGCATGGTTCTACCTCCGGAATGACGGTGGTCTTCTGTCGAAGTACACTGGAAAGATGGTGACAAAGGCCCCCCAGAAGTGGGTGTGGGGTGCTCCGTCCGAAGATCAGAAGAGGCTTGCCCCGCTTCTTGCGGGGCTTCAGAAGCTACGAGAGGCCCAAGTCACTGCGGCCACGGTGGCAATAGCGTTCCATAAGAGGAGCCTGCTTCCACTGGCGCAGCGCCGGGTGCCCATGTTCGAGATGACCCGGGACGTCCCTTGGGCAGGGACGAGGATGTTAGCCGAGCCGATATCGTCCTCGGACATCACCGCCCGGGTCGAGAAGACGACGCACCCGGAGATGAAGAATTCCTGGGTGGTGCCGATGCGCCCTGAAAAGGGGTATATTTCCCTGGTAAGAAGGTGTTTTGTATGTTGATCTCCTGCTCCCGTTTTTTCTTTCGCCTGATTTCCCTATTGATCTGCCTGCTCCACAAGAGATCGGGGCCGTCAAGGACTCCCTGCCCCCTGTCCCGGAGGACAAAGAGATCCGGGCCAAGAATCGGGCCCGGAACGAGGAGCAAAAGAAGGTCAAGGAAGGGAAGAAAGCTAAGGCGGCGCGAAGGGCGGAGAGGCGGGAGGTCGCCTCCAAGAACCGCCGTGAAGCCGAGAAGGTAGGGGTCGCCCCGCCTCCGTCTCCTGAGACTTCAGTCTCGGAGATAGAGGGCGGTGGCGGCGACGTCGACTGGCTCGACGAGCTGATGGAGGAGGACGACGCAGTCCCTCCTGCCGGGGGGATCGAGGCCCCGGAGGGGTCAAAGGCCCAAGGTGGGTCGGAGACCCCCGAGGGGACCCAGGCGCCGGGGGGCGGGCAACCCGTCCCCCACATCGTTGTGGACGACGAGGACAGCGCCCCTCGTGAAGATTCAGCCCTCGTGGGCCCCCAAGAGAGGGAGAAGGCGTCGGAAGCCGAGCCCGAGGAGGCCCCTCAATCGGTAGCGCCGGAAGGTCCGGCCGAGCCCACCCCAACGTTCGGACGGGAGCTAGTGCCCTCGTGGAGGTGTCGCAGGCTGGGGCCATCGTGGTGCCCCCTGCGCCGTTGGCGGGTGAGGTGGGGGTCCGGCCGTCGGCCCCTGGTGCCGCGGGAGACCCCCAAGGAGCCCCGGGCTCCCATAAGAAGTCTGCTCCACGGGCGAGGTAAAGACAGGATTCCTGATCCTTCTGCCGATTTTTTGTTTTTCTCTTTCTTCTGACTTGACGCTGTTCCCCCAGCCGTAAGAAAAAAGCACCTTCGGTGGCGCTGGCCCCCCTGAAGGCCGTGAAGAGGGGGGCTCAGTCGACTCCCAGGTTGGCTAGGCCTGCGTCGCCGCCGCCTCCAGGCTACGAGGAGGCAGGGCGCCACCAGGGGCAAGACACGGGGGCGCCAAAGCCCCAAGGATCGGAGGACGCTGACCTCGGAGGTGCGGCCCGGCCTGCGTGCGCTGAGGAAGGCCGAGCCATCGTGGCGTCCAGCGTGGCGCCCGAGGCCCCCGCGGCAGGAAGGGAGGAGGAAGCTGGATGGGGCAAGAGCCCCGTAATCTGGCCCAACCTCGGCGATGCCGAGGGGGGAGCCAGATTTGTCCTGGATGACCCGTCAGAGAATTACCTCTGGCTGGGTCTGGATGCGTGTGGGCGCGCCGGTGTCGAGGCCCTTAACCGAGCTACCCAGCTCGTGGGTCGTGACATGTTTAATTTGGCTCAGGTAAGATTTTTACCCGTGTTGTAAGGTAGTTTTGTCCTTGCTTTTGCGGTATTGACTCCCTGTGTGACCTCTGATCTTGCAGGCACTCAAGGCCACCTCCCAGGAGAAGTCGGTATTTCTCCGTCGGGAGAGGGATGCTTGGGCGTCATTTGAGAACGAGAGGGCTGCCAGGGAGGCGGCCGAGGGGGAGCTCGCGAAGGAGTGCGAGATTTCTGCCGAGCTTCGGCAGAAGTGCTCGGCACTGGCCAGCGAGGCTCGGGAGGCCCGGGAGAAGGTCACCCCCTGGAGGAGAGGATTGGGGCCCTCGCCCAGGAAACCGAGGTGCAGAAGGCGGTGGCTGAGGGGTACAAGGGCGAGGTTGCTCGGCTTGAAGCTTTGCTCGCCGAAAAAGACCTCGCCTTGAGCCGAACTCAGACCGACCTGGCCGGGGCTCTGAGCCAGGTGTCCCGCTGGCATCAGAGCTCGGCGGAGTACGAGAAGCGCGCCGAGGGTAGGACTCGCGCCCTTTACCTTAGATGCCTTTGTACTTTTGAATTGGCCTTTCCTAATTCCTTGTTTCTTGTTCTGTTTTTTGATCAGAACTGGAGAGGAAGGTGGTCGAGGCGTCCTCTGCTGCCGAGGCCCTACAAAGGTCCCTTGACGCCGAGGCTTCAGACCGCTCGGCTCTTGAAGCCGTGGTCACCTCGGCGTGTGAGGGGCTCGGGGTATCGGCGTCGGGGTCGTCGCTGCGGAGTCGGGTTGAAGCCCTTTACTCCCGGGCCGGGGAGAGGATGTGGGAGGCACTCCACGTCGGGGTGAAGAAAGCCCTGGCAGTGGTGAGCTCTCACTATGCCGGCATTGATTTGCCGGTAGTCTGTGAGGGGTACGTTCTCCCGGATGATGAGACTGAGGCCCAGGAGGAAGTGCAGAGGCTCGAGGACGCCGTGGCTGCCCCCGGAGATGCCTTGGCCACCTTCTTCGACGACGAGGTGGAGCTTCCGCCCCTTGGGGCTCGAGGACCTGAGTAGGCAGGGCAGCAGGACCCTTAGGTTTCTTTTCTTTTTTGTGGGTGTTGAGGCCGGTGGGCCTTGTAATATATATATAATGTTAATGTCGAGTGTAAATATAACTGCTCTTTTTGAGCTTTTTTCCCTAAGAATCTTATTTCCTTTCTCTTTATGCCGATCCGCCCTCGGCAGCGCGGGGTCGGGTGAGCTACTTAGAGTTTTTGCGCTGGCCAGAGTCCCCGAGCCTAAGTGCTTTTCCTTTTTCCTTAGTAACTCTTTGGAAGCCCGAACTCGTTCCCGAATCTAAGGTGAGTAGAGGCGGTCTTTGCTCGTGAGCGCAGATCCTTCCTCGGGCTCATGCCTTAAGATTTAGGGGACGAGTTTTCGGTTTCTTAAGTCTTTTTAGGAGGGAGGAGGGAGACCTTGGGTCGGGGTTCTTTTAACTTGCGCGAAGAAAGAAAAAGATTCGGAGTCGGCATAGGGGGTTCCCCCCATGTAGCCCCCGAGGGAGGCTCGGACTCTGCTTGGCAGGTCCGAGGCTCTCTGATAACTTAAACTTTGATTTATTCTTCGAAGGTAATGAACGATCAGAGGAATTTTTACAAAGTTCTAAGGGTAAAAGCGACGTAGCTGTTCTATGTTCCATGCGTTTTTAAAGACCTCTCCCGCTTCATCGGCGAGCTTGTAGGTGCCGGGTCGGAGAATCTCGGCGATGACGAAAGGTCCTTCCCAGGGGGGTGTGAGCTTGTGACGACCCTTGTTGCTCTGTCTGAGCCTTAGCACCAAGTCGCCGACTTGAAAGGCTCGGCCTCGGATTCGTCGTGCGTGGTATCGGCGGAGGGCCTGCTGGTATTTGGCAGAGTGTCCAGCTGGTCCAGCGCGTCCTCTTGGAATGTCTTGCCGCTATTTTCGTCGTAGGCTTGTACCGTTGGGGACCCGTACTCCAGATCAGTGGGGAGGACGGCTTCCGAGCCGTAGACCATGAAGAACAGGGTGAAGCCTGTGGCTCAGCTTTGAGAGGTTCTCAGGCTCCAGAGCACGGCTGGTAGCTCCTTGAGCCACCTTTTTCCAAACTTGTTCAGTCGGTTGAAAATCCTAGGCTTCAAACCCTGAAGGATCATGCCGTTGGCACGCTCCACTTGACCGTTGGTCTTGGGGTGGGCCACTGCCGCCCAGTCCACGCGTATGTGGTGTCTGTCGCAGAACTGCAAGAACTTTCGCCCGGTGAACTGTGTGCCGTTGTCGGTGATTATGGAGTTCGGCACTCCAAATCGATGGATGATGTCTGTGAAGAACAACACTGCTTGCTCGGCCTTGATCCTTGTAATGGGTCGGACTTCGATCCACTTAGAGAACTTGTCGATTGCGACAAGCAAGTGGGTGAAGCCCCCAGGCGCTTTCTGCAGAGGCCCGACCAGGTCGATGCCCCAGACAGCTAAAGGCCAGGTGATGGGGATCGTTTGCAGGGCCTGAGCGGGTAGATGTGTCTGCCGAGCGTAGAACTGGCATCCCTTACAGGACCTGACGATCTCTGTGGCGTCGGCTACGGCGGTGGGCCAGTAGAAGCCTTGTCGGAAGGCCTTTCCTACCAGCGTCCGAGGCGCGGCGTGATGGCCACAAGCCCCCGAGTGAATGTCCTGTAAGAGCTTGACCCCCTCTTGACGTGGGATGCACCGCATGAGGACGCCCGAGGGGCTTCGCTTGTACATCTCCCCATTAAGGAGGACAAAGGTCTTGGCACGACGAGCCACGCGCCTTGCTTCGGCCTGGTCCAGGGGCAAAGTGCCGTCGACCAGGCGTTGAAGCAAAGGGTAGCGCCAGTCAGGCGAGTTGTCAGATGCAGGTGGCTCTGGCTCGATGTCCATGGCCTCCTGTTCTTGAGCGACAGCGTCTTTGGGGTCGGCACTCTATTCGCTGGGGGGTTCGTCCGACCCCCCGTCATCCTTGTAGTCGACGGAAGGTTTGTAGAGGTCGCTGACGAAAACATCCAGGGGGACCGTGGCCCGCTCGGATGCCATCTTGGCGAGCGCGTCGGCGGCCTCATTATACTTTCTTAACATGTGGTTAAGTTCGAGGCCGTCGAACTTCTCTTCCAGGCGTCGAACCGCTTTGCAGTATGCGCCCATCTTGGGGTCACGGCAGCTAGATTCTTTCATGACTTGATCGATGACGAGTCTGGAATCGCCTCGGACGTCGAGCCGCTTGATCCCAAGTTCGATCGCGATGTGAAGACCGTTCACAAGGGCCTCATACTCTGCTGTATTGTTTGAAGTAGGGAAATGGAGCCGGATCGCGTCTCGCATCCTTACCCCGAGGGGTGAGATGAAGGCAAGGCCCGCGCCGGCCCCGGTTTTCATCAAAGACCCGTCGAAGTATATAGTCCAGCACTCGTGCTGGATTTGAGGTGGTGGGAGCTAAGTCCCGATCCATTCTGCCATGAAATCCACCAGAACTTGGGACTTTATGGCTTTCCGAGGCTCATAAGTGATTCCATCGCCCATGAGCTCTATGGCCCATTTAGCGATCCTTCCATTGGCCTCTCGGTTCTGAATCACTTCTCCCAGGGGGAAAGATAAGACCACTGATACCGGGTGAGATTCAAAGTAATGGCGGAGCTTGCGTCGGGCCAACACCACTGCGTAGAGTAGTTTTTGGATATGGGGGTATCGGGTCTTTGTGTCGGAGAGTACTTCACTGATGAAGTATACCGGCCTTTGGACCGGCAGGGCGTGCCCTTCTTCCTTCCTTTCGACCACGACAACTGCGCTGGCCACCTGATCAGTGGCTGCGACGTAAAGAAGAAGTGGTTCCCCCTCGGCGGGGGGCACCAGGATAGGAGGTTTGGTGAGCAGAGCCTTGAGCTTGTCAAGGGCTTCCTGGGCCCCGGGGGTCCAGGAAAAGTGCTCAGATTTCCTAAGTAACCTATACAGAGGCAGCCCTTTTTCCCCGAGGCGAGAAATGAAGCGGCTTAGGGAGGCTAGACATCCCATTACCCTCTGTACTCCCTTTAGGTTACGAATGGGGCCCATATTTGCGATGGCCGAGACCTTTTCTGGGTTGGCCTCGATCCCCCGCTCAGACACAATAAACCCAAGGAGCATGCCTTGGGGGACCCCGAAAACGCACTTTTTGGGGTTGAGTCTGATCCCTTTCGCCCTGAGGCATCGGAATGTTTCTTCCAGGTCGGTGACCAGACCGCTCGCTTTCCTGGACTTGACGACAATGTCGTCTACGTAAGCCTCTACCGTTTGGCCTATAAGGCTCCCAAAAACCTAGAGCATACATCGTTGATATGTAGCCCCCGCGTTCTTGAGGCCAAAAGGCATGGTTACGTAGCAATACATTCCGAAAGGGGTGATGAATGAAGTCGCGAGCTGGTCGGACTCTTTCATCTTGATTTGGTGGTAGCCAGAGTAAGCATCAAGAAAAGATAAAATTTCACATCCCGCGGTGGAGTCAACTATCTGATCAATGCGAGGCAATGGAAAGGGATTCTTCGGACATGCTTTATTTAAACTAGTGTAGTCTACACACATCCTCCACTTCCCATTTTTCTTTTTAATTAGCACGGGGTTGGCTAACCACTCGGGATGGAATACCTCCTTGATGAATCCGGCCACCAGCAGCTTGTGGATCTCTTCCCTGATGGCCCGGCGCTTCTCCTCGTCGAATCGGCGCAGGCGTTGCTTCACGGGTTTGGAGCCGGCTCGGATGTCCAAGGAGTGCTCGGTGACTTCCCTCGGTATTCCAGGCATGTCCGAGGGACTCCACGCAAATATATCGCAATTTGCGCGGAGAAAGTCGACGAGCACCACTTCCTATTTGGGGTCGAGGCTGGAGCTGATCCTCAACGCCTTGCCTTCAGAGGTCCCGGGGTCGAGAAAAACCAGCTTGGTCTCCTCCGCCGGCTCGAAGCTCCCGGCATGACGCTTGGGGTCGGGGATGTCCTGGTCGCAGTCGCCGAGGCTGGTGAGGATAGCCAGAGACTCAGCCAGAGCCTCGACCTGCTCGATGCACTCGACGTCACACTGGTAGGCGTGCTGGCTGGTCGTGCTGATGGTGATGATGCCCTTCGGCCCTGGCATCTTGAGCTTGAGGTAGGTGTAGTTGGGGACGGCCATGAACTTGGCGTAGCATGGTCGTCCCAGGATCGCGTGGTAGGTCCCTGGGAACCTGACCACGTCGAAAGTGAGGACCTCCCGTCTGAAGTTGTTGGGGGTCCCGAAGCAGACGGACAGATCGATCTGTCCGAGGGGGTGGGCACGATGCCCCGGCACCACTCCGTGGAATGGTGAGGTGTCGTTCCTCAGCCGGGACTTGCTGATCCCCATGAGGGCCAGAGTCTCGGCATAGAGGATGTTGAGGCCGCTGCCTCCATCCATCAGCACCTTAGTGAGACGGGTCTCGGCGATGATGGGGTCGACGATCAGAGGATAGCTCCTGGGATTGGGGATCCGATCCGGGTGATCGTGTCTGTCGAACGTGATCGCGCTCTCGGACCATTTGAGGTATGAGGGTGCGGCCGTGCTGACTGCGCAGACCTCTTGGAGTTCGCGCTTCCTCTGACTGCAGTGAGGCGAGCCGCTCATCCCCCAAAGATCAGAAGGCAGTTCTTGATCTTGGGGAAAACCTCCCCCTCGAGGTCGTCGTCCTTGGGAGGCTCTTCGGCACTCTCCTTGGTGATGATGTCGGTATAGTACCGACGAAGGACGGTGCACTCCTCAAGGGTGTGCTTGGTTGGCCCCCTGTGATAGGGGCACGGCTTCTTCAACATTTCGTCGAAGAGACCGGGGCCAGCAGGAGCCCGTTTGGGGTTCTTGCGATCTACCGCGGCGACCAGGTCGTCGTCCGACTGTCCCTGCTTCCCCTTGCGACCCTTCTTCTTCTTCTTTGGGTCGCGCGAGCCCGAGGCTTCGGTAGCCTCGGCCTTTTGTTTCCCCTTGGCTGTGCTATCGGAGAAAATGCCGCCAACTGCTTCTTCGCCTGAGGTAAATTTGGTGGCGATGTCGAGCAGCTGGCTCGTGCTCGTGGGGGTCTTGCGTCCGAGCTCGTGTACCAACTCCTTACAGGTGGTACCGGAAATGAAGGCTCCGATCACGTCGGAATCCGTGATGTTGGGGAGCTCGGTGCATTGTTTAGAGAATCGCCTGATAAAGTCTCGGAGGGACTCGTCAGGTTTCTGCCGGCAACTCCTGAGGTCCCAGGAGTTCCCAGGGCGCACGTATGTGCCCTGGAAGTTCCCGACAAAGATTCTGACCAGGTCAGCCCAGTCATGGATCATGCGCTCAGGGAAGTGCTCAAGCCACGCCCTGGCCGTGTCGGCCAGATGCAGTGGGAGGTTGCGGATGATAAGCAGGTTGTCATCCGCCCCGCCTAGCTGGCATGCCAGGCGGTAATCCGCCAGCCAGAGCTCAGGGTTAGTTTCACCTGAGTACTTGGCGAGGTTGGCGGGTTGTCGGAATCGCGCCAGGAATTTGGCACTGCGTATGGCCTCGCTGAAGACGTGGGGCCCCGGAGACTCTGGTGACGTGCTTCGGTCGTGATCGGGGTCGTACCTCCAGCCTCGGCGCGGTCGGTAACGTCGGGACTCGGCCTCGTCCCTGTCGCGTCGCCTGGCCTCGAGGGTGGCCCGTACGTCCGCGTCGGCTCCGACGCGCTCGTGAACTGACGGGGCCCTGTTGCCCCCTTGGGGGTCAGGGGGTGGCGGACCCTGTACCGTTGGTGCCTTGTTCGGAGGGGGTCGGTCCCCACGACGTCTTGTGCTGTGGGATTGTGAGGCAGAACTCTCCGCGTTCTGCACCACAGCCTGCTCCAGGAGGCCACGTAGCCCCTGGCGTACCCTTCTTCCCTCAGGGGTCGATGGCTTAGGCATCGCCCTGAGGAGGAGCGCAGCGGCCATCAAGTTTTGGCTGGCCATACTGAAGACTGGGGCGTCACCCCCTTGGTCCTCGACGATATGGCGGTTGACGTCACGGGCGCGGCGTCTAGCCTCGCCCCCATCTCCGCGGCCCGATGGGTCTCGAACCAGGGCCTCACGGAGTTGTCGGAGGCGTGCGCGTTCTTCTTCGAGTCTGGCCTCCAGCTCGTCGAGCTGCGCGAGGTCAGGGTGATGTCCTCCAACGGGGGCCGATGCTACCCCTCGGGCGCCGAGATCGGTTCCGGGAGTAGGGTTGGGAGGTGGAGTTGCGTCCTCTTGCCTAGAGGGCCCTGCGTCCCCCTGGGCGCCATGCGGCGTGCCTCCGACTTCTAAGTTGAAGCACTCTCATGACGGGTCGTGGCTTCCATCGTCGGAGTCGGAGTAGCCGAGACAATAGTTGCTGGCCTCCAAGAAACGCATGAAAGTTTCCGGGTCGCCACATCTAGAGAAATCAGCGCCGGCCCACTCGTCGTCACCCGAGGTGAGGTCCTCTGGGTATGATGAGACGGGTGGTGTGGAGACGAGGTCCAGTGTAGACCTCAAATGGTGCCCTGGAAGTTCCGCGTACGCACTTAATGAAGTGCTCACGGAAGAGGCGTAGGTGGCGGCGGCATTCCTGAGCCCAAAAGGTAACTCAAGAGGTGCCGCTGCTGCTCCTTCATCCGTAGGTGGAGGAGGACGGGATGTTGAGGCCCCTTTGTCCCCCTTGCGGGGGACGGGTGCGGTCCTTGCCTTCCCCTTCGACCGGGGCGGAACGGGAGGCCGCGATGATCCTCTGTTGGTCCTAGGGCCGGGGCTTGATGCCCCGCGAGCCCTTCCTCTAGCGCCTGTCGAGCCGGAGGGTTGGGCGACCTGGTGAGGAATATGCGGGGGAAAGGCCGGACGGGTCCTAGCCTCAGAGGTAGGGTCGGAGATCCTAGATCTCTGACGCCCCCTCCGTGAGCCCCCCGCATGGCGTCCCGAACGTCTCCCACGCACTGACTGTGGTGGGATCGGCTCGGGGCTAAGCTCGACATCGTCACGTGGCGGGAGGAGGACCATGTCGTAGCCGGAACCGAGGGACATGAACTCCAAACTCCCAAACACCATGATGGTGCCGCGACGGAGCGGGCGAAATTCGCCTGCCATCCAAACCTTCCTAGTAGGTTCAGGTGAATGTCACACAGAAGGCCCCTACCTGGCGCGCCAACTGTCGGCGTCTAGACTCGTGATCTAGGCACTAACGAGTATAAGTCTGCGTGACTACCCAAATTTGGATGGTGATGCAAGTGAGACACAGAGAGTTTATACTGGTTCGGGCCAAGAATGCCCTACGTCCAGTGTGACTGTAGATTCTGTATAACCTTGCACCCAAAGGCGCTTGTAGTAGGGGGTACAAGCTGGTTGCGAGAGAGGGCTAAGTCCCAGGTCTCGGCTTGGTGCTGGAAAGAGTGCGGGTTGCTGCTCTGAAAGAGTGTGACGGTAGTGAGTGCGTGCGTGTGTGTGTGGATACTTCCCCCCTCTAGCTATGAGTCCTGGCTCCCCTTTTATAGCCTCAAGGGGAGACAAAGATTTACATGAGTTGATTTCCCTGGGTGGAACGGTGAATCCACAGTCTCGACCCTGTTGGAGGTGGTCCATCTAGTCCTTGAGGGATGGTTGACGGCATGGCTGCTCCTGTAGAGGGTTACCGAGCCCTGTAGGGGTCGCGGGGGTCGGATCACCAGCACTGCTGCACATCCTGTCAACAGTGGGAAAAGACCTCAAATAGTGGTGCTTATTAATCTCTCCCATTCCCTTCCTACTGTGAGACAGTATGTCACAGTGAAAGAGGTAAGGGCACAGTGACCAGGGTGGTTGGAATAGTTATCGCCTTGCCCTGCCGTGGTATGGAAGCCATCGCGTCTGTCATGTCGTGGGTACGGGCGCCGTATGATGGGAGTCTTGCTGCCCAGGCGGAGTGGGGTCCGTCGCCCGAGCCTGGGCGGGGTCGGGCGAGTCGGAACCTGCGTCCGAGGCCCTGAGGGGTCGGGCGAGTCGGAACTTGCGTCGGAGGCCCTGAGGGGTCGGTCGAGTCGGAACTTGCGTCCGAGGCCCTGAGGGGTCGGGCGAGTCGGAACTTGCGTCCGAGGCCCTGAGGGGTCGGGCGAGTCGGAACTTGCGTCCGAGGCCCTGAGGGGTCGGGCGAGTCGGAACTTGCGTCCGAGGCCCTGAGGGGTCGGGCGAGTCGGAACTTGCGTCCGAGGTCGTGAGGGGTCGGGCGAGTCGGAACTTGCGTCCGAGGCCCTGAGGGGTCGGGCGAGTCGGAACTTGCATCCGAGGCCCTGATGATTGTGGTTAGTATGTTTCTTTGCGTTTTTTATTGCTCTGATTTGGGTATCCCTTATTATGGTACCCAACACTACTCTTCAACAATATCATTAGTCATCTTGGCCTTATTGACCTGCCTCTCAAAGGTAGATCTTATACTAGAGCAACATGCAAGATAGCCCTGTACTTGAATAGGTTGACTAGTTTTTCACTTCTGTGGCATGGACAAGTCAGTACCCCTCCACCCTAGTCCTCCCTCTTGCTAGAAACACTTCTGACCATGTCCCCTACAAAGTTTAGATTAGGACCAACATCCCTAAAGCCAATATTTTTAGATTTAAAAACTACTGGTTCCACTATGCTGACTGCCTTAAGCAGATCTTTGATGCTTGGGCCATCCCCACTAGATGTTCTGACAGGGCTCAAGTAATGAGTGCAAAGTTCAAGTTGCTCAAGAGAATTCTTAAAATTTGGGCCAAGCATCTTTCCAAGCTTAGTAGGCTACTCTCAAACTGCAACCTCACCATTGCTTTTCTGAACATGTTGGAGGAGATTAGATCCCTTTTCCCTTAGGAGGCTCCTTTTAAGACCTTTTTGAAAGCTCACATGAGCAGTCTGCTAGCAATGCAAAGTACTTACTGGAACCAGAGATTCACGTAGAGGTATTTGCTCTATGGGATGAAAAAACTAAGTTCTTCCATGCCATGGCCACTGAGAGGTATAGAAAAAATGTCATCTATCAAATCTTGGATGAAAATGGTAGAATGGTTACTGATCATAGTGAGAAAAGTGCTCTTTTCTATCAGGAGTTCAAGATTAGACTTGGGACCATAGTTGACACTAATATGCAGTTCAATCTTGATGAATTTGTTCAGCCTATTAGTGATCTAGACTCTTTGAGTCAACCTTTTAGTAATGAAGAGATTGACGTTGTCATCCTTGACCTCCCTCACGACAAAGCCCCTGGCCCTGATGGGTTCAACAGTTTGTTTTACAAGAAAGCTTGGTCCACCATCAAAGAAGATATCTACAAGGTTTGCAAAGTGATTTCTTCCTCCATTAGGCTAATCTCAAGAGTATCAATTCCTCTTACATCACTTTGGTGCCCAAGAAAGACAACCCTGAATCTATTAATGACTTCAGGCCCATATCTCTTCTCAACTCCTCCTTTAAGGTCATCTCCAAACTGCTAGCTAATAGACTCCAGCATAAAGCCTTACAAACTGTTCATGAGAATCAGTATGGCTTTATAAAAGGTAGGACTATTTAGGATTGTCTTGGATGGGCTTTTGAATATCTACATCAGTGTCACCAGTCCAAGAGACCCATTATTATTCTTAAGCTTGATGTTGAAAAGGCTTCTTGTTGAGCATGCTATTTTCATCAATATGCTTAAACCCAAGGGTTTCACCAAAGATGGATTAGATGGGTTGGAGATTTGCTCTCCTCTGTCACCTCTTGTGTGCTTTTGAATGGTGTTGCTGGGAAGGAGTTGAAATGTAAGAGAGGGGTGAGGCAAGGTGACCCTCTCTCCCCTCTCCTTTTTGCTATTGCTGCCAACCTTTTATAGTGCATTATCAACAAGGAGTATGAGCTTGGAACCCATAGTCCCCCTTTCCCTCAGAATCATGATATCCCCTTCCCCATTGTGCAATATGCTGATGACACCATTTTAATCATGCAAGCATGTGAAGCTCAACTTATTCACCTAAAGGATATTTTCTAGAGGCTGGCCACTTCTAGTGGGCTTAGAGTTAACTTTAACAAATCTTGCCTCCTCCCTATCAATATTGACCATGAGAGGGCTTCCTCCTTGGCTTCTACCTTTGGGTGCTCTGTTGACTCATTCCCATTTACCTATCTTGGCTTGCAAATGGGCCTCACCAAGCCCCATGTTAAGGATTATGCCCCTCTTATGTGCAAAATTGAAAGAAGACTCTCTACCAGTTCCCACCTCTCTTATGCTGGAAGACTCTAGTTGGTTTAGTTCTGTTATTTCCTCCCTGCCTACTTACTATATTTGCTCTCTCAACCTCCCTGTTGCTGTGATTGAAATTATTAAAAAGTATAGAAAAAATACCTTTGGAGAGGCAGTGATTTCAAGAGAAAGGGGTATAATCTAGATACCTGGGACCTTGTCAGAAGACCTAAGAGTAAGGGAGGCCTTAGGGTTATTAATCTAAGTTCACAAAATGATGCTCTCTTGTTGAAGCAACTAGACAAATTTTATAAGAATCATGATGCCAAATGGGTCAGTCTTATCTAGAACAAGTACTATAGGTCAAGTGTTCCTCACGTGTCTAGAGAGAAGGGTTCCTTCTGGTGGAAGGATATCCTTAGATTAAATGTGCAGTATAGGAGGGTGGTGTTGGGCATTCTTAACGTCATTACCAAAAGTAGACTTAGTTTTCTAATTCTGATAACGGCGCCAAAAATGTCGAACCTATCCCTCATGCCACTTAAGCCAAGTTGTCATCCCTAGCATATCAAGAGAGACGCGGTATTGAAATATACAATTGCTCTTCTGAATGAATAATAAATGAGATCTGCAAGTGCACAGATTAATACCGATGTAGCATTTTAACCGGGAAGTATTCCAGGTATCGTTATTTATATTTTTACCAGTGGGAAGGGATTGCTAATCATCAATGTTGATTATGGAATGGAATATGGAACTGAGTATCTATCATTGCATGTGTAATAGAGAGCATTTATGTATCTCTTTCATACAGGGATAAATGTCAGATAAAATATAGATAAAGTATGAATGGCGACAAAGATAATTAATCTGATCAGCATAACTAGCCACATATAATAATGATGAGCACCTCAACAGATATTCTAGCAAGTCATTAGCATGGAATTAGGATGAACTACAAGAATATTTCCTAAGTTATTCTTAACTGTAAAGTCTAGTATCATAGTTAGTGCAATTATACTTGGCAATCATTGTGAGACAGGACTACGCCCATGCATAGTGATATTATCAAGGAAGATGAGAAACATAGCAATCACTCCTCTGTAATAATGTTGCTCTGCCTGCCCTATACATGGGAGGGGGACTATATAAGAATCAATGGAGCTGTCACCACCACGAACTACCCTGCGATCCGGCATATAGGGTACAATCGCAGATAAATACTATATAGGCACCACGCCTACACAATACTTATCATTTACCCACTGTACACATGGATAAACGTTATACGATTCTAAACATGTATATAATTCCAATCTAACTAAGCCAAGCATATAGCTATGATAAACTAAGAATGATATAATTGCAAATATAAACAAGTAGAGAAAAGTCATAATCAATATATTGAAGTAGAACAAAGTCATATTCATAATATTAAAGAACAATGATGAATAAATGAAGAACAGTAGAGGAATTACCAAGAATCCTATTGACACATCCGGAAACCAATCGAAGATTGACTCCTTCTAGTTCTAATCCTATGTAGCTATGCTAAACTAGAGATCTAGTTGATGTGGTGGCTCTAGGGCTTGATCAGAGATTTCTTCTCCCGAGATGGATTAATGAATTAGGGTTTCAGAGGTCCTCTACTCTAGGGGCCAGCGGGCCTGCTTATATAGTCCCTCCAAATGAATATGGATTGTTGGATCAAACCGACCTTAATCGCATGGTTTTCCTTAATCCCTTAGGTCGGTGGAGCATGATCCGCGAGGCGGAGCATGATTGGCTCTCAGGCTAGGGTGGGCGCCCTGTCCCCGGGCCCGCTCGGCCTCCCGCTCGTTCCCGTGGCTTCTGGACTCTTCTAGATTGTAACACCCCAGTGTTATGGTTGCATCATTCACATGCATAACATGAGCATCATCATCTTCATAAGCATACCATGATCATCATTTACCTTGGGTCATATCATTTTATGCAAAAGTGCGGGTTAACTTGCTTAATTATGCTTCCTATGCTTGTGTTTGCTTTTTCCATGCTCATGCTTATGTTCTATGCCTTGGTAAATAGTTCATCTATGCTTAACTCAACTTGTGGAGCAATGTTCATGTTGGTCACATCTCCAAATTTAGTACCTAAGTCATACTTTCATCTTTAGGCCCTAAAAACCTCTTTTGCTTAGGCTTTTAAAACGTGCTTCATAAAATGTTTGCATGTCAAAACTTTCTACAGCAAAGTTGTAGCAAATTTTATAATGAACAAAAGTTGTTTTATGGCCATCTCATGAAAATGACCACATCTAGCTCAAAAGTGTCCCACAAGGCAGATTTGGGGCTGTTTCCAACACTTAGAAATTTTTCTAAGTCTGGGAATGCAACAGTTTGCTCGAGGGTGGTTTGGATTGCTTCCATTTTGAAATCCAGGCCGAATCAAGTATTGATCTTGTAAGCAAATTTGAAGTCCTCATGTAGCTCTACAACATGGAGCAATTAGCCAGCAAAATCATGATCGGTTTAAGAGATAATCGAGGTCCAAAATCGAGTTTCAGTCGGCTCTGTAACTGAATGGAGGCAGCGTCAGTGGGGAGGAGCTCACCAGTGACACCGCGTGTTTGGACTCGTGGTGTTCGTATGTCGCCGTTGGTCCCGCTTGTCAGCTCACAGCGTGTCCTCCAGGTCACCACGACGCCCCCGGTCGCGTGCACAGCGCCATTTCCCCTCTGGTTCGCTCTCTCTCGCGCTCATCGTCTTCTCCGCGTCGCCGCCGCTGCTTCGGCGAGCTCGCGCGCTCGCGTCTCGGCACATCCGGCCGAGCGACTTCACCCAGCGCTCCGCCAACTTCCCCGCATCACCATCGTCATGTTGCCTGCGGCTGCCGAGCCTTGGTAAGCCCGCATTGTCCTCTCCGTCGCGAGCTTACCTCGCCGGAGCTCCGCCGTGGTCACCAGTGTCGTGGCCAGGGCTCTGTAGTCCACCATTCTTTCTCGTTCTTGTCCCAAAAGCTCCGTTGAGTCGTGCTAGTGCTCGTCTGGATCTTCTTTTGCCCAGTCTCCGACCAGAGACGCCGGCGGTTGGCCGCACACCACCGCTGTGCTACCATTCGCGAGGGCGAGGTCCCTAGGGTGCGATAGAGCTAGGGTTTCTGGTACCAATCGTCGCGGAGTGGAGTGAGGAGCACGATGGTGCTCTTGGCCATCGCCGAGACCTCGCCGTTGATGAGATCTCCGACGGTCAAGTCTCGCCTCTGCTCGGGTCACTGATGAGTGGGGTCCGTTGACCCGCGGGGTCCTCGTGTCAGTCTCTCTTTCTTCTTTGTTTGAAATTAGGGTTTGTGCTGTTTTTGCAAAAATCATATCTCCAGTTCCTGAGATTCAAAAATTGTGAAACAAATTTTGTGTTGGTCCATGAGATGGCTAGTTTTTAATAAAAATATAATATGCACCATGTTTTCTGGGAAAAATAATTGTTATGAATTAATCTTGTTATTTGAGTGTAAATTCATATCTGTTGATATACTGCTCCAACTGCTGTGAAAGTTTTATCGTAGTCTCTGAGTGATATGAGAATGCTATGATAAATATTTCATGATTTTTGGAGTAATGTATCTTTGATATGTAATTTATGTTTGTGATATGGCTTGTTTTCATATTAAAATCATAATAAATGTTTGATGCTTATGCTGGTGTTCTACTTTGGTGTCAAGCTTGTTCATAGTAATAGTAACATGTAAATAATCTGAAATCTGTTGTTTGACACTATCTAAGCCATGTTTCTTAATTTATAAAATAAGCACCATGTTACATGTTAAATGCTTATCTTAAGTCTGGCATGTGCAATTGTTCTGAAAATTTTATGGTAATGTCAAGATGCTATGCTTGTGCTTCTGTAATTTTTGTAGATTTTTCTGAGCACTTTTTGTATCTTGTATTTATGTTCTTTTATGGAATTAAATTAATAAATGCCAAGTTATTGCTTGTTTAGAGGTCAACATGTAATGTTCTAGTAATCTTGGGCTATGCTTGTGCTTGTAAGCCATTTGGTTGGCACTAAATATGTTTTTGGCTATGTCATTAAATAATTAATTAAAGGTTTATAGCTGTTTTGGACAGCAAGGGGGTAATCTAACTTTTGCTTGATGATAACTTCGTTTTCTGAGAGACTTGCCTAAATCAAAGATGTTGTAAACTTTATGAGCTGGCTGCAGTTTAAATTTGGGATCTTTTGGTTCAGTAGTTTAAAAGTTATGGCTCTTCCAAGTTGGGTTCCAGAAATAGGTGTTCTCTGTTTTTCTCGGACAGAACCTGGAACTTTATTTAATTGGCCTGTTTAACTTGTGAATCTTGCTGTGATGTCTAAAGATAAAATGTAGACAATTTCATAAGCTTTCCAGAATATCCTCATTCATGTTTGTTGGATCTGTAAAGCATTAGTTATGATTTGTTTATTGAGCTGTACTGTTATTTGTTTGTTGCTGTTTATGGTTTGACTTGTTAAATCTTGCTAAGTTAGTTAGTTATCTTGTGTAATCTTGTTTTGGGAGTTACTCCGTAAATGAGTGTCCAGTGAAGTTCTAATTATGTAACCAAGCATTCATCCTCATCTAGTATGCACACGTTTCTTACTCATTGTGCATGCAATAGGTGCACTGGAAACGACAGCTTCGTTCGAGCTCCATCAAGCGAACCCCGAAGGCCAGGAGATCAGTCCGAAAGTGGAGGTCCAGCTAGTCGGACAAGAGGAGCCCAAAGAGGAGGTCGAGTGCCCTAATCACGAGCCAGCCTCGTTCGTGAAAGGGAAGCCCCGGAGCATTTTAAGTCTCCCACTTAATTTTGAAAGCTTACTTGATTATGTTATATCTATTGATGCATTACGTATAGGAGTTGTGATGAAACTCTTACTGCATTATACCCTTTTTCTTGTCCAGATATCTTACCACTACCTGGTTGTAGAGTTAGGATCGAGTAGCAGCTTAGCCATGCTTTAATCGGTAGAAGTCGGGTGATATCCTGTCACCTGCGCGAAATAGGGTTGTGTCGGATCACGATTGACTATATGTGCTATCGTGGGAAAGAACCTGATTAAAATGACTTAAGCCAGGCGAGTTTTGCAAGGTTGTAGTAACTCCATCTGTGGCAGCTAAGGACCGATCGTTGTACGTCCTCTTGTCATGTTGAACGCATGTCTGACACTTAGTTGGCCGGATAACTCGTTCCGACCGCGAAGCCTAGTATTATGACTTAGCCCAGAAGACCGGCAAGTACAAAGTGCGCACTACCGGAGGAAGTGCGTTGTGCGGGGGACCATTGGCATAAGACCAAAGGCAGGTGAGTTAAAAGTCCTAACCTCCCTGGCAGAGTGGTAGCCCAGGGAGTACGGCGCTGATCGGAGCCACGATTCCTGAGTCGTACCAAAGGTGATCCGCTTGCTCTTCGACGGGGGATGCTTGGGTGAGTGCTAGGAATAACCCTCCAGCTGGATATGAATCGATTCGAATCGCCGTCTCTCCCGGATAGTGAGAACTTGACAGAGCAGTGGCAAACGTAGCATTCACTAAGTACAATGGTTCTTGACAATGATGTGATGATAGCCAGGAAGAACATATGATGAACACTATATGGTTATTATTGGTTGTAATAATCAAGTGAAGTGCTTAGTTTAGGTGCTAATCTAGTGGTAGGCTAATGATGATTAATATGATGCTTTTACAAATGGTGTAGTATCCACTTAAGCTTTTGGCAATGTTGAGTCAAGCCAGCTACACTTTATACTCAGACTTGCATGATTCTTGGTGTCTTTTATGTTTTACTAGACAGGTAAGTCTAGCTGAGTATATCCTCGTACTCAGGGTTTATTCCCACCTGTTGCAGATGATATCTTTTATGATGGCTTCTGTAAGACCTGTCTCCATCCCACTGGGGATGAGGACTAAACCGTTGGGCATGGTCCTATAATAACTTTGTACCTGTTGCTTTTGATGGATGGTATGAGACTGGCAGAAACAAGAACTTGGAATATGTGTTGTAAACTATTTTGCTTCCGCTACTGTGGACTTGGGTTGTAATAACTAAGTAACTCCGATGTGGTGCCGCTTCGACGGCAATGAATGAACTATGTAACAATCGCTGTGTTATGTTGAACTATTACGATCTTGGTTTGTTGCAAGTTGGTTTGAAGTCCTTTGAGATTTCAGTTGACTACCAGGATTATATGGCCTCAAGTCTGGAAACATGATTGCTAGTTGATCGTTTCTACACTTGAACTCTTATAATTTGGTCGGTTCTGTGACAGCTGGCATCGGAGCAAGTTCAACATTATAAATGCAGCGTTTGTGTATTTAAAACAAAAGAGTTTTTAAATAAACTGAGAAAATTAATACCAAAGTTATGCTAGTGGTCGAATCCTCCTTGCCCGTATAAGGACTCTAGGTGGCTAATTAATTACTGACTTGAGGGGTTTTAATTATGCATCTCCGGCAGTACTCAGGTATGGATGTGTGATGACCACACTATGCTACCCTGTGGTCTAATGGTAGAGGTAGCCTTCATATATGAATTAGCCACATATGTCGCTAGATTTAAATTATGCAACGTCACACCTACGCTCTGGTAAGTGAGAGCATGATCTTCCAAACGGCGGTCTAGGGGAGTGTTCGCGGTGGTTTTCTGGAGCGGTTACATGTCAAAACATGGAACCACGAAAGAAACTTAATTGGGGAGCATTTAATTTCTTGGGTAGTTGTGGTGTCATTGTTTGTGCATGACAGGCATGTATAAGCAATGTGCACTTAGTTTACTACTTTCTTGAGTGAAATATTGGGAATTGTTGGGCTGCAATGAAGTTTTCTGTAGGTACTCTAACAGCGCGCGTGTTCATCGATAGTTATCGTATCAAGAGATGAATGTATGCCACCGTATATCCGTTAGAATATTAATTTTCTAAGTTTGTGAGGATGTACGGTTCGCGCATGCATCATATTGCATTCATACATATATTTTGTCTACTCCTTCCCTTACAATATCGTCCCTTTTAATTAAATAAATGTTGCTTAAATTTAATCCTCTCTTACCCATGGTTATTCCTTTCCACAGATGGACGTGCCCGCTTCACCTCGCCCTAGTGACACCTTTCTGAGCTAGTTTGGCACTCCTACTCTGCTCTGGAGGGTGCTACAGTCTGTGGGGTATACTGAGCCACCTCAGTATTCTTGGTGGGAGGTGGATATGACAGGAGACTTGCAGTGGTTCGTTGTGCAGGGAGTTGTCCCACCACATGAGGGCAGGCCTGCATGGACTGGGTGGACCTACAACTCAGATGGGTAGACCCCATGGGAAGCAGCTCAGGTTGCAGCCCATGCTATGTTGCTCAACATATGTCAGAGGTTTGGTGATGAGCTGACTGGAGGGCCAGCGGCCTCCATTCCCCATGCTGACCTTGCAGCAGCGGAGTGGAAGCAGGCTGATGGTTGTGCATTGGTCCGAGGCCGAGGAGAGCGAGCTGAGAGTTCCAGTCCTACTATGAGTGCTATGATGCCGATGCTCAAGCTGTTTAGTCAGCGAGAGGACACCTATGCACAGGTGATGGTGGCTGTTCGCCGTGCTCAGGAGATGCAATGGAAGGCTGAAAAGCGTGCTCACAAGTTTTGCAAGCAAGCTAGACTCCTGGAGCAAGCCCAGAAGGACCGCAATGACTGGGAAGACATTGCGGAGTATCGCAGGCAGCAGTGGGTGAAGGCCATTAGAGAGAGAGATCATAAGCAGGACCAGATGAGTCAGTTGGCTAGAGAGAAGGAGACCGTGCAGGAGCGCTTGGTGCAGATCACTTGTGAGAGGGATATTGCACTCCGCGTGTCGGAGAACAGATGTCGGGCATGGGAGATGCACCGGATCCAGTCGCTTGAGCAGGAGAACTATCTGCAGGATTAGATTGAGGCTGGTCTTATAGAGATTCACCGTCTCAACAACTTGCTACACTCTATTCCTCGCCCTGTGCCAGTGTATCCAGTGGTGGGACCTCAGGTGATCGTGGCCGATGATGATAGTATGGAGGTAGATGGACCGGCCGCGGTTGCACCACCTTTGCACGAGGACGTGGAGGACGAGGAGCTTGAGCCGGTTAGCGACTAGGATGGAGAGGCGATCTTCGACGCTGACTCGGACGACGAGCCTGGAGTGTAGCGGGTAGTTGGTAGTCATCCTGTGAGGATCTTTTGTAGAATGACTGTCGGCAGTTATGCTTTTGTAATCATGTTGTAATCCGGAACCTTGATCTTAGACTTATGGTCTGTACTGTGATGGTGTAATAATTTCATGGACCCAATGTTGTCAACTTTATCATGTTCGAACGGGTGTGATGATACTTTCCGTTGTTGTGCATTTTACGGATATCTATGACATGTGTTGGGATTGGTGATGTTGTTTTGTGGAATTGAATTGTTGTGCCTGTTGGGTATTCTTAACATCATTACCAAAAGTAGACTTAGTTTTCTAATTCTGATAACGGTGCTAAAAATGCCAAACCTATCCCTCATACCAGTTAAGCCAAGTTGTCATCCCCAGCATGACATGAGAGACGCGGTATTGAAATATGCAATTGCTCTTCTAAATAAATAATGAATGGGATCAGCAAGCGCACAGATTAATACCGATGTAGCATTTTAACCGGAAAGTATTCCAAGTATCGTTATTTATATTTTTACCACTAGGAAGGGATTAGCAATCATCAATGTTGATTATAGAATAGAATATGAGATTGAGTATCTATCATTGCATGTATAATTGAGAACATTTATTTAACTCTTTCATACAGGTTTAAGTGTCACATAAAAGATATATGAAGTAATGAATAGTGACAAAGATAATTAATCTGATCAGCATAACTTAGCCACATAATAAATATGATAAGCACCTCAATTAGATATTCTAGAAAGTCATTAGCATGGAATTAGAACGAACTACAAGAATATTTCCTAAGTTATTCTTAACTATACAGTCTAGCATTATCATAGTTAGTGCAAGTATACTTAGCAATCATTGTGAGACAAGATTACACCCATGCATAGTGATATTATCAAGGAATATGAGAAACATAGCAATCACTCCCCTGTAATAATGTTGCTCTGCTAACCCAATACACGAGAGGGGGACTATATAAGAATCAATGAAGCTGTCACTATCATGAACTACCCCGCGATCTGGCATATTGGGTACAATCGCAGATAAATACGGTATAAGCATCACGCCTACACAATATCTATCATTTACCCATGGATCCGATGGATAAACGCTATACGATCCAAAACATGTATATAGATCCAATCTAACTAAGCCAAGTATATAACTATGATAAACTAAGAACAATATAATCTTGAATATAAACAAGTAGAGCAAAGTCATAAGCAATATATTGAAGTAGAACAAAGTCATATTCATAATATTGAAGAACAAAGATGATTAGAAGAACAATTAGAAGAACAATTAGAGAATTACCAAGAATCCTCTTGATTGATCCGTTATCCAATCGAAGATTGACTCCTAGTTCTAATCCTATGTAGCTATGCTAATCTAGATGTCTAATTGATGTGGTTGTTGACGATCCTTCAGTATCAAATTTAATTATCAAATAAACAAAGAAAAGGATCCAAATGAAATCAACATCTAGACTTAGGGTTTTATCTGACAGAATTCCACGAGTTTGGTGTTTGTCTATTTCTGCAGGGGGTTATCAGGAAATACGGAAGAAAGGCCCACACGTCGGGATTACATAGAGATATTAACGTGCCGCGCAATTATCTTACATCTAGAAGACTCCAGAAGCCACGGGAAGGAAGCGGAGGCCGAACGGGGCCAGACACTGGGTGCCCGCCCCCTGTTGGAGTCCAAACAGGACTCTCTTTCGGGACTAATCTCCACCGACCTAAAGGATCAAGGATAACCATTCAATCAATGTCAGTTTGATCCAACGGCCCATATTCACTTGAAAGGACTATAAAACTAGACCCCCTGGCCCCTGGAGGAGAGAGCCTCTCAACCCTAATTCATTATTCTCAAGGGAGAAGAAGCCCCTGATCAAGATTAGAGCCACCACATCAATTAGATATATAGATTAGCATAGCTACATAGGATTAGAACTAGAAGGAGTCAATCTTCGATTAGTTTTCGGATCTGTCAAGAGGATTCTTGATAATTCTCTAATTGTGCTTCTAATTGTTCTTCTAATCATCTTTGTTCTTCAATATTATGAATATGACTTTGTTCTACTTCAATATATTGCTTATGACTTTGCTCTACTTGCTTACATTCAAGAATATATTGTTCTTAGTTTGTCATAGTTATATACTTGGCTAAGTTAGATTGGATCTATATACATGTTTAGGATCGTATAGCGTTTATCCATCGGATCCATGGGTAAATGATAGATATCGTGTAGGCGTGGTGCTTATACCGTATTTATCTGCGATTGTACCCAATATGTCACAACGTGCGGTAGTTCGTGATAGTTACAGCTTCATTGATTCTTATATAGTCCCCCTCTCGTGTATTGGGCTGGCAGAGCAACATTATTACAGGGGAGTGATTGCTATGTTTCTCATTTACCTTGCTAATATCACTATGCATGGGCGTAGTCTTGTCTCGCAATGATTGCTAAGTATGCTTGCACTAACTATGATAATGCTAGACTATATAGTTGAGAATAACTTAGGAAATATTCTTGTAGTTCATTCTAATTCCATGATAATGACTTTCTAGAGTATCTAATTGAGGTGCTTATCATAGTTATTATGTGGCTAAATTATACTGATCAGATTAATTATCTTTGTCACTATTCATTACTTCATATATCTTTTATGTGACACTTATCCCTGTATGAAAGAGTTAGATAAATGTTCTCAATTATATATTCAATGATAGATACTCAATCTCATATTCTATTCTCTAATCAATATTGATGATTGCTAATCCCTTCCCAGTGGTAAAAATATAAATAACGATACCTGGAATACTTCCCGGTTAAAATGCTACATCGGTATTAATCTGTGGCTTGCAGATCCCATTCATTATTTATTTAGAAGAGCAATTGCATATTTCAATACCGCGTCTCTCATGTCATGCTGGGGATGACAACTTGGCTTAACTGGTATGAGGGATAGGTTTGGCATTTTTAGCACCGTTATCAGAATTAGAAAACTAAGTCTACTTTTGGTAATGATGTTAAGAATACCCAATAGGCACTACAATTCAATTCCACAAAACAACATCACCAATCCCAACACATGTCATAGATATCCGTAAAATGCACAACAACGGAAAGTATCATCACAGCCGTTCGAACATGATAAAGTTGACAACATTGGGTCCATGAAATTATTACACCATCACAGTATAGACCATAAGTCTAAGATCAAGGTTCCGGATTACAACATGATTACAAAAGCATAACTGCCGACAGTCATTCTACAAAAGATCCTCACAGGATGACTACCAACTACCCGCTACACTCCAGGCTCGTCGTCCGAGTCAGCGTCCGAGATAGGTTTGGCATTTTTAGCACAGTTATCCGATTTAGAAAACTAAGTCTACTTTTGGTAATGATGTTAAGAATACCCAACAAGCATTTTTGGCGCCGTTGCCGGGGAAGGTTGATTACTAATCAGGAATGGATATAGATTTTGAGTTATCATTCGCATCACTAATATGATTGAGCTTATCTATTCTCTCATACAGTTTTACCCCGATATTTTTTCTATTTTATCTTATGCAGGGGAATGTATGAATAGAAGACATCTTCTAGGAAATTTTGTTGACAATCCCGAAGCATTATTCAGAAAGACTAGAGCCAAGCTCAAGAAGAGATCATAAACACTTCAGCAAGAAGCTTCATCCCATCAAGAAGATCACCGGAACTTGTCTTCAGAGTTCGAAGCCATGGCGAACAAATCGATCCGTGAGTTCTCAGCTCCCACTACGAACAACATCTGCACTGGACCTGCTACAGAGATCGATGGCAATTTTGAGCTCAAGCCTGGACTTATCAACATGGTGCAATCCAACCAATTCTGTTGGAAGGCACACGAAGATGCTAGTGCTCACCTCCAACACTTCCTAGAGATTTGCAACACATTTACCTTATCAGGAGTCCCCAGAGATGCTATACTACTTCGCCTCTTCCCATTCTCACTGTTAGGCAGAGCGAAGCAGTGGTTCTACGCTACAAAAGAGAAGAATACTACGTGGGCCCTCTGCTCAACAAACTTCCTGGCTAAGTTCTTTCCCATCGGCAAGACCAATGCTCTCCATGGGAAAATTACAAGTTTTCAGCAACAAAATGATGAATCTGTTCCAGAAGCATGGGAGCACTTCCAAGACTACATCCTAGAATGTCCCCATCATGGAATGGAGAGTTGGCTACTGATGCAGACGTTTTATCATGGGCTCAGCAACAGTGCCCGAGAGACCATGGATGCTGCAGCTGGAGGAGCATTCTTATCACTTACCATACCACAAGCCACAGCTCTTGTGGAGAAGATGGCGTCCAACCAAGGCTGGAATGAAGAGAGGACCTAGACACGCAAGAAAGGTGGAGGTATGCATCAGCTCAAGGAGGTAGACATGCTGTCTGCAAAGCTAGACCTGCTCATGAAGAAGCTCGATGATAGAGCTGGAGATAAGAAAGAAGTTATGCACATCTACGACTCTCACATGACTTGTGAGGAGTGTGGAGATACTGGACACTCAGGCAACCACTGGCCTGAGATTCTTGAGGATGTGAACTACATCAACAATAACAACAACTACTACTACAACCGTCCTCAACAAAATCAAGGTTGGAATCAATAGAGGCCTAACTACTCAGGTAATTATCAAGGTAACAATTCTTACAATAATAATAATAACTTTCCACCTTTGAGAGACTTAGTGTCTAATCAAGAAAAGCTAATGGATAACCTATGTAAAAAATTGGCATCCAATGATAAAATCCTAGAAAATATAAATAATAGAATGGATAATTTCTCTACTGCCATCAAGAATCAAATTAGCTTTAATAAAATGATTGAATCTCAGTTAAATCAAATAGCTGCTGCTGTTCCTGCTACTAACCCCGGTATACAATCACAACCGGAAGGATTAGAATCTGCAAATCTTGTAGACATGTTTGATGCAGGTAACAACTGGAGTAACCCCGTCACTGAATGCACTACTAACCTTCTGCCGGTCAAGAGAGGTGATCCAGGATGCCCCGTCGTCCCGATCTCCATCGGTATGGTGGATGTCCCAGAAGCACTCTGCGACTTTGGCTCTAGTGTCAACATTATACCTAGGGTACTCTATGAAAAATTCTTTACATATCCTTTATCACAAACAACCATGTGTTTGCAGTTTGCAAATCAGACGATAAGTTTCCCAAAGGGAATATTGAAGAACCTTTGTGTCCGAGTTGGTACCTTATATGCCCCAGCAGACTTCGTGGTGATAGAGACTGGTAATGATGAGCGGGCACCTATCATCCTAGGGAGGCCATTCTTGAACACCTTGGGAGCTATCATCTATGCTAGTGCTGCCAAGATCAGTTTCTACATCAAAGGGAGAAAGGAGACGTTTTCCTTCAAGAACAAGACTACACAAATCCCTGATCAATCCAGACGTGAATCAAGGAAGAGGACCAACAGGAGGAATAGGAACAAGCAAGTGTGGACCGAGTTAGCTAGGATGGTCACTGCAGTTCATGGAGGTCAAGATCATCAACTTAAGCCACTGTGTCTGACCAAGAAGGACGACCCAGGAATGCCAAGCATCTATTGCTCCATAAATGGATACAACTTCTATAAGACGACTTGCAACACCGGATCGGGCGTCAACATAATGGCCGTAGTCACCTATCGGCTCTTGTTCGGAACCATGCCCTTAAGACCAACATACATTCAGCTCCAGATGGCAGATCAGACATTTCGAGAAGTTAAAGGAACAGTAACTGATGTCCCTGTCAAAATAGAGGATCATTTTGTCTACACAGACTCTCAGGTTATTGACATGGGAGAACACGAATACGATTCACCCATCATCCTTGGAAGACCGTTCCTCAGCACCGTTAAAGCGATCATCTACATTGGAATTGGAGAAGTCCATATGCACTTCCCCTCAGAGAAGGTACGCCGCTATTTTACTGACCCTAACTCTATTGTTGAAGAATCTAAGCAGGTCAGGAAACGATGCAACCGCAACCAGAGGAGGCAGATCATCAAGGACGGATGGGCAGACTATGAAGGAGAAGTGGTAAGGTCAGAAGACATACAGTTTAAACAGAAATATCCTGAGGAGACCGAAGCACCGAGTCAGGTGTGGAAAGAGAAGATAACTATACACGAAGAGGAGGCGCCGCCGGAAGTACCGACTACACCCAACGAATTCCAGGACAATTGAAGGAAACGGAGAGTCCCGTTCGGAGGACTTAAAAACACCGAACGCCTTGCCAAGATGTAAACTTGGTAGTTATCCTTTCCCTTTCAATTATTTCAAATAGTTTACTTAATTAGTTATAATCACACTATCCTAAAAAGAAAATAAAAATGTTAAAACAGTAAGCCGGATGTGAGTATACGAGGCGCATAAAACCCATAAGTACATTCACTGTGGTGGCATAAAAATAAAATAAATATTTCTTTTCTTCTTTATAAAATAAAAATATAAAAAACAGGGAGTAATATTTATTAAGGAGTCTCAACATGATAAAGGCTAGATATTTATGCTAACACTTAATCAGTTCCACAAGCTTTGTTGTCTATTTGAGCTCCACAGAGTTTAAAAATCAAGAAGACTAGCAGACGGAGGACATTCTAATCGCTGTCAGAATGCTATTGACTTTCAAATACACCTCTGCCACCTGCTAGCTACATCAAGAGAAATTACGTCAAAATTCAGCTTGGGGGAGAGCACCCCCATTTATCCCGCTAAGTATTTCTATCTTTATACTTATACTATATTAAAATATAGATATACATAATTATGGAAAAACAAATAAATATTTTATGCTTATATATATATGTCTTTTGCTTAGTGTGTTTAATAAATAAATAAAGTGGCTATGCTAATCTGAATCTTAATAATAAACTCTAGCATGGATATGATGAATAGTTGCTCTGCCCAATTTTAAAATTTGAAGTTCTCTCTCAAGTTTAGACATAACTGTTATAATTTAAAGCTTGCTCTAGACCTAAACTTGTGGGATGAAAACTTGATCTGAAGTCTAAGTTGTTAACGGATATGATATGGGTAGGTTGAGCTGCTGTTTATCTGTTCCTAGAGATGCTAGAATTCTGGAGAATTTTATCTTTGAAAATCTTTAACACATGATGAGTTCCTGTATGATGAGAGTTTAAATTACTACCACAGCCATATATACATGCTTGCTAGACTTTGAGCCACACATTTACTTTTTACAGCTTATGAGCATTGAGTGTGGTCAAGCTGTGTAGACCCTTAGGAGCTTGTCATGTGGTTAAATTAAGATTCACTTGCACGTTCACTCACATATGCTGCTTGTACTCCGGAAGTACCATCCACATATATCCATCCATTTCCATCTCCAGAATCACCTAAAAATATTCTACTCCTAATCCAGGAGAGAATAGCCAAAAATATTTCTATTTTTTCCTGTGAAATAAATGCTCAAGTTATCTTGTTACTACCACTTGCTATATTATCTCAAGAGATGAGTGCTCTAAAAAAAGAGAAAAGAGAAAAAAGATACGAGGAAATAAAAAGGGGCAAGTGCCCGGAACCTCGAAAGAAAAGAAAAAACGAGACGAGAGGTAAAAATGGATAAGTGTCCGATAGTAGAATTAGGTGTACAAGATACCCACGTGAGAGGAAAGAAAAAAAATATAGAGCATCTCATTCTCCTCACAAAGTTTCAAATAGCAAAGAAGGTATGTATCCCCTCAAAGAGCACAGGTAGAATTAGACTTCTGTTGACGGTCCTTAAGTATCAAATTTAATTATCAAATAAACAAAGAAAAGGATCCAATTGAAATCAACATCTAGACTTAGGGTTTTATCTGACAGAATTCCACGAGTTTTGGTGTTTGTCTATTTCTGCAGGGGGTTATCAGGAAATACGGAAGAAAGGCCCACACGTCGGGATTACATAGAGATATCAACGTACCGCGCAATTATCTTACATCTAGAAGATTCCAGAAGCCACGAGACCGAAGCGGAGGCGAAACGGGGCCAGAGGCAGGGCGCCCGCCCTCCTGCCCTGGGCGCCCGCCCCCTCTGGGAGTCCAATCAGGACTCTGCTTCATGGGAGATCTCCACCGACCTAAAGGATGAATCTAAACCATACAATCTATGTCGGTTTGATCCAACGGCCCATATTCACTTGAAGGGACTATAAAACCAGACCCCCTGGCCCCTGGAGGAGAGAGCCTCCCAACCCTAATTCATTATTCCTCAAGGGAGAAGAAGCCTCTGATCAAGATTAGAGCCACCACATCAATTAGATATCTAGATTAGCATAGCTACATAGGATTAGAACTAGAAGGAGTCAATCTTCGATTGGTTTCTGGATCTGTCAAGAGGATTCTTGGTAATTCTCTAATTGTGCTTCTAATTACTTTCTAATTATCTTTGTTCTTCAATATTATGAATATGACTTTGTTCTATTTCAATATATTGCTTATGACTTTGCTCTACTTGCTTATATTCAAGATTATATTGTTCTTAGTTTATCATAGTTATGTACTTGGCTTAGTTAGATTGGATCTATATACGTGCTTAGGATCGTATAGCGTTTATCCATCGGATCCATGGGTAAATGAGAGATATTGTGTAGGCGTGGTGCTTATACCGTATTTATCTGCGATTGTACCCAATATGCCAGATCGTGGGGTTGTTCGTGATAGTGACAGCTTCATTGATTCTTATATAGTCCCCCTCTCGTGTATTGGGCTGGCAGAGCAACATTATTACAGGGGAGTGATTGCTATGTTTCTCATTTACCTTGCTAATATCACTATGCATGGGCGTAGTCTTGTCTCGCAATGATTGCTAACTATGCTTGCACTAACTATGATAATGCTAGACTATATAGTTGAGAATAACTTAGGGAATATTCTTGTAGTTCATTCTAATACCATGCTAATGACTTTCTAGAGTATCTAATTGAGGTGCTTATCATATTTATTATGTGGTTAGTTATGATCAGATTAATTATCTTTGTCACTATTCATTACTTCATATATCTTTTATGTGCCACTTACCCCTGTATGAAAGAGTTAGATAATTGTTCTCAATTACATTTGCAATGATAGATACTCAATCGCATATTCTATTCTGTAATCAATGTTGATGATTGCTAATCCCTTCCCAGTGGTAAAAATATAAATAACGATACCTGGAATACTTCCCGGTTAAAATGCTGCATCGGTATTAATCTGTGCGCTTGCAGATCCCATTCATTATTTATTTAGAAGAGCAATTGCATATTTCAATACCGCGTCTTTTATATCATGCCGGGGATGACAACTTGGCTTAAGTGGTGTGAGGGATAGGTTTGGCATTTTTGGCACCGTTACTAGATTTAGAGAACTTAGTCTACTTTTGGTAATGATGTTAAGAATGCCCAACAAGCATTTTTGGCGCCGTTGCCGGGGAAGGTTGATTACTAATCAGGAATGGAATAAAAGATTTTGAGTCATCATTCGCATTACTAATATGATTGAGCTTATCTATTCTCTCATACAGTTTTACCCCGATATTTTTCTATTTTATCTTATGCAGGGGAATGTATGAATAGAAGACATCTTCTAGGAAATTTTGTTGACAATCCCAAAGCATTATTCAAGAAGACGAGAGCCAAGCTCAAGAAGAGATCATCAACACTTCAGCAAGAAGCTTCATCCAATCAAGAAGATCACCGGAACTTGTCTTCAGAGTTCGTGGCCATGGCGAACAAATCAATCCGCGAGTTCTCAGCTCCCACTACGGACAACATCCGCACTGGACCTGCTGCAGAGATCGATGGCAACTTTGAGCTCAAGCCTGGACTTATCAACATGGTGCAATCCAACCAGTTCTGTGGGAAGGCACACGAAGATGCTAGTGCTCATTTACAACACTTCCTGGAGATTTGCAACACATTCACCATATCAGGAGTTTCCAAAGATGCTATACTACTTCGCCTCTTCCCATTCTCACTGTTAGGCAGAGCGAAGCAGTGGTTCTACGCTACAAAGGAGAAGAATACTACGTGGGCACTCTGCTCAACAAACTTCCTGGCTAAGTTCTTTCCCATGGACAAGACCAATGCTCTCCGTGGGAAGATTACAAGTAGCAACAAAATGATGAATCTGTTCCAGAAGCATGGGAGCGCTTTCAAGACTACATCCTAGAATGTCCCCATCATGGAATGGAGAGTTCGCTATTGATGCAGACATTTTATCATGGACTCGGCAACAGTGCCCGAGAAACCATGGATGCTGCAGCTGGAGGAGCATTCTTATCACTTACTATACCACAAGCCACAGCTCTTGTGGAGAAGATGGCGTCCAATCAAAGCTAGAATGAAGAGAGGACCCAGACACGCAAGAGAGGTGGAGGTATGCATCAGCTGAAGGAGGTAGACATGCTGTCTGCAAAGCTAGACCTGCTCATGAAGAAGCTCGATGAAAGAGCTGGAGACAAGAAAGAAGTTATGCACATCTACGACTCTCACATGACTTGTGAGGAGTGTGGAGACAATGGACACTCAGGCAATCACTGCCCAGAGATACTTGAGGATGTAAACTACATCAACAACAACAACAACTACTACAACCGTCCTCAACAAAATCAAGGTTGGAATCAACAGAGGCCTAACTACTCAGGTAATTATCAAGGTAACAATTCTTACAACAATAATAATAATTTTCCACCTTTGAGAGAGTTAGTGTCTAATCAAGGAAAGCTAATGGATAACCTATCTAAGAAATTGGCATCTAATGATAAAATGCTAGAAAATATAAATAATAGAATGGATAATTTCTCTACTGCCATCAAGAATCAAATTAGCTTTAATAAAATGATTGAATCTCAGTTAAATCAAATAGTTGCTGCTGTTCCCGTTACTAACCCCGGTATACCATCACAACTGGAAGGATTAGAATCTGCAAATCTTGTAGACATGTTTGATGCAGGTAATAATTGGAGTAACCCCGTCACTGAATTCAATATTGACCTTCTGCCGGTCAAGAGAGGCGATCCAGGATGCCCCGTCATCCCGATCTCCATCGGCATGGTGGACGTTCCAGAAGCACTCTGCGACTTTGGCTCTAGTGTCAACATTATACCTAGGGTACTCTATGAAAAATTCTTTACATATCCTTTATTAGAAACAACCATGTGTTTGCAGTTTGCAGATCAGATGATAACTTTTCCACAAGGAATAATGAAGAACCTCTGTGTCCGAGTGGGTACCTTGTATGCCCTAGCAGACTTCGTAGTGGTAGAGACCGAAAATGATGAGAAAGCACCTATCATCCTAGGGAGGCCATTCTTGAACACCACGGGAGCTATCATCTACGCTAGAGCTGCCAAGATCAGTTTCTACGTCAAAGGGAGGAAGGAGACATTTTTCTTCAAGAACAAGATTACACAAATTCCAAATCAATCCAGACAAGAATCAAGGAAGAGGGCCAACAGGAGGAACAGGAACAAGCAAGTGTGGACCGAGTCAGCTAAGATGGTCACTGTAGTTCATGGAGGCCAAGATCACCAACTTAAGTCACCGCTTTTGACCAAGAAGGACGACCCAGGAATGCCAAGCATCTACTGCTCCATAAATGGATACAACTTCTACAAGACGGCTTGCGACACCGGATCGGGCGTCAACATAATGGCCGCAGTCACCTATCGGCTCTTGTTCTAAACCATGCCACTAAGACCAACATACATTCAGCTCCAGATGGCAGATCAGACATTTCGAGAAGTTAAAGGAATAGTAACTGATGTCCCAGTCAAAGTAGACGACCATTTTGTCTACACAGACTTTCAGGTTATTGACATGGGAGAAGATGAGTATGATCCACCCATCATCCTTGGAAGACTGTTCCTCAGCACCGTTAAAGCAATCATCTACATTGGAACCGGAGAAGTCCATATGCACTTCCCCTCAGAGAAGGTACGTCGTTACTTTACTGACCCTAACTATATCGTTGAAGAATCTAAGCAGGTAAGGAAACGACGCAACCGCAACCAGAGGATGCAAATCATCAAGGACGGATGGGCAGACTACGAAGGAGAAGTTATGAGGTCAGAAGATGTAGAGTTTAAACAGAATTATCCAGAGGAGATTGAAGCACCGAGTCAGGTATGGAAAATGAAGATAACTATACATGAAGAGGATGCGCCGCCGGAAGTACCGACTACGCCACCCAACGAACCTCAGAACAATTAAGAAAATGGAGAGTCCCGTTCGGAAGACTTAAAAACACCGAGCGCCTTGCCAAGAGGTAAACTTGGTAGTTATCCTTTCCCTTTCAATTATTTTAAATAGTTTACTTAGTTAATCATGTTCATACTATCTTAAAAAGAAAATAAAAATATATAAAAAAAAGTAAGGCCCATGTGAGTATACGAGTGGCATAAAACCCATAAGTACATTCACTGTGGTGGCATAAAAATAAAATAAATATTTCTTTTCTGCTTTATAAAATGAAAATATAAAAACAGGGAGTAATAATTATTAAGGAGTCTCAACATGATAAAGGCTAGATATTTATGCTAACACTTAATCAGTTCCACAAGGTTTGTTGTCTATTTGAGCTCCACAGAATTTAGGAATCAAGAAGACTAGCAGACGGAGGACATTCTAATCGCTGTCAGAATGCTGTTGACTTTCAAATACACCTCTGTCACCTGCTAGCTACATCAAGAGAAATTACGTCAAAATTCAGCTTGGGGGAGACCACCCCCATTTATCTCGATAGGTATATCTATCTATCTTTATACTTATATTATTTTAGAATATAAATATACATAACTATGGAAAAACCAAATAAAGATTTTATGCTTATATATATATATGTCTTTTGCTTAGTGTGATTAATAAATAAATAAAGTATCTATGCTAATCTGTATCTTAATAATAAAACTTAAGCATGGATATGATGAATAGTTGCTCTGCCTAATTTGCACATTTTAAGTTCTCTCTCAAGTTTAGACATAACTGTTAAAATTTAAATCTTGCTCTAGACCTAAACTTGTGGGATGAAAAAACTTGATCTGAAGTCTAAGTTGTTAACGGATACGATATGGGAAGGTTGAGCTGCTTTTTATCTGTTCCTAGATATGCTAGAATTCTGGAGAATTTTATCTTTGAAAATCTTTAAAATGTTGCATGATGAGTTCCTATATGATGAGAGTTTAAATTCCTACCACAGCCATATATACATGCTTGCTAGACTTTGAGCCACACATTTACTATTTACTGCTTATGAGCATTGAGTGTGGTCAAGCTGTGTAGACCCTTAGGAGCTTGTCATGTGGTTAAATCAAGATTCACTTACACGTTCACTCATATATGCTACTTCTATTCCGGAAGTACCATCCACATATATCCATCCATTTCCATCTCCAGAATCACCCAAAAATATTCTACTCCTAATCCGGGAGAGAATAGCCAAAAATATCTCTGTTTTTCCCTTGTGAAATAAATGCTCAAGTTATCTTGTTACTACCACTTGCTATATTATCTCAAGAGATGAGTGCTCTAAAAAAAAGAGAAAAAAAATAAATACGAGGAAATAAAAAGGAGCAAGTGCTCGGAACCTCGAAAGAAAAGAAAGAGTGAGACGAGAGGTAAAAATGGACAAGTGTCCGACAGTAGAATTAGGGGTACAAGATACCCACCTGAGAGAAAAGAAAAAGAAGAGCATCTCATTCTCCTCATAAAGTTTCAAAAAGCAAGAAAGGTATGTATCCCCTAAAAGAGCAAAAGTAGAATTAGACTTTCACCATTGTTATCACCATCATCACCATACACCATTCATTTGCCACACATGCACATCTTGATTAAACTTATTGATTTGTTTCTTTGGATCCATGGTTTGACTATGCAGTAAATGTCTTGTAAGCATGTATACTTTATCTCCCACCTATGAGCTCCAGATATTAAAGCCTTATTAGAGTAGGGTGAGAGAGAAGGCAATGTCACTATGCTTCATACCACAAATACTACATATCTTGAGAGAAGGCATATACCATCACTGCCTTGATAAGGATCTAGAAATACTACAAAAGAGAGATCTGAGAGAATCATACAAGGAATCTCTGAGTTTTATTTGAAAATCTGCAAAAAGCACCAGAGCTATAGCTGATCAAGAATAAGAGACATGGCACTAGACTAGACTGTTCTATCTTTTAACCACCCAAGACAGAAGTGACAGTTACAAGTCCCATGGTGAAGGTAAAGTAAGTAAGTTTTAAGTCTTGACAGTTTACTCTAACTCAGAGATAAGATCTTATTTAAAAAGCATGTGTACCGTCAATTTTTAAAGATATTGCAACAACTTATGATCCATAGCTGAGTCTATCCTTGCTCAGGGACGAGCAAGAGGTAAGCTTGGGGGAGTTTGTTGACGGTCCTTAAGTATCAAATTTAATTATCAAATAAACACAGAAAAGGATCCAATTGAAATCAACATCTAGACCTAGGGTTTTATCTCACAGAATTCCACGAGTTTTGGTGTTTGTCTATTTCTGCAGCGGGTTATCAGGAAATACGGAAGAAAGGCCCACACGTCGGGATTACATAGAGATATCAACGTGCCGCGCAATTATATACATCTAGAAGACTCCAGAAGCCACGAGACCGAAGCGGAGGTGGGGGCCAGAGGCAGGGCGCCCGCCCTCCTGCCCTGGGCGCCCGCCCCCTCTGGGAGTCCAATCAGGACTCTGCTTCGTGGGAGATCTCCACCGACCTAAAGGATGAATCTAAACCATACAATCTATGTCGGTTTGATCCAACGGCCCATATTCACTTGAAGGGACTATAAAACCAGACCCCCTGGCCCCTGGAGGAGACAGCCTCTCAACCCTAATTCATTATTTCTCAAGGGAGAAGAAGCCTCTGATCAAGATTAGAGCCACCACATCAATTAGATATCTAGATTAGCATAGCTACATAGGATTAGAACTAGAAGGAGTCAATCTTCGATTGGTTTCCGGATCTGTCAAGAGGATTCTTCGTAATTCTCTAATTGTGCTTCTAATTACTTTCTAATTATCTTTGTTCTTCAATATTATGAATATGACTTTGTTCTATTTCAATATATTACTTATGACTTTGCTCTACTTGCTTATATTCAAGATTATATTGTTCTTAGTTTATCATAGTTATGTACTTGGCTTAGTTAGATTGGATCTATATACGTGCTTAGGATCGTATAGCGTTTATCCATCGGATCCATGGGTAAATGATAGATATTGTGTAGGCGTGGTGCTTATACCGTATTTATCTACGATTGTACCCAATATGCCAGATCGTGGGGTAGTTCGTGATAGTGACAGCTTCATTGATTCTTATATAGTCCCCCTCTCGTGTATTGGGCTGGCAGAGCAACATTATTACAGGGGAGTGATTGCTATGTTTCTCATTTACCTTGCTAATATCACTATGCATGGGCGTAGTCTTGTCTCACAATGATTGCTAAGTATGCTTGCACTAACTATGATAATGCTAGACTATATAGTTGAGAATAACTTAGGGAATATTCTTGTAGTTCGTTCTAATACCATGCTAATGACTTTCTAGAGTATCTAATTGAGGTGCTTATCATATTTATTATGTGGTTAGTTATGATCAGATTAATTATCTTTGTCACTATTCATTACTTCATATATCTTTTATGTGACACTTACCCCTGTATGAAAGAGTTAGATAATTGTTCTCAATTACATATGCAATGATAGATACTCAATCTCATATTCTATTTTGTAATCAATATTGATGATTGCTAATCCCTTCCCAGTGGTAAAAATATAAATAACGATACCTGGAATACTTCCCGGTTCAAATGCTGCATCGGTATTAATCTGTGCGCTTGCAGATCCCATTCATTATTTATTTAGAAGAGCAATTGCTGTGGACACCGTTTTTGGGCACGTGTCTAGGATGGCAGGATAAGGTGGCAGTACGATGTTTACAAAGTGGGTTGCCGATGAGGATGGTTGCCGATGAGGGAGAAGTTGAACGTGACTAAGTCCACAGGCAGTAATATGGTGCCGATGGCTAGATAAGAAAGTCTGCCGATGACTATGGCAAAGGGTCTGCCGATGATGCAAAGAGGGAGTCCGGAAGCTGCCGGTCGTTATGTGGAGGAGTTTCGGTTTGTCACGAGGGATAGTTTTGTTATTTCCTTAATTATTTGCATCGTTTTGTATATGGATTCCATGTAATTTGGAATTCGAATTCTAATCGTGTCTGGTTGTAGCTCTTTGAGCAGGGTATAAATATAGACCCTAGGGCCTTGTAATAATCAATCAATGAATCAAACACACGTTTTTACTCATATTCCAGCATTTACTTTTCGACGACTTCGTCATACTTTTTCCTTTTGTTACGAGTTCTTAGGAATTCGTCGACTTAAGCTCGGCGTATTCTCAAGTTCCGCGTGAGTACCTCTTAGCCGTGACATCCGGGCGCATCGCTGTTGTCAGGACTAAAGTATTCGAGTTATCACCTTTGCCGATAGCAAGGTCAAATCGGCTGGCACGCCTTAACGTTTGAATCGGGTATTAGCCCTTTGTGTTTGCAGATCAGTTTTGCATCAACACATCTTTTGGCACGCCCAGTGGGACAGGATTCAAGATCAAGATCAACATGTCGATCTCTGACCTCGATCAAGAGAACGTCATCCCCGTGACGGAGGCCAACCTCAAGGATGAGCAGAAGCAAGCTATTGCCCAAGCCATGGAAGAGTTCAAGCAGCAATGCATGAGGTCTTTCAGCATAAACAGGAGCGGCGAAGTGGTCCAGAAAGATGCACTGCCGGCACCACGGCAGGTTACCTTTGACGCCAATCCTGGCAAGCTTCAAGATATGGTTGACAATGCCATCAATCGAGCGTTGATTAACCAAGCTGGTGTACTGTCTAATACGGTTTTCAATGCCGTGGCAAGAACTTTCAAGGAAGGACAAATTCCACCAGATTATGTGGGCCCCTCCCATCATCAGCCAACGGCACCAGAGGTCACGGCTCCATCGGCTGCCTTGACGACTGCAAGTGCACAATCTGCCGTCCCTCCAAGTACATCGGGGACTACTGGTGCACTATCTATGCCGATGACAACCAACCCACAAATTTCAGTTGGGCAGCATAAACTGACAACAGGTATGTTGGCATCGGCAATGTCAGGGTTGACTCTTCCTCCCAACTGGTGGGGTTACGGTATGCCTCCAGAGTTGACACCGGGAACATCACAAATAACTGACATGAGGGGCAAAACTCCTATGACATCGGCACCTCCCAATGCGCCGGTGAACCAGAGTCCTCGGTATACCACAACTACTACTGCAAGGCCTCACACTGGAAATCCTCAAGATTCAATGTTCCAGATGCCCAACGCATCGGCAGAGTCAATGCTGATGCAACAGAGGTCTATGGCCCAGTCGGGGTATGTCAATTCAACGACGATACCCAATTACCAATCATCGGCAGCACCTATGCCGATGAACGCTAATAATGGATGGCCTGGACAGCAAGCCTTTCCACAATCGCCCCAGCAGAGTTACCAGACTACAGAGTTCCAGCAAGGGCAAGTCTATCCCGGGTTCCAAGGTCAGGGGATTCCCAACCAGCCAATGAATTTTGGACAGCAACTCGGAGGACAGCCAATCGGTGGACAGCAGTTTGGTGGTCCGCAGATTGGAGGACAGGTGATCAATACAATGTTCCGTGCAGATCACGTCCCGAACAGACACGTGGAGGTTCGCCACCAAGTGCCAGATCCGTAGCCGCCTCATCGGCAAGATGCCGATGCATATTGGGCCGATAAGATTGCTGAAGTAATGAGGGAACAATTTGGGATAAAACCCAAAGTCAACACTTATTCTTATCGGACACCGTATCCTCCCGCGTATGATTTGATCCCGCTTCCACATCGGTACAAGGTACCGGATTTTACAAAGTTTTCCGGGCAGGACGACACGTCAACCATGGAGCATGTCAACAGGTTCATCATTCAATGTGGAGAGGCTGGTAACAGGGACGAATTGAGGGTTCATCTATTTTCATCATCATTGTCTGGATCGGCCTTTACTTGGTTCATATCATTACCTCCCAACTCAGTAATTACTTGGGCCGATCTAGAGAAGCAATTCCACAAATACTTCTTCTCGGGGGTTCATGAGAAGAAGATCACCGACTTGGTCAAGTTGAGGCAACGTAATGATGAGTCGGTTGAGGGTTTTGTGCAGAGGATACGAGAGGTCAAGAATAAATGCTATAGCTTGGTTCTGGATGATCGGCAGCTAGCCGATTTGGCTTTCCAGGGTTTGTTGCCACATATCAGGGATAAGTATGCCTCTCACGAGTTCGAAAGTTTAAGTCATTTGGGTGCCAGAGGATTTCTGATCCACGACATCAGGCCTTTCGAGCCTTAAAAAAGCCTGGATTAGGACAGTGGTCCTTGGTCGATGAAGCAACAAGCTCAATTCTGATGAGAAACCAGTAATCGGTTGGCCAATGGCTAAAAACCAGAAGACGATGTCTGGTCCTTTGGGGCCGAAGGAACCAGAGAAGTTTGCTTTTGACACCGCTAAGGCTGATAGGATATTTGACTTTCTACTTCAGGAAGGTCAGATCAAACTGTCGCCTAACCATGTGATCCCATCGGCAGAAGAGTTGAAGAGAATGAGATATTGCAAGTGGCATAATGCAACTTCCCATGACACCAACGAGTGCAAAGTATTCAGACAGCAGCTGCAATCGGCTATAGAGTCAGGGAGAATCAAGTTTGACAGTTCCAAAGCCCAGAAGCCGATGAAGATAGACCAACATCCTTTCCCGACAAACATGTTGGATGCTAAGGGGAAGGCTAAGGTCTTAACATCGGAGACAGCTGAGAAGAGTGCATCGGTAGATCCTCAGCATCAAGTTACTACTGCCGATGCAAGAAGTAAGGGCTTGGTCCAGGAAGGAACTAGCTCAGGAAGGCCTCCTCGATCTGGTATCGTCATAACTCATAGAAGGCCTCGAGAAAAATGGCAACAACGGGAAGATCGGTATCGGCGCCAGCAGGAAGATTATCGACGGGAAGAAGAAAGACGCCGACAGGAATGGAATCGGCACAGGGATCATTGGAATTGTCCATTCTTCATCCATTGTTGGGAGGAAAATATCAAGCTTCCTACTGTCAGAGACTGCCCTGAGTGCAACGGTTATGATCGGTACGATAGGATCGATCGGCATTATCATGATGATGAACGGCGATTTAATGGGCCGATCAGAGGAAGGGTGTCAGTTCATGACCGGCTGGGGGGCAGATTTAGTGGGCACGACAGACTTAGTGACCGTGTCCAGTATTTTCCCAGGAACCAAGAAGAGCTCGAGGAAATGGCTGATGCGCGGGTTCCCGATGAATTCATATTTTGCAGGGATGCTAACACGCATCGTATGGAGTCAAGGGAGAACTGACGCCCGACGGCAAGGCAAAGGCCACTTCCTCCATGGTGCCCTGGAGGATTAACCAAGACACAGAAAAGGAGATTGCAACGTGAAAGGCAAGAAGAGCTAAACAAGGGAGAGAACTCTGGAAGTCGGCAGCCGTCAGACACTAAGAGGGAAGGTCCATCGGCAGGCGTCAACATGGTCTTCATGTTGCCGATGGAGTTTCTTGCACCAGCCAGTGATGATGAGTTAGAATTTTCTGATCAGATAGCTCAGTTGGCTCTGGATCCGATGACGGCTATCTTTGAGAAACCTGCCGATGACGAGAGGCAGCATCTTAAAGCTCTGTTTCTCAAAGGAAGGGTTGATGGGCAGCCAATGACCAAGATCCTAGTTGATGGTGGAGCTGCTATTAATATTATGCCGTATGCAGTATATCGGAAGCTTGGGAAAGGGGATCAAGATTTGACCAAGACCGATATGATGCTCAAAGACTTTGAAGGAAACGTGTCTCCAGTCAAGGGGGCGATATGTGCAGAGTTGACCATCGGCAGCAAAACCTTGCCGACAACTTTTTTCGTGATCAGCGGAAAAGGTGCTTACAACTTATTATTGGGAAGAGATTGGATTCATGCCAATTGTTGTATCCCATCTACAATGCATCAATGCTTGGTTCAGTGGGTAGGTGACAAGATTGAGATTGTTCCAGGAGATTCTTCTTATGTTATCGCATCGGCAGAAGCGGATACTTACGAAAGGACCAGGTGCATTTCAGGAGAAGTTTGGTTGAAAGATTTTCTCAAAGTTGCCGATTATGAGATTCCACCGATCCAAGCAGTCGGTTCTGACGACGGTTTTTAATGGATAGATTCGCCGATGATGGAAAATTAGGCCAGGGATTCACATCGGCCGATGATTTGGTAGAAGTAGATATAGGTAGTGGTGATAAGCCTAGGCCTACTTTTATTAGTGCTAAATTAGATCCTGAGAGTAAGCAACAATTGACTAGTTTGTTAAAGGAATATAAAGATTGCTTTGCTTGGGATTATACCGAGATGCCTGGTTTAGACCGATCAATTGTTGAACATCGGTTACCCATCAAGTCTGGATTTCGGCCACATCAGCAACCAGCCCGCAGATGTAATCCTAACATTCTACCTGATATTAAGGCCGAAATCACCAAACTTATTGAAGCTAAGTTTATTCGGCAGTGTCGGTATGCCGAGTGGATTTCCAATGTTGTTCCGGTTTACAAGAAGAACGGGAAGCTTCGGGTGTGCATTGATTTCAGGAATCTCAATAAAGCTACGCCGATGGATGGATACCCAATGCCTATCGCCGATCTACTGGTCGATGCTGCGGCTGGTCATCAGGTCATCAGCTTCATGGATGGTAATGCAGGTTACAATCAAATATTCACGGCGGAGGAGGATATTCCAAAAACCGCATTCAGGTGTCCTGGTCATGTTGGGCTATTTGAATGGATAGTCATGACTTTTGGGTTGAAGAATGTTGGTGCTACTTATCAAAGGGCTATGAATTTTATATTTCATGAGTTCATCGGCAAGCTCGTGGAGATTTATATTGATGATGTGGTGGTTAAGTCTGGAGATTTCTCAAAGCATCTTGCCGATTTACAAAAAGTGTTAGAGTGCACAAGGAAGCATGGATTGAAGATGAATCCCAACAAGTGTGCATTTGGTGTATCGGCAGGGCAGTTTCTTGGTTTCATGGTGCATCAGAGGGGTATTGAAATTAGTCGAAGATCTATTGATGCCATCAATAAAATAGTGGCCCCTACCAACAAAACCGAGCTCCAATCCTTGATCGGCAAGGTAAATTTTATCAGGAGATTTATATCGAATTTGTCTGGTAGGATTCGTGCTTTCAGTCCTCTTCTTAAATTGAAAGCCGATCAAGAGTTTATTTGGGGAGAAGAACAGCAGTTGGCTCTGGATGAAATCAAGAAGTATCTAGTAAATCCTCCAGTTCTAGTTCCACCTCAACAAGGGAAGCCCTTCAGATTGTATTTATCTACCGATGGATCGGTTATCGGTTCATCTTTAGTTCAAGAATTTGAAGGGAAAGAAAGGGTAATTTATTATTTGAGTAGGAGGTTGATTGATGCTGAAACCAGAGATGACGTGGTCCGATATATGCTATCTATGCCGATTATGAGTGGTAGGATCGTTAAATGGATTTTAGCGCTGTCGGAGTTCGATTTGCGTTACGAATCGGCTAAGGCAGTCAAAGGGCAGATTATGGCCGATTTTGTGACTCAGCATTGCGGTCTAGTGGAAACCTTGGAAATTGTACCCTGGACGCTCTTCTTTGATGGATCTACCTGTGACCGGGGGGCAGGAATCGGCATTGTATTAGTTTCCCCTAAGGGGAGGAAGTATGAGTTTTCCTTGCCGATTGTTGCCACATCAACAAATAATCAGGCTGAGTATCAAGCTCTGATCAAGGGATTGGAGTTGTTAAGAGAAGTTCGTGCTGATGCTGTTGAAATATTCGGGGATTCTATGTTGGTTATAAATCAATTGGCCGGAAGCTATGAATGCCGAAGTGAAGTTCTCATAACTTATTTCGCGAGAAGTATGCAACTGTTAAAGGAATTCAAGGATTGGAGCATGTTCCCCGATTGCATAATGAAGACGCTAATCGGTTAGCTCAGCATGCCTCGGGATATCAGCCAATGATTAATGCGACATCGGCAGTCGGTGCCGGTGATTGGAGGAAAGAAATTATTGATTATCTAAAAGATCCATCCAAAAAAGTTGGAAGACGGGTTCGATTTCAAGCAACCAAGTATGTGCTCCTTGAAAATGAATTGTATTATCGAACTATCGACGGAATTCTTCTCCGATGCTTGGGTGATGATGAAGCTAGAAGTTTGATGGGGGAAATCCATGAAGGAGTGTGTGGAGCGCATCAGTCAGCTTTTAAGATGAAGTGGATGATTCGAAGGAATGGATATTTTTGGCCAACCATACTTGAAGATTGTTTTAAATATTTCAAGGGATGTCAAGGTTGTCAAAAGTTTGGTAATATCCAGAGAGCACCCGCATCGGCTATGAATCCTATAATAAAGCCTTGGCCGTTCCGGGGATGGGCCATCGATCTGATCGGCCAGATTTATCCACCATCTAGCAAAGGGCATAAGTTCATTCTAGTTGCCACTGACTATTTCACTAAGTGGGTTGAAGCTATTCCTTTGAAGAAAGTCACATCGGCCAATATGATTGATTTTGTGAAGGAGCATATTATTTACCGATTTGGGATTCCCCAAACGATTACTACCGATCAGGGCACCATGTTCACATCGGGGGAGTTCGATGAATTCGCAATCGGTATGGGAATTAAAGTGTTGAATTCTTCTCCTTATTATGCTCAAGCCAATGGGCAGGCCGAAGCGTCTAACAAAGGAATTATCAAGCTTATTAAACGAAAGATTGAAGAAAATCCTAAGCGGTGGCATACATTATTAAATGAAGCATTGTGGTCTTATCGGATGGCTTGTCATGGATCGACCAAGGTATCACCCTATCAATTGGTGTATGGACATGATGCAGTGTTGCCTTGGGAAATTAAGGCTGGATCTAGGCGATTATCTTTTCAAGATCAATTAACTTCCGATGGTTATGCCACTTTGATGACCGATGAATTGGACGATCTAGCAGGGCATCGGTTAAAAGCTTTAATGAGTATAGAAGAAAATAAGAAGAGAGTTGCTAGATGGTATGATAAGAAAGTGAAGGCTAAAGAGTTTGCCGATGGGGATTTGGTATGGAAATTAATTTTACCAATTGGGACCAAAAGTTCGAAGTTTGGAAAGTGGTCTCCTAATTGGGAGGGTCCTTATCGGATAAGTCGATCGGCTCCTGGTAATGCCTACATTCTAGAAACCCTCGAAGGAATTGAATTTCCCAGAGCATTAAACGGCAAATATTTAAAGAAGTACTACCCCAGTATATGGGTCGATGCATAGAAGTTTAGGTGCCGATAACACTCCTATCGGCTGGATCCAAATGCTTGGGGACAAGACTTGGTGTTTCAAAAGTTTAGGTGCCGATAACAGTCCTATCGGCTAGACTAAAAGCTGAGGAAGCAGGAAAGCGCAGATACAATGCCGATGGAAACTCTATGTGTTAAGCAGCGTCTGGATTGCCGATATAGCGCGTAGCCGAATTTGGTTGGCTGCTTCTATCTCCTTGATGTCATCATCGGCAGAACCTTCTATCGGCTTCAGCTTCTTCTTCAGTTGAAGTGCCTTGCGACCATGAGCATTTCGCTCGTGCTCAAGAAGCCTGATGGTCTCTGGCAATTGGCTCTCTTCCTGTTGGGCTTGGGACAGAGCGTTCTCTACTTCCTTGAGCTCCGCCAACAGGGATTCTTTTCTTGCCGATAGATCGGATATCTTCTGCTTCAGCGCGTCTCCAGAAGATCTCAGGATACCGATGTTCTTGTGCTTCTCATCGGTCAAAAGCTTCTCTTTCCTCATTTCATCGGAGAGTTGAGTCTGAGCGGCTCTATCGGCAAGCCGCCGAGAAGCTCTTTGGTACTGCAGCTGGCGACTCTCCAGATGAGCGGCTTGGAACAGGATTTCTTCAACATCGGCTGGGATTTGGCCTCTGAGAGTTCTGAACAGGGTCTTGGTAGGGTCGGAATCATCAACCAATTGCGCTGTGTCCTGGTGAAGGAGAGCTGACAATTCTTCCAGCCTGACCCTGATCTCTGCCGATGTGATGCCGACCGTCTGAGAAGAGCTTGCTTCTTCACCTTCTTCTTCAGAGAGATCGATGGCGAAGGAGAACAGGCTATCGGGAGAATCTTGTTCCTGGGAGGGAAAGCAAAATTAGCTCATACTCAGAGAATCGGCAAATAGTGCTAACGGTAAACGGTGACTTACTTGCTTCAAGGCGATCTCTTGTCTTTGACTGAGAAGTGCTGACGGAGCTGCAGGCTGATCGGCCAAAGATGCCGATGGAGCTATAGGTTGATCGGCTGAGATTGCCGATGGAATGATATCAACTGAAAGAAGACAAAAGGAGTTATGAGACTAAATAAGAATAAGTTCATCGGTAGCGATATTGTTAAAGTATGTTACCTGGAGGAGGGACAACGGTTGTCTGAATCGGGAGAACTGCCGATGGTATAACTGGACCCACCGGGCCAGTTGTTTGTTCACCCATGTCAGCTGATGTATCTTCTGTTTGAGATCCTTCCTGTTGGGGTTCTTCTATCTGTGGTGCTTCCTGCATAGGTGGGGGAGATGGTGCTTGCTGTGGCTGGGCTTCTGGAGAAGAAGGAGAAGACTCCACCGGAATTGGAGACACCGGAGGAGGAGGGGGAGTTGCTACCTTCTGGCGCTTTGTTCCAGTCTTAGCACCCGTGGTGCCCTTTCTCTTGGGTTGGCTAGACTGGGGGGCATCGGTACTCTCACACCTGGCTTTCGCCGATGCGCCGGTTTGCTGCAATAATGAACAAGAGTTTATAAGCATAAATATAGCCGATATAAAGATAGTCAGCATAAAGGAAAAGATTTGACAAATTGCCTTGAAAGCCCGCGCAAGAGTGGGAGCAGCAACCGTTGGTGATGTCTGGGTTCTTCTGGTGGTGACTTTCCTGAGGCGTACACCCCGATGCACGATGGAAGCTAGAGTGGGAGCATTGTGGCCGATTGAGGAAATCGGGCCTGATGGAAACAAGTCGATCGGCCTGCCACTCCTGCTAACCAATGGAGGAATATTGTCAACCTGCAAAAGGAATACAAGGGTAAGCTGCCGATGGAGGTAATATTGAGAAAATGAAACGTTGGTTTGAGTTACTTACAGTGTCATCGGGAACTTCGTATTCGGAGTCAATCATGCCGCGGTATGAAAGTGCCGATCTGCAGAATAGATGCTCTTTCCATTCTGCCCACCATAACTTGTATGCCTGAGTGATAAAAGCAGCCGGAACCCATTCTGACAGATCTACATCTATATCGGCGTTTGGTGGTAGTTGGGCTGCTCGAGTCCACTCAAGAAGGTTGTTGATAGTTTCTCTGGGTTTTATCACATCGGCATAAGGAAGTGCAATCGGCAACTGGCCGAAAGCTAACTGGCGAGCTAATGCCGATGGATTGTGAAATTCGTAAGTTTGAGGGGAGGTTTTTGTGCTACCAAAGAAATTCACTGGAATGATTCTGGGAGTCACAATTGCCATCATCACCTCATTGTCCCTGTCGAGAGCTTCATCAAATGGATTGAAGGTCAGAGGGAGCATGCTATCTGGGTCATCATAAGCCAACCATGGTCGTTCGTCTCTGGTCAAACCCTCATACAGAGTCTGGAAGAATCGGCCGATCTGATCTGGATTACCCCCTGAACCAGGCAGAACTATGACAGCTTCGCCAAAGTTCAAGGGGGCGCGTGTTGCCGATTCCTCTTCACCCAATACGTGGTTTTCAGTTATATCTCTTGGGAAACGCTGTGTGAACAGGTTGAAGTTGAGACGCTTGTGCAGATGCAGATTGAGCCACATGTTGACAAACCACCAGGGGCCTCCCAAGTTGCCAGTGGATTGGCCGAGCAGAAGTTTCTGGGCTACTTGATGGAGAAGGTGGTAAGCAGCGCCAAGCAAGTATCGGCCGAGAGGGAATCGGCCACCGTTAGCCAGTCTTTCTGCTGCCGATAGGTAGACAGAAGTCGGTCCTGCCGATCGACCACAGAATACAAACTTGTCCAGCCACATGTTCAGAAAGGTGGTTTGTTCCTTTATGGTGACAGATCCTTTCCCACGGTACTTCTGAATGTACCCCGACCAACCGCCGATAGCGCGAGTCTCCACTTTGGCACTAGGGGCAGTATCAAAAAAGTGGGTGCTATCGGCAGAAGATATATCTAGACCAGTAAGCATGGCTACATCGGCAAGAGTAGGAGAAGCAGGGCCGTGGCCAAAGGCAAAAGCATTGAGGGTGTCTGACCAAAAGTAGGATGCAGCTATCAGCAGTGACTCGTTCCTATGCATATCGGCAATGGACAATCTAATGCATTGGGCTAGATTCCTTTCACCCCACTGAACTTCATTAGAGTTGCTGACCCTCAAGAACCAGTCTTTCCACCCTACAGTTGGGTTGGGCCAAGAGCGGAAGGTGTCCTTCCACAGATCTAAGGAAAAATTTTCGGCTCTGAAGGGGATCCTGTTGGTTTCTGCGTTGATAAGGTCAGTTGGATCTGGGTCCCCTTGAGGGCCGAGGCATTGAAGGTGTGGTTGATCGGTGGGGATGACAATTTTGTTGGACAATTCCTAGTGATTTTGGGCGTAAGAAGAAATACAAAGAGGAAAGAAAAGGAAGATGTTCAGTAAAATGAATTGTGAGTGAATAGGGATATGAAGAAAAATACAGAAGACAGGGTGGAGATTTGACCTCAGGGACGACGAACCCGACGGCCATCTTGCTGCGAAGGAAGCGTGTGAAGGCGCCGGAGTTGGTGAAGAGGGGTACTTGTCGGAGACCTTAGGAGTTTTTGGTGGCGCCGCCGCTGGAAAAGTAAAGTTGGGTAGTAGAATGGTGTGATGGGGAAGGAGTACCCAAGAAGGAACTATTTATAGGACAAAATGGGCAAGGGCAAATCCGACTTATCTCTTTGCCGCATCCGAGAAATCCGAGGGTACTCAGGTGGATATGGTAACTGTTCGCACGGTAATCCAGGGATTGTGCAGGTGATTTGACGCGAAGCGGTCATTATCTGAAGATATTTTACTGTGCGAGATCTCCTGGTCGGTCCATCGGCGATATTCTATAACGGTCATATTGCCGATGGGCGGATAGAGGGGAAGCAACCGTTTGTGCGAATATCCTGGTCAGAACATCGGCAGATCTTTGTAACGGTATTGTTGCCGATGTACGACTAAGAAAAATGCCCGTTTAGGAAGTTGGGGATTTCGAGGAATCTGCGGAGGAATAGGATCAGAGTTGTTCAGATTGAGGTTGTCGGTTACCAGATTAGGAGCATTAATTGCGGGAAAAGGCATCATTCTGCAGAGAATTTCGGAGCATTAATAGTTTTATACTCCGAAACTGGGGGGCATGTGTTGACACCGTTTTTGGGCACGTGTCTAGGATGGCAGGATAAGGTGGCAGTACGATGTTTACAAAGTGGGTTGCCGATGAGGATGGTTGCCGATGAGGGAGAAGTTGAACGTGACTAAGTCCACAGGCAGTAATATGGTGCCGATGGCTAGATAAGAAAGTCTGCCGATGACTATGGCAAAGGGTCTGCCGATGATGCAAAGAGGGAGTCCGGAAGCTGCCGGTCGTTATGTGGAGGAGTTTCGGTTTGTCACGAGGGATAGTTTTGTTATTTCCTTAATTATTTGCATCGTTTTGTATACGGATTCCGTGTAATTTGGAATTCGAATTCTAATCGTGTCTGGTTGTAGCTCTTTGAGCAGGGTATAAATATAGACCCTAGGGCCTTGTAATAATCAATCAATGAATCAAACACACGTTTTTACTCATATTCCAGCATTTACTTTTCGACGACTTCGTCATACTTTTTCCTTTTGTTACGAGTTCTTAGGAATTCGTCGACTTAAGCTCGGCATATTCTCAAGTTCCGCGTGAGTACCTCTTAGCCGTGACATCCGGGCGCATCGCTGTTGTCAGGACTAAAGTATTCGAGTTATCACCTTTGCCGATAGCAAGGTCAAATCGGCTGGCACGCCTTAACGTTTGAATCGGGTATTAGCCCTTTGTGTTTGCAGATCAGTTTTGCATCAACAATTGCATATTTCAATACCGCGTCTCTTATATCATGCTGGGGATGACAACTTGGCTTAAGTGGTGTGAGGGATAGGTTTGGCATTTTTGGCACCGTTACTAGATTTAGAGAACTTAGACTACTTTTGGTAATGATGTTAAGAATGCCCAACAACTTCCACCATTGTTATCACCATCATTACCATACACCATTCATTCGTCACACATGCACATCTTGATTTGACTTATTAATTTATTTCTTTGGATCCATGGTTTGACTATGCAATAAATGTATTGTAAGTATGTATATTTTATCTCCAACCTATGAGCTCCAGATATTAAAGCCTTATTAGAGTAGGGTGAGAGAGAAGGCAATGCCACTATGCTTCATACCACAAATACCATATATATTGAGATAAGGCATATACCATCACTGCGTTGGTAAGGATCCAGAAATACCACAAAAGAGAGATCTGAGAGAGTCATACAAGGAATCTCTGAGTTTTATTTGAAAATCTGCAAAAACTCCAGAGCTATAGCTGATCAAGAATAAGAGACATGGCACTTGACTAGAGTGTTCTATCTTTTAACTACTCAAGACGGAAGTGACGGTTACAAGTCCCATGGTGAAAGGTAAAGTAGTAAGTTTTAAGTCTTGACAGTTTACTCTAACTCAGAGATGAGATCTTATTTAAAAAGCATGTGTACCATCAATTTTTAAAGGTATTACAACAACTTCTGATTCATTACTAAGTCTATCCTTGCTTAGGGACGAGCAAGAGGTAAGCTTGGGGGAGTTTGTTGATGGTCCTTAAGTATCAAATTTAATTATCAAATAAACAAAGAAAAGGATCCAAATGAAATCAACATCTAGACTTAGGGTTTTATCTCACAGAATTCCACGAGTTTTGGTGTTTGTCTATTTCTGCAGGGGGTTATCAGGAAATACGGAAGAAAGGCCCACACTTCGGGATTACATAGAGATATTAACGTGCCGCGCAATTATCTTACATCTAGAAGACTCCAGAAGCCACGGGAAGGAAGCGGAGGCCGAACGGGGCCAGGCACTGGGCGCCCGCCCAGTTGCCCTGGGCGCCCGCCCCCTGTTGGAGTCCAAACAGGACTCTTTCGGGACTAATCTCCACCGACCTAAAGGATCAAGGATAATCTTTCAATCAATGACGGTTTGATCCAACGGCCCATATTCACTTGAAGGGACTATAAAACCAGACCCACTGGCCCCTGGAGGAGAGAGCCTCTCAACCCTAATTCATTATTCCCAAGGGAGAAGAAGCCCCTGATCAACATTAGAGCCACCACACCAATTAGATATCTAGATTAGCATAGCTACATAGGATTAGAACTAGAAGGAGTCAATCTTCGATTGGTTTCCAGATCTGTCAAGAGGATTCTTGGTAATTCTCTAATTGTGCTTCTAATTGTTCTTCTAATCATCTTTGTTCTTCAATATTATGAATATGACTTTATTCTACTTCAATATATTGCTTATGACTTTGCTCTACTTGCTTATATTCAAGATTATATTGTTCTTAGTTTATCATAGTTATATACTTGGCTTAGTTAGATTGGATCTATATACATGTTTAGGATCGTATAGCGTTTATCCATCGGATCCATGGGTAAATGATAGATATTGTGTAGGCGTGGTGCTTATACCGTATTTATCTGCGATTGTACCCAATATGCCAGATCATGGGGTAGTTCGTCATAGTGACAGCTTCATTGATTCTTATATAGTCCCCCTCTCGTGTATTGGGCTGGCAGAGCAACATTATTACAGGGGAGTGATTGCTATGTTTCTCATTTACCTTGCTAATATCACTATGCATAGGCGTAGTCTTGTCTCGCAATGATTGCTAAGTATGCTTGCACTAACTATGATAATGCTAGACTATATAGTTGAGAATAACTTAGGAAATATTCTTGTAGTTCGTTCTAATTCCATGCTAATGACTTTCTAGAGTATCTAATTGAGGTGCTTATCATATTTATTATGTGGCTAAATTATGCTGATCAGATTAATTATCTTTGTCACTATTCATTACTTCATATATCTTTTATGTGACACTTATCCCTGTATGAAAGAGTTAGATAAGTGTTCTCAATTATATATGCAATGATAGATACTCAATCTCATATTCTATTCTCTAATCAATATTGATGATTGCTAATCCCTTCCCAGTGGTAAAAATATAAATAACGATACCTGGAATACTTCCCGGTTAAAATGCTACATCGGTATTAATCTGTGCGCTTGCAGATCCCATTCATTATTTATTTAGAAGAGCAATTGTATATTTCAATACCGCGTCTCTCATGTCATGCTAGGGATGACAACTTGGCTTAAGTGGTATGAGAGATAGGTTTGGCATTTTTGGCACCGTTATCACATTTAGAAAACTAAGTCTACTTTTGGTAATGATGTTAAGAATACCCAACAATGGTGGCTCTAGGCTTGATCAGAGGCTTCTTCTCCCTTAATGAATAATGAATTAGGGTTGAGAGGCTCTCTCCTCCAGGGGCCAGGGGGTCTGTTTTTATAGTCCCTTCAAGTGAATAAGGGCTGTTGGATCAAACCGACATTTATTGAACGGTTATCCTTGATCCTTTAGGTCGGTGGAGATCTTTCCCGAAAGAGAGTCCTGTTTGGACTCTAGGAGGGGGCGGGCACCCAGGTCAACTCGGCGGGCGCCCAGTGCCTGGCCCCGTTCGGCCTCCGCTTCCTTCCCGTGGCTTCTGGAGTCTTCTAGATCTAAGATAATTGCGCGCCACGTTAATATCTCTATGTAATCCTGACGTGTGGGCCTTTCTTCCTTATTTCCTGATAACCCCCTGCAGAAATAGACAAACACCAAAACTTGTGGAATTCTATCAGATAAAACCCTAAGTCTAGATGTTGATTTCATTTGGATCCTTTTCTTTGTTTATTTGTTAATTAAATTCGATACTTAAGGACCGTCAACAAACTCCCCCAAGCTTACCTCTTGCTCGTCCCTGAGCAAGGATAGACTCAGCAATGGATCAGAAGTTGTTGTAATGCCTTTGAAAATTGACGGTACACATGCTTTTTAATAAGATCTCATCTCTGAGTTAGAGTAAACTGTCAAGACTTAAAACTTACTTACTTTACCTTTCACCATGGGACTTGTAACCTTCCTTTTGTCTTGAGTAGTTAAAAGATAGAACAGTCTAGTCAAGTGTCATGTCTCTTATTCTTGATCAGCTATAGCTCTGGAGTTTTTGCAGATTTTCAAATAAAACTCAGAGATTCCTTGTATGACTCTCTCAGATCTCTCTTTTGTGGTATTTCTAGATCCTTACCAACGCAGTGATGGTATATGCCTTCTCTCAATATATATGGTATTTGTGGTATGAAGCATAGTGGCATTGCCTTCTCTCTCACCCTACTCTAATAAGGCTTTAATATCTGGAGCTCATAGGTTGGAGATAAAATATACATACTTACAATACATTTATTGCATAGTCAAACCATGGATCCAAAGAAATAAATTAATAAGTCAAATCAAGATGTGCATGTGTGACGAATGAATGGTGTATGGTAATGATGGTGATAACAATGGTGGAAGTTGTTGGGCATTCTTAACATCATTACCAAAAGTAGACTAAGTTCTCTAAATCTAGTAACGGTGCCAAAAATGCCAAACCTATCCCTCACACCACTTAAGCCAAGTTGGGTATCTTGTACCCCTAATTCTACTATCGGACACTTGTCCATTTTTACCTCTCGTCTCACTTTTTCTTTTCTTTCGAGGTTCCGGGAACTTGCCCCTTTTTATTTCCTCGTATACTTTTTTTCTCTCTTATTTTTTTAGAGCACTCATATCTTGAGATAATATAGCAAGTGGTAGTAACAAGATAACTTGAGCATTTATTTCATAGGGAAAACAGAAATGTTTTTGGCTATTCTCTCCCGGATTAGGAGTAGAATATTTTTGGGTAGTTCTGGAGATGGAAATGGATGGATATATGTGGATGATACTTCCGGAGTAGAAGTAGCATGTGTGAATGAACGTGCAAGTGAATCTTGATTTAACCACATGACAAGCTCCTAAGGGTCTACACAGCTTGACCACACTCAATGCTCATAAGCAGTAAATAGTAAATGTGTGGCTCAAAGTCTAGCAAGCATGTATATATGGCTGTGGTAGGAATTTAAACTATCATCATACAGGAACTCATCATGTGCTATTTTAAAGATTTTCAAAGATAAAATTCTCTAGAATTCTAGCATCTCTAGGAACAGATAAACAGCAGCCCAACCTTCCCATATCGTATCGGTTAACAACTTAGACTTCAGATCAAGTTTTCATCCCACAAGTTTAGGTTTAGAGCAAGCTTTAAATTATAACAGTTATATCTAAATTAGTGAGACAACTTCAAATTTGCAAATTAGGCAGAGCAACTCTTCATCATATCCATGCTAGAGTTTTATTTAGATACAGTTTAGCATAGCCACTTTATTTATTTATTAAACACACTAAGCAAAAGACATATATTTATATAGGCACAAAATCTTTATTTAGTTTTTTCTGGTTTATGTATATTTATATTCTAATAAAATATAAGTATAAAGATAGATAGAAATACTTATCGGGATAAATGGGGGTGCTCTCCCCCAAGCTGAATTTTGACGTAATCTCTTTTGATGTAGCTAGCAGGTGGCAGAGGTGTATTTGAAGTCGGCAGTATCCTGACAGCGATTAGAATGTCCTCCGTCTGCTAGTCTTCTTAGTTCTTAAATTCTGTGGAGCTCAAATAGACAACAAAGCTTTGTGGAACTGGTTAAGTGTTAGCATAAATATCTAGCCTTTATCATGTTGACACTCCTCAATATTACTCTCTATTTTTATATTTTCATTTTATAAAGCAGAAAAGAAATATTTATTTTATTTTTATGCCACCACAGTGAATGTACTTATGGATTTTATGCCACTCGTATACTCATATGGGGCTTACTATTTTTTTAACATTTTTATTTTCTTTTTAGGATAGTGTGAACATGATTAACTAAATGAACTAATTTAAATAATTGAAAGAGAAAGGATAACTACCAAGTTTACCTCTTGGCAAGGCGTTCGGTGTTTTTTAAGTCCTCCGAACGGGACTCTTCGTTTTCTAGTTGTCCTAGGATTCGTTGGGTGGCGCAGTCGGTGCTTCCAGTGGTGCCTCCTCTTCATGTATAGTTATCTTCTCTCTCCATACCTGACTCGGTGCTACGGTCTCCTCAGGCTAATTCTGTTTAAACTGTATATCTTCTGACCTTACAACTTCTCCTTCATAGTCTGCCCATCCATCCTTGATGATTTCCCTCCTCTGGTTGCAGTTGTGTCATTTTCTGACCTGCTTAGATTCTTCGACGATATAGTTAGGGTCAGTAAAATAGCGGCGTACCTTCTCTGAGGGGAAGTGCATATGAACTTCTCCAGTTCCAATGTAGATGATTGCTTTAATGGTGCTGAGGAACGGTCTTCCAAGGATGATGGGTGGATCGTATTCGTCTTCTCCCATGTCAATAACCTGAAAGTCTGTGTAGACAAAATGATCATCTATTTTGACAGGGACATCAGTTACTATTCCTTTAACCTCTCAAAATGTCTGATCTGCCATCTGGAGCTGAATGTATGTTGGTTTTAGGGGCATGGTTCCGAACAAGAGTCGATAGGTGACTGCGGCCATTATGTTGACGCCTGATCCGGTGTTGCAAGTCGTCTTGTAGATGTTATATCCATTTATGGAGTAATAGATGCTTGGCATTCCTGGGTCATCCTTCTTGGTTAAAAACGGTGACTTAAGTTGGTGATCTTGGCCTCCATGAACTGCAGTGACCATCTTAGCTGACTCGGTCCACACTTGCTTGTTCCTATTCCTCCTGTTGGTCCTCTTCCTTGATTCATGTCTGGATTGCTCTGGGATTTGTGTAGTCTTGATCTTGAAGAAAAATGTCTCCTTCTTCCCTTTGATGTAGAAACTGATCTTGGCAGCACTAGCGTAGATGACAGCTCCCACGGTGTTTAAGAATGGCCTCCCTAAGATGATGGTGCCCTCTCAACATTACCGGTCTCTATCACCACGAAGTCTACTGGAGCGTACAAGGTACCAACTCGGACACAGAGGTTCTTCAATATTCCCTTAGGGAAAGTTAACGCCTGATCTGCAAACTGCAAACACATGGTTGTTTCTAATAAAGGATATGTAAATAATTTTTCATAGAGTACCCTGGGTATAATGTTGACACTAGAGCCAAAGTCGCAGAGTGCTTCTGGGACGTCCACCATGCCGATGGAGATCGGGATGACGGGGCGTCCTGGATCGCCTCTCTTGACCGGCAAAAGGTCAGTAGTGAATTCAGTGACGGGGTTACTCCAATTACCTGCATCAAACATGTCTACAAGATTTGCATATTCTAATCCTTCCAGTTGGGATGGTATACCGGGGGTTAGTAGCAGGAACAGCAGCAGCTATTTGATTTAACTGAGATTCAATCATTTTATTAAAGCTAATTTGATTCTTGATGGCAGTAGAGAAATTATCCATTCTATTATTTATATTTTCTAGCATTTTATCATTAGATGCCAATTTCTTAGATAGGTTATCCATTAGCTTTCCTTGATTAGACACTAACTCTCTCAGAGGTGGAAAATTATTATTATTGTTGTAAGAATTGTTACCTTGATAATTACCTGAGTAGTTAGGCCTCTGTTGATTCCAACCTTGATTTTGTTGAGGACGGTTGTAGTAGTAGTTGTTGTTATTGTTGATGTAGTTCACATCCTCAAGAATCTCAGGGCAGTGATTGCCTGAGTGTCCAGTATCTCCACACTCCTCACAAGTCATGTGAGAGTCGTAGATGTGCATAACTACTTTCTTATCTCCAGCTCTATCATCGAGCTTCTTCATGAGCAGGTCTAGCTTTGCAGACAGCATGTCTACCTCCTTGAGCTGATGCATACCTCCACCTTTCTTGCGTGTCTGGGTCCTTTCTTCATTCCAGCCTTGGTTGGACGCCATCTTCTCCACAAGAGTTGTGGCTTGTGATATAGTGAGTGATAAGAATGCTCCTCCAGCTGCAGCATCCATGGTTTCTCGGGCACTTTTGTCAAGTCCATGATAAAACGTCTGCATCAGTAGCCAACTCTCCATTCCATGATGGGGACATTCTAGGATGTAGTCTTGGAAGCGCTCCCATGCTTCTAGAATGGATTCATCATGTTGTTGCTGAAAACTTGTAATTTTCCCACGGAGAGCATTGGTCTTGCCCATGGGAAATAATTTAGCCAGAAAGTTCGCGGAGCAGAGTGCCCACGTAGTATTCTTCTCCTTTGTAGTGTAGAACCACTGCTTCACTCTCCCTAACAGTGAGAATGGGAAGAGGCGAAGTAGTATAGCATCTCTGGGGACTCCTGATATGGTGAATGTGCTGCAAATCTCCAGAAAGTGTTGGAGATGAGCACTAGCATCTTCGTGTGCCTTCCCACAGAACTGGTTGGATTGCACCATGTTGATAAGTCCAGGCTTGAGCTCAAAGTTGTCGTCGATCTCTGCAGCAGGTCCAGTGCGGATGTTGTCCGTAGTGGGAGCTGAGAACTCACGGATCGATTTGTTCGCCATGGCTTCGAACTCTGAAGACAAGTTCCGGTGATCTACTTGATTGGATGAAGCTTCTTGCTGAAGTGTTGATGATCTCTTCTTGAGCTTGGCTCTTGTTTTTCTGAATAACGCTTCGGGATTGTCAACAAAATTTCCTGGAAGATGTCTTCCATTCATACATTACCCTGCATAAGATAAAATAGAAAAATATCAGGGTAAAACTGTATGAGAGAATAGATAAGCTCAATCATATTAGTGATGCGAATGATAACTCGAAAATCTATATCCATTCCTGATTAGTAATCAACCTTCCCCGGCAACGGCGCCAAAAATGCTTGTTGGGTATTCTTAACATCATTACCAAAAGTAGACTTAGTTTTCTAATTCTGATAACGATGCTAAAAATGCTAAACAATGAGATCTCTCATACCACTTAAGCCAAGTTGTCATCCCCAGCATGACATGAGAGACGCGGTATTGAAATATGCAATTGCTCTTCTAAATAAATAATGAATGGGATCTGCAAGCGCACAGATTAATACCGATGGAGCATTTTAACCGGAAAGTATTCCAGGTATCGTTATTTATATTTTTACCACTAGGAAGGGATTAGCAATCATCAATGTTGATTATAGAATAGAATATGAGATTGAGTATCTATCATTGCATATATAATTGAGAACATTTATCTACCTCTTTCATACAGGGGTAAGTGTCACATAAAAGATATATCAAGTAATAAATAGTGACAAAGATAATTAATCTGATCAACATAACTTAGCCACATAATAAATATGATAAGAACCTCAATTAGATATTCTAGAAAGTCATTAGCATGGAATTAGAACGAACTACAAGAATATTTCCTAAGTTATTCTTAACTATACAGTCTAGCATTATCATAGTTAGTGCAAGTATACTTAGCAATCATTGTGAGACAAGATTACACCCATGCATAGTGATATTATCAAGGAATATGAGAAACATAGTAATCACTCCCCTGTAATAATATTGCTCTGCCAGCCCAATACACGAGAGGGGGACTATATAAGAATCAATGAAGCTGTCACTATCACGAACTACCCCGCGATCTGGCATATTGGGTACAATCGCAGATAAATACGGTATAAGCACCATGCCTACACAATATCTATCATTTACCCATGGATCCGATGGATAAACGCTATACGATCCTAAAGATGTATATAGATCCAATCTAACTAAGTCAAGTATATAACTATGATAAACTAAGAACAATATAATCTTAAATATAAACAAGTAGAGCAAAGTCATAAGCAATATATTGAAGTAGAATAAAGTCATATTCATAATATTGAAGAACAAAGATGATTAGAAGAACAATTAGAGAATTACCAAGAATCCACTTGACAGATCCGGAAACCAATCGAAGATTGACTCCTTCTAGTTCTAATCCTATGTAGCTATGCTAATCTAGATGGGCCGTTGTATCAAACCGACAAGGATACATACCTTCCTTGCTCTTTTGAAACTTCGAGGAGAATGAGATGCTTCATACCACAAATACCATATATATTGAGAGAAGGCATATACCATCACTGCGTTGGTAAGGATCCAGAAATACCACAAAAGAGAGATCTGAGAGAGTCATACAAGGAATCTCTGAGTTTTATTTGAAAATCTGCAAAAACTCCAGAGCTATAGCTGATCAAGAATAAGAGACATGGCACTTGACTAGACTGTTCTATCTTTTAACTACTCAAGACGGAAGTGACGGTTACAAGTCCCATGGTGAAAGGTAAAGTAAGTAAGTTTTAAGTCTTGACAGTTTACTCTAACTCAGAGATGAGATCTTATTTAAAAAGCATGCGTACCGTCAATTTTTAAAGGTATTACAACAACTTCTGATCCATTACTGAGTCTATCCTTGCTTAGGGATGAGCAAGAGGTAAGCTTGGGGGAGTTTGTTGACGATCCTTAAGTATCAAATTTAATTATCAAATAAACAAAGAAATGGATCCAAATGAAATCAACATCTAGACTTAGGGTTTTATCTCATAGAATTCCACGAGTTTTGGTGTTTGTCTATTTCTGAAGGGGGTTATCAGGAAATATGGAAGAAAGGCCCACACGTCGGGATTACATAGAGATATTAACGTGCCGCGCAATTATCTTACATCTAGAAGACTCCAGAAGCCATGGGAAGGAAGCGGAGGCTGAACGGGGCCAGGCACTGGGCGCCCACCCAGTTGCCCTCGGCGCCCGCTCCCTGTTGGAGTCCAAACTGGACTCTTTCGGGACTAATCTCCACCGACCTAAAGGATCAAGGATAACCGTTCAATCAATGTCGGTTTGATCCAACGGCCCATATTCACTTGAAGGGACTATAAAACCAGGCCCCCTGGCCCCTGGAGGAGAGATCCTATCAACCCTAATTCATTATTCTCAAGGGAGAAGAAGCCCCTGATCAAGATTAGAGCCACCACGCCAATTAGATATCCAGATTAGCATAGCTGCATAGGATTAGAACTAGAAGGAGTCAATCTTCGATTGGTTTCCGGATCTGTCAAGAGGATTCTTGGTAATTCTCTAATTGTGCTTCTAATTGTTCTTCTAATCATCTTTGTTCTTCAATATTATGAATATGACTTTGTTCTACTTCAATATATTGCTTATGACTTTGCTCTACTTGCTTATATTCAAGATTATATTGTTCTTAGTTTATCATAGTTATATACTTGGCTTAGTTAGATTGGATCTATATACATGTTTAGGATCGTATAGCGTTTATCCATCGGATTCATGGGTAAATGATAGATATTGTGTAGGCGTGGCGCTTATACCGTATTTATCTGCGATTGTACCCAATATGCCAGATCGTGGGGTAGTTCGTGATAGTGACAGCTTCATTGATTCTTATATAGTCCCCCTCTCGTGTATTGGGCTGGCAGAGCAACATTATTACAGGGGAGTGATTGCTATGTTTCTCATTTACCTTGCTAATATCACTATGCATGGGCGTAGTCTTGTCTCGCAATGATTGCTAAGTATGCTTGCACTAACTATGATAATGCTAGACTATATAGTTGAGAATAACTTAGGAAATATTCTTGTAGTTCGTTCTAATTCCATGCTAATGACTTTCTAGAGTATCTAATTGAGGTGCTTATCATATTTATTATGTGGCTAAATTATGCTAATCAGATTAATCATCTTTGTCACTATTCATTACTTCATATATCTTTTATGTGACACTTATCCCTGTATGAAAGAGTTAGATAAATGTTCTCAATTATATATATGCAATGATAGATACTCAATCTCATATTCTATTCTCTAATCAATATTGATGATTGCTAATCCCTTCCCAGTGGTAAAAATATAAATAACGATACCTGGAATACTTCCCGGTTAAAATGCTACATCGGTATTAATCTGTGCGCTTGCAGATCCCATTCATTACTTATTTAGAAGAGCAATTGCATATTTCAATACCGTGTTTCTCATGTCATGCTGGGATGACAACTTGGCTTAAGTGGTATGAGAGATAGGTTTGGCATTTTTGGCACCGTTATCAGATTTAGAAAACTAAGTCTACTTTTGGTAATGATGTTAAGAATACCCAATAGTGGTGGCTCTAGGCTTGATCAGAGGCTTCTTCTCCCTTGATGAATAATGAATTAGGGTTGAGAGGCTCTCTCCTCCAGGGGCCAGAGGGTCTGGTTTTATAGTCCCTTCAAGTGAATTTGGGCCGTTGGATCAAACCGACATTGATTGGACGGTTATCCTTGATCCTTTAGGTCGGTGGAGATCTTTCCCGAAAGAGAGTCCTATTTGGACTCCAGGAGGGGGCGGGCGCCCAGTGCCTGGCCCCGTTCGGCCTCCGCTTCCTTCCCGTGGCTTTTGGAGTCTTCTAGATGTAAGATAATTGCGCGGCACGTTAATATCTCTATGTAATCCCGACGTGTGGGCATTTCTTCCTTATTTCCTGATAACCCCCTACAGAAATAGACAAACACCAAAACTCGTGGAATTCTGTCAGATAAAACCCTAAGTCTAGATGTTGATTTCATTTGGATCCTTTTCTTTGTTTATTTGTTAATTAAATTCGATACTTAAGGACCGTCAACAGTGCCTTTTTCTGTAAAGTTATTCTCTCGAATACTTTCAGGCATGATTATAAATTCTTCTACGGCAAATCTTGTCATCATCAATGCTCACTAACTGTGTCTTTACAGATGTCTCGTGGCAGTCAAGGTGTGAAACAACGTGCGAACATGAATCCACCCCCTCCTCCTCCACCACCAAATCCAGCTGAGCTGATGCAAATGATGGTGGAAAATCAGAGGCTGCTCACCGAGACCATCAATCAGATGGCAAACCAGGGTGGTCGGAATGCACCAAATGGGCCAGCACTTAATCAGTACAGTAGCTTCAAGGATTTCATGGATACTAAGCCCCCATCTTTCAGAGAGGCTGAAGAACCCCTTCAGGCTGAGGAGTGGCTGAACACGGTGGAACAAAAATTCCGCTTACTTCGGCTGACTGATAGTTTGAAGGCCGAGTATGCGGCTCATCAACTGCAGGGTCCAGCAGGCATCTGGTGGAATCAGTATCGGGAGGCTCTTCCAGCCAACACTGTGATTGACTCGAATCTCTTCCGTGAAGCTTTCAAGGGGCATTTCATACCTCCTGGTGTCATGGAGATGAAGCATACTGAGTTCATGCAGTTAACTCAGGGCAACAAAACTCTGAAAGAGTATTTGCATGCTTTTAATCATCTATCAAGGTATGCTCTGGAGTTTGTGAGCACGGAGTCGAAGAAGATTGCAAGCTTCAAGAGGGGTCTTGGCCCCAAGCTGCTGAAGACTATGGGCCGCACAAAGTGTGCAACTTTCAATGAGTTTGTCAGTGAGGCTCTTACCCAAGAGAACTACAACACTGTGTACACTGCGACCAAGACTCGCAAGCGAGTTTTTGAGGCTGGGGCAGGGGCATCTCAGTCCAAGGCTCCAGTGGTAGCTAGGCCCCAGTATCATGCTCCAACTCCTAACCAGCGATATCGCCCTCCAGTGAAGAAGAATCAGGCGAAGACAGGGTTCCGTAAGGGATACTCCATTGCTCTTCCTAGGGGCAACACTGGTCCCAGCTATGCCAAGACTCCACCTGCCAACCGTCCGTGCTAGAACTGTAATCAGACTGGGCACTGGCAAAGCAACTGTCCTTACCCACCAAAGAAGGGCAACCAAGGGAACGTCCGCCAGGGGCGTGTTCACTACATGACTGTAGAAGCAATCCCTGTTGGTGAGGTAGTTACGGCTGGTAAGTTTCTAGTTAACCAATGTGATGCACTTGTGCTTTTTGATTCAGGAGCATCGCATTCTTTTGTGAGTTCGGACTTTGTGTCTAAGCATAATCTCAAGGCAGTTACACTTGATAAAGGCAGTTATTGCATTAGTGCTGCTGGGAATAATATTTCTACAAATCAAGTGGTTTTGGGGTCAACTCTGGAAATAGGAGACCATCGGTTTCTTGCTGATCTGGTTGTTCTACCCGGTGTGGGTATATATGTAATTCTGGGGATGAAATGGATGAGTGGCAACGGAGTTCTTATCGACACCACCACTCGTGTAGTGATGTTGAGAGACCCGAATACCAAAGAGGCGTTCTTAGTGCAACTTCCTCGGGATATTCATATCCGTAGCACGATGAATGTAGTTACATCTAGGGCCATCAAGGATATTCTGGTAGTGTGTGAGTTCCCGGATGTATTCCCTGATGATTTGCCCGGGCTTCCTCCAGATCGGGATGTGGAGTTCAAAATTGAATTGCTTCCAGGTACTGCTCCTATTTCTAGAAGACCATATAGAATGCCTCCAAATGAGCTAGCGGAGCTTAAGACTTAGCTGAATGAGTTGTGAAAGAAGGGTCTTATCCATCCTAGTTCTTCTCCTTGGGGTTGTCCGGCTATCTTTGTGAAGAAGGAGGATCAGTCCTTGCGCATGTGTGTGGACTATCGTCCTCTGAATGCGGTGACCATCAAGAATAAGTACCCTCTTCCTCGCATTGATATCTTGTTTGATCAGTTGTCCAAAGTGAAGGTATTCTCCAAGATTGATTTGCGATCTGGGTATCATCAGATCAAGATCCGTCCTAAAGATGTACCTAAGACAGCTTTCTCGACGAGGTATGGGTTGTATGAGTATCTCGTCATGTCCTTCGGTCTTATGAATGCACCTGCTCACTTCATGTATCTCATGAATTCGGTGTTCATGCCCGAATTTGACAAGTTTATGGTGGTCTTCATTCATGATATCTTGGTATATTCTCGCAATGAAGAAGAGCATGCAGAGCATCTGCGTGTAGTGTTGACGCGCTTGCGTGAGCATCAGCTTTATACTAAGTTCAGCAAATGCGAGTTTTGGCTAAAGAAAGTATCTTTCTTGGGCCATGTCTTATCCAAAGAAGGCATATTGGTGGATCCAGCTAAGGTGCAAGAAGTGTTGGATTGGAAGGTTCCAACTTCGGTGCACGAGGTTCGGAGTTTTCTGGGTCTGGCTGGGTATTACCGTCGTTTCATTCCGGAATTCTCAAAAATATCCAAGCCTATGACTCGCCTACTTCAGAAGGATGAGAAGTTTGTGTGGATGCCTGAGTGTGAAGAGGCATTCCACAAGTTGAGGATATTGCTAACATTAGCTTCTGTCCTAGCTCAACCCGATATCGAGAAGCCTTTCGATGTCTTTTGTGACGCGTCTGGTATCGGTCTGGGCTGTGTGTTGATGCAAGAAGGTCGTGTTATCGCTTATGCCTCGCGCCAACTTCAAAAGCATGAGGTCAATTACCCTACTCATGACTTAGAACTGGCCGCAGTTGTCCATGCTTTAAAAATTTGGAGGCACTATTTGTTGGGTAATCTGTGCAATATCTACACTGATCATAAGAGTCTCAAGTACATCTTCACTCAACCTGAATTGAATATGCGACAGCGAAGGTGGCTTGAGTTGATTAAAGATTATAATCTTCAGGTGCACTACCATCCGGGCAAGGCAAACATGGTTGCGGATGCCTTAAGTCGGAAGGCGCACTGTCATTCAGTTCAGATGGAAGATCCATCATTGTCACGTCTTATGCACCTGCTAGTGCTCCATCAGATTGCTCTGGAGAGTTCTCTTTGTAATCGAGTGATCGAATTGCAGCATACGGATGTAGGCATCTACCATATAAAGAGGAAAATGAAAGAAGAAGAAACCAAGCATTTCCGAGTCGATGAGAACGGAATCCTATGGTTTAAGGATCGACTGGTGGTCCCAAAAGACCGTGAGCTACGAAATCAGATCTTATCTGAAGCTCATTCATCCAAGTTGCCTATCCATCCTGGTAGTAGTAAGATGTATCAGGATCTGAAACCTCTGTTTTGGTGGACAAAGATGAAAAAGGAGATTGCTGCTTTTGTTGCTCGATGTGATAATTGTTGTCGTGTGAAGGCAGTTCACATGAAAGCAAGCTTACTTCAACCCTTGTCAATTCCTAGTTGGAAATGGGAAGAAGTTAGTATGGATTTTATTTCTGGACTCCCAACTTCTGTTAAGGGTTATGACTCTATCTGGGTGATTGTAGATCGCTTAACCAAGGTTGCTCGTTTTATTCCAGTTTGAACTGATTATCGTCCACATTAGTATGCAAAGTTGTACTTCGAGCACATTGTCCGTCAGTATGGTGTGCCTCGGACTATCATATCAGATCGTGGACCACAGTTCACTGCCCGTTTTAGGGAGTGTCTTCATGAGCAAATTGGGACTCACTTGGTTCGTAGTTCTGCGTATCATCCTCAAACGGCCGGCCAAACTGAATGTGTTAACCAAATCCTAGAAGACATGTTGAGAGCGTGTGCTCTCTCTTCTAAAGGTTCTTGGGTAACGTGGTTACCGTTAGCTGAGTTCTCTTATAACAATAGTTACCAAGAGAGCATCAAGATGGCTCCATTTGAAGCCCTATATGGTCGAAAGTGTCGAACCCCGTTGAATTGGGTGGAATCCGGAGAGCGAAGGTATTATGGCATCGATTTCGTGAACGAAGCGGAGTAGCAAGTTCGTACCATCCAGAAACATCTGGAAGCTACTCAAGCTCATCAGAAAAGTTATGCTGATAAGAGAAGGAAGCTGATTGAGTTTGCAGTTGGTGACCATGTGTATATCAAGGTGTCTCTGATGAAAGGCATACAAAGGTTCAGAGTCAAGCGAAAGCTTGCACCTCGATATGTGGGGCCTTATCGGATACTCGAGAGAAAAGGGAACATGGCGTACAAAGTTCAACTACCAGTTGAGCTTCGAGCTATTTTTCCTATCTTTCACGTATCCCAATTGAAGTAATGCCTTTGTGTTCCGGAAGAACGAGTGGAAGTTCGGGATATCAAGTTGAAATCTAATTTGGTGTATGAGGAGAAACCTGTAGCGGTTCTTGACCGCAAGGAACGGGTGACTCGCAATCGTGTGGTGAAGTTCTACAAGGTGTTGTGGAGTAACCACGGGGAGGAAGATGCCACTTAGGAAACAGAGGACTATTTAAAAGAAGTTTATAAAACCTTCTTCGAAAATCAGTAAGCTTCCAAATCTCGGGACGAGATTTTTGTAAGGGGGGAGGGCTGTAACACCCCAGTGTTATGGTTGCATCATTCACATGCATAACATGAGCATCATCATCTTCATAAGCATACCATGATCATCATTTACCTTGGGTCATGTCATTTTATGCAAAAGTGTGATTTGACTTGCTTAATTATGCTTCCTATGTTTGTGTTTGCTTATGCCATGCTCATGCTTGTGTTCTATGCCTTGGTAAATAGTTCATCTATGCTTAACTCAACTTGTGGAGCAATGTTCATGTTGGTCACATCTTCGAATTAAGTACCTAAGTCATACTTTCATCTTTAGGCCCTAAAAACCTCTTTTTCTTAGGCTTTTAACAAGTGCTTCATAAAATGTTTGCATGTCAAAACTTCCTACAGCAAAGTTTTAGCAAATTTTATAAGGAACAAAAGTTGTTTTATGGCCATCTCATGAAAATGATCACATCTAGCTCAAAAGTGGCCCACAAGGCAGATTTAGGGCTGTTTCCAACACTTAGAATTTTTTCTAAGTCTGGGAATGCAACAGTTTGCTCGAGGGTGGTTTGGATAGCTTCCAGTTTGATATCCAGGCTGAATCAAGTCTTGATCTTGTAAGCAAAGTGGAAGTCCTCATGTAGCTCTACAGCATGGAGCAATAGCCAGCAAAATCATCGAACGGTTTAGGAGATATTCGAGGTCCAAAATCGAGTTTCAGTCGGCTGTGTAACTGAATGGAGGCAGCGTCACTGGGGAGGAGCTCGCCGGTGACACCGCGTGTTTGGACTCGTGGCGTCCGTACGTCGCCGTTGGTCCCGCTTGTCAGCTCCCAGCGTGTCCTCCAGGTCGCCACGACGCCCCCGGTCACGTGGACAGCGCCATTTCCCCTCTGGTTCGCTCTCTCTCGAGCTCATCGTCTTCTTCGCGTCGCCGCCGCTGCTTCGGCGAGCTCGCGCGCTCGCGTCTCGGTACCTCCGGCCGAGCGACTCCACCCAGCGCTCCGCCAGCTTCCCCGCTTCACCGTCGTCATGTTGGCTGCGGCTGCCGAGCCTTGGTTAGCCAGCATTGTCCTCTCCGTCGCGAGCTTACCTCACCGGAGCTCCGCCGTGGTCACCGGTGTCGTGGCCAGGGCTCTATAGTCTACCATTCTTTCTCGTTCTATTCCCAAAAGCTCTGTTGAGTCATGCTGCTGCTCGTCCGTATTATCTATCGCCCGGTCTCCGACCAGAGACGCCGGCGGTTGGCTGCACACCACCGCCGTGCCGCCATTCGCGAGGGCGAGGTCCCTAGGGTGCGGTAGAGCTAGGGTTTCTGGTACCAATCGTCGTGGAGTGGAGTGAGGAGCACGATGGTGCTCTTGCTCGTCACCGAGACCTCGCCGTCGATGAGATCTCCGGCGGTCAATTCTCGCCTCTACTCTCGGGTCACTGACGAGTGAGGTCCGTTGACCTGCGGGGTCCCCCTGTCAGTCTCTCTTTCTCCTTTGTTTGAAATTAGGGTTTGTGCTGTTTTCGCAAAAATCACATCTCCAGTTCCTAAGATTCAAAAATTGTGAAACAAATTTTGTGTTGATCCATGAGATGGCTAGTTTTTAATAAAAATATAATATGCACCATATTTTCTGGGAAACATAATTGTTATGAATTAATCTTGTTATTTGAGTGTAAATTCATATCTGTTGATATACTGCTCCAACTGCTGTGAAAATTTTATGGTAGGCTCTGAGTGATATGAGAATGCTATCATGAATATTTCATGATTTTTGGAGTACTGTATCTTTGATATGTAATTTATGTTTGTGATATGGCTTGTTTTCATATTTAAATCATAATAAATGTTTGATGCTTATGCTGGTGTTCTACTTTGGTGTCAAGCTTGTTCATAGTAATGGTAACATGTAAATAATCTGAAATCTGTTGTTTGACACTATCTAAGCCATGTTTCTTAATTTATGAAATAAGCACCATGTTACATGTTAAATGCTTATGTTAAGTTTGGCATGTGCAATTGTTCTGAAAAATTTATGATAATGTCAAGACGCTATGCTTGTGCTTCTGTAATTTTTGTAGATTTTTCTGAGCACTTTTGCTGGTATCTTGTATTTATGTTCTTTTATGGAATTAAATTAATAAATGCCAGGTTATTGAATGTTTAGAGGTCAACATGTAATGTTCTGGTAATCTTGGGCTATGCTTGTGCTTGTAAGCCATTTGGTTGGCACTAAATATGTTTTGGCTATGTCATTAAATAATTAATTAAAGGTTTATAGTTGTTCTGGACAGCAAGGGGGTAATCTAACTTTTGCTTGATGATAACTTGGTTTTCTGAGAGACTTGTCTAAATCAAAGATGTTGTAAACTTTATGAGCTGGCTGCAGTTTAAATTTGGGATCTTTTGGTTTAGTAGTTTAAAAGTTATGGCTCTTTCAAGTTGGGTTCTAGAAATATGTGTTCTTTATTTTTCTGGGACAGAACCTGGAACTTTGTTTAATTGACCTGTTTAACTTGTGAATCTTGCTGTGATGTCTATGCAGCTAATTTTAAAGTTCCTTTGTTCCGGTGCCAATGGGTGAAGATGACCGGAGGTGGGGTAACAGTCGACAAGGAGTATGGGATGACAACCGTGGACCTTAACAATAGTGGGTTCAAAGACGAACCATTCGTCCTTACTGCAGACTTGAGTCAGGTGTTCTGTGTCAAAGATACACTACAATAAATCTCTTAATCCGTGACGGATTACCGGTGACGGTTTTAGAGAACGTCACAAATAATATAAATCTTTCAACAATACATGAACTACAGTAGTTGATATGAAAATCGTCACGAAGGTTAATCTGTGACGGTTTTATGAAAATCGTCACGAAGGTTAATCCTTGACGCTCAATAGGTGAGGTTCCCTAAAACCGTCACAAATGTTGCATAGTGACAGTTTTTTTATGATCCGTGATGGAAATTTTTCGTCATGGATTAGCAGGTTTCTTGTAGTGATATGTCTACGAAACCAAAGAGAGGAAAAAATGATGACCACTCAATCGTCAATGAGCCAAAGTGCCACATTGTCCTTTCTGGGAAAAGAAACATTGTCGGAATTAAGGACAAGTCAGACATGTCAGGCGATTACGAAAGGGATGATCGAATTCCGCCCTTCATAGTCAATAAAGACCCAAGCATTCTGTTAAACAATGAGGATACTCCATAGTTACGGCCGGATCATAACCAAGGGTCATACGTCAAGAAGAAGTTCACTGTTGTGTCGGCTTAACATAAAATCATGTTTAATAGTATGTGTTGTAAAATGTACGAATTCTGAGAATTGTATGAAACTATATTTGAGAACTGTGAATTTTGATGAGTGTAACAAACTCTGTATTCATGACATTTCCATTTGGGACCATCTAGGGTTCGGTCAAAGGGTGTTTTTGTAAAAACCAATGCTTTGACTTTGGTCAAACTTGGTCAAATGACCCATTTGATGACTTCAAATGAAAAAAAATTGAATAAAAAGTTGTTAGAGATCATTAAGATCTACATTTGATATGTTGTACATTTTTCCATTTGGATAATTTTGAGCCAATCCTAAGCACATTTCTTTAAAATCCAAGACGGGTTTTGGTCAAACTTGGTCAAATGACAAACTAAATTACCTCAAATGAAAAATTTTGAATACCAAGTTGTTAGATATCATCAAGATCTAAACTTTTTATATACATAATTTTTTCATTTGAGAAAGTTTAAGTTAACAATACCCACCAAATCTTGAATCTCACACAAACTATATGAAACTATATGTGTCAATTGTTGACTTTCAACTACACCTTCCCAAAACTTTGTCAAATGCAAAAATGGTCTATATATTAAATGTATTTTGATGAGTGGAACAATATTGGTATTCATGACTTTTCCATTCGAGGCCATCTAGGGTTCCGAAACCGCTGCGTGGCTATGAATTCTCTCAAAATTCAAAATTCAGTGGTTCAAACTTTTCCAAATGAAAAGTTGACCATTAGACCAAATGTAGAACTTGATGAGTGTAACAAACTTTGTATTCATGACTTTTCCATTTGGGAGCATCTAGGGTTCGGTCAAAGGGTGTTTTTGTAAACACCAATGCTTTGACTTTGGTCAAACTTGGTCAAATGACCCATTTGATGACTTCAAATAAACAAATTTGAATACAAAGTTGTTAGAGATCATTAAGATCTACATTTGATATATCATTTGGATAATTTTGAGCCAATCCTAAGCACATTTTTTTAAAATCCAAGACGGGTTTTGGTCAAACTTGGTCAAATGACCAACTAAATTACTTAAAATGAAAACATTTTGAATACCAAGTTGTTAGATATCATCAAGATCTAAACTTTTTATATACACAATTTTTCCATTTGAGAAAGTTTAAGTTAACAATACCCACCAAATCTTGAATCTCACACAAACTATATGAAACTATATGTGTCAATTGTGGATTTTCAACTACACCTTCCCATAACTTTGTCAAATACAAAAATGATCTATATATTAAATGTATATTTTGATGAATGGAACAATATTGGTATTCATGACTTTTCCATTCGAGGCCATCTAGGATTTCGAAACCGCTGCGTGGCTATGAATTCTCTCAAAATTCAAAATTCAGTGGTTCAAACTTTTCCAAATGAAAAGTTGACCATTAGACCAAATCTAGAACTTGATGAGTGTAACAAACTTTGTATTCATGACTTTTCCATTTGGGAGCATCTAGGGTTCGGTCAAAGGGTGTTTTTGTAAACACCAATGCTTTGACTTTGGTCAAACTTGGTCAAATGACCCATTTGATGACTTCAAATAAACAAATTTGAATACAAAGTTGTTAGAGATCATTAAGATCTACATTTGATATATCATTTGGATAATTTTGAGCCAATCCTAAGCACATTTTTTTAAAATCCAAGACGGGTTTTGGTCAAACTTGGTCAAATGACCAACTAAATTACTTAAAATGAAAACATTTTGAATACCAAGTTGTTAGATATCATCAAGATCTAAACTTTTTATATACACAATTTTTCCATTTGAGAAAGTTTAAGTTAACAATACCCACCAAATCTTGAATCTCACACAAACTATATGAAACTATATGTGTCAATTGTGGATTTTCAACTACACCTTCCCATAACTTTGTCAAATACAAAAATGATCTATATATTAAATGTATATTTTGATGAATGGAACAATATTGGTATTCATGACTTTTCCATTCGAGGCCATCTAGGATTTCGAAACCGCTGCGTGGCTATGAATTCTCTCAAAATTCAAAATTCAGTGGTTCAAACTTTTCCAAATGAAAAGTTGACCATTAGACCAAATCTAGAACTTGATGAGTGTAACAAACTTTGTATTCATGACTTTTCCATTTGGGAGCATTTAGGGTTCGGTCAAAGGGTGTTTTTGTAAAAACCAATGCTTTGACTTTGGTCAAACTTGGTCAAATGACCCATTTGATGACTTCAAATAAAAAATTTGAATACAAAGTTGTTAGAGATCATTAAGATCTACATTTGATATGTTGTACATTTTTCCATTTGGATAATTTTGAGCCAATCCTAAGCACATTTCTTTAAAATCCAAGACGGGTTTTGGTCAAACTTGGTCAAATGACAAACTAAATTACCTCAAATGAAAAATTTTGAATACCAAGTTGTTAGATATCATCAAGATCTAAACTTTTTATATACATAATTTTTTCATTTGAGAAAGTTTAAGTTAACAATACCCACCAAATCTTGAATCTCACACAAACTATATGAAACTATATGTGTCAATTGTGGACTTTCAACTACACCTTCCCAAAACTTTGTCAAATGCAAAAATGGTCTATATATTAAATGTATTTTGATGAGTGGAACAATATTGGTATTCATGACTTTTCCATTCGAGGCCATCTAGGGTTCCGAAACCGCTGCGTGGCTATGAATTCTCTCAAAATTCAAAATTCAGTGGTTCAAACTTTTCCAAATGAAAAGTTGACCATTAAACCAAATGTAGAACTTGATGAGTGTAACAAACTTTGTATTCATGACTTTTCCATTTGGGAGCATCTAGGGTTCGGTCAAAGGGTGTTTTTGTAAACACCAATGCTTTGACTTTGGTCAAACTTGGTCAAATGACCCATTTGATGACTTCAAATAAACAAATTTGAATACAAAGTTGTTAGAGATCATTAAGATCTACATTTGATATATCATTTGGATAATTTTGAGCCAATCCTAAGCACATTTTTTTAAAATCCAAGACGGGTTTTGGTCAAACTTGGTCAAATGACCAACTAAATTACTTAAAATGAAAACATTTTGAATACCAAGTTGTTAGATATCATCAAGATCTAAACTTTTTATATACACAATTTTTCCATTTGAGAAAGTTTAAGTTAACAATACCCACCAAATCTTGAATCTCACACAAACTATATGAAACTATATGTGTCAATTGTGGATTTTCAACTACACCTTCCCATAACTTTGTCAAATACAAAAATGATCTATATATTAAATGTATATTTTGATGAATGGAACAATATTGGTATTCATGACTTTTCCATTCGAGGCCATCTAGGATTTCGAAACCGCTGCGTGGCTATGAATTCTCTCAAAATTCAAAATTCAGTGGTTCAAACTTTTCCAAATGAAAAGTTGACCATTAGACCAAATCTAGAACTTGATGAGTGTAATAAACTTTGTATTCATGACTTTTCCATTTGGGAGCATTTAGGGTTCGGTCAAAGGGTGTTTTTGTAAAAACCAATGCTTTGACTTTGGTCAAACTTGGTCAAATGACCCATTTGATGACTTCAAATAAAAAATTTGAATACAAAGTTGTTAGAGATCATTAAGATCTACATTTGATATATCATTTGGATAATTTTGAGCTAATCCTAAGCACATTTCTTTAAAATCCAAGACGGGTTTTGGTCAAACTTGGTCAAATGACCAACTAAATTACTTAAAATGAAAAAATTTTGAATACCAAGTTGTTAGATATCATCAAGATCTAAACTTTTTATATACACAATTTTTCCATTTGAGAAAGTTTAAGTTAACAATACCCACCAAATCTTGAATCTCACACAAACTATATGAAACTATATGTGTCAATTGTGGATTTTCAACTACACCTTCCCATAACTTTGTCAAATACAAAAATGATCTATATATTAAATGTATATTTTGATGAATGGAACAATATTGGTATTCATGACTTTTCCATTCGAGGCCATCTAGGATTTCGAAACCGCTGCGTGGCTATGAATTCTCTCAAAATTCAAAATTCAGTGGTTCAAACTTTTCCAAATGAAAAGTTGACCATTAGACCAAATCTAGAAATTGATGAGTGTAACAAACTTTGTATTCATGACTTTTCCATTTGGGAGCATTTAGGGTTCGGTCAAAGGGTGTTTTTGTAAAAACCAATGCTTTGACTTTGGTCAAACTTGGTCAAATGACCCATTTGATGACTTCAAATAAAAAATTTGAATACAAAGTTGTTAGAGATCATTAAGATCTACATTTGATATATCATTTGGATAATTTTGAGCTAATCCTAAGCACATTTCTTTAAAATCCAAGACGGATTTTGGTCAAACTTGGTCAAATGACAAACTAAATTACTTAAAATGAAAAAATTTTGAATACCAAGTTGTTAGATATCATCAAGATCTAAACTTTTTATATACACAATTTTTCCATTTGAGAAAGTTTAAGTTAACAATACCCACCAAATCTTGAATCTCACACAAACTATATGAAACTATATGTGTCAATTGTGGATTTTCAACTACACCTTCCCATAACTTTGTCAAATACAAAAATGATCTATATATTAAATGTAGATTTTGATCAATGGAACAATATTGGTATTCATGACTTTTCCATTCGAGACCATTTAGGGTTCCGAAACCGCTGCATGGCTATGAATTCTCTCAAAATTCAAAATTGAGTGGTTCAAACTTTTTCAAATGAAAAGTTGACCATTAGACCAAATGTAGAACTTGATGAGTGTAACAAACTTTGTATTCATGAAGATATATATTTTTATATGATAAATAGATTTTTTATTTGATGAAAACTATACCCTACTAGCATTCCGAGTAATAAATGACAAAAATAAAAAGTTTAACGTCAATATTATGTCAAAATAGATTTCCACTTAATTGGATATAGTTTTTCTAAATTTATTGGAGTAATATATTTTTGCATTAACAAAATACTAAACATTCCTTATAAAATTATTGCAAATTAAAAAAATACAGTAAGATATTTAGGGTTAAAAATTTTTATGTGTACATTAAAAAAAATTACAATACATGTCACTCTTTAAAAAATATTATGCAAAATATTTAATTTACTATACAATTTATAATATAAAGTGTATATATAAACACTTTAAAAACCCTAAACTTAAAAACAGGGCCTTTAGCACCGGCCCATAGAGGGAACCGGTGCTAAAGGGTCGTGAAAATTTCAGGACCCCACCCAAACCCGCGCATCGACCCTTTAGCACCGGTCCGTGGCTGGCACCGGTGCTAAAGGGACCCTTTAGCACCGGCTGGTAACACGAGCCGGTGCTAAAGGGTCACTCTTTAACACTGGCTCGTGTTACCGGCCGGTGTTAAAGACCCTTTAGCACCGGTTCTAGCCACGGACCGGTGCTAAAGGGTCCGCCCCTATATAAGCGAGCAGTTGCCCTGGATCCGGCAGTTCCTTCGTCTTCGTCTTCGTCGAGGAGAGAGCTCTGCCGCCGCCTTGTCTAGCGCCACCCGTTCGTCTCCAGCGCTGTCGTTCGTCTCCAGCGCCGTCGCCGCCATCTCCAGCGTCGCCGCAGCGGCCATCTCCACCAGCGTCGGCCGCCACCGGCCATCTCCTTCGATCGAACTCCGGCCGCAACCCTTCGATCGAACTCCATCCTACGTACTATTCATCGATCTATGAATGCCAACAGTTTATATATATAGTCTAAAATTGTATATATGAATCGCCAACAGTTTCTATAAATAATGTTATATATATATACAAGTGCTATTCTACACCCTAGGTGTAGAATACTATTCTACACCGAAGTGTTATACTAAGCAAAATTCAGTATTGTTGAGTATTCGTGTTTCAGTATTGTTCAGTATTTCGTGGTCCTGAGTGTTGGACAAGATGATACTGAACACTCTCCAGTACTGCTCAGTATTTTTTCTACTCAATTTTGACTTGCGGTGTAGAATAGCGCTACCGTATATATATATATATATATATATATATATATATATATATATATATATATATAAACTACAAAATGTTTAGAATTGTTTGGAATGTACAAAATAATGCATGCTAGTATATTATTACACTAAAAAAATATTGCTAGTATACATGTAGTGTTTTGAATTGTTATGAATTATATTATGCTAGTATATTTTTAGTATATTATTATAGTATTACTTGTTTGGAGCACTATAGTACTTTCGTTTGTAATAGTAGTATATAAGTCTCTAATATATATTTTATTTTCTATTGTTTTGTATAAATTAATGTTTGTACTATTATTCTTGTATTATTTTGTAGTATTGTTTTGTAGTATATTATTCTAGTGTATTACTTGGCTTAAAAGATTCTAGTATTATTTTTTGGAGCACTCCAGCACTTTTATTTGTAGTAGTACTAGTAGTAGTATATAAGTCTCTAATATATATTTTATTTTCTATTATTTTGTATATATTAATGTTTGTATTATTATTCTTGTATTATTTTGTAGTATTATTTTGTAGTATATTATTCTAGGTGCAAGTGTATTAGTTGGTTTAAAACATATACTATTATTGTTTATACTATTATTCTAGTATTATTTTTTAGTATTATTTTTTAGTATATTATTCTAGTATATTACTTGGCTTAAAAGACTTTTTAGTATATTATTGTAGTATATTATGAATTGTAGTGTTTTGTATATATTATTGTTTGTATTATTATTCTAGTATTATTTTTTAGTGTTATTTTTTAGTATATTATTCTAGTGTATTACTTGGCTTAAAAGACATTTTAGTATATTATTCTAGTATATTATGAATTGTAGTGTTTTGAATTGTTATGAAATATATTGTGCTAGTATATTATTTTAGTGTTATTGTTCGTATTATTTTTTTAGTATTATTTTTTCGTCTGGAGCACTCTAGCACTTATATTATTCTAGTGTATTTCTTATCTTATATATATATATATATATATATATATATATATATATATATATATATATATATATATATATATATGGTTGCAGACATAGAAATGGCCGACCGTCCTCATGATGATCCTGAATATATGGAAGATGCCATTCAAAATATGATCGACGACGGTAGTCAGTACTTTATTGATTACAACGAGATTATGCAAGACAATCTGACAGAGCAACAAGAGGGCAATGCCCCTGAGCAACAAGAGGGCAATGCGCCTGAGCAACACTTGGCGTGCAACAAGAAGGAAATACCGGCGAGGTATGTAAATGTAAACATATATAATGCATCTCTTACATTAGGTTTTAGACTTACTTGGTTATTAATTTAGTATTTTTTTTTCTATATCTACGTGTAGCCTTCTGGATCGACCTCTACGGGGAGAAGCATACCTCCACGAGGGCCAAAGAAGCCATTGGAGGGCCGCTATGTAATCTGCGAGTTTAAGATAGCTACAGGCAGACCACTTGGTGAACATGCAAATAAATATGTTAGTCACTGTGGATACCTTGTGAGATATCAAATACCAATCAGTGCTCGTGAATGGAGAGAGAAGCGAGGTGCTCCTAAAATCAGTTTTGTCTCTGATCGTGACAAGGAGTTAGTTTGGAAACCGTCACGAATGTTTTCACCTTCGACACCAACGATGAAGAGTTGAAGGTGCAAATTTATGACTGGACTATGAAGAAGATGGCGGTACTGTTCTAGAATTGGAAGAAGTCTTTGTACAATAAATTTGTCAAGAAAAACGAGAATCCAAATTTTAACCTCAAGCAATATGTAAAGCTGAGGGCCTTCTGGGATGACTTCGTGCAGTACAAAACATCAGAAGAGGGTGAGGAACGAGCCATTAGAAACAAAGAAAATGCGAGTAAAAAGACATACCACCATCATATGGGATCAGGTGGTTATAAGAGTGCTGTTTCTAAGTGGGACCGAATGGAACAGGAGATGCTTGCTAGGGGGGTCACACCCGAGACAATAGCAAAGAATTGGAGCGAGTGCTCCAAGCATTGGTTCTACGGTCATGGGAGAAGCGTGGACCCAGACACCGGGGCGCTAGTTTGGGGCCAAGAAATCTCTAGAGCAGCAGAGAGACTAGTCCGTGCATGAGAGGCGGTTCAGTTTGGTGAGTTCAGGCCTAACATGGAGAAGGATGAACTCACCTATGCACTTGAAAATCCTGAGCACGGTGGGCGTACGAGAGGCTATGGGGCAGTTCTGTGGCTGCAATCATTCTAAGCTGATCAAGATACCTACAGAAGCCGCCAGAGAAAGAAAGATGAGGAGGCAGAGCGGATTCGCCAGCTGGAAGCTTTTGTTCTGCAGTCAGAAGAGCGCGAGAAAGCTCGTGAAGAATGGATGCAGGCGGAGATTCAAAGGCAAGTGCAAGCAGCACTTAGTCAAATGACGAAAGGGCAAGGTACATCACAGCCTGAGGTCAACGTTAGCGCCCCAGGCCAGTTGAAAAGCAGCTACGCATCCACGGAAGTACCAACCATTCAGGATGACACGAAGCTACACTTCTCCGTGGATGATGTCACAGAGGCTTTTACTACCTATGAGTTGCATGTACCAGATCGGAATGCAACAAAAAAGGTGGCTATCGCTGTTGTCAACCCTATCGACCGAACGAGAACTCCAAGAATCCATAATCGACCAGTACTTGGTGGATATGCTAGCGTCTCGGTTGATACGGTTGAGAAAGGTTATGGCAATGTGCCTCTAGAAATAGAAGGGGGAGACGGAGAGAAGACCTTAGGTGAAGCTAAGAAGATGTTTATTTGTTGGTGCAAGCGCTTCATAATTATTCCTCACCATAGGTTTGTGCGTGATTTTACTTCTTATATTATTTATTATGTATTGAATTTAAAAAAAGTTTGCTCACAAAACTTGTAATTGTTTTCTTTGCAGGGACTCCTCCAACCTAAGTCCAGTTCTTTCCGCAGCGCATCATAGTGCTATGGGCGGTGACAATGCTGGATCTCCTCCAACACCTGCGGCGGCCACACCGACCCCGCCACCGCCTCCACCACGGTCTCCACCTCCTCCACCGAGGTCTCCAACTACTCCACCGCGTTCTGCAACACCAAAAAGATCGGCCCCACCACCTCCACCGCCTGCACCGCCCTCTCCAAAGAGTACACGGTCGGTCCCCTCGCCTCCAAAGAGAGGTAGTCAGAAGCGATCCGCCCAAGAACGACCGAAGTCATCGGTCCCACCTCCAAAGAAGGCTGCCTCAGCAAAGAGAGCTAAGACACTAGAGAAATTACCTTATAAAAAGAGTGAAGAGGAGGTAATTGCTGCATCCAAAGCTGAGGTGAAATAATTTTTTGATAAATTGAAGGAGGAAAGGAAAAAACGGCTAAACCCAGAAAAGTCGTACTTTTATGTAAAGCCAGAGGAACTGAAGAAGAAGGTGGCGGACCAGCAAAAGAAGCAGCGGGAAGCTCAGAAAAAGCCAGCACTTTCGGACTATGAGCGGTCTCTGGTCAAGTCTTCACAGCCTAGAAAGAGAGTAGGAAAGGGGTCCCACAGCTCGGAGAAGTATCAAAACCGGTGCCCCCTTTGATTGTGCCAAATCAATACGGCTCAAATGAAGACTTGATGCCAAAGAAATCCTTAGTGTTGTCTGAGCTAGATTCGCTTGAGCATTACTTTGGACAGAGCGGTTTAAATATTAAAGCCATTGCCGCCATTATTGGATGTCAAACATTTGAAAAAGCTGAGGTAGTTGATCAATGGAGGGCAAGATATGAACCGAGCAGGAGTCTATTCAACCTCAGCGTTTACATGAGCTCGGCACACAAATGTTTACAATAAACAAGTGGTGCATTGAGGCGTCTAAAAGGGGAGATAATTGGATTTCTATTCGTATTAGACAACATCACTACTTCCGTGGAGATGACCTCATATACGTGCAGTTCGAAGAATTGCACCATTTATGTCACCTCGACGCTCTCGACAAATCTCTTGTCACTGCTTTTGTCTGTAAGTATTTCTTTCTTTTATTAAACTTCTACGTTCTTTAATTACATGTATATAATCCTTATACACTTAGGATTTGTATGTATATATGCAGGCACCAAATGAGAGAGCTCAGAATCAGAAATGACAATAGTATTGGGTTCGTTGACCCTTATATTGTTTTCAAGGCTCCGCAGGCAGTGTGGACAGCATCTCATGAGACAGAAGTCTGCACCAATCTTATGAGGTTCTTTGTGAACAAAAAAAAACAAAAAAAAATACTCTTCCCCTTCAACTTCGAGTGAGTTATATAGTTATTAAGTGCATCCATATTTTATTTTACTTATTATTACTCGAGACAAGTTTTATATAGTTATATATAGGCCTGACTATATATATGTGTGTAAACAGCTTTCACTGGATACTCATTGTCATTGAAATTCCCAAGAATCGGTTGATAATCTTTGACTCAATGAGAAAACCAAAAGAAAATTATCAACAAATGGTAAACATTATCAAAGGTACATAATGTCGATCTTAGTAAGAAGAATATCATAATATGACTCTGTAATTATTAGTTCACAATCCACAATGGTTGTGTGTAGGGTTTGGGAAAGATTTATTGACTGTGAACATCTCAGTGGATGTAAAGCGCCGCTTAACATAATTCATCCACAAGTAAGTTTTACTAACTAGCAAACTTTCGCTAACTTTTAGCCTTCTTATTGTCGTGGTCGTGAATATTATATATATATATATATATATATATATACAGTGGTGTTTAAGACAAGAAGGGGGAACAATCTATGTGCATATTACGTGTGCAAATTCATGATGGCACATACAGTGGTGTTTAAGACAAGAAGGGGGAACAATCTATGTGCATATTACGTGTGCAAATTCATGATGGCACAAGTCAATCAAACACCCACAGAGATGCTCAGAGTACGTTACATGTCTCTTTTCATTATCTCCTGAATTATATTGAATAACTTAGATAACTAATACCTTTTTTATTTATTTCAAATTAAAGACGGAATGGTTGAGGGAAAAGGTCATGCAAAAAGACCGAATCAAAGCTATCCAAGAGACAATAGCAGGATTTCTCCGCGAGCAAGTGATCAATCCAAACGGCGAGTTTCACTTCAACGGCAACGAAACTCTTATTCCAAACAACTATGATCATTTGTATCGATTTTAGACATTGAGAGAAAAAACTCTATGTATATATGTGTTACGAATTTTGTACTTATAAAACTATATATAAAGCTTTTTACATATCTATTTAATTTTTGATGTGGCCTATTCATTTTATTATAGGCAAAGCTTAATTATAAAGCTAAGCCTATAATTTTCATTTATATATGTTTAATATGCGTCTAATATAAATATATTATTGTATCAGCAAAAAAATATGTATTGAAAACCTATTATTATTATATAAAAACAATAAACGGAACCGAAGAAGTGAAAAAAAAAGAAACCCTTTAACATCGGTTGGTAATACCAACCGGTGTTAAAGGGTCATGCAACGTTACCAACTGGTGTTAAAGGGGGGCTTTAGCCCCGGTTCCCCGGACCGAGACTAAAGGGTGGACCTTTAGTCCTGGAAGGGCAGCACTGGCTCGGGAACCGGGGCAACAGGCCCTTCCCGACCGGTATAGATGGCCACCGGGCCGTGCCGGCTCGGCCCGGCGGCCCGGCGTGCCGTGCCATGCCGTGGCTACCCCGGGTCGTGCCGTGCCGTCGTGCCGGCCGGGCCGTGCCATCATCGTGCCTCGTGCCGGGGGTATGGCCTAAGGCACGGCCCGAAGGCACGGTGGGCCACCGGGCCAAGATCGTGTCAGGCCAGTAGCAGACCTATATTTTCTTTTTTTGTTTAGAATTAGTAGGCTACATTTCTTAACAGACCAATTAAGATGGATGGATGGGCCAATAGACTTACATTTTTTGTTTTTTAGAATTAAAAAGCTATATTTTTTACTGGGCCATTAAGCACCGGGCCGTCGGGCCGTGCCTGAGCCGTGCCACGGGCCACGGTGGTGGCCCAGGCACGGCCCGGTGCCTCGGGCCGTGCCGGGCGAAAATGCTGGGCCGCGGGCCGGGCCAACGGGCCACGGGCTGCATGGCCAACTATACCGACCGGTGCTAATGCCCCAACATGCAGCAGTGAGGTGTCCTACACCATGATGATGCCCAACATGTGCTACTTCGAGTTCCTACCCATGGATGTTGTGCTGTCCGGCGGCGATGCGAGCAAGTCGGCGGAGGTTGGGCATGAGTACGAGCTGGTGATCACCACGTACGTGAGGCTAAACGGTACTACATCGATGACGTGCTTTAGGTCACGGCGTTCCACAACTCTGCACAGCTTGTGACATGTCGAGATGGGTTGTTTGAGCTTCGAGATGGCCCAATATTATTCGAGGCAGTTTTTTATAGGATGCTCGCCTCAGTTAATGAAGACGTTTGAGTTATAACAATCGGCTCGGTTAATCGGTATTAACTGATATTCGCCTCAGTTAATCGATTTTGTGAGTCGACTTTTGTAACTGTGTCGGTTAAAAAAAAATAACCACCTCAGTTAATGCTTTAACCGAGACGGTTGAAAATCATGCCCACCTCAGAGGACTATTTCAAAAGGTCTCGCAAAATATTTTTTTAGTAGTGATATCTTTTTCAAAATGTAAATCACTAGGTTTAATTTAAACTTGTGATAAATATTTTGAACTTAGATATTTATTTCTAAGAATAGTGGTTTAAAAAATCACTTACTTAGAAGATACTTATTCTTTATACCAAGGTGTGTCATATCTAGACCATCTTGATCTTTGTGGCGACACAAGATGTCCTATTAAACTACATGATATTTTCTCTTGTCATTGTTACCTTGCGAACATAATAAAGACAATCTATCCACAAGATGTCCTATGAACTATATCAATAAAAATCCAGATTATCCAGAAATCCTTCCGATATGTGACATCAAAAAGATGGGCAAGATGTCGAGGACCGATAAGATAGATGTTTAGCTTTTCGGGTACTTAGCTTATGCTTGAATCTTTCCTCAATTACAGTCTAGTCTGCATTATGAAGTCTGCATAAGTGCATAAGGCCTTGTTTAGATTCAAAAAATTTTTAGATTTTAACACTGTAGTACTTTCGTTTTTATTTGACAAATATTGTCTAATTATAGAGTAACTAGGCTTAACAGATTCGTCTCGCGATTTATAGGCAAACTGTGTAATTAATTTTTGTTTTTATCTATATTTAATGCTTCATGCATGTGCGGCAAGATTCGATGTGACAGAGAATCTTGAAAAGTTTTTTGTTTTTGGGGTGAACTAAATAAGGCCTAATATGGTTAAATACCTGAAAGGGTATGACCCTACTTCACAACAAAAAAGTTTAGTATATTTTTTCTCATGTTTTTTGCTTCTTTGAAATAGAAAATCTTGTAATTATGAAAATTAATCTTTAGACCTGGTAGTTGCTTAAAGACACATAGCAACAATTTTATATTTTTGGCTTTTCTCCATATCATGGTCCAAAAAAATTAAGCTTGGCTATTTTATTTCTGGAAGAAGAGTGATCACTCCAAGCTCGAGGCTAAAAAGGGAAAGGCCGGCTTTAAGTGATCACACTCACAGTGAATCAGCAAACACTACTTACAGTGGTTTTTTCAGCGAACAAGCTTATACCTTTCCTTGTTTAGTTCCTAAAAAATTTTGTAAAAATTTTTAGATTTTCCGTCACATCAAATTTTATGGCACATGCATAAAACATTAAATATAGATAAATAAAATAGCTAATTATACATTTTTCTTGTAATTTGCAAGATGAATCTTTTAAATCTAATTAGTTCATGATTAGTTAATATTTGTCAAATACAAACAAAATACTATAGCATCTATTTCAACAAAAAATTTTGAAACTAAACAAGACCTTACTCCAACGAGTGCCCAACCAGGGCCTTGTTTAGTTTCGAAAAGTGAAAAGTTTTTGGTACTATAGCACTTTTCGTTTGTTTGTGATAAATATTATTCAATTATGGACTAACTCGGATCAAAAGATTCGTCCCGTGATTTACAGCTAAACTGTGTAATTAGTTTTTATTTTTGTCTATATCTAATGTTTCATGCATGTGCTATAAGATTCGATGTGACGGGGAATCTTCAAAACTTTTTGGGCCTTGTTTAGTTCCAAAAAATTTTGCAAAACAGGCACTGTAGCACTTTCGTTTGTATTTGATAAATATTATCTAATTATGGACTAACTAGACTCAAAAGATTTGTTTCGTCAATTCCGACCAAACTATGCAATTAGTTTTTACTTTTGTCTATATTTAATACTCTATACATGCGTCTAAAAATTCGATGTGATGGAAAATCTAAAAAAATTCTGCAAAATTTTTTGGAAAAGCAAGGCCCAGGTAAACAGCTGCATTGGGTAGCTTTCCACGCGGTGGGATGACGAACAAGTGACATGACAGCGACCTTGACGTTTCACTGCTCTCGTCGTGTCAGGCTCTGTAGGATAAAATTTTTTGGGTGTCACATCCGATGTGTAGGAAGGATGTTGGGAAGATTTTTTAAAAACTAATAAAAAAACAAATTACATAGCTCGTCAGGAAACTGCAAGATAAATCTATTAAGTATAAATAATCTATCATTAGCACATGTGGGTTACTGTAGCACTTAAGGCTAATCATGAAGTAACTAGGCTTAAAAGATTTGTCTCGCGATTTTCAACCAAACTGTGTAATTAGTTTATTTTTTTATCTATATTTAATGTTCCATGTATGTGTCTAAAGATTCGACGGAATGGATGAAAATTTTTTGGGTGAGTAAGGGCCTCACTTGCGCTCACAGTCGAGATGAGACGCTCTGCCTCAGAAAGGACTCCACTCACTCCAGGCCGACCGTACGATGTGTAGCCTTCGCCGCGAAGATATGAATACATGTGGGAGTCCGTCCGGTGCATTGCCTGATCGACTGACCAATGTTTTAGCAGTAGCAAAAGTTTGTGCTGCCCCACTAAAAAAAAGTTCTCCGGTTGCCTAGCAGCAAAGTTGAGAGACACTTTGTACTAATATTTCATGATACGATAGGGTTATGGTTCACGCCAATCTAATTGATCGTGCAAAGACTAGATTTTTCCATAAGCCAGAACATATATAATTCTCACAAGGAAAACTTTAAAATTCTTTAACAATAATTCAATATAGTATCTAATTATCACAAATTTATAAGTACCAGCAATATAATATAAAAATAAATAAATAATCAAATTGTAATTTGGTAGACCTTGGTATGTCAAATCGCACCTTATAAAAAGAGAACGGAGGAAGTAACAACTTCCAAGTTGCCTTGTTTAATTATGATTTTTTTTTTATTTTCGGTACTGTAGTATTTTCGTTTTTATTTGGCAAATATTGTCCAATCATAGACTTTCTAGGCTGAAAAGATTCATCTCGTAAATTATAGTGAAACTGTGCAATTAGTTTTTGTTTTCGTCTATATTTAATGCTCCATACATGTGCCGCAAGATTTGATGTGATAGGGAATCTTGAAAAATTTTTAGTTTTTGGGTGAACTAAGGGCACTCACAGTGCTAGAACTACATGTAGTTTTGTCACACCCTGGCTTTAAAAATAAGACCAGAGTCGTCATATGTGTGCCCAGGAAGTCCACACATATAACAAAAGAATAGAATTATCAGAATCAATGTTATATAGCGGAAAACATATTTATAATAACACTTACAAAATATCAGAGTACGCGAAAACAGTAGCTAAACTTCTTAAGCTCCATTCTCTCAGGGACGGTTGACTGGGGGCGCTGTACGCCAAGCACTTCTGATAAGCTTCTAGAAAACTCCATAATATCTCTATTCTTCTTCTGAGCAGCACTTTACTACACACTGGGGGTGTGGGGGGAAATAGCAAGGGTGAGTTCATGTCGAACTCAACAAGTACAGGCGGAAAATATAATGACATGCATGGCTTAATCAAAGGAAAAGCTGACACTGTTTAACTGCAGGTGAGCTTTTAAGTTGGTACATTTTTATTACAATTCTTTTATTAAAACAACCCATTACTAAATATGAGTGAAGCATCCCAACCCTTAATTAGGTGAAAGTAAATTAGCATCTTTTAAAAGACTATCCTAATTATTATAGTAATCCAGGGATTAACCCCAATTATTAACACAGGATAGCAATCCTGCCAACACGGAATAGCCATTCCGCCAAAACACGAGGTAGCAACCTCGCCAAGATCCATCTCCGAGTATCCAGTGAATCCAATTTGCTCATCAAGTGAGGGTCTGGGCCGCTCGTGACCGTGAGCACGGCTGATATATCAGTTTTACACTCTGCAGAGGTGTGCACGTTCACTCCAAGTCGTGATTCCCATTCGCCCGGGGTCGCGACTCCCCAAAACACTACCAAGGTGAGCAGGCAGGGTTTCACTACGAGACCTTTCACAGGGTCCAACTAATAGGATGCCACTCGTAAGTTTTCGTCGGGGCGCGCGGCAGCCGTGCCCATAGCAATGGGACCCCGAACTGACCGACCTCTTAATATGAATACCCAAGCTACATTCCTTACGCCTACCCGGAAAGTAACACCCTACGAGCGGAGGTCCTGATAATTAGTCAAGCCAGAGCCATATAGCTTGGAGTTGCACTGTAAGTCCCAGGGGCCGCTCCCTGACTAAGTCCTTACGGAGAGCAGAGACGGGTACGCCCGGCAAACCGGACCACCAAGAGTACCCGCTCCCCCTGTCCTCAACCAAACCACGATGCTCGCAAGCACCGCAACATCTCCATCACCGAAGTGACCATTGTTCATCATTTAATCATCTATCATCATTGAAGAATTTATTAAGCAAGATCATTATTTTTATTATTATATAGATTAGATGAGTAGAGCAACTAAGCATATCTACTGTTCACTATACTACCCATGTATAAACCCAGGCATACAAGGAATACAGTAGAAGACTAGTCATGTCCTTAGGGTTTGCAATATTAAGACACATGCAATGGAAAGTAAATGTATTTAAAGTTCATAGGTACAATATGATCAAAGGGTGCCTGCACTTGCCTTAATTCCCAGTGTATATCTGCTCAGAATTCTTTAGCTTCTTTCTTCTGATCTCCAACTTCTGCTTCGACTGTCGGTCCTCAGCTCCTGATCTTCACTGTTGATGAACCACGCTTCTACTCGTAGCAACCAAACAACACGAACAGACAAACAAACAACAATCACGACTAAGAACAAGCATCAATCAAAAGTAAAGCTTTGAAAAGAAGAGCGCACTAAACGACATGGCTTGAGGCTACGATCGTGACAACACAAGAACGATTGAGAACGGAGCTATCGTTAAAAAGACACGCCTATCGAGGCTCAAAGTGTAACAGAGAAGACAACTAAACGTTGGTCGTATTTTATGAAAACAGGTGATGGATTATTCAAAGAAATATCTTAAATGTTGAGTTGACCAAATTATAAAGAATTATAAAGGTGAGGGTTAAATGTCAGTCATATTCTATTCATAATTAATTATATATCACTGAAGCCAATCAAGCATTTATAGTTTTGAAAAATAGAATATATGAAAGCAACTAATCGAGTGATTATGTTTAAACTAATCAAGTTATAATTAATAAAGAAACATTAAGGTTGATATTAATAACATGGGCATTTATTTATTTACAAAAGATCAAAATTATAAACATAATTTACTTTTAAATCAAAAAGACTCTAGACAAATATTACTAAATTATTTATGTGCTTCATGTTTAAATAAACAAATTATAATCAAGAAGTATTTAAGTTCACATTTGATCATAAAGATACCAAAGTGTAATCCTAATGTGTTTTTAAATTAATTAAACAGGAATGCATTCAAAACATTAATCAGATTAATTATACTCATAAACATGAGACAAAGAAAGTAGTATTGCTAATATATAGATTACACCGACATAGTCACAACGCAACGAGAACCGAATTACAACCCTAGATTATTTCTAATTTAAAAGCTATTAATCAAATTATATTTAAATCAATAAATTCAGAAATAAGTTACATGGTAAATATTTATACTACTGCGTAGAGCGCGGCGATATGAAACTAACACGATAAGAATGGGCTCAATCGGAACTAATACGCGGATTCTATGGCCAAAACTAGGTCAGTGGCAAAACCGTGATTACACAGAACTAATTTTTGTATTTTAAATAATTAAAACAGAATTAAAAACGCAATTTGGATTAAATATACAAATACCAGTGGCGCCAGGGGTTAAACTGAAAGAAACAGGACCTAGATCTAATTAGTTTTGAACTGTGGACTGCGGGTTTATTACCAAAAACTGCAGGGGGCGTTTTGCAAAACGGCCAGGGCTGACCGCTTCTTGACTGGTTGACCCAGTCTTCGCTTGCGTGGCACCACGTGGCGCTGACGTGGCGCTTGCGTGGCGCTGACGGGGCTGCCACGTCGGCCGCGTTGACCGTCTCATTTGACCGGTGCCCGGATCTAATCTGGGCCGATGATCGCGGATTGGACGGATCTGGCGACTCCAGAGGGAGGAGGTCGCCGGAGCGGCGCTCCCCGCGGTGGCGCGCGGTGGAGGCTCGCCGGAGTTGGGCGGTGCAGGGGCTACGGCGCACGACTGGTCGAAGCGAGGACATGGGCGGGTGCGGCTCGACGTCGCGAACCCGATGCAGGGGTCCACGTCCACCGACGCAGGCCGGAGGCGGCTGCGCACGCGGCGGAGCGATTCGGCGGCGGTGGCTCGCTTCGGTGAGCGCGCGCGGGGCAAAGAGAAGGGGGAGGAGGCGAACCAGGGGCACCACTGAGTTCCTTGCGCGATGGAGAAGCTCGGGCAGGTGTTCTTGTCGACGGAGATGTAGAGGAGGCGGAGATCGACGGTGGAGGGGACCTTCGCTCGACGGCGGCGGCGGTAGCGGCTCGCGGCTAGGGCTAGCGTGGCGGCGGGGCTTCGCTAGGGTTCCAGGGGGCGCGGAGCCTAGTGCAGGGCCTTTATAGGCCACGGGGAACCTCGAGGAGCGCGCACAGGCTCGAATCGACGGCGGCAGCGGTGTCCGAGATGTGCGGCGAGAGGAGGGAGACGCGGCTGACGCGTGGGTCCGCAGCGTCAGCCGCTTGGAGCGACCGACAAGTGGGCCCCGCGTGGCAGCGGGTGCACGCTGCTAGCGGGCCGAGGCGGGGCGCTGGGCCGCGGCCTGGCGGGGTGGGCCGCTGGCGTATGGGAGAGAGGGGGGAGTGGGAAGGTGGGCCGAGGGAGGGGTGGTCGGCCCAAGTTGGAGAAAAAACAAACGCTTTTCTTTTTATAAAGATTGATTTCTAAACTATTTTACTAAACCAATTTCAACACCCTGTTTGAATTCCTAATTTGAGATTATTTAGGAGCTTGTTTTCTTTAATACTTTTGAAAACAAAGCACATTTTCCTAAGATCATATTTTTAAATCATTTTCGACTCAAAACAAATTTAGTTTTCGAATAGGACTTTTAGTGTTTTATATATTATTTTTTTTCAGAAACCAAAAGGACCTAAAAGTTCTCGCTAGCAATTTTGAAATTCATTTTTCACACACAAGCTAAACAAAGCTAGGGCACAAAAGCACACAACCGCAAACATAACACCCTTCACTTAATTTTATAAAAGTTTTAAAAATTCCACAATTTTCTCTCTTTTTGAATTCAATAATTAAATAACCCTTGGAATATTTTAGAAAAATTTTAAATTCTTGTTTGGGGTTTAGGGTTTTCTAATAACAATCCAAAATTAAAAATTTTGGAGTGTTATAGATCTACCCCACTTAACATAAATCTCGTCCCGAGATTTGGGAGAAACTAGAGAGAAAGATAAAGTAGATCATCAAAGTTGTTTCGAGACTTTCAAGACGTGATCAAAGGATTAAAGATAGACATAAAGGGTAAAGAGTTTGGTAAAGATTGATGACAAGAAAAGATAAATGTATGAGATAAGAATTGATCTTTGAATCCTGTATTATGATAAGGTGCAGGGGGGCGAGGAGCCAAGGTTAACAGGAGATAACACATAGGAGACAAAGATAGATATTATAGTGCTCACAATTTCCTTGATTCTGGATATGTATAAGGTAGTAGATGAAAGGATAAAGAATTAGCAAAAATTGACAAAGACTTAGATTTTTTTCTTCACGCTTAATAATTTTGTGGTCCTATCAGACGTAGGATCAAAGATCACATGTTAGAAAAAAATGATAAGGGTTCATCACGAGATAGGGATCAGTCTGTAGTTCTTCATATCTTCTGTTTTGAGATCCTCGAGAATGATGATCGTAATTGCCGCTACCCCACTTAAACCAAGTGTTACCTTTTCTTCAAAACTCTCGTTTACGAACTTCATCTTGCCAGATCGGAACAACCTTTAGAGATTTCCTTCAGAGATTACCAGTCTAATAACACACAGTACTTCTTGGGATCTCTGAAGAACAGGGAGAGAAACAACATAACAATTGGAAATGATAGATAAAAATTATCTTAATTTCCTTGGTGATGGTGTGCGACTACGCCAAAAGATGAAGAGTGTATTCAGGATAAAGCTCTCAGGCACCACCCGGAAAAGCAATCCAAGGCGTGTGGTGAAATTGACCATTAATGGTATGGTTTTACATCTGGCCTTCAGGTTCTGCATTTTGTCACGTGATAGTCCAGCATATATTCCAAGGTGAAAAATAAGTCTTATCTTAGGACCTCGGTTTCCTATTGCCTTGCTTTGATAGGTCAACAGGCATCACACTTTCAATGATATTTTTTTGTCTCCATAGATGGATCCTAATCAGACTTGACCTACTACTTGTAGTGTCAAGAGAACGTTGCAAGAGAGAACTACACAAAGGGTGTTGACTCATTCTGTATGAAGTATTTAAGATCACTTCACAGATAGCACTACCACTTGATGTTGGGACAACACTAGGTGCTTTGCCAAAGATTCCTTTGGTAACCACAAAAAGGACTAAACATCTTAACAACCAACTCATAACTCATATTAGGAGACTAAGAATGATAAAGTCCAATGAAAAAGACTTATCATTTTACAAAGAAGATTACAAGTGACTTGAATGAAAATCTTAAAAGCTGAAAAGCATCGCTGACTTCATATGTTGCCTTAAGTGTTACATACTTTCTCGACTGGTTCAAATCGATCTAGATCTCCTAATACAATCTACTTCACATCTGATGTTGAGAAAATATTGCCTCTCTATAAAGTCCACATTTCTTTCAAACTGCCTCGTTGTCGGTACATTCATTCCATTAGTCTTTTAAACCTTGGGGTGAGGATGAATGCCTTCATACACATACCTGTCTCCTGATGGGGTGGTTAGGGATACTGAGTGTCGGGTACAATCAATCTCTCCATGACAAGCAGTTAACCACCCTCTTCCGAGAGCGACATCAATCTCCATCGATTCCAAAACCACAAGATTCACCTCAAAATTTGCACCTTTTATGTCAAGGCTAACTTTTGGGCACATGTGTGTTGCTTTTATCTTCCCTTTTGGTGATTTGACTAGTATGGGTTTCTTCTTCATTTCCAACATAAGCATCTTATGATCGGCAACACATTTGTTTGAGATGAAAGAATGTGAAGAACCTGAGTCAAACAAAACAGTGGCAGGAGTTGAATTGACTAGAATTGATCCAAACACCACATTTTGTGCTTCACGAGCAGTACACGGATCCACATGGTACAATCTACCATTAACGTAGTCACGAACTGGGTACTTCTTTGGACAATGCTTCTTGTGATGTCCCTCTTCGTGACACTGGTAACAAGCATTGCTAACAGTTTTAACATTAGTGCTATCCTGACATTGAGCTCCTTGAATTGATGTGCCAGGAGTAACTAAAGTGCTACTAACCTGTTGGTTCTAAGGGTTCACCTTCAATGGAGTCTCTTCACTTATTCGCTTCTTAGCTTGATTACTCTTTCGAGGCTGAAATTCTGTGTAGGTGATGGTCCATCCATCTAGGCATATCTCTGGCATAGCAAGTGTAGCTGAAGGGGCATCTAACTCTTCAAGATATGAACGTGTCTGATGAGAGTTTGGAGCTAAATCTAACTGCAATGTAGAACTCAGATTTGGCTCAACACTTAACAGTGGCTCTAGGGAGATTGCCTTCCTTTTCTTGTTACCTTCAGTTTGTTGATCCTGGGGTACCTCAATCTTTCCTTCACTTGACTTGTTCTGAAGACAAGGTAAACCATAGTATCTGCAGCAGTTACACGGCTCTTGAATCCCAAGTGCCTCATTAATACCATCATTCTTAGCTTTCATGTTCTTCCAGGCTTCTACGACTTGTCGCTTCATTGCTTTTTCTTGAGTTTCAGTCATGTTCTTTTCTAAATATAACTGAGAATCTTTTGGTGGTCCCACTCCACTTAGTACTTGATCTTGCATAGACAAGGGCTTCTCCTTGTTTACTAGGGACAAGGGTAGCATAGTTGGGTCTTCCTGACATTTGGTGTAAGCTTCTTCAATGTCACCTTGGAGAAGTAAAGATTGTAGTATCAAAAGCTTCTGGAGTCTAGCCATATGATCAGCTGCCATCTCTAGGATTTGGGATTGCCAAGCTATCATCTCTTCACTGCTCAATTGTGTTGCAGAAGTCATTGGTTGACTCTGATCACCAATATTCTTTTCATTGATGTCACCACTTGGATCAATCATCTGACATTAGGCAATAGTAGAATGAGCTAGAGTAGTATGGACAAGGAGCATGAAGTGAGAGAAAAATAGGTGGAGAGGATCAAGATTGACAATAGATGGATAGGATAAGAGAGATCACTACCCCACTTAACAAAGATCGAGCTAATCCCCAAACGACTTCTTCCAGAACTCCTTCAAAACACTAGAACAGAGACGACACACCAAGCAACAAACCAGCAAGACAAGCATGCAACACATCAACGATGCTACACGTACTTCTTCAACAGTGGTGGTCATCCTAAAAGGTAAGTCTGAGATGATGAAGGGCCATCGAATTTGGAAATAAAGCAAGTTTTCGAAATCTTAAGTGAAACAACTAAACAAAAGCCAAGGAGATAAATAGAAATAGCTCAAAGGCAGCTATTCAAGGAGGGGATACAACATGACAAGGATGAGAAAATAGTCAGAGTCAAAGAGCCAAGGGATGAGAAAATATTTTTATATTGTTGACACCATTTTTGGGCACGTGTCCAGGATAGCAGGACAGGGTGGCAGTACGATGCGGGTTGCTGGTAAGGATGGTTGCCGATGAGGGAAAGGTTGAATGTGACTAAGTCCTCAGACAGTAATATGGTGCCGATGACCAAGTAAAAGGGTCTGCCGATGACTATGGCAAGGGGATTGCCGATGACGCGAAGGAGGAGTCCGGAAGCTGCCAGTTGTCATGTGGAGGAGTTTCGGTTTGTCACGAAGGATGGTTTTATTATTTCCTTATGTTATTCGTATCGTTTTGTATACGGGTTCCGTGTAATTTGGAATTCGAATTCTAATCGTGTCTGGTCGTAGCTCTTTGAGCAGGGTATAAATATAAGCCCTAAGACCTTGTAATCAGGACATCTATCAAGAAATCAATCAAACATACGTTTTACTCATATTCCAGCATCTACTTTTCGATGACTTCGTCATATTTTTTTTTATTACGAGTTCTTAGGAATTCGTCAACTTAAGCTCGGCGTGTTCTCGAGTTCCGCGTGAGTACCTCTTAGCCGTGACATCCGGGCGCATCGCTGTTGTCAGGACTAAAGTATTCGAGTTATCACCTTTGCCGATAGCAAGGTCAAATCGGCTGGCACGCCTTAACGTTTGAATCGGGTATTAGCCCTTTGTGTTTGCAGATCAGTTTTGCATCAACACATCTTTTGGCACGCCTGGTGGGACCGATTCAAGATCAAGATCAGCATGTCGATCTCTGACCTCGATCAAGCCAACGGCCATCTTGTCGTGAAGGGGACGCTGGAAGACGCCGGAGTTGATGAAGAAGAATGCTTGTCGGAGATCTTGAGGATTGAGAATGGCGCCGCCGCTAGAAAAGTGAAGTTGGATGGTAGAATGATGTAATGGGGGAGGAGTACCCAAGAAGGAACTATTTATAGGGCAAGATGGACAAGGGCAAATCTGACTTATTTCTTTGCCGCATCCGAGAAACCCGAGGGTACTCAAGTGGATATGGTAACTGTTCGCACGATAATCCAGGGATTGTGCAGGTGATTTGACAGGAAGCGGTCATTATCTAAAGATATTTTACTGTGCGCGATCTCCTGGTCGGTCCATCGGTGATATTCTATAACGGTCGTCCTGCCGATGGGCGGATAGAGGGGAAGTAACCGTTTTTGCGAATATCCTGGGCAGAGCATCGGCAGATCTTTGTAACGGTATTGTTGCCGATGTACGACTAAGAGAGATGCCCGTTTGGGAAGTTGTGGATTTCGAGGGATCTGCGGAGGATTAGGATCAGAGTTGCCCAGATTGAGGTTGTCGGTTACCAGATTGGGAGCATTAATTGCGGGGAAGACATCATTACTGCAGAGAATTTCGGAGCATTAATAGTTTTATACTCCGAAACTGGGGGGCATGTGTTGACACCATTTTTGGGCACGTGTCCAGGATGGCAGGACAGGGTGGCAGTACGATGCGGGTTGCTGGTAAGGATGGTTGCCGATGAGGGAAAGGTTGAATGTGACTAAGTCCTCAGACAGTAATATGGTGTCGATGACCAAGTAAAAGGGTCTGCCGATGACTATGGCAAGGGGATTGCCGATGACGCGAAGGAGGAGTCCGGAAGCTGCCAGTTGTCATGTGGAGGAGTTTCGGTTTGTCACGAAGGATGGTTTTATTATTTCCTTATGTTATTCGTATCGTTTTGTATACGGGTTCCGTGTAATTTGGAATTCGAATTCTAATCGTGTCTGGTCGTAGCTCTTTGAGCAGGGTATAAATATAAGCCCTAAGACCTTGTAATCAGGAGATCTATCTATCAAGAAATCAATCAAACATACGTTTTACTCATATTCCAGCATCTACTTTTCGACGACTTCGTCATATTTTTTTTTATTACGAGTTCTTAGGAATTCGTCGACTTAAGCTCGGCGTGTTCTCGAGTTCCGCGTGAGTACCTCTTAGCCGTGACATCCGGGCGCATCGCTGTTGTCAGGACTAAAGTATTCGAGTTATCACCTTTGCCGATAGCAAGGTCAAATCGGCTGGCACGCCTTAACGTTTGAATCGGGTATTAGCCCTTTGTGTTTGCAGATCAGTTTTGCATCAACACATCTTTTGGCACGCCCAGTGGGACCGATTCAAGATCAAGATCAGCATGTCGATCTCTGACCTCGATCAAGACAACGTCATCCCCGTGACGGAAGCTAACCTTAAGGATGAGCAGAAGCAAGCTATTGCCCAAGCCATGGAAGAGTTCAAGCAGCAGTGCCTGAAGTCTTTCAGCATAAACAGAAGTGGCGAAGTGGCCCAGAAAGATGCACTGCCGGCACCACGGCAGGTCACCTTCGACGCTAATCCTGGCAAGCTTCAAGACATGGTTGACAATGCCATCAATCGAGCGCTGATCAACCAAGCTGGTGTACTGTCTAACACGGTGTTCAACGCCGTGGCAAGAACTTTCAAGGAAGGACAAATCCCGCCGGATTATGTGGGCCCTTCCCATCATCAACCCACGGCACCAGAGGTCACGGCTCCATCGGCTGCCTTGACGAGTGCAAGTGCACAGTCTGCCGTCCCTCCAAGTACATTGGGGACTACCGGTGCACTATCTATGCCGATGGCAACCAACCCCCAAATTTCAGTTGGGCAGCATAAACTGACGACAGATATGTTGGCATCGGCAATGTCAGGGTTAAATCTTCCCCCCAACTGGTGGGGTTATGGTATGCCTCCAGAGTTGACGCCGGGAACATCACAGACAACTGACATGAGGGGCAAAACTCCTATGACGTCGGTACCTTCCAATGTGCCGGTGAACCAGAGTCCTCGGTATACCACAACTACTACTGCAAGGCCTCACACTGGAAATCCTCAAGATTCAATGTTCCAGATGCCCAACGCATCGGCAGAGTCAATGCTGATGCAACAGAGGCCTATGGCCCAGTCGGGGTATGTCAATTCAACGACGATACCCAATTACCAATCATCGGCAGCACCTATGCCGATGAACGCTAATAATGGATGGCTTGGACAGCAAGCCTTTCCACAGTCGCCCCAGCAGGGTTATCAGACTACGGGGTTCCAGCAAGGGCAGGTTTATCCCGGGTTCCAAGGTCAGGGAATGTCCAACCAGCCAATAAATTTTGGACAGCAACTCGGAGGACAGCCAGTCGGTGGACAGCAGTTTGGTAGTCCGCAGATTGGAGGACAGGTGACCAATACGATGTTCCATACAGGTCAGGTCCCAAATAGACACGTGGAGGTTCGCCACCAAGTGCCGGATCCGCAGCTGCCTCATCGGCAAGATGCCGATGCTTATTGGGCCGATAAGATTGCTGAAGTAATGAAGGAACAATTTGGGATAAAACCCAAAGTCAACACTTATTCTTACCGGACACCGTATCCTCCAGCGTATGATTTGATCCCGCTTCCACATCGGTACAAGGTACCGGATTTTACAAAGTTTTCCGGACAGGACGACACGTCAACCATGGAGCATGTCAACAGGTTCATTATTCAATGTGGAGAAGCTGGTAACAGGGACGAATTAAGGGTTCGTCTATTTTCATCATCATTGTCTGGATCGGCCTTTACTTGGTTCATATCATTGCCTCCCAATTCAGTAATTACTTGGGCCGATCTAGAGAAGCAATTCCACAGATACTTCTTCTCGGGGGTTCATGAGAAGAAAATCACCGACTTGGTCAAGTTGAGGCAACGTAATGATGAGTCGGTTGAGGGATTTGTGCAGAGGATACGAGAGGTCAAAAATAAATGCTATAGCCTGGTTCTGGATGATTGGCAGCTAGCCGATTTGGCTTTCCAGGGTTTGTTGCCACACATCAGGGATAAGTATGCCTCTCAGGAGTTTGAAAGTTTAAGTCACTTGGTGCAGAGGATATCCGATCAAGACATCAAGCCTTTCGAGCCTAAGAGGGCATGGAATAAGAAAGTCTCATTCGTTGATGAAGCAACAAGCTCAGATTCCGATGAAGAACCAGTAATCGGTTTGGCAGAATGGGTAAAAAACAAGAAGCCGATGTCTTGTCCTTTTGGGCAGAAAGAACCAGAGAAGTTTGCCTTTGACACCGCCAAAGCCGATAGGATATTTGACTTTCTACTTCAGGAAGGTCAAATCAAACTGTCACCTAACCATGTGATCCCGTCGGCAGAAGAGTTGAAGAGGATGAGATATTGCAAGTGGCATAATGCAACGTCACATGACACCAACGAGTGCAAAGTATTCAGACAACAGCTGCAATCGGCTATAGAGTCGGGGAGAATCAAGTTTGACAGTTCTAAAGCCCAGAAGCCGATGAAGATAGACCAACATCCTTTCCCGACAAACATGTTGGACGCTAAGGGGAAGGCTAAGGTCTTAACGTCGGAGACAGCTGAGAAGAGTGCATCGGTAGATCCTCAGCATCAAGTTACTACCGCCGATGCAAGAAGTAAGGGCTTGGTCCAGGAGGGGGCTAGCTCAGGAAGACTTCCTCGGTCTGGTATTGTCATAACTCATAGAAGGCCTCGAGAGAGATGGCAACAACGGGAAGATCGATATCGGCGCCAGCAGGAAGATTATCAACGGGAGGAAGAAAGACGCCGACAGGAGTGGAATCGGCACAGGGATCATTGGAATTGCCCATTCTTCATCCATTGTTGGGAGGAAAATATCAAGCTTCCTACTGTCAGAGACTGCCCTGAGTGCAACGGTTATGATCGGTACGATAGGAACGATCGGCGTTATCATGATGATGAACGGCGATTTAATGGGCCAATCAGAGGAAGAGCGTCAGCTCATGATCGGCTGGGGGGCAGGCTTAGTGTTCGCGATCGGCTCGGTGACCGTGTCCAGTATTTTCCCAGGAACCAGGAAGAGCTTGAGGAAATGGCTAATGCGCGGGTTCCCGATGAGTTCATATTTTGCAGAGATGCTAACACACATCGTATGGAGTCAAGGGAGAACCGACGTCCGGCAGTAAGGCAAAGGCCACTTCCTCCATGGTGCCCTCAAGGATTAACCAAGACACAGAAAAGGAGGTTGCAACGAGAAAGGCAAGAGGAGTTAAATAAAGGAGAGAGTTCTGAAAGTCGGCAGCCGGCAGACACTAAGAAGGAAGGTCCATCGGCAGGCGTCAACATGGTATTCATGTTGCCGATGGAGTTTCTTGCACCAGCCAGTGATGATGAGTTGGGATTTTCTGATCAGATAGCTCAGTTGGCTCTGGATCCGATGACGGCTATCTTTGAGAAACCTGCCGATAACGAGAGGCAGCATCTTAAAGCTTTGTTCCTCAAAGGAAGGGTTGATGGGCAGCCAATGACCAAGATCCTAGTTGATGGTGGAGCTGCTATCAATATTATGCCGTATGCAGTATATCGGAAGCTTGGGAAAAGGGATCAAGATTTGACCAAGACCGATATGATGCTCAAAGACTTTGAGGGAAACGTGTCTCCGGTCAAGGGGGCGATATGTGCAGAGCTGACCATCGGCAGCAAAACCTTGCCGACAACCTTTTTCGTGATCAGCGGAAAAGGTGCCTACAATTTATTATTGGGGAGAGATTGGATTCATGCCAATTGTTGTGTCCCATCTACAATGCATCAGTGCTTGGTTCAGTGGGTAGGTGACAAGATTGAGATCGTCCCAGGGGATTCTTCTTATGTTATCGCATCGGCAGAAGCGGATACTTATGAAAAGACTAGGTGCATTTCAGGAGAAGTTTGGGAGAAAGATTTTCTCAAAGTTGCCGATTATGAGAGTCCACCGATCCAAGCAGTCGGTTCTGACGACGGTTTTTAATGGATAGATTCGCCGATGATGGAAAATTAGGCCAAGGATTCACATCGGCCGATGATTTGGTAGAAGTAGATATAGGTAGTGGTGATAGGCCTAGGCCTACTTTTATTAGTGCTAAATTGGATCCTGAGTTTAAACGGCAGTTAACTAGTTTGTTAAAGGAATATAAAGATTGCTTTGCTTGGGATTATACAGAGATGCCTGGTTTAGACCGATCAATTGTTGAACATCGGTTACCCATCAAGTCTGGATTTCGGCCACATCAGCAACCAGCCCGCCGATGTAATCCTAACATTCTACCTGATATTAAGGCCGAAATCACTAAACTTATTGAAGCTAAGTTTATTCGGCAGTGTCGGTATGCCGAATGGATTTCCAATGTTGTTCCGGTTTACAAAAAGAACGGGAAGCTTCGAGTGTGCATTGATTTCAGAAATCTCAATAAAGCTACGCCGATGGATGGATACCCAATGCCTGTTGCCGATCTACTGGTTGATGCTGCGGCTGGCCATCGGGTCATCAGTTTCATGGATGGTAATGCGGGTTACAATCAAATATTCATGGCAGAGGAGGATATTCCAAAAACCGCATTCAGGTGTCCTGGTCATGTTGGATTGTTTGAATGGATAGTCATGACTTTTGGGTTAAAGAATGCTGGTGCTACTTATCAAAGGGCTATGAATTTCATATTTCATGAGTTCATCGGCAAAATCGTAGAAATTTATATTGATGATGTGGTGGTTAAGTCTGGAGATTTCTCAAAGCATCTTGCCGATTTACGAAAAGTGTTAGAGTGCACCAGGAAGCATGGATTGAAGATGAATCCCAACAAGTGTGCATTTGGCGTATCGGCAGGGCAGTTTCTTGGTTTTATGGTACATCAGAGGGGTATTGAGATTAGTCGAAGATCTATTGATGCCATCAATAAAATAGTGGCCCCTACCAATAAAACCGAGCTCCAATCCTTGATCGGCAAGGTGAATTTTATCAGAAGATTTATATCGAATTTATCTGGGAGAATTCGTGCTTTCAGTCCCCTTCTTAAATTGAAAGCCGATCAGGAGTTTGTTTGGGGAGAAGAACAGCAGTTGGCTCTGGATGAGATCAAAAAGTATCTAGTGAATCCTCCAGTTTTAGTTCCACCCCAACAAGGGAAACCCTTCAAATTATATTTATCTACCGATGGATCGGTTGTCGGTTCAGCTTTGGTTCAAGAATTTGAAGGGAAAGAGAGGGTAATTTATTATTTGAGTAGGAGGTTAATTGATGCTGAAACCAGGTATTCGGCCATTGAGAAGCTGTGCTTATGCTTATATTTTTCATGTATCAAGCTAAGACATTACCTGTTGTCGGCCGAATGTGCTGTTGTTTGCAAAGATGACGTGGTCCGATACATGCTATCTATGCCGATTATGAGCGGTAGGATCGGTAAATGGATTTTGGCGCTGTCGGAGTTCGATTTGCGTTACGAATCGGCTAAGGCGGTCAAAGGGCAGGTTATGGCCGATTTTGTGACTCAGCATTGCGGTCTAGTGGAAACCTTGGAAATTGCACCCTGGACGCTCTTCTTTGATGGATCTACCTGTGACCGGGGAGCAGGAATCGGCATTATATTAGTTTCTCCTAAGGGGAGGAAGTATGAATTTTCTTTGCCGATTGTTGCTACATCAACAAATAATCAGGCTGAGTATCAAGCTCTGATCAGGGGATTGGAGTTGTTAAGAGAAGTTCGTGCTGATGCTGTTGAAGTATTCGGAGATTCCATGTTGGTTATAAATCAATTGGCCGGAAGCTATGAATGCCGGAGTGAAGTTCTCATAACCTATTTCGAGAGAAGTATACAACTGTTAAAGGAATTCAAGAACTTCCGATTGGAGCATATTCCCCGATTGCATAATGAAGACGCTAATCGGTTAGCCCAGCATGCCTCGGGATATCAGCCAATGATTAATGCGACATCGGCAGTCAGTGCCGGTGATTGGAGGGAAGAAATTATTGATTATCTAAAAGATCCATCCAAAAAAGTTGAAAGACGGGTTCGATTTCAAGCAACCAAGTATGTGATCCTTGAAAATGAATTGTATTATCGGACTATCGACGGAATTCTTCTCCGATGCTTGGGTGATGATGAAGCCAGAAGTTTGATGGGAGAAATCCATGAAGGAGTGTGTGGAGCGCATCAGTCAGCTTTTAAGATGAAGTGGATGATTCGAAGGAATGGATATTTTTGGCCAACCATACTTGAAGATTGTTTTAAATATTCCAAGGGATGTCAAGGTTGTCAAAAGTTCGGTAATATCCAGAGAGCACCCGCATCGGCTATGAATCCTATAATAAAACCTTGGCCGTTCCGGGGATGGGCCATCGATCTGATCGGCCAGATTTATCCACCATCTAGCAAAGGGCATAAATTCATTCTAGTTGCCACTGACTATTTCACCAAGTGGGTCGAAGCTATTCCTTTGAAGAAAGTCACATCGGCCAATATGATTGATTTTGTGAAGGAGCATATTATTTACCGATTTGGGATTCCCCAAACGATTACTACCGATCAGGGCACCATGTTCACGTCGGGGGAGTTCGATGAATTCGCAATCGGTATGGGAATTAAAGTGTTGAATTCTTCTCCTTACTATGCTCAAGCCAATGGGCAGGCCGAAGCGTCTAACAAGGGAATTATCAAGCTTATTAAACGAAAGATTGAAGAAAATCCTAGGCGGTGGCATACATTGTTGAATGAAGCACTGTGGTCTTATCGGATGGCTTGTCATGGATCAACCAAGGTGTCACCTTATCAATTGGTGTATGGACATGATGCAGTTTTGCCTTGGGAGATTAAGGCTGGATCTAGGCGATTATCTTTTCAAGATCAATTGGCTGCCGACGATTATGCCACTTTAATGACCGATGAGTTAGATGATTTAGCAGGGCATCGGTTAAAGGCTTTAATGAGTATAGAAGAAAATAAGAAGAGAGTTGCCAGATGGTATGATAAAAAGGTGAAGGCTAAGGAGTTTGCCGATGGGGATTTGGTATGGAAGTTGATTTTGCCAGTCGGGACTAAAAGTTCAAAGTTTGGGAAGTGGTCTCCTAATTGGGAAGGTCCTTATCGGATAAAACGCTCAGCTCCTGGTAATGCCTATATTCTAGAAACTCTCGAAGGAGTTGAATTTCCCAGAGCGTTAAATGGCAAATATTTGAAGAAGTACTACCCCAGCATATGGATCGATGCATAAAAGGTTAAGTGCCGATAACACTCCTATCGGCTGAATTTAAATGTTCAAGGGCAGACTTAATGTTTCAAAAGATGCCGATAACAGTCTTATCGGCTAGACTAAAAGCTAAAAACGGAGAAACAAAGGTGTGTCGCCGATGAAAGCTTCAGATGTTCAGCAGCGCTTGGATTGCAGATATGGCGCGCAGCCGAATCTGGTTGGCTGTCTCTATCTCTTTGATATCGTCATCAGCAGAACCTTCAATTGGCTTCAGCTTCCTCTTCAGTTGCAGCGCTTTACGACCATGGACGTTTCGTTCCTGTTCAAGATGCTTGATGGTCTCCGGCAGTTGACTATCTTCTTGCTGGGCTTGGGACAGGGCGTCTTCTACTTGCTTGAGTTCAGACAGCAGAGCTTCTCTTTTTGCCGATAGATCAGACATTTTCTGCTTCAGTGCATCACCTGAGGACTTTAAGATGCCGATGTTCTTATGTTTCTCATCGGCTAAGAGTTTTTCTTTCATCATCTCCTCAGAGAGCTGGATTTGAGCAGCTCTGTCGGCAAGGCGTCGAGTAGCTCTCTGGTACTGTAGCTGGCGGCTTTCTAGATGTGCAGCGTGGAAGAGTGCTTCTTCGGCATCGGCAGGAATTTGGCCTCTAAGAGTCTTGAACAGGGCCTTGGCTGGGTCAGAATCGTCGACCAGTTGAGTTGTGTCTTGATGAAGTATGGCCGATAGCTCCTCCAGCCTAGCTCTGGTTTCTGCCGATACAATTCCAACTGCCCGAGAGGAGCTTGCTTCCTCGCCTTCTTCTTCGAAGATATCAATAGCGAAGGAGAACAAGCTGTCGGGAGAATCTTGTTCCTGAAAATGAAAATGAAATAGGTCAATTTTATGGTCAAAACTTCGGCAGATGATACCGATGGAAAAGTGGATGACTTACTTGCTTCAAGGCGATTTCCTGCCGTTGACTCAGAGAGGCCGATGGAGCTGCAGGTTGATCGGCAAATGTTGCCGATAGAACGATATCGCCTGAAAGAGGACAGGAAGGATTATAAGAATAAATGAAAATAAGTTTATCGTTAGGAGTATTGTTGGGATATGTTACCCGGAAGAGGAACAACAGTTGTTTGAATTGAGGAAACCGCCGATGATATAACTGGACCTGCCGGGCCAGTTGTTTGTTCACCTATGTCAGCTGACGTACCTGCCGTTTGAGGTTCTTCTTGCTGAGGTTCTTCCATCTGTGGTGCTTCCTGTATTGATTGAGGAGATGGTGCTTGCTGTGCCTGGACTTCTGGAGGAGAAGGGGAAGATTCCACCGGGATTGGAGACACCGGAGGAGGAGGAGGAGTTGCCACTTTCTGACGCTTTGTTCCAGTCTTAGCACCTTGGACGCCTTTCCTCTTTGGCTGGCTAGACTGGGGGGGATCGGCACCTTGGCGTTTGGCTTTTGCCGATGCACCAGTTTGCTGCAACAACGATAAAGAGTTTATGAGCACAGATAACCGATATAAAGATAGTCAGCATAGATAAAAAAGGGTTTTAACAGATTGCCTTGAAAGCTTGCGCCAGAGTGGAAGCAGTTACCGTTGGTGATGTCTGAGTTTTCCTGGTGGTAACTTTCTTGAGACGCGCACCCCGGTGCACGATGGAAGCCAGAGTGGGGGCATTGTGGCCGATTGAGGAGATCGGGCCTGATGGGAATAAGTCGATCGGCTTGCCACTCCTGCTAACCGATGGGGGGGTGTTGTCAATCTGCAAAAAGAATACAGGGGTAAGTTACCGATGGGAATAGTATTGGAAAATGAGACATCGGTTTAAAATACTTACAGTGTCGTCAGGGACTTCGTATTCGGGGTCGATCATGCCGCGGTATGAGAGGGCCGATCTGCAGAATAGATTCTCCTTCCATTCTGCCCACCATAGCTTGTATGCTTGAGTGATAAAGGCAGCTGGAACCCATTCTGACAGATCTACATCTGTATCGGCATTTGGTGGTAGCTGGGCTACTCGAGTCCACTCGAGGAGGTTAGCGATGGGTTCTCTGGGCTTTATTACATCGGCATAAGGAAGTGCGATCGGCAATTGGCCGAAAGCTAGCTGGCGAGCTAATGCCGATGGATTATAAAATTCATAAGTTTGGGGAGAAGTTTTCGTGCTGCCGAAGAAGTTCACTGGTATGGCTCTGGGAGTCACGATTGCCATCATCACCTCATTGTCCCTATCAAGAGCTTCGTCGAACGGATTGAAGGTCAGAGGGAGCGTGCTATCTGGGTCGTCATAAGCCAGCCATGGTCGTTCATCTCTGGCCAGACCCTCATACAGCGTTTCGAAGAATCGGCCGATCTGATCCGGAGTGTTCCCTGAACCGGGTAAAACTATAACAGCTTCGCCAAAGTTCAGGGGGGCACGTGTTGCCGATTCCTCTTCACCCAACACATGGTTCTCGGCTATATCTCTTGGGAAGTGCTGAGAGAACAAGTTGAGATCGAGGCGCTTGTGCAGGTGCAGATTGAGCCACATATTAATAAACCACCAAGGACCTCCCAAGTTGCCGATAGGTTGGCCGAGCAGGAGTTTCTGGACTATCTGATGAAGAAGGTGATAAACAGCGCCGAGCAAATAACGGCCGAGAGGAAATTGACCACCGCTAGCCAGTCTTTCTGCTGCCGATAGATAGACAGAAGTCGGTCCTGCCGATCGACCACAGAATACAAACTTGTCTAGCCACATGTTCAGGAAAGTGGTTTGTTCCTTTATGGTGACAGGCCCTCTCCCGCGGTACTTCTGGATGTACCCTGACCAGCCGCCGATAGCGCGAGTCTCCACTTTGGCACTGGGGGCGGTATCAAAAAAGTGGGTGCTATCGGCAGAAGATGTGTCTAACCCAGTAAGCATGGCTACATCGGCAAGGGTAGGAGAAGCAGGGCCGTGGCCAAAAACAAAAGCGTTGAGAGTGTCTGACCAAAAGTAAGATGTGGCTATCAGCAATGACTCGTTCCTGTGCATATCGGCAATGGACAGCCTAATGCATTGAGCTAATTTCCTCTCACCCCATTGAACTTCATAAGAGTTGCTGACCCTCAAGAACCAGTCTTTCCACCCTACAGTAGGGCTAGGCCAAGAGCGAAAGGTGTCCTTCCATAGATCTAGAGCAAAGTTTTCAGCTCTAAAGGGAATCCTGTTGGTTTCTGCGTTGATAAGGTCGGTTGGATCTGGATCCCCTAGAGGGCCGAGGCATTGAAGATGTGGTTGATCGGTAGGAATGACAATTTTGTTGGATAACTCCTGGTGTTTTGGGGAATAAAGATACAAAGAAAAAGGAGAAGGAAATATTCGGTAAAGTAAATCGCAGATGAACAGGAATGCAGGAAAAAGGTACGGCAGATGAGATGGAAGTCTGACCTCAGGGACGACGAAGCCAACGGCCATATTGTCGTGAAGGGGACGCTGGAAGACGCCGGAGTTGATGAAGAAGAATGCTTGTCGGAGATCTTGAGGATTGAGAATGGCGCCGCCGCTGGAAAAGTGAAGTTGGATGGCAGAATGATGTAATGGGGGAGGAGTACCCAAGAAGGAACTATTTATAGGGCAAGATGGACAAGGGCAAATCTGACTTATTTCTTTGCCGCATCCGAGAAACCCGAGGGTACTCAAGTGGATATGGTAACTGTTCGCACGATAATCCAGGGATTGTGCAGGTGATTTGACAGGAAGCGGTCATTATCTAAAGATATTTTACTGTGCGCGATCTCCTGGTCGGTCCATCGGTGATATTCTATAACGGTCGTCCTGCCGATGGGCGGATAGAGGGGAAGTAACCGTTTTTGCGAATATCCTGGGCAGAGCATCGGCAGATCTTTGTAACGGTATTGTTGCCGATGTACGACTAAGAGAGATGCCCGTTTGGGAAGTTGTGGATTTCGAGGGATCTGCGGAGGATTAGGATCAGAGTTGCCCAGATTGAGGTTGTCGGTTACCAGATTAGGAGCATTAATTGCGGAGAAGACATCATTACTGCAGAGAATTTCGGAGCATTAATAGTTTTATACTCCGAAACTGGGGGGCATGTGTTGACACCATTTTTGGGCACGTGTCCAGGATAGCAGGACAGGGTGGCAGTACGATGCGGGTTGCTGGTAAGGATGGTTGCCGATGAGGGAAAGGTTGAATGTGACTAAGTCCTCAGACAGTAATATGGTGCCGATGACCAAGTAAAAGGGTCTGCCGATGACTATGGCAAGGGGATTGCCGATGACGCGAAGGAGGAGTCCGGAAGCTGCCAGTTGTCATGTGGAGGAGTTTCGGTTTGTCACGAAGGATGGTTTTATTATTTCCTTATGTTATTCGTATCGTTTTGTATACGGGTTCCGTGTAATTTGGAATTCGAATTCTAATCGTGTCTGGTCGTAGCTCTTTGAGCAGGGTATAAATATAAGCCCTAAGACCTTGTAATCAGGACATCTATCAAGAAATCAATCAAACATACGTTTTACTCATATTCCAGCATCTACTTTTCGACGACTTCGTCATATTTTTTTTTTATTACGAGTTCTTAGGAATTCGTCGACTTAAGCTCGGCGTGTTCTCGAGTTCCGCGTGAGTACCTCTTAGCCGTGACATCCGGACGCATCGCTGTTGTCAGGACTAAAGTATTCGAGTTATCACCTTTGCCGATAGCAAGGTCAAATCGGCTGGCACGCCTTAACGTTTGAATCGGGTATTAGCCCTTTGTGTTTGCAGATCAGTTTTGCATCAACATATATTAAAATAAGCTTTAGAAATCGACCAGTGCTATCTAGGCATACGTCCTACAGTCAACATTGCTCTGATACCATTCCTGTCACACCCTGGCTTTAAAAATAAGACCAGAGTCGTCATATGTGTGCCCAGGAAGTCCACACATATAACAAAAGAATAGAATTATCAGAATCAATGTTATATAGTGGAAAACATATTTATAATAACACTTACAAAACATCAGAGTACGCGAAAACAGTAGCTAAACTTCTTAAGCTCCATTCTCTCAGGGACGGTTGACTGGGGGCTCCGTACGCCAAGCACTTCTGATAAGCTTCTAGAAAACTCCATAATATCTCTGTTCTTCTTCTGAGCAGCACTTTACTACACACTGGGGGTGTGTGGGGAAATAGCAAGGGTGAGTTCATGTCGAACTCAACAAGTACAGGCGGAAAATATAATGACATGCATGGCTTAATCAAAGGAAAAGCTGACACTGTTTAACTGCAGGTGAGCTTTTAAGTTGGTACATTTTTATTACAATTCTTTTATTAAAACAACCCATTACTAAATATGAGTGAAGCATCCCAACCCTTAATTAGGTGAAAGTAAATTAGCATCTTTTAAAAGACTATCCTAATTATTATAGTAATCTAGGGATTAACCCCAATTATTAACACAGGATAGCAATCCTGCCAACACGGAATAGCCATTCCGCCAAAACACGAGGTAGCAACCTCGCCAAGATCCATCTCCGAGTATCCAGTGAATCCAATTTGCTCATCAAGTGAGGGTCTGGGCCGCTCGTAACCGTGAGCACGGCTGATATATCAGTTTTACACTCTGCAGAGGTGTGCACGTTCACTCCAAGTCGTGATTCCCATTCGCCCGGGATCGCGACTCCCCAAAACACTACCAAGGTGAGCAGGCAGGATTTCACTACGAGACCTTTCACAGGGTCCAACTAATAGGATGCCACTCGTAAGTTTTCGCCGGGGCGCGCGGCAGCCGTGCCCATAGCAATGGGACCCCGAACTGACCGACCTCTTAATATGAATACCCAAGCTACATTCCTTACGCCTACCCGGAAAGTAACACCCTACCAGCGGAGGTCCTGATAATTACTCAAGCCAGAGCCATATAGCTTGGAGCTGCACTGTAAGTCCCAGGGGGCCGCTCCCTGACTAAGTCCTTACGGAGAGCAGAGACGGGTACGCCCGGCAAACCGGACCACCAACAGTACCCGCTCCCCCTGTCCTCAACCAAACCACGATGCTCGCAAGCACCGCAACATCTCCATCACCGAAGTGACCATTGTTCATCATTTAATCATCTATCATCATTGAAGAATTTAATCATCTATCTATCATTGGTCGTATTTTATGAAAACAGGTGATGGATTATTCAAAGAAATATCTTAAATGTTGAGTTGACCAAATTATAAAGAATTATAAAGGTGAGGGTTAAATGTCAGTCATATTCTATTCATAATTAATTATATATCACTGAAGCCAATCAAGCATTTATAGTTTTGAAAAATAGAATATATGAAAGCAACTAATCGAGTGATTATGTTTAAACTAATCAAGTTATAATTAATAAAGAAACATTAAGGTTGATATAATAACATGGGCATTTATTTATTTACAAAAGATCAAAATTATAAACATAATTTACTTTTAAATCAAAAAGACTCTAGACAAATATTACTAAATTATTTATGTGCTTCATGTTTAAATAAACAAATTATAATCAAGAAGTATTTAAGTTCACATTTGATCATAAAGATTGCAAAGTGTAATCCTAATGTGTTTTTAAATTAATTAAACAGGAATGCATTCAAAACATTAATCGGATTAATTATACTCATAAACATGAGACAAAGGAAGTAGTATTGCTAATATATAGATTACACCGACATAGTCACAACGCAACGAGAACCGAATTACAACCCTAGATTATTTCTAATTTAAAAGCTATTAATCAAATTATATTTAAATCAATAAATTCAGAAATAAGTTACATGGTAAATATTTATACTACTGCGTAGAGCGCGGCGATATGAAACTAACACGACAAGAATGGGCTCAATTGGAACTAATACGCGGATTCTATGGCCAAAACTAGGTCAGTGGTAAAACCGTGATTACACAGAACTAATTTTTGTATTTTAAATAATTAAAACAGAATTAAAAACGCAATTTGGATTAAATATACAAATACCAGTGGCGCCAGGGGTTAAACTGAAAGAAACAGGACCTAGATCTAATTAGTTTTGAACTGCAGTGGACTGCGGGTTTATTACCAAAAACTGCAGGGGGCGTTTTGCAAAATGGCCAGGGCTGACCGCTTCTTGACTGGTTGACCCAGTCTTCGCTTGCGTGGCACCACGTGGCGCTGACGTGGCGCTTGCGTGGCGCTGACGGGGCTGCCACGTCGGCCACGTTGACCGTCTCATTTGACCGGTGCCCGGATCTAATCTGGGCCGATGATCGCGGATTGGACGGATCTGGCGACTCCAGAGGGAGGAGGTCGCCGGAGCGGCGCTCCCCGCGGTGGCGCGCGGCGGAGGCTCGCCGGAGTTGGGCGGTGCAGGGGCTACGGCGCACGGCTGGTCGAAGCGAGGACATGGGCGGGTGCGGCTCGACGTCGCGAACCCGATGCAGGGGTCCACGTCCACCGACGCAGGCCGGAGGCGGCTGCGCACGCGGCGGAGCGATTCGGCGGCGGTGGCTCGCTTCGGTGAGCGCGCGCGGGGCAAAGAGAAGGGGGAGGAGGCGAACCAGGGGCACCACTGAGTTCCTTGCGCGATGGAGAAGCTCGGGCAGGTGTTCTTGTCGACGGAGATGTAGAGGAGGCGGAGATCGACGGTGGCGGGGACCTTCGCTCGACGGCGGCGGTGGTAGCGGCTCGCGGCTAGGGCTAGTGTGGCGGCGGGGCTTCGCTAGGGTTCCAGGGGGCGCGGAGCCTAGTGCAGGGCCTTTATAGGCCGCGGGGAACCTCGAGGAGCGCGCACAGGCTCGAATCGACGGTGGCAGCGGTGTCCGAGATGTGCGGCGAGAGGAGGGAGACGCGGCTGACGCGTGGGTCCGCAGCGTCAGCCGCTTGGAGCGACCGACAAGTGGGCCCCGCGTGGCAGCGGGTGCGCGCTGCTAGCGGGCCGAGGTGGGGCGCTGGGCCGCGGGCTGGCGGGGTGGGCCGCTGGCGTATGGGAGAGAGGGGGGAGTGGGAAGGTGGGCCGAGGGAGGGGTGGTCGGCCCTGGTTGGAGAAAAAACAAACGCTTTTCTTTTTATAAAGATTGATTTCTAAACTATTTTACTAAACCAATTTCAACACCCTGTTTGAATTCCTAATTTGAGATTATTTAGGAGCTTGTTTTCTTTAATACTTTTGAAAACAAAGCACATTTTCCTAAGATCATATTTTTAAATCATTTTCGACTCAAAACAAATTTAGTTTTCGAATAGGACTTTTAGTGTTTTATATATTATTTTTTTTCAGAAACCAAAAGGACCTAAAAGTTCTCGCTAGCAATTTTGAAATTCATTTTTCACACACAAGCTAAACAAAGCTAGGGCACAAAAGCACACAACCGCAAACATAACACCCTTCACTTAATTTTATAAAAGTTTTAAAAATTCCACAATTTTCTCTCTTTTTGAATTCAATAATTAAATAACCCTTGGAATATTTTAGAAAAATTTTAAATTCTTGTTTGGGGTTTAGGGTTTTCTAATAACAATCCAAAATTAAAAATTTTGGAGTGTTATAAGTTTCTATACCTATTAATTTCTATAGACACTGTGTATAGAAACTATGGTCGAGATAGTTTCTATATAATAATTTTTTATCCAATCACATTCATTCTCTCTCCATTCTCAACCAATCATATTACTTCATGTCTTCGATCTCGCGTAGACATGATTTCTAACTTAGGCTAGTGTCAGTGGGGAGTTTCCAACACATCTAATTTTGGAAACAATACAGAAGAATTTTATGGGGACGAAAGTCTCTCTACTTCTATAAAACTCTTATCATCTCTCACTTCATTAATACGGTGTCACATCAATATATTTAATGTCCATCAAATTCTGATGAAATCACATTAAGACTAGCCTTAAACCTTGTTTCTACGATTTTTGCTCTCTCTCTTTAATAACTACCTTGACACATGAGCAAAATGTTTAGATGACACCATAATTAATATCTATAGAAATTATGATAGTTTCTGCATAATGGACTAGATTTTAGAAGGATTTTAACTCGCAAATTTTTAGAGTCTTGAAATACAATAAAACTATTGGAATTCTTTTTATCCGAATTCTTAGTAGATACTCTCGATTAGACTAGAGCTAAATTTTCTCGTTAGGGGGAAGTGGGGATACAGGCAAAGGTAAAGTCGAGTTGGTAATTTAACGCGAGCCTAAGGAGTTGTTTGCAAGAAGAAACAGCAGAATTCCAAGAACCGCCGTTGTAATCACCGTCGTTATAAAGGCAGGCCTGGAAGCCCGGAAGAAAGGACCCCTCCTCTGCCTCTCTCACTCTCTTTTCGCAACCCACGCCGCGTCCCTTGGGAGTCCAGTGGAGTGGAGGAAGTGGAACCGTCAAAATGTCGTCGTCCTCGGCGATGCCGCCGCCGGCGTCGCCGCGGGAGCACGTGGAGAGGATCCGGCGGGAGCGCTACTACATCGGGCGCGGCGAGCAGAACCCGCTGGCGGAGGACATGCACCAGGCCGTCAACTACCTCTCGCAGGAACTCTACTCCAAGGACGTCCACTTCCTCATGGAGCTCGTGCAGGTAATCAATCGGCGGTGTAACTTCTTTTTTGCGCCTCTCTTGCTGCCGCTGTTCTTGTGTGAGTGGGAACTTAGTTCAGGCCGTTGAGGCTAGTATGCTCTACAGTTTCTGCAATTAGCTAATTGACTTGGGCATATACTGTAAACCGCTGTGTGAGTTGCCCTTTCTATATGCCTTTGTGTTCCATCAGATTATTTCTTTTTACTTTAGTGGTTGTGTGCGAACTGCCAAAGAGTAACTAGTCTGTATGTGTGTATGACTTTGAGTACCAATTTAGCATAATCCTTTTGTTAGCGTAATTTGTCAGCCCCCCTTTTCAGTATGATTATGATGAGTTTATATAATGATCTTAGTTAAGCCGTTGCATGCCCTTTGTTATTTTTGTTTCTACATATTTTTTCCACGTGGTCAGTAATTATTTTCTACAGATCTCAGTTTAAAAAGCAAGTCCTAATCCTTTTCTTCAATCAAGAACACAATTAATTGGAAAAACAAAAAACTTGTGAGCGAACAAAAACACTAATCCTTGATAAGCATTTATGTGACCAATCTACCTTATTTGTATCAGTTTCCTGGTGTTTGTTCATAAATCTTAATACTTCTCATATAGTCACACACACAAAAAAAAACCTTCTTCTCATAGTTTTGCTCTCTGTGTCAAAAAATAGAATGCTGAAGATAATGAATACCCTTCTGAAGTAGCACCTTCGTTGGAGTTTCTCATTACATCAAAGGATATTACTGGATGTGGTGCATCCTCAACTTTACTCATCTTCAATAATGAGAGGGGATTCTCTTCAACAAATATAGAATCAATTTGTCGTGTTGGGAAATCAACAAAGAAGGGAAACAGACATCAGGGTTACATTGGAGAGAAAGGTAAATATTTATAGCTTTTTTCATTCATTTTGTTTCCTTCTTCACCTTTCAGAAAAAAATATATTCATCCATGAAGATAAAATTAATTAGGACCTTTTGAGTCAATTTCAGGGAAATGACAGCAGTAAAAGATCATACGATATTTTAGTTTTGAACAACTGAAACTATGTTCAGTACTCAATATGATGCTGATCAACTATATCATGGGAAAGTATTCGGTGGAATCATGGAAACCACCTAAAATGGTATACTTAAGTTTTTAAAAAATGATACTGGCCCCCTCCTTATTGCACCTAATTTGTAGAAAGGTTGAGTTCAATTGAAATTTGGGGAAAGACTCACCGTCAGGCGGCACACCCTCTATTCATCTCTTCATACTTTTACATAATAGTCCTCTTATAAACTTCTGTTTACACCAACGCTCCCACTTAAGATGGGCTAAAAATATCTAACATGCATATCTTGTTACAACTTCGCTAGGTCCTAGACCTTTTGTGAAACAGTCCGCTAATTGACTACGTGATTTTACATATTTTAGCCTTAGGATCCTACTAACTTCTCCTTGATGAAGAATCTTTCAATCTCCACATGCTTAGTGCGGTCAAATTGAACTGCATTATTTGCAATATTAATTACAGCGACGTTGTCACAATGAAGCATCATGGTCTCACTTTTCAATAGCCGCAGCTCTTTCTACAGGCCTTTCAACCACAACATATCACACAGGCTCAATGCCATTGCCCTATGTTCGGCTTCTGTTGTAGACCTAGCCACAACTGCTTGCTTCTTGCTTCGCCATGAGACAAGAGCCTCCCACAAACACAATAACCAGAGGAAGACCTCCTATCGTCCTTGCTACTTGCCTAGTTTGCATCACAGTATCCCTCAAGATCTAGATGCCCATTCTTCCTTGACCATAATCCTCTCCCAGGGGTTCCCTTTTCCTCAGCTTGTTAGCCAGCTCAACACACTCCTCCGCCAGATAGTGCTCTACCCCTTTTCCTCCTAGAAGCACATTTACTCTCCTGGCCCGATTCAAATAACTGCTTCCCTCCAGCTTCACATCATTTGGCATTAGTTCCTGCTTCAGCTCATGCGTAGGAGTTCCAAAATCATAGACCTCATCTCATTTTTCATCTCTCCCTTGGTAACTGGCATATCTCCTGCACCATTACCACCCCTGTTATGCTGCTCACCTTTTTCCTTCCCTGCATCCAGATCCATATGTCTTCCTCAAGCAGCCAAAAACAGCACCCAACAATTCACTGTACTACCACCAGTCTGCACTATAGAGCAGCAACACTTTTGTTTACTTCACACAAACACAGAGCAACAGGAAGCAAATCACTCTCTTCTCCTATTCTTCACCAGCAGGCACCACAACAGCAGCAGCAGTACAGGAACCACAGCAACAGCAGCAGTACTCGGCTCTCCTTAACAACAGCAGCAATACGGGCTTAATCTGACCTCCCTTCTTTCCTTTCTCTCCCTCTGCAACCTTCTTCAGATGCACTTCCACAACTGCAGCACACAACGCTCTGCAGGAGCCTGTCCGCCGCTGGCATCACACACGCCCTGCTCCTTCCACCTGGTGTGACCTACGCTGCATGCGAATCACGCCTGCGTGCCACTTGCGCTGCCCACGGTGACGCCTGCATGGTGCTCACGCTGAAAGCCCGCGCACGCACACTGCACCACGGCTGATTTTGCGCCGCCCATACGAAGGGCACCCGTGCGTGCACGCCCGCAGTACTAGGGTGCTGCCACTCTGCTCGCACGCTGGACCTCGCACCACCGCCGCCACCGTCGTTAGGTAACCGTAACCCTAAGGAAGGCTCTCCATACCATATTTAAAGTTGGGGAAATACTCACTGTCAAGTGTGCTCACAGCACACTCTCCTCTATTCATCTCTTCACACTTTTACATAATAGTCCTCTTACAAACTTCTATTTACACCAACAAGTTTGTACAAAAATTGAGGTCCATGTGCACTAGAACACAAATGAGCTTGCATCTCTACTTTTAGGACATGTCCAATATATGGATTTACTATGACGTGCTCAGTTTTGAGTCTTATTATGGTAATTTCTAGTATTGCTCTTTAGGCTTTTTTTTTCATAATTCTACCAAGAAGGTGGTTTTCACCAAATAATCATAGATCACGCTAGCTAAAACAGTATTACTTGAAATTTACGTGTTTTCTATATAGTTTCTTTTCTTGATGGTAGAGATCTCATTGTGATACAAGCTCATATTATTCATTAAAATAAATATTGTAATTGTTTTTAGACAATTTTTTAATCCTATGTAACCAAAGCAATGCCTTTAAGATAATATAAATATTTTAATGTGCAAATGCACATGTTATGTTTTGAGATCCTAGCATGAGCATTCATTAAACTACACACTTTGGATGGATTACTTAAGTCAAATTAGATGAGTGAATTTAAACAATCGTTATGCTCATATTATGCACTGAAATTTAAATGAACTAGTTTGATCTCCTTAGCTATAGCTTAAATAGGCCAGTTTATCCTTGCATAATAATTTAGGTCGATTTACAGAAAAATGCTCAAATTTGTTTTATCTGCTGTCAAATGTTTGTAGCATATTCTGTCACTATCTGTTTACCTACCAGAACCAATTCATGCAAAGGATTACAGAACCTGCTGCATACCTGATTAGTGCATGTCGGCTTACTATTTGTGCCTAGTTTCAACTTATAATTTTGTGTTGCCTTTGATTCAGGTATTGGGTTCAAAAGTGTTTTCTTGATATCAAGTCAGCCCCACATATTCAGCAATAGTTATCAGATCAAGTTCAATGAGAAGCCTTGTGCACAATGCAATATTGGATACATTGTACCTCAGTGGGTGGAATCCACGCCTAGCTTTTCTGACATCGAAGCATTATATGGGTGCTCTAAAGTCCTACCTACAACTACCATCATCTTACCACTGAAGAGTGAGAAGATCGATGCGGTCAAGAGGCAGTTGTCAAGCATGCAACCTGAAATGCTGCTGTTCCTGACGAAGATCAGGAAACTTTCTGTGCGGGAGGATAAATCTGATCCCAACATTACAACTGTTAGTGAGATCTCGATATCTAGTGAAAAGAACTACCAGGCCAGGAAGGACATGCATGCTGAGTCGTACACACTCCATTTATCTTCTGAAGAGACAGGGAAAGATGAAGCTGAATGTGGTTATTATATGTGGAGGCAGAAATTCCCAGTAAAGCCAGAGAATAGAGTCGATAAGCGTGCTGAAATTGATGAATGGGTGATAACCCTGGCCTTCCCACATGGAGAGCGTCTGTCCCGTGGGAAGCAGCTATCACCTGGCATCTATGCTTTCCTCCCAACTGAGATGGTAACAAGCTTCCCCTTCATCATTCAGGCAGACTTCCTTCTTGCTTCGTCAAGGGAGGCTATACTGTTTGACAGTCCGTGGAACAAGGGAATTCTAGAGTGCATCCCAAGCACTTTCATGGATGCTTTTGTAACACTCGTGAAGTCTGATGCACCATCAATGTCTCTGCCATCTATGTTCAACTTTCTACCTGTCAATTCTTCACAGATCCCACTGCTTGAGCCAGTTAGGTCTGGCATCAAAGACAAAGTCCTTTCAGAGGATATAGTTCCGTGTCAGTCTTATGCTTCACAGAATATATTCTGCAAGCCCAGTGAAGTTGCACGGCTCAAGCCAGCTTTTTGGACAATCCTTGACAAAGCATTGGAACTCGGAGTGGATCTGAAGAATATGTCGACCCATGGAACCTATATTCTTAGCTCTCATTTTGACAACAGTATATATGACAGTGTGCTAAACTTTCTAGAAGTGAAAAATGTGAACCATGAATGGTATGCAAAATGCATTGAAGGCTCAAATCTTGTCAAGGAGGTACATGAACAGCTCTACCTGGAAATTATATATTTTGTTGCAGACAATTGGCAAAACTTTTCTGGCACAAGCATGTTGTCCATTCCCCTATTGAAGTGTGTTGATAGGGGTGGTGTTCTCTCATTCTGGAGCATATCTAGAGCTAGCCAGTGGAATGATAGGTTGTGCATTGCGTCTGAAAACAAGTACATATCATGGCTAATCAGCTGGAACAAGGAGCTTCTATCTTCTAACCGGTTCTTTCTGCCTCCCAGCACACAAACGGCTCTAGAAGATTTGTCAGAGAAGATAACTGTGAAAAACTGGCTTCAGAATCATGCAAAAGTGGAGGTTGTCTCTGTCTATAGCTATGGATCAGCTGTTGTTGATTCCTTGGGTTCTGATCAAAGAGCTGTCATTGCCTTCGCACACTTTCTTTACCACTCTTCCATGATGCTTCACATCGAGAGCTACTTCTTATCAGAACTCTGCCGCGCCATGCCAGTAATTGATAGCTATGGTTATGTTGTCAAGAAAAGAAATAGCATTATAGTCCCTGCTAAGGGGAGCAAATGGGTTGGTTTGATGGGTACAAACCCATGGAGGAATGAAGGCTACATTGAATTGTCTGCAGATTACAAGTCAGCAGGACATTTTGCTGGAAACTACACATCTGAGGACCAGCTATTGGAATTCCTCAAGACAAATTTGCAGGCTTCCGATGTGCCATTCATACACCCACCAGATGCCAGATTCCCTACTGTCTCATCACCTCTAACTGTGGACAATGCATTCTTGCTGCTGGAATGGATAAGGAATCTGAAGTCAAATGGTGTAAGATTACCAGACCTGTTCTTGACTTGTGTCAAAGAAGGGAGTTGGCTAAAGACGTCGGCTGGGTACAAGTCACCTAATATATCATTTCTGTCGAGCTCCAGTTGGGGTAGTCTTCTGCAAACGGGACCTTCCTTTGTTGATATACCAATGATTGATCAACAGTGGTATCACAACAAGCTACATATGTACAAAGAGGAACTCAAGGCAATTGGCGTGAGATTTGAATTTGAGGAAGCTTCAAATTACATTGGAAGTCGTCTCATGTCTATTGCTGCTGGTGGTTCGCTGACCAGAGAGGATGTGTACGCATTGCTTAGGCTTATTCGGTTTCTACAAGAGAAGGTTCTATCTGCGAGTGAACTGATCAAAAGTGTCAAAGAGGAACGATGGATGAAGAGTACTCTTGGCTACAGGTGTCCAGCTGATTGTATCATCTATGATTCAGATTGGGCAGTGGCATCATGTATCAGTAACCAACCATTCCTTGATGTTCCGTTCTATGGTGAAGCCATCCTCGAATATAAACCTGAGCTGGAGTTACTTGGTGTTATTGTGGGATTCAAAAACAATTACCAGCTTGTTATTAACAACTTCAAGTTCAGTTCTGATGAAATTACTTCTGAGGCTACTGTATTAATCCTCAAGTGCATCCGTTATGTGGGTTCATGTGATGATTTCATAAGGAAGCTCAAAGATTTGAAATGGTTGAAGACAATTGTGGGATTTCATGCTCCTAACATGTCCTTCCTTGTGGACCCTGAATGGGAGTGCCTTCTAAAGGTCTTTAATGGAGTTCCTATCATTGATTATCGATTTTATGGGCCTGTGATCAGTTCATACAAAGAAGAACTAAAGAAGACTGGGTTGATCACAAGACTCGATGAGGCATCAAAGGCTATAGCCCATATTTTCAAGCAGAAGGTGTTGAATTCCTCGCTTGAAAAAGCAGATGTCCTGGCTCTACTAGGATCGTATCGTCAACTGGCAGCACATGAGCCAATTCCAGTTGAGCTTTTCAACGCAATGCGTACTGAAAAGTGGTTGTACACCTCACTGGGATTCCGATCTCCTTCAGATGCAATTCTATTTGATGATGCATGGGAACCTTTGTCTCCAATAGCAAATTTACCATTCATAGATAATGGTGACTCTTATCATGGTTTAGGAATGGAGATACATGGCTACAAAGATGAACTGAAGGCGTTGGGTGTTACTGTTGAATTAAAACGAGGTGCTAGATTCGTCATCACAGGCGTCAGCATTCCCAGTGACCCTTCCAAGTTGTCCAAAACTACAATCTTGTCACTGCTTGGGTGCATCAAGAGCTACTTCACCCTTGCAGCTGGACCTCCTAAGGGCTTCCAGGAAAATATGTGCAAGAAGTGGTTGAGGACATCCATGGGATATCAGTGTCCGAATGATTGTATCTTCTTTGATCCAATGCAGTCTTCTGTCTGCATAGAAGATGGCCCTTTCATAGATGAAGCATTCTATGGTTCAGAGATAGCCTCATTTAAAGATGCTCTTACAAGAATCGGAGTAACTATGGATATCAAACATGGAAAAGATCTTGTTGCTCGACATCTGAGAAGCCACAATGATAGGATTACCATTTCTCGGATCTACTCATACCTGATGAAGAGCAATTGGGTGCCTGAAAATAAAAATAACAATTGGATTTGGATACCAAACGAAATGGATGGTGGAGAATGGGTGACCTCAAGAAGCTGTGTTCTTCATGATCCGAACAGTCTTTTTGGCCTGCAGCTTCATGTCCTGGACAAACATTATGACAAAAAGTTACTTGACTTTTTTTTGTACTCTTTGGACGTGAGGAATGGACCTGGTTCTGAAGATTACTGCAAACTATGGGTCAGATGGGAGAAATCCGTCCAGGAGATAGCTGTGTCTGATTGCTCTGCTTTCTGGAAATTCATTGCGACAAACTGGAGCACAAACACCCAGGAACTTCTTTCTGGTTGTGTCAAAGTTCCTGTGTGTACTGATGGAAAGATCATTTTATCAAAGAAGGAGGATGTGTTCATTCCTGATGATCTACTACTTACAGACTTGTTCAGCAAGCTAACTCAGCATTCATTTTTTATCTGGTATCCTGCTTCTATTCTACCTTCCATGTCTCGAGCAAGCCTTAACTGCATCTATGATAGCATTGGTGTTCAAAGAATATCCAAAGCAGTCACCAAGAATGATGCCTTCACCTTAGACAATTACCATTTCAGAACAGTTGATCCAAGTAAGGTGATCACGGTTGGTCTACTCAAAATAATTCTCTCATTCCTTGCTGATCCTGCTCTGGACATTCCTGCTGAAAAGAGGCACAGGATGGTTTCTTGCCTTCTGAATGTGACTGTCCACAGAGAGTGATGAACCAATCACAGTGGGGTATAGTGTA